>NC_138347.1:88510137-89247637 GCF_046562875.1 Panthera onca | reverse complement strand
ACAGTTGAATGCTCTTGGGGAAAATAATGACTCTGATTAGTTTAAAACCACTTCCAGCAGGGAACCCAAGGACTAGAATTGGTTTATTAAAAAAAAATATTAACAAGGGTGTCAGTTATAAAGAACACCTGACTTGCTGGGACCTAAACTAAGGTCTCTAAGTCCTTTCACAAAGTCATTGAACAACTGTCAGATATGTGAACAAGGTTCAGACACTTGAGAACTATGATCTGGAGGTCCTCTGTTCCTGTTACTCCACTGAGCCACCTGCCATGGCAGACTACACAGTCATTCTAGAAAACCACATTACCCAGTTTTGAGGCTCTTTCTAGCATGTGTTCAGAATGATCACGATTTTTCTAGTTCAAGTATCACTTATTCCTGATGCTTTTGGTCTTGATATCCCATCCTACAGTCCCCACCATATACCAAGTCACTAACATTAGAAATTGTCATTATTGTAGTTATGAGCCCAGCTGATCTACCTCTGACGTGCCTCATGGACCCTTGTTCATTGCTCTCTTAGCCACAGGCTTTGATCATTATATCTTCCCTCTCCTTGAACAGCTAAGGAGCCTTTTAGTTCATCCTCCCACATATCCATTCTTTGCTGATTTTCACCTAAACCCAGACATCAGGTAACTTCATTAGGATATCCAAGCTTTTCCATGGTACCTCAATTATGTTCAAATTCCTTATTTTCTTTCCTACCCAGTGACCTCCCAATTGCTGCAGCGGACTCTTCTTCCTCAACTCACCTACCTTGACTCTTCTTGGCTCAAGCTCTGTTGGGCTATCTTCTTCCTTCTGCTGGCATAGGTACCATCCTTCCATGTTTATAGATGTTTTCTCCTGCTGTTTCTTTTGCCTACAACTAACTTCCTCTCTTTCTCCAGCTGTTGTTGTTCACTCCTCTTTCAAGAGCCAGAGCAAATGTTCCTGTTCAGAAGTTTTTTCTGCCTTGAGAGATGGAATACTCCTTCCTTCGTCCCTTTAACACTTACTTTGTCTATTATCATATTCCCCTCCAGGTCCCCAAATTCCACAAATAGTTGTGCACTCATGTGGTTTTAACGTGAACTCCCAGGGGACCAGACTGCTTATTCACCCTTATCTTCCTGATATTTAAAGCTGTGTCTGTCCGTGCTAGATGAAGGTTGTATTGAGGACTGAGTAGCCCAGGTATTTATGGTATTCTGCGTAGTATTCATGGGAAGTGCTGTAGATGTGGTAATGAAGATTGTGGCCCAATTCCCTATCAGGTCTTCCCTTGTGCATTACATGGATTGATCTACATGTTTCTTGAGTTTGGTGACAGCTTGAAAGTTGGGGGAATAAACCAAGAAGTAGACAATGATTTCCTTCCTGCACTGTCTGCTCAGGCTGGCCTCTTCATCCACTTGCGCAATCCCTTCTGCTAGCCTCGCCTTTGCTCCTGTCTCTGAAGCACCCCAGCCACTCCGAAGGCCAGCTCACTTTTGACCTTCTACAGCAAGCCTTCCCTGTGCTGTCCAGTCTGGGTCTTGTTTTTTTGCTGTCTCTCAAAAGGATTTTAGGATCTCTTTTTCACTATTCGGCATTTTATTTTATATAGTGAGTACTGTTTGCTAATTATTTGACTTGGTAAATTTTTTCCCTGCTCAATTCAACTGAATGCTACTTCATTGTAACTTAATGTTTTCAGCAGAAGCATTCCAATGTCTCTCCTGGAGGCCATGGTTCTGCCATACCAGGTGTATAATAACTCTAAGCAAGTTTTACAAACTGTGTAAACCTCAAATATAAAGTGGAGAAAAGAACTGTACCTATGTTATGGCATATAGAAGAAAACATTTTGTGTTTGACAAATGTCTTCATATGTGATGGTTATTATTAAGAACAGTTTTAATCAAAGCCTGTTGAAATTGATTTATCTTCTACCCAAAGTCTGTGTAAGTAATGATGGATACTTTGAGGTCTTTATCATCTTGCTGGAGAATTGTGATAATTAGTTTGGCAAAAAGTTTCCTATTGCTGGATAATTGTGACAAATAGTTGGGCAAAAAGTAATGCCTGACAATGGTTCTTGGAAGTCTTCTCCGGAATGACTGCAGAATGGCTGATGCAGACACTGGAGTTGTGGTCTATTCAGGGATGTCTTGGGGCCCAAATGAACTGCAAGAGCTTATGAATTGTTCCAAAACACACAAATAAAATGTGATTCATTAGATATTAACTAGTAAACTCGGTGTAGTTTTAGTGCCGTCATACCCAGACTGTAAGGTCATTGAAATACATCTGAGGCGTTTCTCCTGAAGGATGGCTACTTGTTCCTCTGCCCAAAGAAAAAATAAAAACCACAACTCTATCTCAGCACAATAACCTGGGAAATATTTGTTTTAAAACCATTCTGTTTGCTTTCTTAATTCCTCCTATCTCCTCCCAGAAAATCTGAATTAACAAGGCAAAAATCCATTGCTAGCATTTAGGAAAAGCAGTATAATTCTTCTATCTTTCACAGACTTTGCTCGCTGGGCCAGAAGCCCGGCTCATTTGGACACAGCTGTACTCTGAACTTACGTCGCTAGTTAACATTTCCACTCCTAGGCATTCATTTGGCTTATTTGTTCCAGAAAGCTTTCTGTTCCATGATTAAATGTTTCACTGTGCTGTACCCACGGATCCATAACCTAGTTCAGTGGCTGAGTTTTCTAGGCTGTAACTTAAAGAGCCAGTGATCTATTAAAAGCCTCCCCCCCCCCCTCCATAATTAGATATGAGGTTGGCCCTATACACAATTTCATTGTAGGTTGAGTTTTAGTCTTGGGCCCTAAATTTCCAAGGTTCTTTCTACCCCCAGGGAGCCGAATCAGTAGGGTTTATCAGATATCCCATTCTTAATCTGGGTAGCTATATCCTGATCCTTATTAAGGCATTGATAGATCATTATGGGTTAGCTATTTACATCTGAAGTTTGTAGGCCTGAAATTTGGAAATATTTTAAGACCCTAGAGGATAAAATAATGACAGGATGACCTGGAAAAATTAGGTTTTATCATAGCATCAATTTTTACCAATTATAATATTTGGGGCAACAGGCTTTGATTTTTATTTCCCAAACTGAATTGGTCTTGTGGAGATCTGTACTTATTGGAGGCTTCTGTTGGTGTGTTTCCACAAAGAATGACCAAGCGTCAACTAGTTGCTTATTGATTTGTAATTGGTCCCTGATTAAAACCCAGGCCACATAGAAGGAATAAATCTACCCAGAGGAAAATGGTTAAGTGCTGGTGTCACTTACTGTAGGGTGATATGGGAAAATAGAAGCCCGGACAGCACAGGAGCCCACATTGATAACTATTTCTTGTGCCGGTTAGATAGCTGCCATGTCCTCTCGTGTGTGTGGAAGTGAATATTAACTCTATTTCATGGAGGTCAACACTGATGCTCTTCTTCTGCTGACCTTGTGTATCTCCCTTCTCCTCCGTGCCCCAACTGTCTTTATATAATTCAGAGTATGGGACAGATGATTTCCAAGACTCTCCCCTATATGATCCTTGCTGGATACCAGGACAACTTCTGTCCAGTTCACCGGAGATGCTTGAGAAGTGAGGAGAAGCTTGCATCTGAAGGACAACTGGGTCAGGGACATCTGAGGTGGTGGAGTGGCTGGGGATCTGAGCCATGTGGCAGGCTGCTCTGTCAACATCTTGCTGAGGCCAAACAAACCTGCTCAGGGCTGGGGCCTTGAATTAGGAAGGGTGGGTCCTGAGAGTTCTTGCTATGACACATAGCTCTTCAGATCACTGGTTCCTTAGGTCCTGTTACCGCTTGCTCCTTCACCTTCTCTGGTCTCTTCTCAGGCACGCCCAACCAGTGCCTGGGTCAGCAGTTGAGCTCTGTGAATCTGGCCGCCCTTCCACAGGGATTAAAGGGCCACTCACTCTGTGGCCACTGTGGTGATCGGTGCATTCTCCAGGGTGGCTGTGCACAGGAAATACACTTTTACAACAGAGACTATTCCAGTGTGGCCATACCTATGGAATATTGGTAATGAAGAAAATGGAAGGCATGGCATATTAATATATGTCATAACGTCTTTAAGGGATGAGAAAAACCTCTAATTAGCTTGCACCTCCTTGGAATGATTCCAGAAGTTCTGTATTACCTTTCATACAGCATTGTCTGGGAGCCTGGCCAGAATTATCCTCCTGTATTGTGAAGTAGAGTGTTTTATCTCTCGATTGTGAACCGCTGTGGGAGGCACTTGGTTATATCTTCTCAGGAATCTAATAGCACTGTTCAGGAGAACTTTTGGTGATAACGGAAAGGTTCTATGTCTAGCCACTAGCCTCGTGTGGTTACTGAGTGCCTTGAAATATGGCTAGTGTGACTTGAATTGGATTTTTAATTTATTGAATGTTAATTAGCTAAATGTGGCTATTGGCTACCATATGAGGCAGTACAGATCTGGAATATCATTGCACGGATTAGTGGAGGTAGACCCAACATTGTACATCGAGTTGAATCGAACTTTCCCATCCTTCAAGGCACTCGCCAAAATGTACTTTTGCCATGTGTTTTTCAAATGTCTGACATAATTTATTTTCAGTAATTCTAGATTTTCTATTCTTAAGATATTGCAAACAAAAACTTATTCTACACCTGGATCTAAACAGCTGCTATTGCTAGAGCAGTGCTTCAGGGGTCTGGGACTTGAGGGAAAAAAAATCCTACAATGATGCATAATAGTTCTGCTGTTCCATAAATATACTTTATTATAGATCCTCTCTGCCTCCACAGTGCTTTCTAGATCATTTCCCAGTGCAAGTAGGCAACTGGATATTTCACGAATATTTCCACTTTCTCTCAGCTGATGGGGAAGAAAGAGAGAAGCGCTTGCCAGTGGGAGATGTCTGGCTTTGAATTCCAGTCTGTGACATTGGAAAAATCACTTAATTCGTCAACTTTTCTCATTTATTAAATGAGAATAATAATTCTTTTATCTTTAACTATCTTTGAGTTGATAAGGATCTTGGGATGGAAGTGCCTGCAAGTCTTCCTCAGCTGTAAAACACTGCACAAATATTTATGGCTATTGTTATTTTTATCTCAACAAAGATGAGAGCATTTGTATTGGCCCTTATGGCCTATTTTTCCATTCCTGAAATCAATCCTTCATCTACTGCCTGTGATATATGAAGACTTCTCACTGAAAGTATTCAGGATCTTGATGTACTATATTGTAACCTCATAAGCAGGACCTGGCATGTAAGTGCCAATCTGCATGGGATGGAGCTGATCTCGGCATAGTAGATTGGCCACAGGGAGCCAACTTTCCTGTGACAGCAGAAAATTGGAGTTCATACTCTGTCTCTATTGGCTTGATGATATATGTGTTTCCTGAGATAAGGAGAAATCCTGGTTCTGCTCCTACCTATAGGACAGATTCATTGCATGACTTGGAAAATTCATTTAGTCTCTCTATATAGATTCCCCAGAAGGGATATTAAGTTTGTGATAGCAATTTTTGATCTCTGTCAGGTGATTATGTCTGGATTTCTTGATAGGCTTTTAAATTTCTTGAAGATAGGGGCACACCTAATTCTTCATTCTTTCTGGAAGCTGCTCTTTGAATCAATTGTTCAGAAGTGCAGTACGCTGATAGAGAGGTGGCTAACTCACACCACATGCTGAAGCACAGAGAAAATGCACCGCCTTTTATTTTTCTAGAGCTGACCTGATCTTTCACTTGGACTTTTAATCTTTTGGGTAATGAGGTATGTGTTGGTTATCAGTTGCTGCATAACAAATTACCTTAAAGTTTAGCAGCTTAAAACAACAAACATTTAGTATCTTATGATTCCTAGGTTGGGAATCTGGGTGTGGCTTTGCTTGGTCCTCTGGCTCGGGGTCTCTCAGGAGGCTGCATTCAAGATACCATCTAGGGCTAGATTTAGGGCAACCAGTTCAGGATTGCTCAAGACTGAGCAGTTTCCTGGGATATGGAACTGCTAACAGTGGGAAAGTCCTTGGAAAACTGGGGTGAATTGGTTACTTTAGCTGGGTCTAGGATGAGGGACACTGTTCCAAACTCATCCCTGTCATGTGGTAGGATCTAGTTCCTTTTGAATTGTTGGACACAGGGCTTCAGTTCTTCTCTGGTTCTTGGCCAGAGCCTCCTTCAGTTCCTTTCCACCCAGACCTCTCCATTTGGCAGCTTCTTTTTTTTTTTTAATGTTTATTTACTTTTGAGAGAGAGACAAGCACAAGTGGGAGAGGAGCAGAGAGAGAGGGAGACACAGAATCCGAAGCAGGCTCCAGGCTCTGAGCTGTCAGCACAGAGCCCAACATGGGGCTCGAACTCACCGGCTGTGGGATCATGACCTGAGCTGAAGTCAGACACCCAACTGACTGAGCCACCCAGGCACCCCATCCATTTGGCAGCTTCTAACATTGTAGCTTATTTCATCAGAACAAGCAAAGGAGAGGGGAAGAGAGGTGAACAAATGGCAAACCAGAGTCTCTTTCAAACCTGAACTCTGAAGTCACATCCCGACACTTGTGCTGTGTTCTATTTGTTAGAAGCAAGTTCCTAGGTCCAAACCATACTGAAGGGGAGTGGATTATATGAGGGCATAAACACTAGGAGGTACTAGGCATGTAAGGTATACACTACTAGGAGGTAGGGATCATTGGGAGGCATCTCAGAAACTGTCTACCACAAGGAGAGGAAAAAAACAAAAGAAAACAAAACTTAGCCCAATTTGGCAAATGTGGGCAACAGAACCTTATGGATAATCAGTCAGAATTTCAGATTTCCCTCTGTTCCTTTTATGAGGTGGTTTCTCTGTGTATGGCAAGAGGACCATCTACTGACCCATGGCCGTGGGAAAGAGGCACGTCAGACCCACATGTGTACTCCTCTGGCCTCTCTGTTCTCCTCAGTGGTGTCTCTTCTGTACCTGCTGACCATTTGCCCTTCTGCTCAGTAGCCAAAGCTGGCAGCTGGTGGACTTGTGCTCCATAATCTCTGGGTTCATTTGGGCTTGGCTATCCTCTCTGCTTATTTGGTGTCCCTTCTATGCTCGAGGAGAGGCTGTTCCCCCAACCTGACCCTCTAGCCCCACAGGCTCCCCCGTGATGCCCCACAATGACCCTCTGGTAAGCTCTCTACCCAGTACCATCAGATATAGCCTGTTTCCTTTCTCAGAGCATATGGAAGTTTCTACATACTTCTGACCTCATGTGATGGCTGAGGGAGCCTCTGGGGGCTGAATTAAGTCTCCCCTGCCACATTGTATGACCAGTGTCCCTCCAAAGCAGCTATTCCATGGCAGCTTGTTCTAAGTACCAAACCTCTCCATTTGGCTCTCCTGTCACCTGGTGTTAACCCTATTCAAGGCTTATATGGGGTCGGGGTTGGAGAGGGAGAGAGCGAACAGGCTCTTCCTTCCTGAGGCACCTGGTGAGACTCTCTGGTCAGCCAGGACTGATTCTTACTGTGTTAAATGAGGCAAAGACAGCTTGGAGTGTCCTTTTTCTCTCTACCCAGAGCTTGGCTTTCATGACTGTTATCTTGATGTAGATTTGTAAAAGTCAGATTTATGACTAAAACATGGTCAATGGCCTCTTATTCTTTGCAGCAGTATGCCTTTTGGCTAAGCTGGGAGCCTGAGGCTGTGAAGGAGCATAATTTAAGGAGAAAACGAAAATATATCTATTAAAAATGCCAAAAATACTATCCTCATTACATGCATTGGTTTTCACAGCTGCAGATGACTTCCTGTGGTGACCAACAGCCCAGGCTTGGGGGTTTAAAGAACTACTCATTCTAGTGGGACCAAGACAGTCCTGCTAGAAATGGAAGAATTATTGAAAAGATGCTTTTCTAGTGGCACTATGAATCCAGTATTTTCCTGCCAAAAGCCTATGATTTTCCAGGGGTTAACCGGGAGTAACCCCACATACTGAGAACTGGAATTGTGTTGTGTGGATATGGCGGAGGAGGGTGGAGGCACCCATTAAGGGCACAAGGACAGAAAGTGAAATGTGTGCAGGGCGAAATAGAAATAAAGTACAAAATGTACATTGTGGGAACAAAATGGTTAAATAGTTCCCTTCTCCCCAGCCCTCAGAAGCAGCTGCATCCAGGAGGGAAGTTTGCCATGGAAACACAGGAAGTATCAGATCTGGGCAACAAGGGAAGCTTTTCTTATAGGATCCAAACTGGAAGTAGCTTGCTTCTCACCAAGAGCCTGGGGCTATACAACGTGTCTCTCCTCTCTTTACAGTGGCACCAGGGTGTGGGGACTGCGGTGCTATTTACGGCAGCAAGCAGTCAGAGATGGCAGTTAGCAGAACATATTTGGAGAGAGCAACCTTTGACAAATGGAACTGATGAGGAATTTGAATTGAAAGTAAGCTTTGAGGGGCGCCTGGGTGGCTCAGTCGATTGAGCAACTGACACTTGGTCTCGGCTCAGGTCGTGATCTCATGGTTTGTGGATTCGAGCCCCACGTCGGGCTCTGCGCTCACAGTGTGGAGCCTGCTGGGGATTCTCTCCCTCTCTCTCTCTCTCTCTCTCTCTCTCTCTCTGCCCCTCCCCTGCTTGCACATGGGCTCTCTCTCTTTCTCAAAATAAATAAACTTAAAAAAAAAAAGTGACCTTTGAGTAATTTACATGTATATAGAGGGGTGGCATTACATAACTCATATTAAGTCTTGACACAGGAGAGTGGCCACTTAGCCCAGACAGAGATGTGGACAGAGGGACTCATCCTTGGGCAAGAAAAGACCCAGATCTGAAAGACAGAGGAATGACATGGAAACAGGACCACGGCAGAGATACTCCCCTCAGCCATATCTGGCTGATGGTTTTTAAAAATTTCTTAGTGACCAGGGGTTATAAATTGTCATCAGCTCTACACTAAATGTTATTTGCTGTTTAGTATATATTTAAGTCAGTTTAAGTCATTGGCATGTAAATTATATATAGTTTCTTTTTCCACATGGGATTTGAGTCCTTCTCAATGGATGTTTTTTCCTTATGAAGTGTGTAAAGACCCTACCTGATAACGTTACATACATTTGCTTCAGTAGGAGGATCTAAACAATGGAATTGGGGTGTCCAGACTGGACAAGGCAGGGCAACAGCTGCCTTTAGGAAAAGCAGCTAACTCAAGCTAATGCCCGCCCAGATGTACCATGACTTATAGGAGCAGAGGACAAAGGGCAAGAGATGAGAAAAGGACCTAAAATCAGAAGGGAGGAACTGCAGAAGAGAGCACGTAAACAGTAGTGTGACTGTGTTAGGTCAGGAGAGTCTATAAAACTGTGGACAGATCTGAGAAGAAAGGGCTGTGTAAGTTACATGTGTTTTTGCTTTTGGCTGAAGAAAGAAGGAAAGATTGAGTGAGGAGGAAGGATGAATTGTGGTAGGGGCAAAAGGGCATCTGTTCTATACTGGCCCCGAAGACTAATGTGCAAGCCCTCTGAAGAAGAGAAATTGCTAGCAAACGCAGAAGAAACTGTTGTTATGTGACCCAAGTGGAATGGTGCCAGAGCATCCTCCCCCGTGATAAACTGATTATTGCACTTCTCAGGCATCCTGAGAAATTACTGTTAGAGTCTCATTAGGAGATAGCCTTTCCCTGGGGGAGCACCTATAGCCAAAGGAGTGATGAGGTGCTGAGGCGCTGGTGAGTTCGTAGTGATGATGACTTCCTGGGGCTATCCACTGCGGAAGGGTCTGGATTAGAAGAGAAGAAGCCTAAAGTGGGTATCGTGTGGTGATGAATCTGTAAGCATTCATGAGATACCACCTGGGAACTTCTACTTCTAGGGAGGTGAAAGTTCCCACAGAGCTGTGTAAGAATGTGGAGGCAGGTGTCAGAGATGTTTTGCTTATTTTTATTAATATGCCCCTTCTGTACCAGGTTCTAGAAGTATATTATTGTCCCCATTTCAGTAGTTAAGAAACTGAGGCTTAGCAAACTTAAGTAATTTGTTTACTGCATCAGAACAAAATGTATTAGAGCCAAGGTTTAAACCTGTGTTTATCTGCCTCCAAAGATTATTCATGTTATTACTATGCTGTGTGAGTTCCATTATGCTCCTATTGCCAATATGATCCCAGAAGCAGTTGAAATATAAGAGGAAACTTAAGGGACAAGCCTTTAAGTCCTGTGCCAGATACTTCAGAGATGATGGCTAGATCAATTAGACAGGTAACAGCATCCTGAAAAGTGGTTCCAGGTAGAGACTGAAATGATGTCCTGTTATGGGATGAAGAACTCTTTGTCTAAACTAAGCTCCCATATGGGTAAGTTTACTAATGGTTGTTGGTATGAGCAAGTGGTTAGGCATTGCATGTGTTAAGGGTGGGCTTTGGCTCACCAGTGGTTGTGTTATCTTGGCTAAGTTGCTTAACTTGCCTAAATTCCATTTTCCATCTCCAAGATGAAGAACATGAAAGCATCTGTTTTGTAGGATTATTGTGAGAATTTACCACAAATACATACTGTGGCAGATTGTATTTCCAAAGATGACCACACCAATATACATATCCCAATCCCACATGCATTTCTTAAATTGTGACTGACATTCTCCCACTGAAAGCTGAGGTCTCTGCCTTCTCTTGTAGGCAGACTTGACCTCTCTGATCAATAGATGTGGCAGAAGTGATGCTAGGTGACTTCCAAGGCTAGGTCATAAAAAGGTTATAGCTTCCATCTGTTCTCTCTCTCGGGACACTTGCCCTTTGAGCTCAGCTACCATGCTGCGACGAAGCACAAACTAACTCCACATGGTATGGTCAATGTGGAGAGCCATCAAGGCCCCCGGCTGAGAGCCACCACCAGACATTAGTGAAGAAGCTTTCAGATAATTCCAGCTCCCAGCCTTTGAGGCTTCCATCTGAGGCTTCAGACATCATAGAGTGGAGACCAGCTGTCCCCACTGTGCCTCATCCAAATTTCTGACCCATAGTATTAGTGAGCATGATTCATTGCTGTTTTACACCACTGAATTTGGGGGTAATTTGTTATGCATCCATAGCAACTGGAACAGATTTTGATACCATGTAAATAATACAAAAGTATAAGATAGCCAGGAAATTTATGTAACTCATTTCATTTATTTAATATGCATTGCCAGACCAAGCAGACTCCATCAAGAGTCAATCCTAGAATTTAACAACTTATTAACCAGACTGTCTGTAAAATACAACCAAAATGTAGAGGCACAGTGATACTTTATATTGACAGATTAAACATGGTCCCTGTCCCTTTCAGCCTTTGACACAGGAAGCAAACTTTAGTTTCCTGGCCTCTAACAAATATTTTAAAAGAGCTCTCACTGATTCACTTTGAACAGAAGTTCTCCTGTTCAGGAATGAGAAAATTCTAAAAGGTTGCTCTAATAGGGTAGTCAAGCTTAGCTCTTGTGTTATAGGAGTTCAGAGTAAAGCTCTATAGATGGACTTAATGTGGGGTTTTTACATCCTTAGTCTCAAGTGAGGTTTGTTAATGCATTTGCATAGGCTTAGCATAGAGGCATATAGTGGCCGTAGAGTATACTGATCTGATGTGTTTGCTGCTGCTTACAGCTTTTGAGATATGATGAAGTGTATGCATACCTAAGAGAAATATCAATAACAGTGGGGATGAAACAAAGAAACCAGTAACCAATTCTGGCATCTGTGGAAGTGCGTTAAGAAACGCGGTTCAGGGATAGAACCCTGCGAGGGCCTGGTAGGTTGGCCCACGCCCAGGTGCTGTGCAAACACATGGCAGCTATACCACCCTTGGAGGAGAACTAAGTACTATGAGAAGGCTGGGCAGACATAGAAAGGCATTGCATAACTGCCAAGAACCCTGATGGTCTAAGAGTTTTTAGCCTGTCTCCAAGGTGAGACTGCCAGTTTCATGGCGGCTGCAGAACTGACTCCTGAGTCAAAGGCACAGGACCATATATTACTCCAAGCAATAGCATTAACCAGAGAATCAGCATTTTTCATTACCAGTCCCCAACTCCTAATTCTCAGAGGGCATCTTAAAGAGGCCAGATGATACCCACAAACACAGTGGATTTGTTACAGAAGAACCTTGAACTTTGGTGACCTGAATTTTGTATATGTGCAGCCAGCACACTTGAGCTTTGTCCTAGAGAGACCTTTTCTTTATTATATTAGATAGTAGGCATGCCTGCCCTTTGTTTCACAGGGAAATACTACCTCTATCTTCTGAGTCTGTAAGCAAACCAGCTCTTTGTTCTGGAGGGAGATACAATATCTACATTTCAAGGCTGTTTGCTATATGCATATCCTTGAAAAGACAGTTCAGAACAAAGGACACTTAGTATCTCTGCTCAAAAAATGTGCAGAAACAGTGAGAGATCCATGGAAAACTTTTTCCTAACAGTGACTCCCAATCTTCAGAAGATCTAAAGAAATTATGGAACAACCATTATGGCTTGACCAACGCTTGAAGGTCAATGACCTCTGTATGCATTAGGGAAATTAGAAATAAATGTGTACCATAATTTGGATTTGCATATTTTTTCCTCCAGACTATAACTAGCAGTTGTCCTCATCGCTGGGGTAGCAAGACAACTTTAAAAACTTCAATTTCCCTTTGGTTCAAGTCTGTCTGTCTTTTCTGGATTTGGTGCCAATTGAGACTCTAAGCAGCATAATTCACCATGATCCTGAAACATTGGGTAATTATTCTTTAAGTTTATGCAAGAGGAAATTTGCCCCATGGTTGGTATGAAGGAAAAGAACCTCAAGTGACAGGTTAGTGGCGAATGCAGAAAGATCGTATGAAAATAAGAGTTCTGGGATCAGCTTACAAGAATGAAGAGACCTCCTTGGGCCTCAGCTACTTTGGATTAGAAAAGGTGTTGCTCACTCATTGCTTTCAGATCCATTCTCTACTTATTTATGGCTCTGCTCTGTTAGTTGGCTGTACCCCTTGTGAAAAAGAAACTAGACAAACTGCTTACTGGCCCAGGGAGATGGCAAGAAAGATTGTCTTTGGCCTGAGCCCTTGCTGGGAAAACAAACAAAAACCAAAAACCAAACCTCCTTGACAAACTATATACCCATAGGTGTTGAGTCTAAATTATACCATCTGTGCAGTCTAGAAATCGTGATAGTGAGAAGATTCACTAAATTGATCTCTGGTTAATAAGCTACCAGCGACTTCTGGAGAAGCAAATGCAAAGCCACTAAGAAGGACGATATTCACAGCCAGGTTGCAAAGGATTCTGAAAGATTTTGACTGAAGATGAACTCACATCATAAAATTCTAAAACAGACAAGGTAAGAGTTCACCTTTTATAAGCAATAACTTGATCATAGAACATTGGGATAGACAATAAAATAATTTTGCTTCAAGTAATTAGATTAAGGAAAAGAAGCTATAAGGAAAGAATAAGACAACAAGGGAAACAGGAAGACTTGAAAACAACCAAGTGGTTGAATTGGGCTATTGGCTAAGATGGAGTAGCCTCCTTATCTTAGTGATTACAACTAATACTCTGGACAAAACACAAAAAGCATTTACCTGAGAACCCTAAAAATTTAGCAAGAACAGATGAGACAAGGGAGTCAAAATGTGAAGAAGTGATCCATATGGAAATGAAGTTCCAATTATTTCCCCTTTTTAAATTCTCCAACTTGCCTTGAGATTGGGCCCCAGTTGCAGAGTTGTAGCTGCAGCTTAAACTCTAAGAAAAAGCACATCTTTCAGGCTAGCAGGCCAGAAAATGGGGCACTAGAGAGTGGGGACTGCCAGAGAAAAAGCTGAAGAAAGGGGGTCCTACTTATATGTTTGAATCCGAGAAAGTTCCAGCTTCATGCTGCGCCTGTGCAGGCATGGGACACACCCAAAGCAGTCTGGCAAAGTCTTTGAAAACCCAACTGGTAGTGGAACCATTGCCCAGGGCAGGGGAGACAGGCTTGAACTAGGCCTCACTGGGTCCTTTGCCTGCGAAAACAAAGGAAAAATAAAAATTCTCCAGAAGACTTTAGCAGGACCTAAAATCTTATAAGACTCAAAATGTCCATACAATTAAAAGTTACACAACATAGCAAAAACAATAGCCATCAGGAAAAGGTGGCCAATTCACAAGGAACAAAGACCCCACGATGAGCCAGAGTTTGGAATCAAAGACTTCAATTTGCTATTACTATGTTCCATATCAAGATGAAAACGTTAATGGAAAGATGGAATTTCTACACAGAGAAATAGGCGAACATAACAGAGACCAAAGAAATTTTGGGAATGAAAAATAAAGTATCATTACAAAAAATTGCCTGGATAGCTCAGTGCAGAATGCAGATGACCAACGAAAGAGTTAGCTAGTAGAAAGGTAGATCAGTAATACTTAATCTGAACAACAGAGCAAAAATAAATAAATAGAGTGGAGTCTTAGGGACATTGGAGATAATAGCCAAATGTCTATTTTTGTGATTTGAGTTCCTGAAGGAAAGAAAAAGACTGATACAGGAAAAAAAAAATACTCAAACAATGACTGAAAACTTCCCAAATTTGGTGAGAGACACAACTTGACAGATTGAAGAATCTAAGCAAAACCCAAACAAGATAAACTCAAAGAAAACTGAACCCAGACACTGGATCATTAAATTGCTACAAACCAAAAATAAGAAAAAAATCTTGAAATAACACAGTACATATAGGGGGGACAAGAATGTGAATTACTGAAGGTTTCTGTCATTAGAGAGGTCAGAAGACAGTGGAACTATGTTTAAAGTGCTTGGGGAGAGAAAACTATAAACTCAGAATTTTGTATTCCATAAAAACAGATTAGGAAGGAAGGCAAAACTAAGAAATTGTTACATCAGACCTGCCCAAAAGAAATACTCACAGTTAATTAGGCTGAGAAAAAATGATACTAAAGGGAAACTTGAAACTTTAGTAATTAAAGAAGAATAAAAATGGTAAATATCAAAGGCTGTATTTTCCTTTTAGATTGTTTAAATTGTGACAGTTGAGAGCAACATTTTTGGGTTTTAGTCCATATAGATGTCATGCATGCATTATGACAGCTAGAACACAAAAGGAAGAGGCAGAGGGACCTGTATGGTTATAAGGTTTCTCTCTCTATTTTTAAATGTTTATTTATTTTGAGACAGAGGGATAGGGAGCAAGCAGGGGAGGGGCAGAGAGAGAGAATTTCAAGCAGGCTCTGCACTGTCAGCATGGAGCCCAACGTGGGGCTTGAACTCACAAACCATGAGATCATGACCTGAGCCAAATCGGACACTTACCTGACTGAGCCACCCAGGCGCCCCAGATTTCTATATTTAACTTGTAGTGATAAAATTTGAAATTAGACTGTAAAAATTAGAAATGTATTTTGTTATCCCCAGGGCCACTATGACAACAAAATAATGCAAAACCAGTATAGCTAAAACAGTGACACAGTTTAAATGGAATACTATAAAACCTTAAAACCCACAAAATCCAAATCTCCCAGAATTGCACAAAATAGTTACAGAAATTGAAATCCAGTGCATGATTTAATGAGCTGGCTAAAGTCCATTAAAGAAAAAAAAAAGCTGAAAGCCAAATATAAGAAAATTGCCCTGTAGCAACTTTACTGGATAGGTCTCCTGAGGCAAGGGAAACAAAAACAAAACTATAACTATTGGGACTTCATCAAAACAAAAAGCTCTGCACAGCAAAGGAAACAACTAACAAAACTAAAAGGCAACCTATGGAATGGGAGAAGATATTTGCAAACGACATGTTTGGTGAAAAGTTAATTTCCAAAATATATAAAGAACTTCTCACACTCAACAGCCAAAAAGCAAATAATCCTATTAAAAATGGGCAGGGGTACCTGGGTGGCTCAGTTGGTTAAGTGCCCAACTTTGGCTTAGGTCATGATCTCGAGGTTCATGACTTTGAGTCCTACATCAGGCTCTCTACTGTCAGCACAGAGCCTACTTTGGATCCTCTGTCTTCCTCTCTCTCTCTCTCTCTCTCTCTCTCTCTCTCTCTCTCTCTCTCTGTTCCTCCCTTGCCTCAAAAGTAAATATTAAAAAAAGTGGGTAGAAGACATGAATAGACGTTTTTCCAAAGAAGACCTAGAGATGACCAACAGACATGAAAAGATGCTCAACATCATTCACCATTAGGGAAATACAACCCCAAAGCACAGCAAGATATCATTTCACACCTGTCAGAATGGCTAAAATCAAAAACCTAAGAAACAACAGGTGTTGGTGAGGATGAGAAAGGGGAACCCTCTTACACTGTTGATGGGAATGAAACTGTGCAGCCACTCTGGAAAACAGTGTGGAGATTCCTCAGAAAGTTAGAGAACTACCCTATAATCCAGCAATTGCACTGCTAGGTATTTACTCAAAGAATACAAAAATACTAATTCAAAGGGATACATGCACCCTAATGTTTATAGCAGCATTATCAACAATAGCCAAATTATGGAAACAGCCCAAGTGTCCATCAGCTGATGAATGGATAAAGAAGATCTGGTGTGCGTGCGTGTGTGTGTGTGTGTGTGTGTGTGTGTGTGTGTACATACACACACACAATGGAATATGACCCAGCCATAAATTTAAAAGAATGAAATCTTACTGTTTGCAACAACATGGATGGAGCTAGAAAGTATTATGCTAAGCAAAATCAGAGAAAGACGAATGCCAGATGATTTCACTTAAGATTTAAGAACTTAAGCAAAGGGTGGAAAAAAGATGCAACCCAAGAAACAGACTTCTAACTATAGAGGACAAACTGACGGTTACCAGAGGGGAGGTGGGTGGGGGGGATGAACATCACTTGCTGTGATGATCACCGGGTGTTGTGTTGAAGTGTTAAATCACTATATTGCACACCTGAAACGAATATAACACTGTATGTTAACTGGAATTAAAAACCTAAAAAAAGTTGCACCAAATGCAGCAGAGAGACTTAGAAAAATCAGTTGTATTGATAAGGAGAGGAAAAATTCTCTTGAAAGATTTTAAATCCTATGTAAAGGGAATTGATAACATAATCATTCGTCAGTTCTGTTCAGTTTTCTACGTATCAATTCACTGTTCACATTTAAAAAGATGTAAAATATTTGCCTCTGAACCTGGCTTCTCTGTGGTAAGATTTCTTATGCATTTGTGCATTTGTACACACTAGAAGGTGATAAAATGACATTAGTGTTTGGCGGTCTGCTCTGATGTGTGAAGAAAAGTTTCCTCTGGTGCTTTCCAAGGTGCCTTCATTCTTGTGGGCACATATACACGTTGCCACTTATTTGAAGAAAGTGCTTCTGTAATTTCGGCATCTACCTGCCGTGAATTGCAAAATTCCTTGGTAACACTTTAAATTCATTCAGCAGCTTAAAGGACATGAATCATCAGGCTGACTATGGAGCCCAGCCAAATTTTGGTGGGCTCAGAGAACCCTGCTCCCCTCTTGCCTTCTAGAGGGAGCTTCCTGCTGTGAAGCAGCAGGGGAGATCGTGGGCAGGACAGCATCATGTGGATCTGTGGAGGAAGGGTGTGCTGCAAATGCCACTGATGGCAGACTCTGGCAGCGATGGGACCTGGGGGACTTGAGAGAATAAAAATTAGGCTGCTTGAGATGCTAGCAGGTTATATATGGTAGTCAGATAGGATGGACCTTATAAGAAATATAACCACTTTACCATTTAGCTAGCTATGCCCTGATCTTCTCTTTCATTGTCTGAACAACCCTGAATGGCAGACAATATTGCCACGTGTTGTTGAGGAAGAAACCGAGGCTCAAGGAAAGATGAAGTCAGAATTCTGACCTATCTAACTCTAAGGCCTTTCTGTTACCACTGAGCTGTTGCTTCTGTGAGTCTTTTTTTTTCTTTTAAGTGTTTTTATTTATTTTGAGAGAGAGAGCATGTGTGTGAGTGGGGGAGGGGCAGAGAGAGGGACTCCTGAGCAGGCTCCATGTTGTCAGCTCAGAGCCCACAAACTGTGAGATCGTGACCTGAGCCGAAATCAAGAGTTGGATGCGTAGTTGACTGAACCACCCGGGACCCCCTTGCCTATGTAATTCTTAACATTACTGATGACCGTGGATATCTGAATAATGTATTATCTATTCAAGGTGTTGGTGATGTACACGTACACATATCTGTACTCACACCTTTAAATTATATCTATAACACAACATGGACCCCACCGTGGTATAGGTCACAGGTTCACTTTGATGGAGCATCTTCTTAAGTCCCTCTTATCCAGTAAAAGGAGGCTATGTCTGGCTTTAAAAAATAGGCTTAGATTATATTCATCACCCTTTATGGTAGTTAGACTTTTTAGGCAGGTTTTGTGTGTAGGCCCATTCTTGGCTTATCTATCAGGGTTCATTGTGTGTGTGTGTGTACACATACACGTACATACATATGTGCACGTACACACGGTTGCTATTTCTGATTTTTATGAAGTTAGAATCTATCACCAGACAGCCGAAGTTAATTATTCACCCTAGAGACCTAGCAGGAGCATGCCAGGAGATGATCATAAATCTACCATCCTCCCGAGACAACCAGGCCTTGCTAGAGCTCAGCAGCTAGTGGATCAAGTCCTGGCGGGGCCTTGTGTACAAACATAGAATAGGGAGATGCCTATGTAGTTATTTTAGGAGGTTCTGAAAGGCCAACTCTGCACTACAACACATTCCATTCAACAAATATGTACCTAATGAGCCCTATGTGTCAGGTACCGCGTCAGGCTCTAAGTGCACAAAGATGAAGGGGCTAAAGTTCATGACATCTCAGCTCTCCCCATCCAGATAGAAGGACCAGAAATAAAACAGTGGGGCTGTGGCAGTCAGAATTGTATGTAAAGCTCTGTGGGGACCTAGATGAGCACAAAATTAGTGCTGGGGGTGGGAAGGTGGGAAGAAAGAGCCAGGGAAAGCTGGCAGAAGTTACTGGAGTTGGAGTTAATGGTGGAATTGGAATTCACCCGGGTTATGAGAGCACAGGGCATTGTAGCCAGAGCCAAGTGTGGGGGCAGAGCAGAGCCGGTGACCTCTGCTCCTGGCCTGGTGAGCAGTGTGTGGCATGAGTATGGAGGCTTTGGGGAGGGTGGGGTGGAAATGTGGAAGAAGAGGCCAGAAAGGTTCAGAAGGCCCCACATCACAGGGAATGTAGCTTTATTCTGTTGTCTATTGTTTGGATGACCGTAAAACTTAATGTCCAAATTGAGACAATTTTGAGAGTTAAAGGAGATGCTGAAAATCATTGGAATTTAATTTTTTGGGTTTGTTGACCATCATATTGATTCTATTAAACTTTTTAAAGTTTATTTATTTATTTTGGGGGGGGGCAGAGAGACAAGGGGAGAGAACCCCAAGCAGGCTCCACGCCTAGTGCAAAGCCCCACACTGGGCTTGATTTCCTCACCATGAGATCATGACCTGAGCTGAAGCCAAGAGTCAGATGCTTAACTGACTGAGCCACCCAGGCAGGAGCCCCTATTAAACTTTTTGAAGAGAAAATGCTTTCTACAAACAAAAACCATCTTGTATGTTAAAGCAAAAAAGCAAAAATGAAAGCTAGGATGACAAAAATATGAGCAAAACAATCATTCTTGATATATAGTCTCATTTTAACCTGTTTTTTATTTATAACTATCTTTAATACCATGCTATTAGTATTTTTCTGAATATATTTTTCAATATTTTATTTTTAAGGTTTTAATAAAACAGTAATGTTTAAGGCTCTATTTTATGATACCTCGATTAGAATGTTTGATAACTTCAATGACCTCTTTTTTTTTAATTGAGAAAATCCTCTCCCTGCAGGCACTGAGGAATGTTCAAAACAAATTATGCTAAATGGAGGATGTTCTTAATTCAGTTTTTTTCATATTAAAATGTGTAAACATCTTGGGCGATTCCCCCCTCTATTCAGTGTACCTCCAACAAATATTTTTATAACAAAAATCAAATAAGTTGTCTGTTTATGATGTTTTCAAATTTTTGCCAAATATAAATGTTGCAAAATTACAGGCACTCTCAATTTTATTCCACTCCAGAATAGAATAAAAACTTACCCGATTAAAAATAGCTCTACCAAAGGATTCTCCCTACAAGTAATCTATTCTAAGGGACAATTATAGAATCTCAAAACTGAAACTTACATACCCTTTAAACTCTTGTCATTTCATTTTTTCACTACAGTTTTTCTGTTACTTTTAGAGGGGTAAGTTTTGATGACTTCCTTGTTGTAAGCTTTGTTTTTAGTAATCAAAAATCCCTAAAAGTTTTAAATAATTGTAACTATGTAGTAAGTGTATAAAACTTGAGAACTAAAGTTCTCCAATACTATTGTGTTTTGAACAGTAGAATACTACAGCTAGTTTTTACAAACTTGTGAATCACATGGGCACTACAACCAATTCCAAGTAGAGCTCTGTATCATTCCTGTCTTTTAAATGTATTTCTTTAGATTTTTTTTTTTTTTTTTACTACGATACTGGGCTCCATCAAAATTTCTGATTGTTTTACCACAACAAAAAAACCACTATTGGCAATGTTGAAAATTTTAACTGAATTTACAGTATCATTTGTACAAATGTCAGCTGTTTCAACTATGCCAGCATGAACAATTTTATTTTGTAAGTTGATGAAGACAATTGAACCACTTTTGAACGAACTGACTTTCTATTTGAAGCTGTAGGCTCTGATGTAAAACTGTTATTTGAGGTTTTCTTCCACTGATGGAGATAGCACAATGACGATTGTCTCTTTATTTTCATACTTGCACAACACAGCTTGGAATTAAAAATGAGCAATATTAATTAATTTATTTTTTTTAAATTTTTTTTAACGTTTTATTTATTTTTGAGACAGAGAGAGACAGAGCATGAACGGGGGAGGGTCAGAGAGAGGGAGACACAGAATCTGAAGCAGGCTCCAGGCTCTGAGCTGTCAGCACAGAGCCCGACACGGGACTCGAACTCACGGACCGCGAGATCATGACCTGAGCCCAAGTCGGCCGCTTAACCGACTGAGCCACCCAGGTGCCCCGACAAGCAATATTAATTTAGAAGAGTCATTTGATCTCAATGAAAAGTCATGCTTTACCATGGGATATGGAAACTTACCTTCTCTGGCTGCACATGCTACGTTATCATGTTTGGGCACAATTTTTTTAACTTTTGGAGGGGTTGCTTGTGTTTCTTCACAACTTCTACGCTTTCGGCTTTTCAGGTGGCTAGTGATACCAGTATCACACACAGTGGATAGCAATTCTTGATAAATACTTGGCATAAGTTACTTTTTCATCATCCATTTTCTTGAAAAATGGAAATTCGTCTTAATTTTTCTATATTCCCTAGCAGGGTTTCTCAGTCTCTCTTTTCGTGCACCTATTCTCACTTATATTTAACTGATAATTTTCATGTTTCCACCTGACTAGCCAACTGTCTGGTAACTTCCTGCACTTTGAAAGAGGTGCCACTGGACTAGGAGTTAACTGATGCTACCCAAATGTATCAAAGTGCAGTTCATGAATGAATGATCAATGATGTGTGCTGTTCTTGAGAGATGTAACAAGTTGGCTCTTGAAGGGACTGGGAAGAGAGAGTTGGGTTATCACTGGCTAGCTCAATTTTATCAAATGTGTAAGAAATCTATTCATTGCCCATGCTTCTCAGCACTGGAAGAGTCTATGGCAGAAGCTGGAAGCATAAAGCAGAGGTCCAGTAAGCACAGCATGGCTTACTTTTATACAAATATTAATATTTGTAGGAATGCATTAATATCCCTTTGGTAAAAAAAGTAAAAATCCAGGATAAGTGCTAAACTGGATGGGATACTAAGGACAAGAGACAGAACTCAGGACTGTCTTGGACAAATGGGAACCTGTGGTCTCCTTAGCCAGAGGGTACTGCTACAAGCTTTAATCAAGGAAATGATGTAATTACATCTATATTTACAGGGATAAATTTGTCTTCTGGCAATTAGTGGCGCAGGCAAGGTAGGAAGAAGTTGTAAAGAGATCTCATGTTAGAGATTTTGGCAGCAGTAAACTATTATCTGCTGTTAAATATTCTCTTGTAGTTAGTTAATTGTGTGATCCGTGTCATCTAAAAACTAGAGAATAGAGTTTCGCAGAAATGTATCCCAAATAGGAGAGTTTTAATAGGGCTTCAAAGAAAGGTGGTACTAGAGCATGTAGCATTCTTATGGAAGCTGAAAAAATGATCTGTGTCACAGATTACTAATTGGTCCCCAGTAACCACCATCTCCTTCTTTCTTTGTAGTAGGATATCAGGTTTTCAGCTGGGCACATGTTTCCTCAACCTCTCGTGCAGCTAGGTCTCTAAGCTCTGGCCAGTATATACCATCTGGGGTGTCATGTGCAATTCCCAAAATTACCCTTGAAGGGAGGACAAATGCTCCCTCCCTTTTTCTTCCTTACCATCTGGAATGCAAAGATGGTGGTAGCCATCTTGGTCATGACTAGGAAGGTGGGGGCTAAGAATGGTGGAGCATTAAGAGGAAAAACATCAAAAGAGAAAGAGTTTGGGTCTTTGCCTTCTGTAGCCATTATACCAACCCTGGAAAGCTTCTTCTGTGCTTCTTCACATGAGAAAGAAATGAGGTTCTCACTTGTGTCATAGGGTGTGAGCCATTATCATTTTGAGTTGTCTTCCTCATCAACTGAATTTAGTTCTAACTGGTGTAAGGAGCTTACATAGTATAATGTTCACATATTTAAAAAAAAAAAAAAGTCCTGCAAGCCTGATTTGATCTTTAGGAAACTCTTTTAGGCCAGCAGAGCAGGTGAAAAACCACTTTGCCCAAGAAGAAAATTGAAGTTCATACATGATAAATAAGGGTCACACAGTCAGCTAGGAATAGGTCAGTATGTAATTTGAAGCCACCTCACTCCAAATTCAGTTGCCTTGTTAAATGTGGAATTGGCACAGTCCAGGTAAGAGAGGGGACTTGTTAGGTTGAGAGATGGGGCTTGCAACATATCAGATCTATAAAAGTAAAAGCATTCTCCTCCAAGTGATAAGTTTAATGTTTTATCTACTTAACATACTACTGAATGAAAGTGTCTCTGTTGATAATGTCATAGCTTAGTTCAATATTTTGAGATCCTGAAGCAGAGCATCATGTCAGTGTAGACAAATGAGTATCTTATAATTTAAAATTTGAGGGTGATAAATTTTATGGAGAGTTTTGTTTATTTTTAAAGTAATCTTTTATTAATATGTACCCGTTAGAGTAGCAGTCACATTAATTTTTTACCTTGAGAGATTAAGAGTGAGCGAACAGATATGAATCATCTCTCTGCACCAGTATCAAACCCCAGCTGTGCTAATGCATGTTAATCTAATAGTGGGCTGGAGGATCTAAAAATCCAACACATTATTGTCTGGAGGAAATTTGAGCTACCTCTTTTACAGCCTCCAATAACCTGAAAATATGCACTGGTTTACATTTGTATATCAGTTTTTGTTTTTGTTGTTAAATACAAATTTGATTGAAACAGAGCTAATTCCCTACAACATGAAGGCAATTATTTTCATTACCAGTAAAATCTATTATGAAGACTTTGTGAGTTCAAACTGAAGGGTTTGCTTCAAGTCAAAGTTCTCACGATCTCTAAGATAATTACATATTTTTAATATTCCGGAGGCCAAAGGGTAGAAAGGAACAAGAAGAGATCCAATGTTAAAGCCTTCTCAGTATTTTGTGGAACATTCTGGAGTGTTTTCAAGATCCCCTCCGTGTTCAGTTTCAAAACGTGGTAACTGTGTAAATGCAGTCAGCAGTACAGAAAATACTCATTTTACACAGCTAATCAATTCACTGACTCTTAGGATGGCGGCTCATATACACCCAGGATTCTGTCAGTATTTGACCACGCCAGCATATCATAAAAACCCACTGAGAGTTAAAGGAGAGAATGAAGTAAAAAATAAACAGATTTTCTAATCTTGCAAAACACGTTAATAGGTCTTAGGACAAAATTTTCAACATGTTGAAAAGAATATTTAACTGGGCTATACCATTCCTCTTTTGAAATATGTCTTGCTGAATATGTCCCTTGTGCTCTATAAAACCATCATAAATCCGCCCATTCTGTAAGGTAGTTTTGAAAGAGTTAAAAGGTCCTCCAGAGAGGTCCAGAGGCTATAGTTAATTATTAGCAAGCTCTCTTTTTTATTAGACGCTTTTTTTAAGATTAAGCAAAATCACTCCATACTTTCCTGTGATCAAAGGCATAAAGGTTTGTTGCCTCCCAATGCTGATGGTGGCCTGTGGGGAAATACAATGCCAGGACTACCAATTTTATCATGCATTTTTTATGTGTACCCAAAGGTCACATTGTGAGCTTCAATGTCTGTTAGTATTTGCAACACAGGAGACTGCTAAATCATCAGCATTACCTAATTCTAAGTTTTCCTCCTGTTACAAACAACTCTGAGAACATAATGTTTCAATGCTATTAGAAGCCGGGGACTTTACTCCTAGCTATGTGCTGACATTTTCCAGTGATGGCAATGAATGACAATAATCAGAAATGGGTTATTTTTAAATTTTACAGCAAGCAGTTTGAATGATCCTAAGAGACGAGAACTTTTATGTAAAGTGGTCTGAGAAAGCTAATTCCCAGAGGAGAAAAGCCCTGACCTTAAAATAGAGAGATGGAATTGGTCATTTTCTTGCTCAACCAATAGGACTCAGTCAGTAGCTTTAGTGGAAATGTTACAGTGGAAATCTTCACATTCTTGGGCTTCTTAGACCAGAGGATGTGCCGACACAGGACAGTGGTGATGTTCTTGTTGCTGGATGCTCAATGGGGACCTTCTAGTGTTGCATCTGGTTACTTTCACCAAGCCAAAAACATGGCTGAAGTGCCTTCATCAGCACTGATGAAGCCATGGAAACCCTAGTGGCAAAGTCAGGGATAGTCTCTGTGCTCATTCTAAAACCACATGGTGGCACCTGGAAACATCTGGAGGGAAGGTGGTGCTTCGAAAGAGTGCTGGCTTAGGAGGAAAGAAAGTCCCTGTTTGAGTCTGTTTCTTTTTGTGATGTTGAGGGGAAGATGCTTTTTCAGTTCTTTGCTTTTTCTTCTCATGTGACCTGATGCACAGGTGTTTGTCGAAATAGTTACAAAACGCACGTAAGAAGTTCTAATAAAGGAACTTTTCTTGCCCATCTTCTTCACCGCCTTCCACCATAAACAGGAAAGATATTTGTAGGCTGTTGGCAGATTCAAGGTGGTTACGGTAGTGTGCTGTGGTCCTAACAAGGCAGGAGAACCAGGAATCAGGTGGTGATGCGTGAACTGCTTTGAGATCTGGTCCAAATAGACCTAAATAGATGGAGTTAGTTGGGAGGCTGATCATCTCCAACCTGCCTTGGAAATTGGAGTCGGGATTCTGATTATTCTTTCAGTTATTCGCAGGGCTGAGGTTTATGACCTGTGAGTATGATGCTAGGAAAATCTCTAGTTGCCACAAAAAGCCTTGTTTTTCTCCTTTATTTTCATAAAGGGGTTATCTTTAATATGCTGATGGAAATACTTCAAAAAGTCCTAAGTCAGAGAGGGGGTGTGCTTTGCCTGAGTGCTGTTGTCTGGCTAACTCTGTATGCCTCTGCTCACCAGGCCCTTCTCTGTTCAGGTTTTCCTTCCGAGTTTGATAGACCCCCTCTTTAGGCTCCTCAAGCACTCACCCCACTGAACAGTAACTGTTTGTTTTTGTCTCTCTCCTATTGAACTGTGAGCCTCTTGAGATCAGAGACTTCTGTTTTATTTATCTTTGTATAAATTTTAAGTGTATGGGAGTCCCTCGCAGTACTTAACACATAGTTGGTATACATAAATGAATAGATTCTAGATTTAATGATATTATTCCAGAGTAACCCTTTGATATAGTTTATAATGTTATTTACAAAGCAACAGGCTTATCATAGAACTTTTGGAAAATATGGGTGAGTAAAATA
This sequence comes from Panthera onca, assembly GCF_046562875.1. Lineage (NCBI taxonomy): Eukaryota > Metazoa > Chordata > Mammalia > Carnivora > Felidae > Panthera > Panthera onca. Next base: position 89,221,661 of record NC_138347.1, on the reverse strand, counting down.
CAGTCACTTTCTATCCTATTACTTAGGGTGACCACTGCAAATATTTTTTATATCCTGCAAGCTTTGTGACTGTAAATTTCCAGATCTGTAACTGTAAATTAAAAAAAAAACAGCATGATGACACACACTCTTATAAACTGCTTAAAATGCCATTATATTGTGAATGTGAATATGATTTTTCATATCATATATTCTACAGTGCTTTAAAAATTTTTTTAAATGTTTATTCTTGAGAGAGAGAGAGTGAGAGTGTGTGTGTGTGTGTGTGTGAGAGAGAGAGAGAGAAGAGAGAGAGAGATAGAGAGAGAGAGAGAGAGAGAGAGAGAGAGACAGACAGACAGACTGGGGCAGGGGCAGAGACAGAGAAAGACGCAGAATCTGAAGCAGGCTCCAGGCTGTCAGCACAGAGCCCAAGAAGGACTCAAACTCACAGACCGTGAGATCATGACCTGAGCCAAAGTCAGACACTTAACTGACTGAGCCACCCATACACCCCTCTATTACAGTGCTTTTAATGATTAGAGTTCCTTTATTGAAGGTACCATAACTTACATGACCGTTCTTCTGTTTTTGAACCTTTATGTGGTTTCTAATATTTCCCATCGACAAAACTGTCCTAGTGAGCACCCTCATGTACATCTCTGATGACTTCCTTATGATACATTTCTGGTAATGGAATTGTAGACAAAAATACCCAAATTCCAGATAAATACCCCAAAGTGGAATTGCTGGATCATATGGTAATTCTATTTAAATTTTTTGAAGAACTGCCATACTGTTTTTGATAGTGGCTGCACCAATTTTCATTCCCAACTATGCACAAAGGTTTCCTTTCCTCCACAGCCTTGCCAACACATTTCTTTTTTTGATAATAGGTATTCCGACAGGTGTGAGGTGATATGTCATTGTGGTTTTGATTTCCATTTTCCTGGTGATTAATGATGTTGTGCACCTTTTCATGTACCTGTACACCACCTGTATATCTTCTTTAAAAAAAGTCTGTGCAGCTGTAAACATTGGGGTGCAAGTGCCCCTATGCATCAGTACTCCTGTATGCCTTGGGTAAATTCCTAGTAGTGCTATTGCTGGGTCATAGGGTAGGTCTATTTTTAATTTTTTGAGGAACCTCCACAACCCCAATGTTTATAGCAGCACTCTCAACAATAGCCAAATTATGGAAAGAGCCTAAATGTCCATCAACTGATGAATGGATAAAGAAATTGTGGTTTATATACACAATGGAGTACTACATGGCAATGAAAAAGAACGAAATATGGCCCTTTGTAGCAACGTGGATGGATCTGGAGAGTGTGATGCTAAGTGAAATAAGCCATACAGAGAAAGACAGATACCATATGTTTTCACTCTTATGTGGATCCTGAGAAACTTAACAGAAACCCATGGGGGAGGGGAAGGAAAAAAAAAGAGGTTAGAGTGGGAGAGAGCCAAAGCATAAGAGACTCTTAAAAACTGAGAATAAACTGACGGTTGATGGGGGGTGGGAGGGAGGGGAGGGTGGGTGATGGGTATAGAGGAGGGCACCTTTTGGGATGAGCACTGGGTGTTGTATGGAAACCAATTTGACAATAAATTTCATATACTGAAAAAAAAACTAAAAAAAATAAAAAATAAAAAAATAAATTATCTTTCAACAACAACAACAAAAAGTCTGTGCAGATCTTCTGCCCATTTTTAATTGGATTGCTTATTTTTTGGTATTGAGTTGTATGAGTCCTTTATATGTTTTGGATATTAGCCCCCTAATCAGATATATGAGTTGCAATATCCTCTCCTACTCAGCAGGTTCCCTTTTCATTTTGTTGGTTTTCTTTGCTGTGTAGAAGCTTGTTAGCATGATGTAGTCACATTTACTTATTTTTGTTTTTGCTGTCATAAAAAAAATCATCACGAAGACATATGTCAAGGAGCTTACTGCCTGTATTTACTTTTAGGAACTTTATAGTTTTGGGTCTTATGTTTAAATCTTAAATCCACTTTGAATTAATTTTTGTGTATGGTGTAAGATAGTGTTTAAGTTTCATTCTTTTGCGTGTGGCTGTCCAATATTCCCAGCACCACTTATTGAAAAGACTGTGCTTTTGGCATCACACGTTTTTGGCTTGTCATAAATTAAATGACCATATATGCATGGGTTCATTTGTGAGCTCTCTTTTGTTCCATGATCTAAGTGTCTGTTTTTATGCCAATACCATACTGTTTTAATTACTACAGCTTTGCAAAATAGCTTGAAATTAGGGAGTGTGATGCCTCCAGCTTGGTTCTTATTTTCAAGATTGCTTTGGCTATTTGTATGTGTGTGTGTGTGTGTGTGTGTGTGTGTGTGTGTGTTTCCACACAAATTTTAGGATTATTCCATTTCTTTGAAAAATGTTATTTGGTAGGGATTGCATTAAATCTGTGGATTGCTTTGGGAAGTGTTTTAACAATATTGATTCCTCCATCTATCAGCATGGAATATCTGTTTTGTCTTTAATTTCTTTCATTAATGTCTTGTAGTTCCCCATATACGCATCTTTTAATTCCTTGGTTTAACTTATTCCTAAGTGTTTTATTTTTAAAGCACTTATAAATGGGGTTGCTTTCTTTCTCTTTTCTTTTCATTATTAGTGTATAGAAACAAAATTTTTTTACGTTTGATTTTGTATCCTGCAACTTTACTGAATTCACTTTTTAGTTTAACAGTTTTTTGATGGAGTCTTTAGGTTTTCAATGTATCATATGCCATCTGCAAAAAGTGACCATTTCACTTTTTTCTTTCCAATGTGGGCGTCTTGCCTAATCGCTCTGGTGAGGACTTCTAATACTGTGTTGACTAAAAGCGGTGACAGTACACATATTTGTCTTGTTCGTGATCTTTGAGGAAAGACTTTCAACTTTTCACCATTAAGTATGATGTTAGCTGTGGGCTTGTCACATATGGCCGTTATTATGTTGAAGCATGTTTCCTCCGTACCCACTTTGTTGGGAATTTTTATCATAAATGGAGGCTGAGTTTTGTCACATTCTTTCTCTGCATTTATCTTGTGTATCACATTGACTCATTTGCAGATGTTGAACCATCCTTATATTTCTGGAATAAATCTCTCTCCATCATAGTGTATGATCCTCTTAATGTATTGTTGAATTTGGTTTACTTATATTTTGTTGAAGACTTTTGCATCTATCTTCATCAGAGATATTGGCCTTTAATTTTCTTGTGGCATCTTTGTCTGGTTTGGGTAAGAGGGTAATGCTGAGGGTATATGCATTTTTAAGGTACTGGATTACACCAAGAAGTTGTAATAATTTATAATCTCACCAGTAGCGCATGAAAATTTCCATTTCTTCAAATATTTGCTATCAGTAAGAGTAGTTATATACATGTAAAAAAAACCCTGTCAATTTAGAAGTCTAAAAACCACATAAAAATCAAGATGGTAAAGTGCTGTATGACTGAAATCACCCATGATGGCCTAGCATTGATGGAACCTTTGTGTGTCTGGGAGGCAAAAGGGTCCACTTAAAATCTGTTGATGGTGTAGGCACTGGCAACATGGAAGAAGGATTTCTCAGCCAAAGGCTGATAGGGCTGGAGATGGGAGGGTTAGTGGGGAGAAAAGAGAGAAGACACCTCTGGGAAGGTTAGAACCTGAATGGGCCAGGCATGTGGCCATTGTGGTGACCATCTCAGAACCTAAGGAACAGATGCTGAGTCAGTCTGGAGACCAATCTGGGTCAGGTTTGAGGAACCAAAGAAAAGACCTGTCATGTCGAATATTGAGAAGTTAGGAGCAGGACTAGTAGTGTGTGGAAGAGACTGTAAATCTGGGAGGGAAGGTTTTGGAAGCCCACATTTAAGCCAAAAGTAAAAGTTGGATCAGGTTCATGAGCAGGTGGAATGTTGATGTTGTTTTGGAGATCAAGAAAGGAGAGATGACCTTTTCATCAAAATCAGTCAGAGCTGGCTTAGAGTTTTGGCTTTGCCACCCACAGTGTAACCTTGAGCATGGCACGGAGGCTGTGGTGTCTCAAGTTCCTCCTCTATTTAAAAAAAGGAGGACTTCACAGTTGGGTTAAAATGATGTTCAAGATTCCTTCCAGCCCAGAAATTCTCTGCTTCTATCTCAAATGAACACATTGGGGGAAGAAACCATTGTGCAACTATAGATTTAGCTTACATTTAGATTTATGCTTTGGGGTTATTACTTCTGGCAACAAATCATCACCCAGAAGTCCGCTAATATGTTGAAATAACTACTCTGTGTTTTGAAATTCTAAACTGTGATGCCGCTTCAGTTTACTTGAATGAACAGTGGTGATATAATCTGCTGCAAATATTTCTTTTCTACCCAAGACATCTGTCAGGTTCGCCTCCTAACAGCAATCCATAAATGTGAAAGGCTGTGCCGTCAAGCATTTTCATTCCTCTGTAGGGCTTGTCACTAATGAGAACTTCGGTTGAGTTAAAAGGGACTGGAAATCTGAGGAAAATACGGGACCAAAACCCCAATAAACGTAAAGCGGTAACTGCTTAATTCGAAGTGACACTTCTTCGTGTTTGGCTTCTTTAGCACTGCAAGTGGGGATGTTTGCCACTGCAAAGTCAAAATGCCTGCAAAAACAAATGCCCAGTTTTCAAATATCTGGTCTGTTTCATTTATTTTTAATACTAAATGTGACATAGTGTAATGTTCTATCGATTAAATTAAACGGCACGGGTGAAGGAGATAGAATTTCAATCGAATTCTTAGATGAAAAATGAGCTGCTTGTCAGAGTTTTCCTGGCAATTGTCTAACATCCTGATGGATATTGGCCGGCTCCACTTAAACAGCTGGAACCTTACAGCCATCAAGCTGTGTCTACACAAGGGACGCCCTCCACTCAGGAGGAAAAAGCTTGGGCCATTAATGAAGAGGGAAAGGATTTCTTGGCTAGCTGGGAGCCTTAATTATTGTTTCCTTCTTTTTTTTTTTTTTTTTTTTCCATGTGATTGACATCTTCTTGGAGATTTTTGCATGCTTTTTGGGTGAAGTCATTATGATAGTCTGTACAGCTGCAATGTCTAATTTAGAAGTGGCACCTTGCATTCAATTCTTCTACCTCCCACCCCAACTGCCTATGGAACAAGGAAGCTGATGTATCCTGCTATCTGCTGTTGAAATAATGTGTTTGAGGCTAGTGTGATCCAAATATGATGTTATAGGGAGGTGTTAACAAAATTTAAGATCCTAAGGACGCTTTCCTGGAGGGATAGCAGCAGTTCAAAAAGGAGCTATACTTTCTGTATTAGCTTACTTAATTTTGTTCCTTGACCCCACAACGCTGGGCAGGAATAGTGTTTTTACAACAGACCTGTATTTCAAGGAAGGGTGGGAATAGGGTGAGAATTTCCTTCGTGACTCTTAACTCAGAACTTCTTTCTTCTTGGAAACTTAGGATAGAGTGAATTTCCTCTGGAATATGAGGACACCTGGGAGGCAGAGACTCAGAGAAATATGATAGGATGAGGCCATTCCAGACTCAGCAGATGTCTCAATTGAACTAGAAGGTTCTAACTAGGGAGGTCACTGTGTAGCTTCCCAGACAGTGTCCAAGACATGAGATCTAACCTTCAGGGACAGATGGTCTAAGTCTAAATGCAGCCTGGAGAATCTAAACCATGGGAAGGGAGCATGGTCAGCAAAGCCAAGTAGATGGAGCATGTGTCTGGAAACAGCTCAGTACAGGGGGATGCAGAGCACAGAAGACATTCAGGGGAGGCATGAATTTCTCTGGCAGGACAGTAAGGAGGGTTGTCTCCACCATGCAGAGCAGTGTATGAAGTGCAAAGGGAAAGAGACAAAGATCGATGCAATATATAATAGTACAACCAGTCAATAGCAACCGTGGCAGGAACAGCTACGGGAGAAGTCAGCTCCCCGCACTAGAAACGGAGCTTGAATAAATTCAGAAAGAATGACTTATTATAAACATGGACTTCAAAGAAAAGATGGCACAAAGAAGAGAACCACAGAATAGATGATGGTGTAGTTGTGTCATAGAATACTATGCAGCCATTTAAAAGAACATGTCGATATAGTTGTTTTCATGTTAATGTCCAAAGACCTCTTAAGTGAAAATAAGCTACAGACAGTATACTATGATCAATTTGGGAAAATAAGATGTATACATGTATAGGTGCATGTGTATATGTGTGTATGAATGTGCATGTTTTTTTTTCCAGTATATGAAGTTTATTGTCAAATTGGTTTCCATAGAACACCCAGTGCTCATCCCAAAAGGTGCCCTCCTCAATACCCATCACCCACCCTCCCCTCCCTCCCAACCCCCATCAACTCTCAGTTTGTTCTCAGTTTTTAAGAGTCTCTTATGCTTTGGCTCGCTCCCACTCTAACCTCCTTTTTTTTTCCCCCTTCCCCTCCCCCATGGGTTTCTGTTAAGTTTCTCAGGATCCACATAAGAGTGAAAACATATGGTATCTGTCTTTCTCTGTATGGCTTATTTCACTTAGCATAACTCAAAAATTAAAAATAGACCTACCCTATGACCCAGCAATAGCACTGCTAGGAATTTACCCAAGGGATACAGGAGTACTGATGCATAGGGGCACTTGCACCCCAATGTTTATAGCAGCACTCTCAACAATAGCCAAATTATGGAAAGAGCCTAAATGTCCATCAACTGATGAATGGATAAAGAAATTGTGGTTTATATACACAATGGAGTACTACGTGGCAATGAGAAAGAATGAAATATGGCCCTTTGTAGCAACATGGATGGAACTGGAGAGTGAATGTGCATGTTTGTATTCATTCATGTGGATAATTTTTCAACGCATATACACTTTTACATGATGTATGGAACATTTTTAGAAGTCTTTACAAACCTAATACTGATCTTCTCTAGGAAGTAGGTCAGAGACCATCAAGCTGGGGCTGGGGAAAGGGTAGGAAAGAATAAGAAAATGTTACTTTATTTCCTTACATATCACTTGCATTCTTTGCACAACCATGGATTGCTTTTGTAATAATGACAATTACGAAGATGATGAAGACAACAATAAAGTATAGAGAGAGAACTAGCACCTAAGTTGAAACTTCGTTTCTAGTTCAGTCGAAGGAAGCTAGAAGAATTTCACAACACTTAGGGGCCATTCACCCAGCTGGGTGTTCAGCTTCATTGAAATGTGCCAGAGAGGGAACTAAATTAAATTTTGAAGATATTTGGGTATGACATTCAATCTTCCCATCTGTCAATAAATACTTTTATTTCCGAGGTCCTGAGTGGACCCCCCTCAGATAGCACAATCAGAAATACTCTGGCTAGGGGCACCTGGGCGGTTTAGTTAGTTGAGCAACTGACTTCGGCTCAGGTCATGATCTCGAGGTTCATGAGTTCCACTCCCACATCTGGCTTTCTGCTGTTAGCGCAGAGCCCACTTCGGATTCTCTGTCTCCCTCTCACTGTCCCTCCCCTGCTTGAGCTCTCTCAAAAATAAATGAAAAACATTAAAAAAAAATACTCTGGCTAAGTAGACCCTGCCTAACCTTGTTGCCATAATGCAGGCGTTCAGGTAGGGCCCTGTCGATTCTGGCTGGGCTGTTTCTAGTCACATAGGTTCCAACCACACAGCTGGTATCTGAAGGGGGTCTGTCTCTGGTCTGGTGCTTCAGTGAAGTCAGCCTTAGAATGGGGAGAGGGGTGCTGCTGGCTCAGCAGATCACTGTAATGGGAAGTGGACAGAATGGAACGCTTTGGGCTGTTATCCTTCTGATATAGGAACATCTCATTCAAGACATCAATGGACTTGAGTCCCCCTTCCACTGTGGGAAAACCTGAACTACTTATGTATCTTCTTAGGCAGGAAGGAGGGAGGCACTTCTTAAAAGCTATTCCTGAATGTCTTCCTCTTGTGATTATAAGGGAGGAGGCTGGCTGGGGATGGGGGCGGATAACATTCTTCAGCTTCTGGCTGGGCTGCTAGCTCAAAAATCTTTTTTTTTTTTCTTCTTTTCCTTTTCTGCACCATATGGATACAGGAAAACTATAAAGGATGTGTTCCCTGCCCTTGAGGAATTTATAATCTGGTTGGGGGGCAGCCAAACTGCTTCTGGGTAGCCTCAGATCCTCTGCAACATTGGCTGGTGTGATATAGCCTGTGCTCCCCAGCAGGCCCCAGCTGTTCGCCCTTCTGGGGGTCCCAGCCTGAGCCAGGCCTGTGGCCACTGGTCAGTGGGCTGCAGGGGGATGGGGAGGCCTGATCTCATTTCTTTTTTTCTGTAGGATTAGTTTGGGCCACAATTATAGGAGTTTCTCAAACTAAAAGCTTCTTGTGAACAGTCTCTGGTTCAAGTTAGCAAGCCATATCATTAATATATGGTTATACAACACCTTGTCTCTTTCCAGAGAAAGACAGTTATAAACATATGAATAAATATACATGCACACACACTAGCAACTATAAAATTCATCCTTTCTGTGGTCATAGAATTTTCAGAATTGGGAAGGATTTCAGAAATTGCTGGAGTAAGACCTGTCATTTTAGCTTAGGGATAGAGCAGCAAAGGCACGTATTCCAATGACGGCAGACATTTATTAAGTAGGTCATGTTTTCTGATTCCTCAGCCAGTATTCTTTCCTGTGGTAGAATTTGGAAATGCCTGCTAATGTGGACTGAATTCATGTTATTTCAGTATGTTTCCAATGAGAAGAGAAGAATTTCTAAGTGATATCTTTATTTTTACTTTATTATGTGACTACCTAATGTCAGCATGGAAATGAAAATTTAATTCATCTCATTATGTTTTTGTCTCTGTCCGGTAGGAGAAAAAAAGATAACATGGGCTGAACCACAGATGGGGAAAGAGAAGAGCCTGGGTCTGAAGATTAGATGACCCATCAGAGCAATTTAGTTAGAGGCTGGGATGGGCTTGTAAGCAGGAGAGAAGGGGATAACACATAAATGGAGGTGGAAGAGGGGTCTGGGGGGAAATAACTGGGTGCAGGAGCCTGTCATGAAGGCAGCCAGCAAGACTCTAGTCCAAAAGGAACCGTGCCCAGGGCAAGGACTCAGACACGGGGGAACAAGGCATGTCTCAAGACACTGAAGTGGGCTGGTAACATTAGGGCTTAGTTATGGGAGAGAAGAGACATAGAGTCCTACCCAGATCAGCAGCAAAGCTGACTTGATGTTGAGTCTAAAATTTGTCAGCCTAGGATTCTTTAGTTTCTTTGAGACTGTTAACAGGTTTTGGTGTAAGATTTAAGTCTGTAGGGGTTCTGGGGAGTCAGACTGGTCATTGTAGGAGATACAGGGAACAATGCCCAGAATTTGGAAATAGGTCGAATTAGACTGACAATTCAATACAGAAGAGATTGGAGGTATGCCAAAGAGAGTAGGTCCAAGGTCAGCAGGACTCGAATTGCAGCCTACACTAAAATTTCTAAAAGAAAGCTGTTGATTAGAATGTTTAGTCAATGTATAGAAAACAGAAAAGCAGAGTCTAGAGGCAAATATTGCCAGTGCCTGTCCAAGCAGTATCCAGTGTAAAGCGAGTAAGCATTATCCAATAGACTTACTATGTTTGGGTATCATTGTTGGCCTGGGATTTTGTTGGAGGTGAAGGCAGGCTTAACAAGAAGCTATGACCTTTGAATTGTAGGACTTGCTCTCTTTGCCTCCATCGGGTCCCATGTTCTCCAGGCAACCTGAGATTTGATTTCTGTAAGCTGGATGCAAGAATGGGTATACTCTGGTGCAAACGCCAGTTATTTTTATTATGAATAAACTGACTTTCTGATTTACACAATGGGGAGATTTACACAATCTGTGAGATTGTCATTAGCAAATGAGTGTGTTCTTGATGTGTTGTCAAAATCTGCTTTCTGATTTTGTTAGCCTGAGAGCCAGACTCTGGTCTGTATGAAACTCTCTATGGCTGATGTTAAGGTCCCCTTTGAAAGTAGATGATGACCAGAGAGTGTCATAAGTACTGTAACAAATGGTAAGTCAGAGTGCTAAGTTTGGTGGGGAGATCGACAGGCAAAGCCATCTCGAAAAAAGGGCAGCTTCTAAATAGGGACCCAAAGGATTTGTTAGGAGTTGGGGAGACTGTTGTAGGGAGAGGAGGAGAGATGAGACTACACAAATTCAGTGAGAGGGTTGAGGGGGAGGTGAAGGTGAAGAGAGCCAGCATTAAAAAGTTCTTTCTAAACTTTGCCTCTGAGAGAGGGGAAAAAAAAATAGTTGGAGGACCAAAATTTTCCCCGAGGCTTTTGACATAATGGATACTCAGCATCATTCCCCAAACATACTTGTTCTGCGGGGTCGGAGGGTGGTTGTAGACCCTCCTTGAAAAGTGCTGTCTGTGGTTTATCCCATGATGGGGGAAAGGGCTGTATTTTCATAGGCTGTTTTCAAATTCCTGAAAGCCCAGAGATTTGACCTTTGCTTCCCTGTAACACTTTTCTTCATCACTTAAGAATATATTAGCCCTTATTAGATCTGATAGATGAGAATCCGGTTGCTAAGTGTGTAGAAATGTTTTTTCCTCTTTGAATCAGAAAAACACTCTGATAGAAATAAAGGATCTAGGATGGATTTAGAAATCGATGATTCTCCTTTCCATGACTTTGTGCGAGTCTTCGTGAGGGGTTTGTTGTCACTGCATTCACTTTGCTAAAAGGGGTGTGTCCGTGAAGGAACCACAGGTAAAGAAAATAAGAATAGTGCCTAAGAGGAGACCTGGCACCTCTTTATTCCTTCCTGGGAGGGTCCTGAAACTCTAGAACAGGATATGTAACTGTTTGATTTTGGCCAAACACATTTTCACTTATTAGCATTCATATACAGTTTGTGTTGCATGATTCAAGTGGGTGATAGTGAGACATTTTCCTCTAAAAAAAAAAAAGAAAAGAAAAGCACATGAGGAAGATCACAGCAAGGGCTTTCCTTGTTATGGAGCTTGGTGGTAAAAAAGCACTATGCCTTTTTTTTCAGAACCATAGGGACAAATATCCTCTCGAGGAAATGAACAATCCAATCTCTACTGACTCATCTGATTGGAAAAATCAGTTCACAAACCAGTGTGTGGGCTAACCCACATGGCCCATCTACCAAAAATGATGAAGAATACCTTTCTCCCCTCATATGCTAACAAGTGATGAAAAGAGGGAAGTCATTCTCCCTAACTCACCCTCTTTTAAATATCAATTGCTCTACATTCGTCTGGTGTTCTAGGAATCATGAATGTGCCAAATACTATAATGGTAGTGAGGGAAAGAGTAGGGATGGGGGGTCGGGGGTAGGAAGGGGAAAAAAGGGGACTGACATTTCATCATTCAACATATTTTGCCCAAAGATCACAGAATACGTCAAGGCAGAACATTTTCCATCACAGAGGCAATTTTTGGACCTCATACATTCAATCAAAAATAGAAAAACAAAATTAGGATTTTGAACCCATTTGAACAGGTATAAACATTGAAACAGTGGGTTATTTGCCTCAATTATCCATTTCTTTCCAAGGAAAGCATTTTGGAAACCATTAGAGATTATTTCTCTATATCATAAGCAATTCACCAGGCAAAGACAGTAAGTCCAGCCTGACTTGTATCATTAGCTAGGAATGAAAATAATGTGTTTATACACAGCATTTAGTTTATGAAAATATAAATCATTTGCTTTACAGCTCTTATGAACTATTATTGTCCAACAAAACAAATCCATCAATTGGCTCTTGCTGTAGGTGGCTTGTTTACAACTGCCTCTCTTTTCTTCTTCTGACTTAAGAGACAGATGTAATTTAAAATGAGGATTAGAAATAACTGACCTGAAATCCATGTAATTTGGGTTTTGCTTCTGGTAAAGGTTATTGTGTAATTAGCTGATTTATAACACACAGTAAGTATCATATCAGAAAATAGAACCCTTTGGAAATAAATGACAGATGATGTACAAATAGATAGCCTAGTAATGTAAACATTAGCGGGGGGAATTCATTAAGGCCTGCTGAAAGCATTTGACTTAATCTTGTCTATATTTTATCAGATTTTTTAAGTATAAACCAAAATGACAAATGATAATTATCTTAAAGGCATGTGGATTGATAAATCTGAAAATACATGCTATGTTTTTCTCATGTTTTTACAGATTCTGAGACTTGTTTTTCTGACTGCTTTGTTGTGCTACAAAAAAATACTCATAGTTTTTCACCCATAGATCATCCCCTGGAAAGTACCATAATTAAGGACTCAAGAATTAAATAGATTGTCACAATCATCAAATGACAACAGGCTGTCCATAGTATTGGGACATCAATCAAGTAACATGAAAAGTATTGGTTTTGAAGAATCTTCCTCTGTTTCCATATAGTTGCCATTTCCACTTACATAAAACTGAAGTTAATTTATGATAGGTTTATTTCTAGCCAATCCTGCTAATGTTCCAGGACTTTTCATATTCTGTATCATTTGATATGTATTGTCATAAAGCTTTTATATTTTTCAAACACTTCAGCAGTTTTATGCATTGGGTTTATTATTAAATGTCATTGTGTCACTTTATGGGATCCTATTTAAAGAAAGTAGCTAGGGAAAGAGATGAGAAACATTTATAATTTGACCCCAGCTAAATTCAAGGACAGTATGGGACTTAGTAAAAGAATTTATAAATTTTAGGAGCTCTTCACAAAAATAAAGCCCAAACAAAGAAACAAACAAAAGAAAATCCCAAATGAAAGCAAACCAAATAAAAAATTTACTTGGTAATTACTTAGTAACCAGATAATGGATTTTATGAATATGAAATTCTAGACAAGGTGTCCTGTTCTGGAACAACCCTTCCTATATTTCAGTCATTTAAAGGCTAGCTCAAATGTCCCTCTCTCTACCTCCTGGGCAGAATTTGGGACTCCCACGCCAGTAATGCCATAGCATTTTTTTTCAGACACATGTTTTTTCTCACATTGTCATTTGGTTAGTTTTTTATATGGTTGACACCCACTCAGACTGGAATTCACATTAGAACAAGAACTTTGCTTTATCCATTTTTTCCCCCAGTGTCTAAGACTGGTGCACGGGAGGAGCTCAAACATCCTTTTTGAGAAAACAGTTTTTGTAACTTCAGGTCTTGTGTTATTAAGAATTGTGTCATCATTGCATGAGAAGGGAAAGGTCTGATGGATCATTCCCTCTTGACAACTGTCTAAGTGGTTTAATGGCAGAATGAGATGTAAACAGCAGAAATGTGGTAAGGATTTGTCATTAACCTAGTGTGTGATAAGTAATGCAAATCAAGGAATTTACATAATTCAGATATGGGAAGTCTTCTCTAATTGAACCTTTCCTTGGTCAAAGAGACTTGTGTAAAAAAATTTTTTAACATGGAAATCCCTCTGTTTCCCCAATTATTTTAGTTACCCCCCCTTTTTTTTTGCACTGGTTGTAACTGGTGTCTTCCCTAAAAAGAGGCAAGCTGAACCATCTTTCAGGCTAGGCCTTAGGACAGGCTGTATAGGCAGTCACTATTGTGGTATACAGTCTGAGGAATACTCTTGTTCCAAAATATTTCCTGAAACTAGTCCCTTTGTGATAACATGCTACTCTTTGAGTATAGAAATAGGAAGATTTGGGGTAGTTAACAGATCTTTGGATTTGCTGGGCTGTGGTTTCTGGGAATAGTCCCTTCTAGCAGTCAACTGAATCTCTGTTCTGAAAGCATCCAAGTAACCTTGGAGCCTCCATGTTAATCTGATCCTAACTCTAAGCATCTAAGAAAGATGACAGGTCTTTCATGGTGGAAAAAATCAAATTTGACAGCACTGAACTCTTGTTGGCACTTAGCTGCAATCCCCTGTCGCCTCTCAATGGGAGGGCACACTGAATTCCCTCTGGGGTCCCATCTCTCCCTGTGTCCTACCCTCAATTTCCCTTGCTCTTTGTTCCCTGCTGGGCTCCTACAGGCATTTGGGTTAGCACTGTATGCATTATCTCTCTGACTTATAAACCTGTTATTTAGCACAGTCATGCTTTCCATATGATGGTGGCTGCCATTCATAAAATAATACCTAGACCCCAACTGGTCATACTGAAAGTGAGCTAATCAACTGTTGTGCTCATTGTTGAGCTTAACAGGAAGAGCATATTCTTTTATTGTTTCTCTTTTCTTTAAGGGGCTGTTAAGATAAAGATGAGGTTATAGTTGACAACTGTATGTGAAGATTAGGCAGTTTCCACACTGTTGGGTGAAGCCAAAACCACAGATACGTGCACAGCAGCTTGTTAGAAGATGGAGTGACCACTGGGTTTGGGAAGGACATCTGGGGAAGTCATATCAACGGCACCCTGTACCTTCTTTTGGTGGCTTTAATTTCTGTTCCTTAGCCAGAGAGCATCTTGAATCAAGACCTAGCAGCAGTTCTTCCCAACCTGCCTTCACCCCAAAAGAAAGAAGATAAAGCGAAGGCTTAGTGGGAGTACATATGCTGGTTTCCTTTTTATTTTTAAAGTTCCATCTCAGTTCTAAAAGGTATGCTTTCTGTCTGTATGACCTACAAATCACTTTGATCTCTTTTAGAAATGGCCAATTATGAGAAAAGTATAGGTCAACATCCTACTTTTTACTGAAGTTATAATCATTGCTCTTGGTACTTAAAGAGAATAGTTAAAGAAAATAGTTTTAAATGGGCACATGCATTGAAGAGATGCTTTAGCAGGGAAAATGGATAAAATGATTCAACATTTTGAAAAATACATTCTGACCTCATTCTAATACATGCCATCAGGAAATTAAATTGCAATACATTCCATTTGTGACAGATTTGCTTACAAAGGATACAAGACCTTGAAAGGGATTATGTCTTTTGGTTTGTTTTCTTTGTAGTTGAATCATAGGGGTGAGCACAGGGAGGAGAAAGCCAGTTGAGGTGTGGTTGGATCATGTTCTTTCCAGTGTCTGTTTCTTACATGGCATTCATAAGTTTTATGAGGAAGGCAACATTTAGACTGATCATTGGAAGACAGCTCAACATGTTGGGAAAGTTTGCTGCTAAGGAAACTTGTAACTTGTCCAGGGAAGGGGATACTGGATTAAGGCATCTCTGTGATGAGGAAGTGTCCTCTGTGGCCACTAGGATGGGCATAATTTCAATAGATGAGGGTTTGGACCAAGGAGGACAGTATGTTGGAAGACAAGAGAATGAAGATGGTCTTTCTGTGTTTCTGGCTCTTACTGGTGGGGGGAATTGAGTATCTGTTGGGGACCTCATGTGTCCTATTTATAGGTGGTGATGGTGGTAGAGATGAATGGTAGCATCAGGAGTAGGGAGCCTTGGGCTGGGGAATTGTTCCAGACCCTTCCAGCTGTGTCCCAGCCTTGCTTTTGGTAAACCATGGCACTGCCACAAAATTGTTATGCCATAAAGGTTTGAGTACTCAGCTGTTGTCAATATATTTTTTGTACTTATTGTTACAATTTTGAAACTAAAAGTTGTTGCAAGAGGAAATTTTTTATTTAATTATAAATGTGAAAGTATAGGTAAAGAAAAAGAAGACTAAAGAAATACTCGTAATCCCACTTAAAAGAATTAAGCATGGCTAACACTTGGGAGTAGAAGTAGAGTTCCCCTCTCCAATTTTGCTTTGAAGCAGTCTTCACTTAATAATACAGGGTGGACATAATTCCTATCAATCGGTACTCATCTCAGATCTGAGTGTATTTCCACTGAGAAGGAGCTTTCACTCCACAGAGGGGAAGGTTTGGGATGAACTTATCTAGCCTCCCTCTTTTCCCATTCTGTGACAGAATGGCACATTGAAACAGTGAGCCTAGAAGAAAGGAACTGGATACATGTGGCCCATATTCTTCTGGGTTCTCTATTCCAGGAAGAATAGGGAAGGAGACCAAACAATAGGTCTTGTTTTGGTCTCCTGTAGCCCCATTACTCCATCATCTTGCTGGTGTTGGCTAATGTTTCAATATGGAGTATTTTGCTGAGATTCTTTGAACTTGAAATGGGATACTAACAACAGTGAAGACTTTCCCGACTGTGAAACTGTAGGATGCAGGGCCAGACTCCACAGTTGCCTGTTTTTTTCTGAAGAATTTAGAGAATGTGACCAACACTCTCAGGTTTAGATGAGTGTAGGTGAAACCCTTATCAGGGCAGAAAGTTGAAAAAGATGACCATTGACTGGTGAAATGTTACTTTGGTGGTAATTTGAAGATGATCTTGGCTTTATCCAGCACAGAAACCCTGAGGCAACAACAACAAAAAGCCCCCACAAAAAACCACCTCAGTCAAAAATTGGGATATTTGGACTTTAACTATTTCCCAACATGTAGATATTTGGAAACTTCCAGGCCAATGTTTGGGAATATCCAATGGTTGAGCATAGAGATACAATATTAAGATGATTAATGAAATATTTCTTTTTCCTTTTCTGTTGAAGCACTATTCACACCCAGTGCTATTTGCATCAATATAAGCACTTTCTATTGCATGCAGATGAGGTGAGGAAAGAGGGGCTATAGGGAAAGAGGAAGTTCTTCTGGGTTTAGCTCTTTGCAGTCCATTCCTCTTCTCTATCTTAATGGCTAACACCTTCATTCCTTCTTGCACAGACTGTTTATCAGCTTCCTGTCTTTGAGTTTCTCTATAAGCCAATCTGTCCTTTGACAGGACGACTTAACGTAAAGCTCAGATTGTGTCCCTCTCTTGAAAGTTTTATGTTTTATGTTGCTCACAGAAGAATATCCAATCTCTTACTTACTCTGATACTCATCTTCCAAAGCCTGTTCTCTACTTATCTTTCTTAAATTAATTCATTTATTTTACATGTTCCTGAGCATCTATTAGAAGGACGAGAGACATTAGTAGTGAGCATGACTTGGTTTGTTTCTTACTGTTTCTGTAAGGTCCTCATAGACTTGTCCTCCCAGCTTCTGCTTCTCTGGGCATCCCCTTGGCTGGGATGCTCTCTCTTCAAACCTCTTGGTTAAAATCTCTTAGAACTCAGTTAAATCCCACTTCTTCCATGAAGCTGGCTGGGATTCCTCTGGCCAGAAATGTTCTTTTCCTCTTCTAAGGTCCTTTAGATGCCAGTATCTTCCTCTCCTGGGTGATGTGCTCTACTCCCCCTTGCATTATGGTCATTCCTAAATGTGTCCTCTTCCCTATCAGCTGGCGAGCTCTTTGAGAGCAATAAATACCTCTTATTTCTCTTTCTTATTTCCCTTCTTGGAGGATAGTAAAAGCATAATGATTAAGAATTTGGGGCTATATGGTCAGACAAATCTGGACCTAAATCTTGGTCCTGCCAATTTATGAGCTGCACAACCCAGCCATCAACTGCAAGTTATTCATCCTCTTCAGTTTTCTCATCTGCAAAATGGAATAATATTTGCTCAGAGATTTGGTTGTGAGAGTTAAATAAGATGATCGATGTATAGTATTTAACACTGTTCTTGGCACAAAAATAAGTGCTTAGTGAACTTTACACAATTGGCTCTCAATATATATTTGCTGAATTATTGAATTAGTGATTGGTCTCTTAAGTGGTTCAGTTTTCAGTACCTGTTGTACAACCAAATGAATTCTGTATTCATCTCTATAAAGTATTGTTTGGAAAGTTCAATTCAGTATGAAATCTTCTTGTTTCTTCATTTTTTTTTTTTTTTTTTTGCCTTTAAATATACAGTCCAACCCTGTCCTTTCTCACAGGTTCTCCTTGAATTTCACTATTAATAGTAAAACCAGTGCTAAGTAACGACTATGAAATGAATAGAATTTTTAAAAAGATCATCCGATAGCAGTGTTTTTGCCTGCATTTCCCCTGGGAAGAGAACTTAGCATCAGGAGGGGCAAGGCTCTTTTGAAGCGTCAGAGAAGTAACAGCTCCAGCAGAAATAGACACAGGTCTCCTGATGCAACCTAGTTCTATAATGAAGCTGGGCAAAAAAACACCTCCTTCTTCCAATTTGTTCTCTTTTGAAAAACAAGATGGCCTTGTTAAAAATATTCAACAATTTTCACCAGTGGTGGGGGAAAAGTCTGGTTCTGTGCCCTGTAAATATAGAAGAAGCCCATGGTGTTGAAAATGATGATTACAATGAGAGTTTCTGCCATCAGGTTAATAGAGATGGCAAAGTGACCAAAACCTGAATGAGAGACTCAGCGTCAGGGAGGGAACAGGCTGGGAGAGGATGTGATCCAATTCCTCAGGTTAAAATGAGGAAAGGTTAATGGAGTAACATCACATGTGGCCTGCAAAATCAGTCAAGTGTGGTGGTCAAGAATACACAGAAGCCTGGCTGCCAGAGCGGATGAGCCCTGCCACCTGTCAGCTGTGGGCACCTGGCTAGTTAGCTTTCTGTGTCTTAGTTTTCTCACATGTAAAAAAGAAAAGCGGGGGGGTGGGGGTGCGGTGGGGGGGTGGGGGGGTGGCTATAGTACTTATTTCACACAGGTGGAATGAGAATGAAATCACTTAATGTGTGTAAAGCATTTAGAAGTTGGGGCAATTTGTGGTATTTAGTAAATACTAGCTGTTGCTAACAGTGGAAGAAGGGGGAAGAGCTGGATATTGTTCCTCTCTAAAGGGAGAAGATAGGTTATCATTGGTGCATGAATAATTACTGTTTGGTTATTATGTGGAGGTGAGGGGCCAACATAGTGGGGGGGGGATGGGGGCATGGAAGTGGAGATGATGCCCTAGAAGGGTAGAGACCTGTGGATATGATGTGCTTTTGAAGACTGGCTGGGAGATATCCCCCCCATTAAAAACTTTCTGGTGTGACAGTCCCTGAATCCTACCTTTAAGCAACCTCTTCTTTGGGCCAATTATGGCCCTTTCTCCACAGTTGTTTAAAATGAAGACATTTGGTACTGGGGTCTAGGATACTCTCAAGTTACTAATCTATTAGTACAAATCTTGAATTAGTTTTTTCAAGGATCTCAGAGGCTGAGACTTCTGAAGGAGGCATTGGGTGCTAAAAGAAAATGAGGAAGAAAATGCAAAAGACAACATCTACCTGCAGCCCAAGTTTTTCTTCCAGGACTTGCAGAGCTGAGAAGGGTATGGGTAGGACATAAGAGGCCTCCTGAACCCTGGACTTGGCCTTTCTTAATGCTGACAGAGACTGCTTAGGGACGCTCCCTCGACTCAAGCCTTGACCACCACATTCTGAGAACAGAATGGTGGCTCCTAAATTCTGGAGATTCTTGGAGGTAGAAGAAACCTAGTGGCTTGGGGAGAATGCATGGTTCAACTTTGACACCTTGTTTGCTACCAGCATGTTATCTGTGAATAAAATCCTATAGCTGCTTTTTTTTTTTTTTTTTTAATTTTTTTTTTTAACGTTTATTTATTTTTGAGACAGAGAGAGACAGAGCATGAACAGGAGAGGAGCAGAGAGAGAGGGAGACACAGAATCTGAAACAGGCTCCAGGCTCCGAGCTGTCAGCACAGAGCCCGGCACGGGGCTCGAACTCACGGACCGTGAGATCATGACCTGAGCCGAAGTCGGACGCTTAACCGACGAGCCACCCAGGCGCCCCCCTATAGCTGCTTTAAGGTACCCAAAATGGTATTTTAGTCACCACAAAGGATTAGAAATGGAGAATATTTTTATTTATTCTTATAGTAAAAATTTAAATGCTAAGTCAATGCATATTCTAAATTAAGGCTAGAAAGAAAAGGTTCTTTTGGTGAAATTCTGTATGTCAGGCTTGATCAAAAACTGGAATAGTATGGAGAGATTTAGAAACATCTGGTAATGTGTTATTAATAAGCTAGCAGAAATGAATCAACAATTTCAACTGAGAAACATTAATTTGCATAAAATACTCAATAAGAAAGAATGCATAATATAAAATTTCATCATATACAGTAATTACGCAATCCAAACATTTTGAAACATACCAACCAAGAAATTTATATATTGCTGATGACTAGATTAAATTTATAAATGAAGAGAAAAAAATGTTTTTAACATTGTTTATTATACCTTGCAAATTACGATATTAACTGTGGTACACAGAGAAGCAGATAAGAGAAATCAATTCTAAGTCTTTTTGAAGTGAAACAATTGTTTCCTTCCACTAATAAAAAGAAAATGGAAGCGTAGTTAATAAGCTCAGACTATTCAAACTTGCACTGTAAAACACAAGCAAAATAGGAATTTTGAGTTTTTAAAATTAGATGCTTTATTAGGAGTATGCATGACTTTGCATTCTGAGTAGTGTTGAGCCACAGGAATAGAGGGGCATGAATATGCCACAAAGAAGTCAATGGTGTGGCCTAGGCAGGGATTGCTCACTCCACAACATTCCAGGCACATCCAGGAGGGTGTGGAACACTTCCACAGGCTCGTGAGAGCCAACTGTGCCCATCTCCTCCCAGTTCTGTATTCAGTGACGCCACTTGCATAGCATATAACTATCCATGGTGGAAGGATTTACACCAAGGAAAATGGCACATGCTATAAATTAGGGCTTCTTGTCCTGGAGAGCTGATTATGAAGTACTGAAAAATGTACTCTGTGTAACCATGTGCAAGTTTTTTTTGTTTTTTGTTTTTGGCCTCTTTGCTCCTTAGTTTCTTCATCCTTAAATAGAGGAAAATATTTGAACCCTATATAATTTTGATGTGGTTTGAATGGGATAATTTATGTAATTTTTTAGATAACATCTAGCACTTAATTCTTGATAAATGTTAGTGTTCTATTTGGAGCTACCAATGCTTAATGTCTTCTAGTGGGGCAATCAATCTGCTAAGTCTTTGTTTTGGTAAATGAGGATGAATCACAATAGTTAAATATTGATTGAATATTTGCATGTGCTAAGCACAATTGTAAGCACATTCTATATATTTATGCCATTAAATCCCTACTCCAACCCCATGAAAGAGGTACTCATTTTATCACCATTCTACAAAGGATGAAACAGGCTTAGCAAGCACTTACCCAAAGACATAAACAGTAAGTGGTAAATTGGGGATATGAACCCAGGTCATTTGCCACTAGATCCTAAGATGTCAAGCTTATACTGCTGTGCTTCCAGTAAAGCTCCTAAAACATTAACAAAAGGCAGGACCTTAAGTCAACCTTAAGGTCCAGTGCCTTGTTTTTCATGGATGATGGGAGTGAGGCCTAGAGAGAGAGAATGACTTGTCCAAGGTCACATACAAGTTTCTGTGTTTCCTGGTTCCAGTTCAGCCCTCTTTTTGTTTAAAAAGGAGATTGCAAGGGGCACTTGGGTGGCTCAGTTAAGTGTTCGACTTCGGCTCAGGTCATGATCTCAGAGTTTGTGAGTTCTAGCCCTGCATCAAGTTCTGTGCTGACAGCTCAGAGCCTGGAGCCTACTTTGGATTCTGTGTCTCCCTCTCTCTCTGCCCCTCCCTCACTTATGCTTTGTCTCTCTCAAAAATAAGTAATAAACATTAAAAAAAAGTTAAAAAAAAATAAAAAGGAGATCGCAACATAGCACCTACATTAAAAAAAAATGGAAAAGGATTTACTCTGAAAGGGAATTTGCAAAACAAGGCAGGTATATGTGAAAAAGAAAATACCCGTTTTTTTGGGATCTGTCTCCTACGATGGTTGATCTCCCTTCTCTGGACTAGATAACTAATCTTTTAATAACGACAGGATAGAATTTTCATTACAGTAAGAGTCTGAAGCTCATTAACCGTCTTCATATAAGGTTTTAATGCCCACTCAGTGCAATACTCAAACCTTATTTAGATAGGATATGCATTGCTTTTTAGCTCTTGAAAATTTCTAAGTGTACAGGCCATCATACCCTGCAGCCCTTATCCCTTCCTAAGCTGGAGCTACTTGTGTGTGTTTGTGTACATGCCCATGCCTATAGGCATAGCACCTACCATTAATCTCTGAAAGAAATGTCCAGTCCCCATGATCCCATAATTGGAAGGGTGCCCTGGTCTCAGAGCCAAGAAAGCAGAGGTTGCAACTTGTTGCAAAATTTTGCTCACAGTCTAACCTGAAGATGAATCTTATTAATCTTCACTAGGCAATTGTCCTGGTCCAGGTAATCTTATTAGCTATTGCACCAGGGGCAAGTCTGCTCTTCAGTCCCCAGAGGGAATGGAGTGATTCAGGAGGCTTCTTAAACCTAAGCATGTTCATTCTTCCTGGTGCACAAACCTGAAGCTACATTGGCAGAACAAAATCTAGTGAATTTTTGGCATAACTTGCTCAGGAACATGATGATAAGTTATGAAGATTTTCTATTTCTATAGGTAGGAGAAGTTTTATATAGTGATTAAAAAATACCACATGATGCCTTTTATAGAAATTTGGAGTTGGTCAGACTGCGGAGTTTTAGGCAGGAAGGAGATGTGCAGGATCTTGAGTGAATTTATGATTTTACTTGAGGAAGGGTATTTTACAAGCAGTGGGTAGGGCAGGGTGAACTAAGAGTTTTGGGTCTGGGAGAGCAGGTAAGACTATGGTCTTAGTTTCTAGGTGGAGATCCTGAGACCACAATTTCTGTGTATATGATTTACATGGAGGAGGTGCCCTCAGGAGAGTGAAGAAAGCAGAAGGGCAGGGGAAGAAATTAAAAAATGGGTTCTCAGCTGGAGCCTAGCTTCAGCTGGGACCTCTGGGGGGATGTGGGTAGCAAATTGCACTCCAGAGATGGTTGCTCCTTAAAGTAAGGGGCCAGCCTACTGTGCCCAAGGTAGTAGATCATTGGCTACTGGCCCAACTTCCAAAGTAAAGCAGTTCTAATTGGCCTAGGGCAATTCTCCTGAGATGGGCAGAGTTGTGTGTTGATTGGCACTGATGAGCATTATGCTGGGGCTGGGAACATCAGCCTGGTGCAAGGAACATGTACAAGTGGCAGAGCATCCACTGTGCTCATCTAATAACTTAGGTGTGTGGCATTGGGAGTTTGTGTCCAGTCAAAATTATGTTGGGGGAAAAGGGTTATGAGGACCCCACTGAATATTCTAAGTAGAGGAACAGGCAGGTTTCAGAATGTACTGCAACAGCTGGAATCAGCTAGCCCCTGATTAGGATCTGAGTTACCTCTGTGCTGGCGGTGAGTACGATGAAGTCCTTGTAGAACACCTGATGTAGAAGTTGTCCCCTTCTCTCCTGTTCTCAAAGTGTTGACTGGAAAATGCTCTCGGAGTTTGCTTAGCTGCTAAACAAGTCATTATTGTTTTGGGATCGGGAAATTCTCTAATGTTTGGGGACAGGCAAATTGGGGATGGAATGGGAAACCTAGGGGTTTCATTTTTGTCATGAGGCTGGATGGTGACCTCAGGTCTGGTGCTGGTGCTATGCAAGTGGGGTGGAAAGAAGATGGTATCCTGCCTCCGGACTTCACAGCCTCACTGGTGTCCTCTTTTTTTAAAAAAATTTTTTCTTAGTGTTTATTTATTTTTGAGAGAGAGAGAGAGAGAGAGAGAGAGAGAGAGAGAGAGAGAGAGAGAGAGAGGAAGGGCCAGAGAGAGAGGGAGACACAGAATCTGAAGCAGGCTCCAGGCTCCGAGCTGTCAGCACAGAGCCTGATGCAGGGCTCGAAATCACACACCATAAGATCATGGCCTGAGCCGAAGTCAGACGCTCAACTGACTGAGCCACCCAGGTGCCCTATCACTGGTGTCCTCTTAAACAGAGGCTTCAGTTTCTGTCCAGCTGAGTCCAGCCACTGAGTGACTGCATAGCCTGGGGCAAGTTGTTTCACCTTTCAGTTCCTCTCTTTCTCCACCAATGAAATGGAGACAGAGTGAGGACTCTTATAAAAATATATTTAAAGTTCTTTGCATGAAGCTAGTGCCAATAAATTGTATTATTATGAGCTATTATTGTGAGATGTTAGTGATCTTATTACCAGTGAAAAATTGACTCTCTTTCCTTCTTCCTTTCCATAAATTATATACTTTGAATATGTTTAGGTTATAGTTGAATTCATCTAAACATAAGGGCAAATTAAAAAAAAAATTGGAATGTCACAAAAGAGCAGATATTTAACATTTTCCCACATATGTTATTATTGTTCAGTGTGGTGACTTTCTTTCACTCTGCAAACTTATATTTGTGGAACTGATGTGGGGGTAGTTAGACCCCAGGAGATAAAACAAAGGGGAAGTAAAACTCCTTAGTTACCATGTAAAGGGCTTGCAAAATTTGACTTTGAATTAGCCAGGTTAAAATGAGCTTGTATTTTAGTACAATAACAATAAGACAGTCTAGGCAGTTGAGGAGTGGGAATTGTTTTGAATTACATACTATTTGGGGAAAAAAGAGCAGTGATCAGAATAACAAGGTTTTACTGTACATTGCATATTGTATGAATTCTGCTGTCTCTGAGAAATACTCTTTGTGTCTTGAGTTTTTTATGGTTGTCGTGCCATTCTGGGAGCCACTCAGTTCTTTGTGTTATTCCATTGTCAGCCATAATGAAATAATTGGGATGACAATTATTTGCTTGTTTGGTTTCTAAAGTTTTCTGTGTTCAGTTCCTTCTATTGTCTCCCTCATGGTACCATGGTGTGATATATCATGCCTGCCTAGATTCCAAGAACAACAGAAAAAAATGCATTATTTTTTTTTCTGGAGAAGTGCCTCCTTAAACACAAAGTTGAATGGAGGAGTTATATTAAAAGTACTACAGTGAACATTAAAAAATAATGGCAGCTGCCCATGACTCAAATAGTTGAAACATACCAAGCTGGTTGATGAGGTCACAGTCTCCCATGGGGCTTAGCGGCCTAATTTTACACATTCCAAATCCAAATAGACTGACAATGAGAGCTAGTATTTGAGATCAAACTTGCTAGAAAATTCAGGAAATATGGCAGAACAGGCTGTGCCCAGCCCATGTTAGTGATTCAAATGGTGTGTGCTGTGGTTGTGAAAACAGTTAACTGTAGTTCCCACTTCTACTCTAACCCTGCCCAGAGATTTTAGGGAATTAACTAAGGTTCGGCAGTGAAGGTTTGGATCAAGACAGATATGGTTGTCACTGTCACTCTGCTTTATAGTCTTGCCAGGAAGGGGCTTAACCAGAACTACCCTCAGGCCTGCAATGGCATGCTTTGAAAGTGCTCCAGTGCCATTTTGAGGACAAGGGCCAGATGCGATCCAGACCCAGACAGTGTGGCTGCATTGTGTGTTTTTGAAGTCTGACTTGTCTTCAAACACAAACGTTACCACTTACTGTAACTTAACTTCTGAGTCCTCTTAAAAAAAAAAAAAAAAAAAGGTGGTAGGGAATAGTTGTTCTTCCTTATAGCATTATTGTGAGAAATGAATGAGATAATTCAGGTAAAGAAGACATGAAGTCTAGTGTATAATATATGCTTCTTGAATAGTAATATGTAGTCGTGTGATTCTTCCAGGCCTTGCCACTAGGCGTGCCTCAGCTACCAGCATTTATGCATGCTTTGGGTCATAACTCTTAGCTCTGGATTGCAGGGAACGTGAGGGTACTGCCCTCTTCCTGGGCTCTATGGAGCTGACTGCTCAATTTTGCCCTTACCTGACTCTGAGGGTTAGAGGGGAACAGATAGAAAAGAGCTAGTAGTGGTCAGAAATGTCCAGCAGGAGGTGAGGGAAGATTATGACCCTGCATTTCATCTTTGAATCAATTGCTTAAATCTGTCCTTTTAGAAATACATATGTGTACATAAACATACGCATATACTATGCACGCCCGTGTGTGAAGCTCAAATATTGTCTAGAGAAGGACAAAATATCTTGATGAAAATGAATAATTCAGCTAATCACCCAGATGTTTTAGCTATATGGTGCCACACAGCTGGGTGATCTGTTTGGTGACTTGCAAATAAAGCATGTAGATAATAGAATCTCCCCCTTTTTTTTCCCCTCCAGATTTTTGGCATTGCTTAGACATAATCTAAATGATATGGCAACATATGGTAAAATCTCTCACATTCAAAAGCATGCAAGCAGCTAGCTAACACTTTCTGCTAAAAAAAACCTGCTCATAGGTATTTTGATGAATCTAAAATTTTCACAAAGCACATCGTTTGAAGGAAATATGGCAGCAAAACAAAGTGCTGCATTCAAAGCAGGGGTATTGGAAAGTGTCAGGCAAACATTTTTAACCTCATGTTTGTGTGCGGTCTGGTCAAAATAGATTTTCTTTTATGGAAGTCATTTTCAAAAGGGCTAAAAGACAAAGATTTAGTGTTTGCAGGAAGTCCTTCAGGTTTGTCTAAGAAGCTTCAAGAATTCCATCTTTGGCATCCAGCTATTCTCATTAAGTAAGCATTTTTGCTTTCCGATGTGTTCAGTTTGAAGGAATCAGTTTTATGTTATACTTTGAAATTAATTACTGTGCAAAGTCCACGCAATGTGACTGTAAAACAGAAATCAAGTTGGACAGGAAGCAAAATGGATGAGCGGAAAGCTAAAATAAACACCATGGCAACATGTGAGAGGTGGAAGGTTTAAAGATTTTTTTGGATCATCAGTGTGTTCGCTTCAATTTTTTAGATCCAAATCTTGAAGTGTTTTTCTCTAATGGGATGATTAAAATTATAGAGGAAGAAGAGAATTTACTGCTCTGGAACCTTCATTCCCCATGCAGACCTGTAAAGAATTATGAAGTCTGAGAACAACAGGCTGATGGAGAAGAGCTATCTAGGGTCACAAATATAAATGGTCCAGCGCCCAGGCACGTAACTGATGTGAGAGAAGCAGAGCAAAGTGTAAGAGCATAGGTAGATGCACGTTTGAAGACTCCGGGCACCACAAGGGAACGAGGAGAATATCCTGGTGCAGACAATCAGCTCAGCCCTATTGCTGCTATGCAGGAAGTTGACCCCATGTCAGGGGCTACTCCAACTTTTCTGGAAAATCCAGAAATCTGCATTTCTATGTGATATATCCAAAATGTTTTAAGTTTTGGTTCATTGAGTGATCGTTCGGCCTATGGGTCTCCAGTTTGTACTTTTGATCTAGTCTAACCATACACCTTAAAGATGTGGAAACCAGGCCCAGAGAAGTTGAGTCGCTTGCTGAAAGTTCTGTAGTTAAGAGGCAGCATGGGGACTTGAACCCAGATTATCCACGTCTTCTCTTGCATTTTGCTTCCATGGTGAGCAGCAGGTTTCAACAAGAGCTTGTTAGATGAATTCCATGAATTCTTGAAGGTTTTAATAATTAAACTCTAGCACTCTCTGATGATTTCCCCAAGATAAATATTTACTCAACAAACATTTGTCATTGGTCTTTCTTTAATGTCTAAATTTCTGTGTTCCACTTTGACTTCATTCAGCTCATTACCTTTCTTATATTTCACATTTCTTCCTTTCTTGAACAATGCTTCCACATCATCTGTTTCTATATTTAACTTCTTATAACTCAGTCTCTCAAGGTCTGAAAGTATCTTTGATTGTATCTCCACTACATATTGTTATGCATTCATCAGAGAGAATAAAATAAAAGTTTGTAAATCTGAACATTGTACTAACTGGGGCCAAGAGAATTCATTTTCTTAAAGGATGCCACTATTTAACCACCACAGAATATGAAGAGAAAGTCTTCCTATCTTTAAGCCTCAAGATCTTGAATTTAATGCCTATAAGAGAAGAAGCACTTGTCTAAAGAATCAGGTGTATGTACCCTGGGACTGCTTTCTGTGAGTCCAAATAATTTTTGAAAAAGTCAATTCATTTCCAAAAGCATAAGTTGCAGGGAAAGGAGAAGTCCTCTTGCATAAGGACACAGAGGTGAAAACGGTAAGAGGGTCTCTGGACTCCTAGCCACATCCACACTGCAGCACCAGACTAGGGGCTGAGCCATTCCTACCTTTATTTAGGCTTGATGGGAAACTGTGCTGCGACTCTGTTACTGACCATTTCCTATGCTTGGATGGCATGCCAGCTCTCAGAGAACTTCCACATGTTACTCTCCCCAGTCAACAGTGAGGAAACTGAGGCTCAGAGAGGGTAAGGGATTTGCTCAATCCCTCATGGTCAGGTCAAGGAAGAGCTAGACCAGAACCTGGCCAACTCTAGCTCTCTTTCTACTGAGTGCTATTTTAGCTTTAGGGTTGCTCTAGTTAGCTCCCATGTTGCAATGATGGACCCAAATCGATGATCTGCAGGAATAGTTTTATACACTTTCCTAACCTAGGTAATTGCTGCTGTGAAGGCAGTGGCTATCCAGGGAAGTAATGAAAAATATTCATAGAAGATCTCTAACTCTCAGACACTATTACTTGTGCATGAGGGCTGTTATAGTAGAAAAGGAAGAAACCGTTTCCTGTCTGGGGTTTTCATACTAGCAAATAGGCTATTCTGACTTAAGTTCATATTGTTACCAATTGGTGTTAGAATTTGTGTTCAGGGCTGTGCATATGCTAAGCAGTAATTTTCCCTACTTGCCTGATTATGGAATAGGGCACACATTTTACCTCGTGAAAGAAGGAAACAGCTTGTGTTGCCTCAGGAGGAAATCTCTCATCTAATAATTATGCTTTGAGGCATTGGCATTGCTAAATGCTGACCCATGGGCAGGCCATGGAAAG
The DNA here is from genome assembly GCF_046562875.1 of Panthera onca. Lineage (NCBI taxonomy): Eukaryota > Metazoa > Chordata > Mammalia > Carnivora > Felidae > Panthera > Panthera onca. The sequence continues at coordinate 89,193,128 of NC_138347.1, read as the reverse complement.
AATCATGGAAAAAGCAGCTTTGTTCAGGGCCTTTTCCTCAACTAGATTTAAAAAACAAATGTCTTCAGAGCAAAGCACTGAAGGGTGAGAGGCAGCAAACAGCCAGATTATTAAAGCATTCGTCATGAAGTTACAGGCAGGCCCAGGAAGGATGCCAGTCTTGCTGGTGGGGCCGCCTTGCCAAAAATTGCTTGTAAATTATCAAGAGTTCCCAAAAGAAATCTCTAGGGCTGAAAAAGGAAAGGGCATAGTTACTCTCTTGCAATTCTAATTCAGTCGTTTCAGAACTATAGCTTTAGAAACCCGTCAAGGGAAAGGGTCTGCTGCATAAGGGAGGCTGAGTTTTTGGGAATGGAAGACTGGGTGTTTAGAAGGACTGTGATGATGGTCCCGGGAGGTAGATTTGCAGACTTGTTTGTTTATGTAAATGAGAAGTATGTATTTATAATGTCTGCTTTTTTTCTTCACTAACAAAATGAATATTTTGAATTTTTATAGATTCACTTTTTATTATCATTATAAACTGAATTACAGAAGAAGTTAATTTCAATTCATATAGGAATGCACTAAATTTTTGCTTTAATCTCAGTACAGTATTTGGCCAAATTGCTTATTTGGCTCTAGCTTTGACCTTGACTGTGGCCTTTAAGGATGAGTAACCCAGTGTCCGGCTTCAGTATTTTATACATGGCAGTTCTGAACTTGGCATGATCAATGATTACATGATTGTATTATCATGTATAATCAGCATGATAAAACACGTAATAGGAACAAAGCATGCCCATAATCACGTAAAATACAGGTAAACATTTTACATGAAATGTGATTTATATTTTGAAACCTCTGTCCATTTAAAATACAAATGTATATTATTGCAAGAGTAAAGTGTTCAGTTATTGATGATTAATATTAATAATCTTATGAACAAAACAGTTTAGAACCTTCATATAAGTGGGGCTGTATAGATTGACAGTTAATTTTAATAGATAATGGATTAGCTACATAGCTTTAAGGGTAAAGATTCTATCCTTTTTGAACCAGCAAGCATTTATGGATCAATAATACAAAAAACCCTTAACAGTACGGATTGCATTGTATCATAATTACCAGCTGTATAGAATTGTTTGCATTGGAAAAATGAAAATATAACTTAAAGAATGGTATTTGATTTTTAGTTATTTAATTTCACTTAAATTTGTATTTTTAAAACATGTCCCATTTAGGAAATTCTTCACAGAGATAATATTCCTGGCAAACTTTAAAAATCTGACTAGTAGCATTTTTAAAGTTAGGCTTATTAAGGGGTGATTATATACAGTGAAAGTTACCCTTTGTAGGTATACAATTCTATGAGTTTCAACAAATATAATCATGTAATCACCATCAAAATAAAAAGATCGGACATATCCCTATTCATTTTCTAGGGCTACCTTTACAAAATACTAGGTGACTTAAACAACAGGAATTTTCTCCCGGCTCTAGAGCTGGAAGTCCAAGATCCAGGTGTTGGCAACTTGGGTTTCTTCGGAGTCCTTTTGCAGATGGTGCTTTCTCACTGTGTCCTCACATGATCTATCCTCTGGGTGGGTGTCCTGTGGTGTCTCAGATGTCCAAATTTCTGGTGCTTAAGAGGACACCAGTCATATTGGATTGACACCCACCCTATTGGTCTCATTTTAATATAATCACACTTTTAAAGGCTCTGTCTTCAAATTACAGTCCTATTCTGAAGTATGGGGGGTGATGGCTTTAACATATTTGCAGGAACAGTCCAATCCATAACAATTTCCATCACCCCCAAAAGTCCCCTCCTCTCCTTTGTGGTCAGTCCTCTTCTCTGACCCTAGTTCATGGCAATACTAAGATTTTCCATCCATATCACGTTTTTTCCCAGAATGTCCTGTAAATGAAATTTACAGAGCTGTCCTGAGAGATACCTGCTTGGAAGGGGTGTGGTCATCCTGTTGCAGGGACCTCCCAGGGGCAAGATCACTCACATTGTTCAAGTCCTTGGAGTTAGTTGGATCACTGAGCTGGACTTTGTCACCCTGCCCCTCTGTCACCAGGCATAGCTGTGTTAGCCATGGGCAGGCCCCCTGGGTTCCCGCTACAAATTATTCCTCCCAGCGGCAAGGCATCAGGATAGGATAAGGGGCAATGACAGTAAGGTTTCTGAGTGAGGTGGATTAGCTGATACTAATCCAGGCCAGGAAGGCCTAATGGCTAATCCTTTTTACAAGGGTGCCCATTTCCAGTGCTCCGAGGTCAGGACAAACCTCCTTGCCTGCCCTTTTCCTAGAGGCCGGGGTGTTTTCCTAGAGATCAGGATCTTCCTTCAGATAGTTTATAAGGCAACTGACAAGCTTATAACTTTGATAATATCAATGGCCACAGCCATTTGCAAACCACTTGTAATGTGACAGGCATCAGGTTAAATGTTTTAAGTAAGTTATAGTGAATCCCCGCTACAGCATAATTAATTCTCCTCCTCATTCATTTAGGCCTTATTAGAAAGGAGGTATACGTGTTTCTCCAATATTTGAGATGCATACATGGAAGTTTAAAGTGCTTCAGGTATTTGTCAAGTTCTCACATCCTTTTTACATTCAAACTTATTTTATGATTCCAACAACTTAACGTGATGACTTCCCAATTTTTTCATTGTTGATTTCTTGGGGCAACAGAATCATTTTTTTTTTTCAGTGATGCTTTTTTTTTAAATATATGAAATTTATTGTCAAATTGGTTTCCATACAACACCCAGTGAGGAAAATCATCTTTATGAGCTTCTCCCTGTCCTTGCCCCCAACAGAGGTCATGCTGCCCTAGCTCTAAGATGAAGAAGAGGATGGAGTATGAGATGATAATGATAAATAATAAATCATTTCCCTTCTGTTTTCTAAAATATATTACAACAAACAAAATATTTTAAAAGCCATGGTCTCACTGGATCCTGTCAGCACAGCCATTTTTGATCTCTCGTTTCTAAAGGAAACCCTCTGTTATGGGTTCATAGAACCACAATCCTGAAGAACTGGAAGATGCCAGAGAAATTCTTTAAAGTCATAATATTTCAGAGAGAAACATCTTAGCCTAAAGGCCATGAAATTAATGAAATTCCTGTGCCCTCTTTTGAAACAAATGAAGAAGCCGAGGCCGGGGAAATTGCAGTAACTTGATCAGCGTCACAAAATGGATTCCTGGCCACTCGATTCTCTGTTTACTGTTTGCACTCTGCCTGCCCCTCACCTCACAAGTAGTGTCAGGTGAAATTCTCACCACTAGAGTTACATTTTTTTTCTGGCCTAAGGCAGGGTTGACATACGGGATTCATTTTCTATTCCAACTCTAATATATTTGAAGTGGTTACTGAAAGCACAGTGTTGGGCAGTGTTTTGAATGTGCACCTGGGCTTAATGGGAAAGAGGATCATAACTGATTACTGATGTCTGCCATGGATGCAGGATGAGGAGAGGAGTAGCACCCGTATGTGCCAACCCTGGGTTAAGGCGTTGCCACTCCATGAGTCTTTAAAAAAGGAACATCTTTTGGAATAACACCTCACTATTAACTTGTAATAAATAAATCTTATCAGCAATTAGCAGCTATTGGAGCTAGGTGAGATTTGCAGAGAAACAGAAGAGACATGGGTCTAGCATTTGGGAAATTGTTCAGAGAAGGCAGACTCAGGGGGATGCTGCAGAAGTGGTGGGTCTGGGTCTGGGCCAGCAAGAAAAGTCAGTGGCAGAATGAGGACCTTGGATGTTGAAGTGATTCAGAAATCGGAGGTGGGAGACACTAGGATGACTGGCTGTCCCAGTTTGTCTGGGATGCAGGATTTTCCAGTTTTAAGACAGAGATAGTCCTAGGAAAACCAGGAGGATTGGTCACCCTATATGCATGCATCATAGTTGAGGGTGAGTCACCATCATACTATTGGTTGGGGTATGAATATGTTATTGCTGCATTGGCGCCTGAGTGGCTCCATCCATGAAGTGCCCAACTCTTGATCTTAGCTCAGGTCTTGATCTCAGGGTTGTGAGTTTAGGCCCCACATTGGGCTCTGCATGGGGTGTGAAGCCTACTTAAAATAAGTTAAAAATAAGTTATTGCTGCCATAATGCTATAAAACAAACATCCCCCAAAATTTAATGGCTTACAGCCACAGACACTTATCTTTTTTGTTCAGCAGGTTTGCTATGATTTGATTGATAAGGGCTGGCCTCAGGAGGACTCTAGTTTGAGAACTGAATACAAATCTCTTCCATATGCCTTGTCATTATCCTTGAAACAATGGTTCGTAGAGCAATTTTTTCTTACAGAAGTGGCAAACACAAGAAGCCAAGGCAAATTGTGCAAATACACTTAAAGCCTTGGCTCACATCAATTGCACTAACATTCTATTGGCTTAAGTAAGTCATGTGGCCAAATCCAACATCACTGGAGTTGATAAATGCACTCCACTTTCTCTGATGCCATATTCCTGTTAGGTCATGTGGCAAAGTACACAGAAGGTTATTCCTTCTATAAGGTGGGAATGAGGAATAGGAACAATATTCCATTTATAAAGTCAACAAGTAACCTGAGTGCATGGTCCCAACCAAATATATCTGTATTTCTCCACTGGCTAGCATGATAGGAGCCCTGAAACTGCTGACAAATTAATGAATACTTCTAAAAGAGGATGTTCTGTAATAAAGTGTTACACGTTCACACTAAAAAAGTCATTTGGCTCCTTTGTCATTAGATAGTAGGAGGTGCTGAGGGCTGCTGAAGATCAGATGTCCTAAACAACTATTGAGGAATCTCTCCTTCCTCTGACCTACTGTTAATTCTTGCTGTCTGTGAGGTGTTTCCCCTCCTACTTCCTTGTCTCTTATCCTCCAGCCAGACAGCAGGCTCCTGGAGGCCTGGAGAAGTGTGAGAACTGTCCGTGGCCCTTTCCACACTAGGAAAACAGGTGCCTTACACAGTCCAAGGACTGGTGTTGGTTGCCTCTGATCTTCCCTGTCCTCTCCAACTCTCCCTTCACAACTCACCCAGTGGTTGGCCCATGGCTAGCTGGTGTTCCAGAAATGTTTGACTTGAAAACCAGGCATGTGACTTTGACACTTTTTTTGTGTTTCAGAATTAAATGCAAACCTTACCACCACCTGCCCTTCCCCTACCTCTCTGTCTCCATTGTCACTGTGTGTGTGTGTGTGTGTGTGTTAGATTTGCTGAAATCATCCTGAATGTTTTCTGTGATCCTAGCTTTACATTTCCAAATTCGGATACTTCTATTTTTTTTTTTCACCAAGCAATGAAAATAACAGCTAGATGGGACAAATGGGAAGAAAAGTCAGCCAAATAATAGATGAGCTTGCGTGGAAGTTGAACCTTCTCTGGCACATGAAGGAATTCAGAAGCCTCTGTTTCTCTTAGCAAGAACTCAGGTGTTCCTTAGTACTTAGAGTCCCAGGCATGCAGGAAGGAATCAAGGCTCAGAGCCCTTCAGGTCAAACTTGGCTTTCAGCTCTGAAGACTTCCAAAAAACAAAGTCTGAGCTCGTTGCACAGCAGAAGCCACAGTTTCCTTTCAAGCGAGAAAATGTATTCAGAGATTCAAAATAAAGCCACTGGACCAAACCAGCTGTGCTCTCTGTACAGGCACATGCACCACCACCATTTACTTTGTTTTACACAAAATTGAAGGAACACAACCGAACACAGGTATCTCTCCCTATTTAAAATAAACCTGTTCCTGAAGAGTTGGCTGCATAATAAATTTCATTATATAGAGTTGTACTCTCTCACTGACTTCAATAAAACAGTGGAAAATACTTTCCAATAAAAAAAAGGCCTCTAAATGCCATAATACCATGTGACAGAATGAGAGGCTGAAAGGAAATAGGATGTTTATATCACTTAAAGAGAATTACAAGTTACAAATGCTGTAACTGGATGCTGGTCGGTAGATGTCCTTTTGTGACCTATTGCTAACAGATGAATGGGCAAAGTATTCAAACCCTGAGGAGCAAATGGGTGTAGGGTCACTTCAGGGATTTGCTTTCTTGTATGTAGGCTTTCGAGTTGTGATTTCTCCTTCCCTATGCTGTCCTCCCCTGTAGCCCCCCATACCTCCCATTGTTATAGCCAGGTACTCCAAAAGAAAATCTAAGTGCTTTTCAGTACTTTTGACCTTTTTCTGTCTTCAACCCTGAGGAATAAAATACAGCCCTATTATCAGTAACTCACTAGGACTGATTTTCACTGGGTGAATGTCTACAGGGGGTGGGGGAGAGACTGTATATAGTTAACTTCCCCTGTCCCACCTGATCAGCGTTTGTGACATGCATTATGCCATTTCCTAGGTTTCTACTGTCTGTGTTCTGATTAATGTGGTCAATCACTTTCTATGCCTCAGTTTCCCCCAGTGTAAACTGGACATAATGAAATTTGTTCTACCGAGCAAAGACCGAGAAGTCTCAAGCAGGGCAGTTCTGTCTTTGGTGCAGCAACTGGCAATGTGGGGAGTGTTATTTAGGTTGTTACAACAACCCTGTGGTGTTACTGGTATTAGTGGGAGGGGGAGTCAGGGGATGCTCAATGTCCTGCAATGCACAGGACAGCCCCACACAATAATTCGTCTGACCCCAAATGAGAAACATTGCAAACAGATCTGAGTGTTCTGGGAAGAGTCTACAATGGCAAACAAATGCAAAGGAATCTATGGGTAATGTCACTGCCATTCTTCTGGAGTGCTGTGCTGAGTCTTTGAAGGGCTGCTGCCTTGTGATACGACTTGCTTTGGCTCTGCTCTTACCCAGTCATAAGACTTTTACTTGCTCCTTGGTGTGAGGCTGCTGGGTTCATCTTCTATTTGTCTAAACCCATTTGAGAAAAGAACACTACTAATCACCATGGTAATACCTACTCTTAAATGAGCACTTACTGTTCTATGTGTACAAAACCATGAAACTTTCACGCTTTATCTTATTTATTCTTCACGACAACCCTTGCTGCGGATCATGGGGGTACCTAGCACAGAGATGGGGAAACTGTTTACCAAACCCTGCACCCTTCATTTTGAATTAAGAACCAGAGCTTGCAAGTGGTGGTGAGGGTGGCGCATTGCTTGGGTAACTAAGTGTGCTTCCTCTCTCCTCTCTTTGCTTCCTCTACTCAGACAGCCTTAATCAAAGAAACAAGACAACGGAAGTGTGAACTCTTTAACAAAGGCATTTTGGGCCACTGGTTTAGTATGTATGCACACGATGTACTTCCCATCTCCAGAGATGGTCAAACAGGCGAGGCCTGCAATGTGATAGATGCTCACTGGAGTGGTGCAGGGGGGCAGTTTTGGGGGTCCTCTGTGCTATTGCTTGTCTGAAACTTACAGGGTGTTCAAATCCTTCAACCCCCATGATGTGCCATGATGATGCTTTGGGACGCTCAGAGCCTGGCCCTCCAACACTGCTTTTAGCTTGGACCTGGGGTCCAGTACAGAGGGTCAAAATGGTCCCTAGAATCTTCTTTTGTTGTGAATAACGTGCATCTGTATACTTTCTCCTTCTAAGGGTATTTGCTCCACAAATTTGTGAACTGAGAGATGTCTATAAGATGAGAGTTATTTAACATTATAAACATCTCTCTCTAAAAAGGGGAATAGCTTTTATGAAGATCAACTTTAATTATAAGAATATATGATGCCATTATAGTATGGGTTTGGTGAAAGCCTAATAATTGGATTATCATCGTGGGCTGTCATTAAGTAGAACATCACTCTAGATTACAGGAGCAGCTTGAATCACAGAGCATTTTCTGGGTTTGGTTCCACAGAGAGAGGCAGGCCACCCTCTTGTCTGAAGTAATTTTTTTTTCATGGAGCTACATACAAGGATGTGCCCTGTCTGCATTTGCCATTTTTATTCCGGTGAATAAGAAAAGCTGCTTTTTAATCTGTTTAATTCATTTTCACAGATCAGTGCATTTACAAAAGTAGAGAGCAGAGACATGAGGTGAAATGGGGAGTCCTGACAAAAGCAATTGGCAAAGGCACAATTTACAAGAAATGAGAATCTTGGAATTCTATTGCCAAATTATGCAAACCTTTCCAGAAAGAGCAAGGCACAGCAGATCAGATAACTGGCTCACAATTAACACTGGCAAAGAACAGCATCGCTCTCTGTCTTGCCCCTTCTATTTGATTCCCCCCTGGGTGTCCGCGGTGGAGAAGCCTCTGGGACCTCTTCAGGGGATGAGTGCATCCGGGAAGAGGGGAGGGCAGGGCCTGGGCGTAAGGGAAGGAGGGCCCTGCTTGTTCAGGCCCCTTGAGGAATTCATTCCTGTTGCCTGGCTGCCTAAGCTCTGTTGGATGTGTCAAAACCACGAAGGGCTGCAAAAATACCTTAGCTGGACCCAAGTGAGGTAAAGTGATTAGTTCCTTCACTACCAGGACTTTGGATGACGAAAGAGGGCCTCAAGGGCTAGCAAAGACTGTTCCTTGGTAAAAGGAAGAAAATCTCAGACGTAAATCTCTATAATTTTGCACCTGAGAGTTCAACCAGTGATGAAACAGCTAAGTCTGGAGGGACTCGGAGAGGGTCACATGAGCACATAAGTGTGTATTTTGGGGGGTGGGATATAACCTTGATGTCTGAGTTTGTGACCAGTTGAGTGTTATAGTTCTGGCTGGATCTCTGCCTCGGTGTCCTATAGGGCTTCTACCGGGCTCCATTCTGGCTCCTTCCATTTCTGGCACAACCCTATTGTTTGCTAGTGCAGAATTTGGTGTGGTCCTTGCACAGAGTGCCAGAAAAATAGGGAAGGAGGTAACATGGAGCCATTTCGTTTGTCCTCACAACATCCTTCTGAGGCAGAGGAGGACAGGAATTTAATATGATGGCATAGAAACACACAGTGAAGGGCTGAAAAATCATGTGTCAGGATCAGGAGATGATGGTCACTGGGGACAAAAACCCAAGGCTTCTAACAGCCAGTCTTAGACTCTTGACTAGATGAAGCTGCTAGCCTACAACAAAGAAGCAGAAAAGCTATGTTAATAGTGTTTTTTTTCTTCCTTTTTTTTTTCTTTTAAATAACCAGTATACCACATCCCAGCTAAAATTAAAAGGCAAATAGAACCTATTTCTCTCTTTGTTGCATTTGTCAAGCCAGATTTTTTTTTTTTTTTAATGTATCCTGCTTGGTCAAAAGCATCTGGAAAAGCAGCCAAGCCAGTTCCCACTGTTCCCCTTTGGTTCTGGCAAAACAGAATTGCGGACTCAGACTGTGCCTGTGGCCTCCCTAGAGTGCTACGGCTCTGGGCCCAGAACTGCCTTACAACGATGAGCCAGCCCGTCTCCTCAAGACCAGTGCTCATCTGGCACCAGGCTTCGCTGGGGAAGGGTCTCCGTGCAAAGATCAAGCAATGTGGCTCAGCAACCCCCAGCTCAATCCTCGGGTGCTCAACCCACGTGTTCTATAAAGACTACCAGGGAGGGAGCGTTTTCTTGTGGAAAATTGCTGGCAAAAAAGGGCCAGTGCCAAGGTTTTAGGATCCTTATACAGTTGTCTATTAAAATGCTCTTGGACCTTTTCCTGCCAATTGTTATTCGTTGTCTGTCCCTGGAAGCCTCTTCCATTGAACCTGTGGATGGCAGAAATTGCAATGAAAAGCGGTCCATGGGCTGGGAGCTCTTTTTAATGGATATAATAACTTCTTTCGTAGATAGGTCATTTGTCCAGCAGTATGAGAGATGCCTCCTGATTTTGTTCTGGGAAATATCAATCTTTTTTTTTTTTTTTAAGTTTAGTCATTTATTTTGAGAGAGAGAGGGAGAGAGAAAATCCCAAGCACTGACGGTGCAGAGCCTGATGTAGGGCTCGAACTCAGGAACCGCGAGATCATGACCTGAGCCAAAATCAAGAGTCTGTCCTCAACCAGCTGAGACACCCAGGTGCCCCTGGGAAATATCAATCTTAGTTAAAGACATTGGTTCTAGCTTCAAGGAACTTCCAATCTGATTTAAGGAGAAAAGATCTGCATCACTGTTCTTTAGTCACTTAAATGAGTATTTGCAAAATGATCCTTTTGGGTGGTCAGTGGAAGGCTTGCCTTTGCTTGCCAAAATAATCCAATTTCAGTGATTTTTTTTTTAAACCCTACTGAATCACCTTGTTTTTGTGGCACAGCCATTGCTAATTGTAGGCTTTCAGAACTAAAGGTACTGGGAGTTCAGTTCTCTCTTTCTATAGATAAGGACATTTGGATCCAGACATATCACTGCATTTGCAGGCATCCAAGGCACATCCTCCCCCAAATTTATCAAACTCACCTGAATCTAATGAGTCATGGTAACTGCAGGGAAAGGGAAATACGGAATTAGCTTTATAGCAGTTGTGCCATCAAAAAAGCGAACACGTTATCTTGTTCTTATGTATATAGTATAATGTATTTCCAGTAGAAATTTAGACATTGTCGATAGCTGGTAATAATCTCAAAAAGATAATTTTTGAAGAAATACCACTGTCGTGTTCATGCATGCCGTGTAACTTCTCTCTTTCAATAAATATGGGATGACAGTACCTAAAACAGGCCCCTCCCAAAATTCTTCAGTGAAATCACTCCTCACACACAGGTATTGGGTACGCCAGCAAATGTGTTTAATAGCCTTTTAAAATCTCACAAGACCAAACTGACCTTTGCAAACACTCCTAGCCCCTTCAGAAAGAATCGTTTGTAAACCATTTCCAAGACCGATAAAGGAATTTCAAAGTGTTTTTCCTCCATTACCAAAGTAAGTCAGGATTGAGGAGGAGGAGCGGGAGGAGGAAGGAGTGTCAGAGATAAGAGCTACCGCTGCCAGAATCTCACACCCAGTGGCTGTCTGGTGACTCATGTGGAGGGCAATTGACAGAGAGGCTCAGCTGGTGCTTAAAAAAAAAAAGTGCGAATCTGCTCTCAGCGGTAACAGCCTCCATTTTAACTTGGGCCAAGTGGGTGGAACTGCCCCTCCTCCCTAGCCCCCACAGTCCTCCGGCTGCCCTTGACTTTCATTTTATTCTGATTTTATCAGCACAAAACGAAGATAGGGGGCTGGGAGGCACAGTGGGGACCGCCCCAGGCCGCACTCCAGGTTGGATCTGAATGGGAAGTATGTTATTAGTCCCTAAAATTGCTCTGTGGGTTTTTCCTTATGTAAAGTTTTTTTTTTTTTCTTTGTGCTTATATACTTTTTAAAAAAATAACTTGGTTTTGAATTGGCCAGCAGACCTGTCTGTTTGCTCAGCTTGATCTAAATTGGTTTGTGGTTCAAACTTCAGGTGGTTTTTCAGTTTGACTGTGCTCCTCACTTTCCAGGAAGACAAGTTAGCCCCTATTTAGCATTTTTTGCTGACAGTGAACCAGCAGGCTTGCAGTTTGAATCTACATCTGAATATACTATTTGACCAAAAAAAAAAAAAAAAAAAAAAAGTCTTTTTTAGAACTGTTGAATTTGCTTGCTTTATTTTGGCCCAAATGCTCCTCTGTCATATTGTCTTACATTTGTCTGGAATTTACTCTTCTGTGGCTCTTTCAGCAAATTCTCTCTGCATTTCCAGCTTTTATGAACAAATGGAAGACAGTTTGAGTTCTGAATAGAGTGTTCATCCATCAAAATACAGTGACAGGAAGCACCTATAGAGTGTCCAAAGACGCAGATACTGCCTCCATGGAAGATTGAGTTTTGGAAACAAAATTATCCCTTAATCTCTTAAATCAATCAAACCTCCACACTTAGTAGTAAGTGTGTCAATGATGAACATACGTATGCTCCTAATAAAGTAATAATTAATCATTAATGTGCAGGTGTAGTGTTACACATTAAGATTGGCGGTTTAGAACGATCCATAGAATATTAAGGATAAAAACTAGTAGACTTTTTCCCCAGAAATCAATTTCAAGCAACATTTTTCTTCAATCTTTTCTTAATCTTGGGATTCTATATTTGATTTAGTGTTGATAAACAAATTTGGGAGAACAGAGAGGTTCATAAAAACTCTCCTTTACAGAATTCCCAGGGTGTTGTGCTTATGTATTGATCTAGAAGTTGTGAGTGAAACCAGGTGGCATGAATGGATGGACAGAGACAGTATAAGGAATCACTACTGTTAAAGAAAAACCAGAGCTTGACAGTAAAATGGTCAAAACAAATTTTATTCAGAAACTGAAAAGAGACCTCGCTCTAGAACTGGGCTCAATTCCAGATACAGTGTGGACAAGTGGGGATTTATAGCCACGGAGCAGGGTGGTGTCGCTGGATGGAAAATTACTAAGAGAAGCATAGGGAGGGGAGGCTGGGGGTTATCTGTTAAACAGATCTAACAGGATTCTTGAGGAGGCAGGCCAGGGTGACCAGATAGCACTTGGGGAAGAGTGGGGGATGAGGAATGTGATCAGGTATGGAGGGTGTTCAGATATTGAGGGTGGGGCATTCTCTCTAAACTGACTTAGGAGAATTCTTACTAAAACTGGGTGATACAGGCCCCATGAGGATGGACACCAAGGTTGAGTACTTAGGGGAGCTGGTTAAAGTCTAGTCAAGGACAGCGTGTTTGTCCCTGCAAAGCTGTAGGATTATTGCTTTAACTGGGCTAGGCTAAGTATATTTTGGTCAAAAAAAAATTTGGTTTTCTGGGGCCCTGGGTGGCTCAGTCAGTTAAGTGTCCGCCTTACTAGTCAGGAGTGAGTCGAGCCCCACGTTGGGCTCTGTGCTGACAGCTCAGAACCTGGAGCCTGCTTTGGTTTCTGTGTCTTCCTCTCTCTCAGCCCCTCCCCCACTCATGCTCTGTAAATGTCTCTCTCTCTCTCAAAAATAAATAAGCATGAAAAACATGTAAAAGAAATTCTCTTTCTTCCTGACCTTTGTAGGTGGTGGGTGAGGAGAATTTGTTAGTCACTCATAAAACCTAGCTACCATGGGCTTCAGCATCTACAACTACACTTTCTGGAACAATCCATCCCCTTTGGTTACCATGGCAGGGAGGAGACCAGTGAGCTGTACAAAGGCTTTTCATTGCCTCAGCCCATAAGGGCACATGCCACTTCCTCTTGCAACCCATTGGCCAGAACCAGTTATATCCCACCTAATTTTAGACGGGGCTTCAAAGAGTGTGTGTATAGGGGGTGCTTGGTGAGAATCGCTGTGTTCCACACTTACAATGTTTACAATAAACGCCTTCCATTTCTTTTAGGAGCAAGGGCAAGAGAAATGCTGCAAACATAGAATACCAATACAGGGAAATTCTTAAACTGTCTAGGATGTTTCTTATTGCTTCGAGTCAGTGCAATTAATAAAACATTTATGTTTATGTGTATGTTTATAATTTAAAACATCTTTAAAGCATCCAACAAAAATAATTACATGGAATTTTCAGGGGCAAAAATTCTTAAATAATGGATATTGAAATATATTTCTGGGAGTTTAGTGTCCTTTGGACTTTAGAAAACATTTTGGAAGGTGGTGACCTAGGAGTATTTCTTTCTTCCTTTCTTTCTTTCTTTCTTTCTTTCTTTCCTCTTTTTTTGAGTATCCCTTTTTTAGAGAAGTGCCATCAGGGGCATTGTGAATTGTGCCTTCAGGCTGGAGGCATGGCATGAGCCCAGCAGCTATGTTTCTTTTCAGCCAGATCAATACGTGTTTTTAAAAAAATTGAATGCATATAGTGGGTTGTTTTCTGCAGTATGGCCCAAGCCCTGTGATGTCCTATTGTTTCCTTCAGTTCATGTCCTAATTTTAAGTTACCTAATGAGACTTCTAAAGTTGTTACCGTTATGGAAAACGAGTGAAGAAAGGCCATCGTGGGGCTCTTTTCTAGCATCATTGGACGTATGTAAAAGAAACTGGTTGCCCTTCAGTTGTTTCTTAGCAAACAATAGGAACATTTACTAGTTATTTCAGAGAAATTAGTGAATGAAGTGGCATGCAGTGTGTACTATGCTAACTCTGGCAATATTGGACTTTTAAAAGGTCAGAAAAGCCTTTATTATGGCAAAAGGAAAATTGCAATTATGTAAATAAGGGGTTTCACTATATTACTTGTGTTAATCTCTTATCCCCAAAGGAGTAAACGCTTTTAGTGTATGGTGTACAACACAGAGCCATTAAGTCCATAAAAGCGGTATTTAGTGGAAGAAATAGAAAAGTCTAATTTAATTTAAAACTGATGCATCATGGGGAGCGTCTGGCTTCTTAATATCAGTGCTTCAGAGCCATGAACTGTGGAGCAGATAAGGTCCCCCCGCTGCATATGAAGCAATGAGGTGGACTCATGGTGAGCCCTGACGCCCTACAGGGCAGGTGTCCATATTATGGTGTGAGTGAAGCCAGACCGTTTTCTTTTTAACCAAAACACGCGATGATGAACAGAAAATTTTGATATCTAAATGTCAAGTCGGTTAGAATTAACTAGTTTGTTGAACAGCTGAATCAAATTTTACAAACTTGGGCTCATTTGGGGTCCTAGATTCCTTCTCTGCATGCTGATTTTCAAGCTGGTGCCCATTATGCTGCTCATATTAAAATGCTATGAAAGCAAAGCATTTTGTGTTGAGTAGTTGAGCAAACTCTATTATACAGTAATTATACTATCAGTATAGAATCTAATTTTATATGGAGGAGGGGGTTTTAACCAAATGAAAGAGGAAAACTCACGAACAGTATTTTTTCATGATCACTATGGGATGGTAAAATTGCAGAACTATTCTAACTTGGGACGCTAGTTTTAGCCTATTTCTACTAAATAAAATTAACTCCAATTTTGCTGGATGTGAACACAATTTAGCCACCATAGCAATGGATGTAGATTCCAAGGGGTTGCCTCTGTTTGCTTATTGAGCATGCAAAAATGCCTCTGTCAGTGACCAATCACAGGCACACTTGTTCCATTATCCATGCTATTTTAAGCATCATTGAGACACAAGGCCTCAGGGTTACAAATGAGTAGGACCATCTTAGATCTAATTCTTGCTGACAATAGGGATGCTGGAAGATGAGGGAGGGGGAGAGGAAGACCTAGTTAGCCATGTAGCTGTCGTATCAACTGATATACTCAAGTTACTTACAAAGGGGTAAGATTGGTCATATTATTTATAAAATGTAATTGAATACTTATTAAATGCCTACCATGTATAAGGCATTCAGTTAAGGGACTGTGGATGAGTAAGTATAGCATCTGAACTTGGGGAATAATATAATCTGTATATCATTTGCATTTCTTTATTGATTGCTATATAAATATGGGAAATTAAATTAATTACAAAGACAGAGATTATCCAGTGTATGGATTATCCATGCTCTTTATTGTTTTTTTCCTCTGACTACTTTACAGCTCACTTCTACCTCCTCAGGTAGAAAAATGGAAAAAAAAAAAAAAAAAAAAAAACGGAGACAAAATCTAGGAGCTAATTTGCTACTTGTTAGCAAACCTGGAACACTGGATAGTTTGCAGCAAGAAAATAAGCCAGCTAGGAATTATATAGACTAGCTGATTCTTGTTTGTCTGATGCTCTTAACAGGTAAATAATATATGTATTAATTCGCTATATACATGATGTATGTGCAAAGACATTCATATATACAAATATATGAAAATTTATATAGTACACATCCTGCACCTGCACACACTTATGGGTGTGTATGCGCATAATGTCTGTGTTCTGTTGCAGCTAACACAAGAAAAAGAGCAAATCTGGTAATCAGATTTCAGCCTGGGTTTCTTTTTTAAAAAATATAATTTATTGTCAGATTGGCTTCCATACAACACCCAGTGCTCATCCCAACAAGTTCAGCCTGCATTTCTATGGTAAAGGGTTATTTTTTGTTTGAGGCTCTACACTTGGACACAGGGTCAGCACCACGAATCTGTATCCTTTTGTGAAATATGTGGCTTTTGGCTTTTACAGTAAAACATACTTGGGTAAAGCAGATTTTCACTTATTTAATAGGTATTAACCCATTAATATACATAGGAAACCTGAACAAAAAGAGAAAAAATCTCCATAATCAAATCAGAAACTAGGCAAACTCATTTGCTACATTGTCCTTTTCTGCCAAGAAATGTGCCCTTTTTACTGGTGTCATTTACTCTGAGTTCTACTTTTCTTTTCCAAACTTGAGAACAGAAACTCTGCTTCCAGCAGGAGCTCGGGCTTCCCAGTTGGCCTGATTCTCAGGGGAAAAGGTGCCACCCCTGAAGAAGGATCTGGAAAGAAGGGACAGATGCTATTTCCCCCTTCCTTCACATGATAGGACCACACCCCCTCAGGGAACATGGGGAAATTAACAAAGTCTTGCAACCCAGTGCTCTTCCCTTCAAAACGTGATCTCTTATGCTGTATTTTTCAATCTTTTGGGGCATAAATGATAGCATTTTTCAACCTAAAAATGTTCATAGGCTCCCACATTATGTAGCAGGTTTTAAGCATTAACTTCATTTTAGGTCATCCCAGAGAAAGAGCTTCTTTCCTACACTCAGGAGAGTGGTGGGGAAGAGTCTTACTGATATGGGGGCGCCTGGGTGGCTCAGTCGGTTGAGCGTCCAACTTTAGCTCAGGTCATGATCTCACGGTTCGCGAGTTTGAGCCCCGCATCGGGCTCTGTGCTGACAGCTCAAAGCCTGGAGCCTGCTTCCGATTCTGTGTCTCCCTCTCTCTCTGTCCCTCTCTCCTTCACGCTCTGTCTCTTTCTCTCAAAAAATAAATAAACGTTAAAAAAAATAAAAGAGTCTTACTGATTTGGACCACATATCTATCCATTCCTCAAACAAATGTCAGCCCTCTGAGCAGGATTGGCCCGATGTAAACCACATGGAATGGGTCCCTTACAGGAAAAAAAGAAAGCAGTTTTATAGCCAGAATAAAGAAGACAAGAAGATGAACCGGCAAGAAAAGCTTCCCACATTTACAAAAGTGCTTTGAAAAATCACATAGCCATATATCAGTGTATAGCATAGATTTCTTTCTCTTCTATAGGTTTGAAATATTGCTTGAAAAGTGTATCAATTATGTTAAACATAACAATGTGTAAGCAGCAGGCCCTAGTTCACTAGTTTTTAATGCATATGGAGTCAGATCTCTTAGTTTTCCACTTAGTAGCTCAAATGTCCATCTGCCTTTATGAACAGAGATTCTAATCCATTTCTCTCGGACTTCTTGCCAACTCTGATTTTTCCAGAATGTTCCAAAATTAACTTTGACCAAAGAGAGTCAATCTCTGATGTCCATAGGGATTTTTTCTTGCCATTGCTTTTATTACTGCATGGTTTCACTGTTGAAAGCTGGCCCTGCCCTATCCCAATGATGTTTAGCTCTTCCCTGTGCTGGGTTCTCTGCATGACCCCTACCAGAGCCTCAGTGAATATGTCTTGGACTTTGGGGTTCCAGCCCACATGCACAGATACTACTCCCCAACACTCAGGACAGGAAGGAATGATTTCCAACTTCTGCATAACCCTGTGCAGGAGTTGGCTGTCTCCCACAGGATGGAGGGAAATAGGACAGAAGACCCTGTTCCTGTGAGTTCTTTCCTGAGAATCTCGGGGGTTTTGTCTTGACACTAGGCTTGGCTGTGGCCCCTAGTCCTTACCCAGTGGTGTCTGTACTTTTAAATAATTTTCTCTCAGAAGTTATCTGGGCTCTTTAAGCAAACTGGTTTATCTTTTCACGTACTAAGGGAAGGGACTGCTTTCCCTTCCCAAGCTTCGGGAGGGGAAGTTTTTCCTCAAAGCAAGGGGGTACTTTTTAACTTTAATTTTTACAAAACAGGCCGGCTGCTCTTCCAAGAACAACAACAACATCTTCCCCCAAGGAGACTTTCTCTTTCCAGATGGTAAAAGGCTGGTGTAATTATTTTAAAACTCTCCCTCCCTAGGCATCCTGTTAGCACAAATGTAAACCTGGATTTCTGCCTCAAGCTCACCCCTCCCGGTGTGTTTCCCATGTTTATGAATGAATGGCATGTCTTTTTACTCAGATGACCAAAACAGAAACCAGGGAGTCAGGTTTGGCTCCTTTTGACTTCCCTCTTGCTACATTCAAGCAATCAGCAAGGATTAAGGATTGCCATTTCTACTCCCTAGATGTCAGTTCTGTCTGCTTCCTTCCATCCCCATTCCCACAATCTTAATTTATCCTCTGAATTTCTAGGACAGGTCATTCTGACCTAGTGTCTGCACTGCAGCCTGGGTATTTACTGGAATTCAACTGTGATCTTGTGCCTTCCCATTGTTGTTAGGCAGAATTCCAGAGACAATTCAGCATCTTTCTCCCCTCTCCAACCTTGTTTCTCACTATTTCTTTCTTCACAATCTTTGTCCCATCTAGACCAGAGACGTCAGGTTCACCCGAGGCTCTAAGCTGTCTAGACTTCTGGCCCATAACATGTGTAGTTTTCCCTCTCCGGGAACTTGCCCTTTCTCCATGTTGGATGTACTTCTACCTAAAGTTCACATTGCTGACATGGCTCAGCCTGGTTTGGATGCCCCTGCTGTGGATCCTGGATGTCCTCTATCATGCCACCCTACATGTCACTTCTCTTTACATCATCTTTCTTGTCGATCAAACAGTGAATTTCATGAAGACACCCACCATGTCTGCTCATGCACTGTCGTACTCTCAGAAGCGCACGGTAGGCACCTAATACATATCTGCTTACGTAGCAAATACATTCATAGATCTTTGGAGACCACATGGTCTAGGAGAGAAAGTGTTCAGTGGGAGTCAGGAGGTATGAATTTTGCCATGTGTTCTTCCTCCCTGTATGATTTTCATGTAAGATGCTACCTTACTTTTCCATCTGAATGGGGGAATTACACCACGTTGGGAGAGAATCAGGTCCTCGGTGGGGGATTCCTGGGAGAGCCAGGCTTCTGGTGGAAGCAGTTGACAGTGCTTCCTGATGAACTCTACTGTTTTCTACCTGGGACTGACTACTCAGGGAAAATGCGCATGGCATGCAGGCACCTCAGAATATGGGCAAATGCATTTGAAGGCTCTGAGTGAGATGACTGATTAGGCTAACTCTGAATTTCCAGTACACTGGAATTGAAATAATAGTCCCAGAGGTAAAATTATACAACATGAATAATGTTGCAAGCTGATAACACCAACCTTCTGACCCAGGGAAAGTCTCTTTTCCTTCTGAAAACCACATTTCCACCAATAACATTCAGAAAGCTGCTTATCTGGGCTGGAGTTCATGTGATTAGGTTAGACACGGGGTATGCTGGCAGTGGCTATTTGTACTGATTTTCTCCACTTAAAAAATGCTTTCAGAAAACTATTCAGTTCCTGTAAAGCAAAATATACATCTAGTTTTTTTTTTTTTTACAGTGCATTTTTAAAATGGCAAATCATAAACTACTGACCTTAAGAGAAATTCAATAAATCATTAAAATACTGCTGCTTGCAAGCCCAGGCCTGACTAATTCCTCACACTTGGCATTATCAGGTACATTAAGACTTCAGTCACTCTTACCAACCACCTAAATATTGCACACTGTAGCGGCCTTCTGCTAAATGCAAGCCTCTGAATCATGGCGATAGGATTTTCTTTTGGCACCAAATGTATTATTTATGTGTTTGTTTTCTGGGGTGGAGGGGGTGAAACCCAAATCACTGGTTTCTCTGCAACACATGTGCTGAACCGTGCTCATTTGCAGAGGAGCGCTCCCTGCTGCAAAGAGGCCAGATGGGACCTCTCACAGAGAGAGAGTGAGGCTTCCTCCCCACCCCATCCCCCCCAACTTAATTATTCTTACCTGAGACAATTGATAGAAGGATTGACAGCCAACATTGTCGCCCTCAGACTCCCGTATCATTTTGGGATGGGTGTAAAGATAGATATTTTACTTAAAAAAATACTTTTTGTTGTTGGTGGGGAGTTTTAAATTTTGATCACTCAAGTTAGAGTGTCACTTAAACAATTCAAGCGATGCAGGTATATCTAAGATGACAATGAAATCTCAAGGTGCCTCTTCTGCCACCCATACACTGCCATTTATTTTCCTAATTCCTATTTTTTTGTGATTATCTAGACATATAGAGGCACGTGTACAGATTGGCTTTTTCTACCTGAAAATATTTCAATAAGAGGCTCATATTAAACATACTGTACCATAACTTGCTCTTGCTTTATCTTGTTGCTGTTGTTTTACTCAATACATCATGAATCATCTCCAGTGATCCTTGACTTCTGCTCTGTGCAATGAACCTGGCACCTGTGGACCATGGTGTGTTCCTGTGTTTGCTACTCCTGTTTCACACACTTCTGTTTGCTCTGACTAGATTTAAAGACAAAGATGGCATCATCTCTCAGTGCTCAGCACTCAGTAAACTGATCGTTTGGAGTCATTTGCAACGGACTGTCAGGGCTGCATTTCAGTTTAATGTAAAAAGGACTGCTTTTCGTAGGCACGTTCTTTGGAGCCATGTGTTTTGTTTTCTCTGGCCACTAACCAATTACCACACCTTATGTGCAGAGCTAAATATCTGTGCGACCAAAGTAAAGCAGACAATTATGCAATGACTCAGATCATTCAGGGGAAGAAGGATGTTCCGCCTGGGTGCCTCAGGTGATCCTGGCTCCAGAAACTGTGCATGGCATGAAGCAGTTCTTTCCTTATTAACATGTTTCAGAGGCATGTGCGTGAACCCTCTTAAGGGTGGGGAGTACTTTGTGGGTGGGCAAGCATACTTGGCTGCCAGGTGATTGTGAAAGTCCCCTTTCCTATTTGAATATTATTGGTACAGGAAGTGATTACATAACCAGGCACCGTGGTGGAGGATGAGAAAGCAATGAGGAGTAAAAATACATAAGTTCTCTGCTTCTTCTGGCTTACAGTCCATATTAGTCTCCTAGAGTTGCTATAACAAAGTACCATGGGCTAGGTGGCTTAAAACAGCAGAAATTTAGTCCCTCACATTTCTGGAGGTGAGAAGTCTGAAATCAAGATGCTTTTAGTGGTCATGCTCTCTCCAGGGCCTCTAGGGAAGGACCCTTCCTTGCCTTTCCCGGCATCTGGTAGCCCCAGGTGTTCTTGGCTTGTGGTGGCTTAACTCCAATCTGTCTCTGGCCATCTTCACTCTGTGTCTTCACAGACCCTCCCTGTGTGTTGGTGTCAGTGAGGAAATTTCCTTCTTTTAATAAGGACACTGGTCCTATCGGATTAAGACCAGCTCTAATGACCTTATCTTACCTTGCTTAAATCTGCAAAGACTCTAGTCCCAAGTAAGGTCACATTCACAGGTACTGGGGATTAGTACTTCAATGTATCTTTCTTGAAGGGACACAGAGCAACCCAAAATAGAGTCTAAGTGTTTACTCCAGTGGGGCAGAGTGATGTTTTTGTCTAACCATCAGAGAAACTAATATAAAACCACAAGAGAAGGGCTACAGGGGAGAGACTGGGTGTTCCACCATCTCTCATGTGAGATTAGACCTGGGCAAGATTCTGGGGGAAGTAAGCTTTGGCTGAGCAAGTATCAAGTAGGTGCCCCAAGAGAAGGAATGATGTAACTACCAGACTTGTGGGGCTGCTGTGAAGGGAGAAAAGGGGTACAGGGAGGATGATAAATGTTGAAGAGGTTAGCGATTACCACACCGGGCAGGATGTGGAGATCAGCACTGGTCATTTGTAGCCTCATCCTAAGAAAAGCAAGAAGCTACTGAAAGGTTTGAGCAGAGGATGACCTCATCTGATTTGCATGTCACAACCAATACTCCAGCTGGAGTGTTGAACAGTTAGAGGCAAAGCAAAGCAGATGAGGGTGCATCTAGTCACATAGGAAGCTCTGGCAGAGCAGAGAGGACACAGCTTACGTTTCAGAGGTTGAGCTACAGATCTACAGGAAGGGAAGATTTCAACAAAATATTTGGAGAATAGAACAAGATGGAAATTAGGGGTAGATGAGACACAGGAAGAACCTTGCCAAGGATGGCGTGGAGGTTCTTGGCCTGGGAAGGCTGGGGAGGACTCCACAGAGAGAAGGAGCTCCGGGAGACAGGCTGGTTTGGGGAAGGAAGATTGTGAGAGCAGTTTTTTCTCAAGTGGCACGAAGACCTCCCAGGGGAGATGTCAAGCAGGCAGCTGGATATATGGGGCCCAGTTTAAGGCAACTAACACTTTGTCCCGTAACTGAAATCTCCCGTAACCTGAATCAAGATGTCGAGGGGGGATCTGGTCTCCTTTTCTCATGCTGGGGGGAGGATTCTGGGACCTGAGGGCTTCCAGAACCAGTTTTAAAACACAAAGAGGATCACTTCCTTTTGGCCATAGGAACTGTAATTTTGGTAGTTACCGTTGGACAATGTTTGAGAGGACCTGCTAATAGATAAAAAGGACCGGTGAGTGGAATCTTTTAGACAGCTTAAGTGAGGAGACATGGTACACAATTCAGCAAATTTAAATTTTTCCATGACGTAATCATTAAAATGAGAGTCATTAGTTATCTGTAATTACTGTTTGTTTGCTTTTCCTCAGAGGTTAAGTTTACTCCTCAAAAAGGCGAATGCCGGACCACTTCCTTTGACCTTAGAAGTATCCTCCCAACGTGATGGAACTTTGTTTCCCTTTTTGTCTTCTTGAAAACGTCTCCTTTGTCTCACTTATAAAACTTGGCATTTTCCCTCAGCTTCCCTGGGAAGCACTTGTAATTTGGGTATTAAAAATGTTTGTAGCCCTTTCTCTTGTGGCTTCCTTACGCAGCGGTCGTGTGCAGATACCACTGATTAGCTGGCTCTCTCCTGGAAGAGAGCTCATTGCTTTTTCTTGGGGCTGATGTCCCTCTGCTGCGGGAAGCTTTGCAAGGACTCTTACTCCTAGAGCCTCTTCCTTGCATTACCACCTAGCTCTAATTATTCAGTCTTTTGCTGAGAGTGGAAAGCTAATGGTGTATCTCCTTCTCTAAAGGCTGGCTCTAATCCTGAGACAACTTCTTTCCAACCGGGAGAAAATTTACCTTAGCAACTAAGCAACTAATTAACTCAATTAACTTTTCCCCTCCTCCTTTATCAATATTCAATTAACAGTAAATCACTACTTTGCCATGCTCTGTAGTTTTATAACTTTCTGAGCAAATACTGATGTGGGTGGAGGACTACAGAGGAGGTAGGTGAGGAATGTCTTAGGGGTGAAATTGTGCAGACGAAGGCACAGAACCAGAAGACCTGTCCACCACTCCCCTGCCTCCATTAGCATATCGTATAGACCCCTGAATGTAATTTAGATGCAACTGTTGGGAATGCAGGGACAGGGACAGAACTCTGAAGTGTCCAAGATTAAGGTTCTAGCATGGAATGGAGCTCAGAGGCAGAAATAAGTAGATGGAAGGAAAATACTTACTTTTTTTCCCCAGTTTGAGTTTAGGGACAGAGATTCATATTTTAGTTGTCAAAAATAATGGAGGACAGTGAAATGATACCTACCAAAATTATAAAGTTTTTACTTTGGAGATCAAAAAGTAAAACGTGGTCTTTCCCTGTAAGAATTGGAGAGATAAGATGGACACTAGCCTTTCTCCCTATGCTATTCCTGCAAGCTGGTTTGGAAATCCAGATAATTTTCTTCACCTTCGGCAAATGGGTGAACAGTTGCTCTGTTGGGAATTCTCAAGGCTACATCCAGTACTGCATTTGCTTTCTTACCCTCATTATCACCTGCCCTACACAAGTTTTCTCTCCTGAACATGACATGTGTTTCTTACCTACGTCATCCTTTCTTGGAATGAATGAGGGCTAGAAAAAATGAATTTGTTCTATTCCATCAATTTAATCATTTAAGAAACAGTGTATTCATATATAAAAAACAATCATCTCAGTGACCCTTGCTGGGTGTTTACTACCTGTTGTGTTCTGAGTATTTCGGCAATCTCATGAGGAATGCCTTAGGAAGTACATGTTACTGTCCCCATTTTACAAAGGAAGGAATTATAGCTTGCAAAATTTTGGATCTCGGTTAAAGCCACACAACCAGTCACCAAAAGTTTGGGATTTGGATCCAGATAGTTTAATATCAAAGACATTTACTCAGTTATTTACTATGCTGTCTGCATGAGCAGGGAAGAGA
Source organism: Panthera onca (assembly GCF_046562875.1). NCBI lineage: Eukaryota > Metazoa > Chordata > Mammalia > Carnivora > Felidae > Panthera > Panthera onca. The sequence continues at coordinate 89,169,042 of NC_138347.1, read as the reverse complement.
AATGGATTTCCTACTTAAGCACATACCTTCAAGTTCCATGTCCAATGATGCTCTGGCCTTGACCAGTTATCAAATAAGCTGATGCTTTCAGAGGTGCCAATCAAGGGTGTGTATGAGGGGCTGATCCTACATGAAATTCAAGTGGTAACGGGTAACTTTTTATGCACTGTTTATGGGTGGCTAACCTTGGGGGCTCAGGGCTGCCAGATTTAGCAAATATGATCATAAGGTGCCCAGTGAAATGTGAATTTCAGATACATGATGGGACTATTTGGTATAAGTATGTTCTATGCAGTATTTGGGACATACTTATAGTAAAAAATTTTGTTTATTTGAAATTCAAATTTTACTAGGCATCCTGCATTTTATCTGACAACGTTACAGAGTCTACACACACACACACACACACACACACACACACACACACACACACACAGCTACCAACTCACACACTGTGATCCAAAGCACAGTGTCCCAGGAGGACAGTCTGTGTGGGTGTGTGGGGAGGGTGTGCCTTCAGCAGATCATCTCAACAGCCCCACTCTCCTCTTGGAACTCTCTAGTTGAGGAGCTGCCCCTAGTGTGCTGGGCTTTGTTCTTCTCTTTCTTCCTGGTCATCAGTATTTCCCTCCCTGGTCAATCCCAAACATGCCAGTGTCCACCTTCACAATCAGTCCCTGGGCACAGGTGGGTCTGGGGTCAGAATGTTGGAGCTAGAAAGGCTCAAGGAGTTTGAGGACATGGAGGACCTCACAGACAAAAAATAACTTTCTCGAGGTCAAACAGCTAGACTGGGACAGCTGGCACGGGAACTGACACTAGGCTGGGATTTCTCCTACCCCACTAGCTCTGCTTCACCACACTATTATGAGATCAAGTTTCTACGTCTCTGCTTACTCCACAACATGTTGAGAAGGGGTGCTTAGCTCCTTCTCTGAAGGGGATGATGATGGTGGTGATGATCATGACAGTAGTTGATTTTTTTTTTCAGTCCTAGGCATTTTATACATAGTATTTCATCTAATCATTACACTGACCAACAAGGTAGTTATTACCCACTGCTAAGGTTGATCCATTAGTAGCTTCTCATGCTACGAACTCTGTTTTACTCTCCCTATAAATACCCCAAGAACAACAGGACCCATTTTAACATAAATTACAGTAATTTGCAAAGAGAGAGTTGAGGAAGTACATATCTCTGCTTCTTATAGCTGACGACTCTCTGCTTCTTGTTTCCAAGGGGTGGGAAGATACTGCAATTGGGTTAATTGTTTTAATTCTGGTAGTGATCCAATATACATAGCCCTCAGAGACGTCCTAAATTTTCTCCTTCCTTTTCTATAAATCCCAGCCTGTTTTGCAACTGTATTTATTTTACTGCTTAGAGGAGGCGGGAATATTTGGGAGTGGGTTTCCTTTAAGGAAGGATGAAACAAGAATATAACACAAACACTCAGATGAATTTCCCTTATTTTATACATTTGGAAATAGTTATATTTAATATGATTAATTTGGAAAGTTTGTAATTCACTAGCACATATGGGAATATAAAAATTACTACCATCTAATGAGCAGTAACTATGGGCTGGACATGGTGTCAGGAATATTACTGTATCTCTAGTTCTCCCAATAAACATGGACATAGGCATTATTATTCAAATTTCACAAAAGAAGAAACATGAATCTCTGGGAGATTAAGGAATTTCCTCAAGGTCACATAGGAAGTGGAAATGTTGAACATGGGACTCAGGATAATAACTTGAAAATCCATGTGCTTTCCATATATTATTGTTAAAAATGTTTTGTTTGGGAAATACTTTACATTACTTCACTCTTGGAGTTTCAGATGCCTACTAGCATATTAAAGACTCCAAATTCCTGTAACGAAGAAGTCTATTTGACTTTTTTAGCCCAGAGTTTGTATATAGAATGTACATCTATTAATATCTTAAGGAGCCAGTGTTTAGAGTTACTTTACCCATCCCATTGGTACATTTAGGATTACAAAGGATTTAACACAATGCCACTTGAGGCTCACTCATGCCCTTAAGAGGAACTATTTACGATCTGCAAGAGAAAACTAAGAGGCAGGAAAAATCTAGTATTTTGAAATATTTGAAATGCTGCCATGTGAAAGAGAGATTAGATTGTTTCAAAGGTCCTAAGTAGTAAAACTAAAACCAATATATAGAAAACAGGAAGGCAGATTTTGATTCTACTTAGGTTCTAGCAATCAGAACTGCCAAAAAATAGACTAGATCACCCGTTATTGGAAGTGATGGACCAATGACTCCATGGAAGTGATATTGGAAGTGATAGGCTCCATGGATACCTGTGAAAATGACATTCTGACATCAACTGAGTGCTTGAATTAGATGACCTTTAAGGATTTTGACAATTAGGATTCTGTTCTTATTTAAGCTGGCTAATTCTATCCAAAATATATCAACTTAATAATGAGCAGTTGGTCCACCAGTTTATACTTGTATAAAAAATGGCCAATTTGACAGCAAACGACAAATTACATGCCTGATTTTTCAAAAACTCTATAATTGTTCTTGGCAGCACGTACTGCAGGATATTGATGTGGATGTCCACATTTTCTCCCAGAGATAGACATTCATCCTTAGTGTGTGTTTTACTTTACAGGGGATTGGCCACTGACCTAATCAAGGTCTTGGGATTGGTTTCAGGACCAGTGCTGGTGGTGTAGAATGGGAATGACTTTCTGTGGTGTTGGTGTGTCAAAGTTGGTGCTTTTCTTCTTAGGGATAAATTTGAGAGGATAGATCTAGGTTAGCATGTGAAGTTTTAAGCCTCTTTGTTATATTTCTTAAGTAAACCCACAAGAAATATATTTACAGTGTTTAAAGTTAAATATGCTAACCAAACTCTCAGAGAAGAGATTGGGAAAACATTAAAACTCTTTAGTCCCTAAGAATGTAAATGCCCACCATGAACTAAAATGCTATAATGCCTTTGGGTGCAGAAGATTTGGGAGTTTTTGATACAGTTTATGGAATACAATAATATGGTGATATGCTTAATTTAATTAGACAAGCTACAAGCAATTTCAAAGTCAGGAAAGATGACTATCTTATATGCATGCATTATAAAACCATGATAATAACCCAAGGTACAAAACTAAGTGTATTTTTTTCTACTAATGTGTTTGCTGCCTTTTGTGTTTTGCATGTATGCTAATTTGCCCACAGACAAGCCACTAGCAGGCACTAAAGTTTAAAAAAGTGTACATATATATATATATATATATATATATATATATATATATATATTATATATGTATAAAATACACACACACACACACGTAATCTCAGTGCCAGGTTTTCAACATTGAGTCCCCTTCTTCAGGAAATTGAATTCCCTATTGAATATCTGAGGGTTCTTGGAGAGTGCTTTCATGTCCTGATCATCACTTACCATCATCTCCCCTGCCCTCCCCCCACTCCTCCTAATTGCTCCTCCAGATGTCACTCTATAGGTTCTAATTCTATAGGATCTCCTTACTCTGCAGAACATGTCCAGCTTCCAACGGTCAGTGGGCATTTCCTGGCCCCACCCCAACCTTCTGAATCAGAACCTGCATTTCAGGGAGCTGCCCAGGGATTCACACCCACCTTAAAGTTCAGGAAGCTCTGTCCTAGGTCATCTTTTAAAGGTGTTATTTCCTGTTCTCCTTTATCTCAGGCATGGACCAAGGACTTTTTTGCCCCTATTGTATTTAATATACTGAACTAAAGGCTTCCGACCAAGGAGGATACACAGCACAGGAAAACCAAAGTGTGGACCTAAGACCTGTCATGGTCATGGCTGTCATGGCATTTTATAGGATCCTGTAGCGGCCATCATCCTCCTTAAGACTAACACTATGTTATTAGGGGTAATTGGCAGCTCAATTCAAGTCACCTTCTTCATGTATTTTCCCCTTAAGATATAGGGCTCTGAAATTTAGCCCCAAATTAACATCATAACCATCTTTTTCCCCTGTCTTTTCTACTGGATTTAGCTCTCCTGATTCAACTTCTCTCCCCAGGCCTCAGCTGTCTTCTCATAAGCATAGCCAAAAGTCTCATTAAAGTGTTTTCCCAAGCAATATGGCAGACTTCCTCCAAGGATGAATCACATACCACCACTGGGAGATGGAAACAGGTGCAGAAAGACTTAAAATGAGTAGATGTGTGTGTGTGTGTGTGTGTGTGTGTATGCATGTGTGTTTTACTATACTTTAAATAAAAAAAAGCTGTTAAGTAATTTTTTGACAAATTAAGAAAAGAATACTATTATTGGATACCAAATTTTATGGCGGATTTTATCTCAAAATGATCATTGTGTTCTTTTTATTGTGTTGCCTAGTTTCTGTCAAGTTTAGGCCTCCTACTTGATACTTCAGATGATGGCACTAAATTACCTCCGTTTCTTAGGAGGTAGACATTATTTTGTTACAAAAGAGATTTGCAGGAAATGTTTAGCCTTTATCTCTATTATCTTTTTATGTCTTTTCGAGTTTCTTTTGCTTTATTCAGTTTCTTTTTATCTGGTATGTGAGATATTTGAGGCTGGGCACTGGCTTCATTCAATGAGTACTTTTGGGGATTTTTATATGTCTCTCATCTGACATTTAGTCATTACATCATGTTTGTGATGTGGGTATTCTATTTAATTGATTTATTGATTCACCTATTTCTATTTTTTTAATGTTTGTTTATTTACTTTGTTGGGGGGGAGAGGGAGATAATATGCACAGGGGAGGGGCAGAGAGGGAGAGAGAGAATCCCAAGCAGGCTCTGCACTGTCAGCACAGAGCCTAACTTGGGGCCAAATCCCACGAACTGTAAGATGATTGCCTGAGCCGAAACCAAGAGTAGGATGCTTAACTGACTGAGCCACCCAGTGCCCCTATTTTTTTCTGTTAAAGTCAATCAGGCAACAGATATTAATTACTGTACACCAGAGAGTACAACAGAGTTCCGCCCTGAAGGAGCTTACATTTAATACGTGTCCAACTGCCTCATTTTGTAGATGAAGACACTGAGGCTCCAAGAATATAAATGTCTTGTCTGCAGTCGTTGCTACTCAGTCAGGTCAGAGCCAGAACTGAACCTAGTCTGACTCTGAGGGTCATGCTCTCCTTATAATGTGGGACTGAATCATACAGCCTATGGTAGAAATGAGTGGTGAAGAATTTGTTTGGAAGAAATATGCTGATAAGCTGCTTGGGGCAGTTTCCATTTTCAAATGGAAACCTTAGCACCATGTTCAAACAATAAGAGATTCTAACTATTAGATTAGGAAAGGCTCTCCCATCCCCACAGAAGATTAAAAAAAAAAAGATGAGGAAGAGGTCATGAATGGACAGCAGAGAGGAAGAGAAAGGGAACCAGCAAGGAGGCCTGGGGTAGACTCAGGTCAAGTCAGTGGTTTCTGACTCCTGAAGCTACCAGAATGTCTGCTAAAGCATCCAGGAGTGCCTGGTGTAAGTGGACCCAGATCCTGAGAGGCCTGAAGTTACACAGTTTGGAAGGCCTTCTTTCTGAAAAAGGGCAGGGTTGTACATGGGGTACATAGGGGCAGGGTCTTAGAGGGGCCTCAGAAGTTTAAGTATCAGCACTCCTCTGCTTTAAGGTAAATCCACCTCTGAGACGAGCTGGTATATGAAAGGGTGTGTGTGAAGTAGTGAGGGGACTGAGTGTGGTATCAGGTGACGTGGGACACAACAGAGACTATGTACAACTACTGGAACTAGGAACCTGGGGAGGGGTTGTCATGAGAACACAAGTTCTTGTGAATTAGAAGAAATATTAGAGAGGGCTTTGGACCTCCTTACAAAGTTGCATTAGGTGGGTGGGGGTATAAGTGCTGGGGTGGGGTGGGATTGAGTCTGTCTTCTTTATCTTTGGCTCTCAAGAGGGCCCTCCCTCCTTGCTATCATCAGAGTTCCTTTTTAAAGTAAATTAACAAGTGAAATGCTATTTATTTTCATGCCTTCTGTACTCCAGTTAAATGGAAATACTCATTGTTTTGATAATGTGCACTAATATAATTATACACCTGAACAATTCACAGCTGATAACAAGGTGCATTATAGGAAGGTCCTGGGTGGAGGTGGCAAAATTTTTAGGAGATTTAAACTAATGGGAATGGTGACTGATTCTCAAATGGAACTTTTATGGGTAGGAATTTAATGGACCAATCACTGTTAGGTGCAAAATTTAATTCAAAATTAAATTAATTCAAAAGAAAATCTTTTGAGCCCTTAGCTCTGTTCTGGACACTAGCAACAAAAAAGGTATTAATAAGACAAAACTTCTTCCCTTGAAGACCACACAGACCAGTTATGGCTATCTCAATTCTTTCAGGAGAAGCAACAGAATAGGATGGAAAAATCACCATGGTAAGGAGATTTGAAAATTCTTTTAGAAATCCTGCCATTAAGTTAAAACATGAACTTGACTGGAGTCGAATTTGCAATGGCTTCTTTCATGGAGTGACAGTGAAATGAGAAAGGGAGGGTGGGGCCTTCAAGACTGGGTGTGTCGTGATCATTCCTGAAAGAATGTAATGTTGTGTTGAGGAGCTGGGAACACAGAGAAAGATGAAAGCATAATAGGTTGTAATTATCATAGGAACTATTGAAACTCATCATCTGGCATATTACACATGGTACCAACAGGTTGAATAATGTCCTGGCAAAGGACATGTATACTTTGGATAATTGGGGCATGGCTTCTTAAATCCATTGGACATTGTAATGAAGATTAGCTGTTACCCAAGTTCATTTCCTCTTCCTCTTGGGCACACAACAAAACTAGGTTTCCTAGCCTCTCTTGCAGTTAGATGTGTTGATGTGAATGAGTTCTGAATAATAAAAGGTGGTTAGAAGTAATGTGTATCTACCAGGACTTGCTCACAAGAACCTCCCACGTGCAGTCCTCCATATTCTTTCTGCTACAACGGCGATCTTGGAAACTTTGTGAGGAAAATGAAGGAGGTATGAGAAGGCATCTGTGTCCCTGATAATCAGGAGTACCTATTTGGGAAATGTGTGAAAAAATAAATATCTGTTGTATTAATAAGATTTTGGGCTTATTTTTATAGAGGCTACATTATCCTAATTGAGAGGTCAACAAACTATGGCCTATGGGTCAAATCCAGCTCATGGCTTATATTTTGCACAACCCATGAGAATAGTTTTAAAATTTTTTACATTTTTAAAGGGTTGTTTAAAAAGAAGAACATACAACAGAGACCATATGTGACCCACAAAGTTTAAAATATTTATTCTCTGGCTCTTTACAGAAAGTTTGCCAATCTCTGTTTTAACAGTACAGAAATTTCGTATGACAGAGACCTTAGATTCCAGGCAGATATAAAGTCTTCTAATTATGTTACAAATAACTTTTCATATGTAAATAGATATGCAAATAATGAAAAAATAGACTTCCACTTCCAGGAAAAAAATGGAATAACAGGGATTGGTTTTATGAACTGAAAAAATTAAGAAAAAACTTCCAAATATATAAATGGTTTTCAAGACCTTGAAGGATCAGGCTGCAAGGCACAGTAATCTCTGAGAGACAGGAGACAAGTGAAGTGAGACCTGTAATGGCCCCAGATTATTGCCTGGAGAGAATTGCCAGGCCTGTTGCAAAGAGTAGGGGGAACCCAGGAGGGGCTTGACAGCCTCTCTGAGTTAAGGAGACAGAGCTGGACATCTGAGGCGGTCAAGGTGGCCAGCCTTCCTGAGAGAGTATGAGAGCCTTCATGAGAGAGTACAAGAGTGGATAGAACTCTGGAGAGCAGCAGAGTCCCCCTACCATATGTTCTTGAGCACTGATTCATGCATGCATGTGAGGAAATTACCCTCATCTGAGGAAATATATATGCAAAAGAATTAGAAGAAACTGTCCCTGGAGCTAATGCAGGCAGGACTGGGAATGATTTCTGTTTTCTTCTAAACAGAATAGAAAAACCTCACAGTATATGGGATATCCAGTAGAGTACTCAGAAGGGATTTGTCTAAACAGTGGAGTAAAATAACCCTAGAATAAATGCTGCTCTAGGCCTACCTCACAGAATTTAAAGCAAGATTCAAAAGGACTGAACTTTTTTCATATCATTTAGCTGCACCCCAGGACAAAACTCAAAAATATTTGTTGGAATGCAGGGGCTCCTGGGTGGCTCAGTTGGTTAAGTGTTTGACTCTTAATTTCAGCTCAAGTCATGATCTCATGGTTGTGAGATTGAGTCCCAAGTCAGGCTCTGCACTGAGCATGAAGCCTGCTTAAGATTCTCTCTTTCCCTCTCCTTCTGCCCCTCCCCTGCTTGTGTGTGTGCACTCTCTCTCTCTCTCCCTCAAAAAAAAAAAAAAAAAAAAAAAAGATTTGTAGGAATACAAAAAAAAATCAGTCCTTGAAAAGGTAAAAATTATAATATCAGGCATCCAATAAAAAATTGCCATGCCAATAAAAAAAAATGGACACTTCATCAAAGAAGATACAGGGATGGTAAATAAGCATGTGAAAGATGTTCTAATTCACTAGTCATTAGGAAAATACAAATTAAAACCATGACCAGGTGGTGCCACTGTATACCTATTAGGATATCTAAATTGAAAAAGATGGTACTAAAACTTGGAGCTCTCCTATTCTGTTGTATGTAAGATATAAAATGCTGAATGTGAAATAGCACAGCTACTTTTGAAAACTGTTTGGTGGCTTTTTATAACACCCACCAGATGCCCCAGGCCTAAATACTAGGTATTTACCCAACAGACATAATAGCTTCTATCTATACAAAGATTCATACATGAATTTACATAGTAATTTTATTTGTAATAACCCCAAACTATAAACAGCCCCAATGCCCATCAACAGGGTAATGAATAAACAGACTATGGTAAATCTATATGTATTAATTTGCTAGGACTGTCATAACAAAATATCGCAGGCTGCGTGGCTTAAACAGCAGGAATTTTTATTTTTTATAGTTGTGGAAGCTGGAAATTGAAGACCAAGGTCTTGGCAGGTTTGGTTTCTCTTCATGGCTTGTATGTGACTGCCTTCTCGTCTTGTCCTCACGTGGTCTTTCCCCTGTGTGTGCACAGCCCTGGTAGCCTCTGAATGTCCTAAATTCTCCTTTTTATAAGGACATCAGTTATTTGGTATTAGGAACCAATGTAATGACTGCATTTTAACTTAATTATCTCTTTAACACCCTATCTCCAAATACAGTAATATTCTGAAGCCTTGGAGGTTAGGGCCACATGAACTTGGTGGACAGGGGTAGGGCAGAATTCAGTCTGTAGTCCTACACAATGGATTGCTACTAAGGAGTGAACTGTTGATACCCACTACAATCTAGATGAATCTCAAAATAATTATGCTGAGTGAGATAAATTATACAAGACAGAATATGCACTGTATGACTCCATTTATACAAAATTCTATAAACTGCAAACTATAGTGACAGAGAAGAGAGCATTGGTAGAAATGAGCTGTGAGGGGAATTTGGAGGGGAGGTGAGACGGATTAGAAAGGGGCAGGAGAAAACTTTTGGAGATGATGGATGGGTTCATTTTCTTGATTGTGGTGACAGTTTCAAGGTTGTATATATATGTCAAAATGTTTTACATGATACATTTTAAATATGTGCAGTTTCTTGCATTTTGATTATACCTTAAATTTTTAAAAAGAGCTATAAACATGTTCCATTTATAACCCATGGCAGGCTTAAACTCCGATTGCCATTTTTTTATTCTAATAATAATAAAGATACCCATCAGTAAAAATGACCTATTTGCATGAATCATCACTGTTTCAATTTTTATCTGTTGTGAGCACCTGCTACTTTGTCTGTGATACACCAACCTCCTCCTCCCCTCTGGCAGAAGCACCTCCATTCTTCTGGTTACTGTTCTTTTCATTGCTCTAATCTTGGGGATGCAGGAGGAATACCTATTCCTACAGACACTGTTGCTTGGTTGATGGGTGGGCACTTGAATCTACTTGGGTCAATCAGATAACTTCCTTGGGGTTGTTATCACTAAAACTGGGATGAGTTAACCCTTTCTGGAGACAGAAGCTATAGGAGGAAGAGTTTTTGACTGGCATTATCCATGTTTCTTTCCAAATATAGAAAGTCAGGGTGCAGCCAGAGAGAATGACGTCCATGCAAAGAGTAGCAGAAATGGAGAGTTAAGGGAGAATTAGCATTGCTTGAAGTTCTGGCTCCAGTTCCTGAGAACTAGTGATGTCCCTGACCTTTCCATGGCTTTCTTTTTACCACTTATCCTTTGTGTGCTAATAATTTCCTCATTTATTAAATTACATTAGGTTCCTGTCATATTAAATACTGTCAATAGTTTAGTATGTCTTTAAGAAATATATTTCTAATTTCTTGTAAAGCCTGGGTCTTGGCATAACCCCGAATAAGTAATTGAAGTAGGTCTGACCGAAATCAACAATTTCATTTAATTTAACACGTTTATCAAATACCTACTAAGCCTAAGGCATTGTATTACACGCTGAAAGACATTCTTATCCAGAGTGCATTTAAACAGCTACTCAAGTTTTGAACAGCTAAGTAATTTTGAGGCTCCCCACTGTAAATAATTTTGTGGCAAAACTCCCAGGTGTACAATGTTGAAAAAAATAGATGGAGCCCCAAATTGAACTCATTATAAATATGTGACCACGGGGAAATGAAAAGCATTCAATGATAACTTTTATTTTCTTAAAATCCTCTGGATTCTAAATCAGCTATGGACTAGAAACTGGCTCTTAGACTTTATCTTTTATGGTAATGTACACCATAATCAAGAGAATAATTTTTTGGTTCCAAGGAATTTTAATTTAATAAAATACTCTGAATTCAGTCAATCGTTTCTCTCTCTTGGCACAAACCAGTAGGAAGTAAAGAAACTGAGAAAATGTTATAGCTCTTTATTACAGTGTTTGTTTTTGTTTTGTTGTATTTATTTATTTCATTTTAATTTTAATTTGTCTTTTGCGTTGCATGTTGCAGTTGGTGGGTTAGTTTTCTCAGCAGTTTAAGAAGGAAAAACAGGTCTTCCCTGTCATTGGAGGGGCTCTTTTTATAGAATGCGGTGGTGCTTCTTAAGAGTTGAGTGCCAAGTAGGGGTGCCTGGGTGACTCAGTCAGTTAAGCATCCTACTTCAGCTCAGGTCATGATCTCACCATTCGTGGGTTTGAGCCTTCCCTCAGGCTGACAGAGCCTGGAGCTGCTTCAGATTCTGTGTCTCCCCTCTCCTTGCCCCTCCGCGCTTGTGCTCTGTCTCTCTCTCAAAAGTAATAAACATTAAAAAAGAGTTGAGTGCCAAGTACTCTCTTACCCATCATATCAATTGAATAGTTCTGAGGAAAATGTTTCATGAATGATTAGATCAGGACATAGAGTGCTAAGCAAATAATCAGTACTTAATAAAAATCTCTTAATAGATTACATAGTAAGATGTGTTCAGAAAATCCTATTCACATCTGAAGCCATTTCTATCTCTAAGTTTATTAAGATATTGTTTAAAAATGAATGAAACAGTAAAGTAAGTAGATGCTTTTGGAAAAGTTTTAAGGTGTTTCCTCCCTCCCTCACCCCCCTCTCTTCCTTCCTTCCTTCCTTCCTTCCTTCCTTCCTTCCTCCCTCCCTCCCTCCCTCCCTTTCTTTCTTTCTTTCTTTCTTTCTTTCTTTCTTTCTCTCTCTCTCTCTCTCTCTCTCTCTCTCTCTCTCTCTCTCAAGCACAAATCTACCTTTCTATCTCAGCTTGGGTAATCACACCTAACCAGAACTCTTCATAGCTCATCAGCCCTGGAGAAGAGCCCCATATTTTCTACTCCAAAGCACAATGTTTGTAACATTTCTCATGTTATCAAACCATGATCCTTACCTCCCATCCCTGACCCCAGGACTCTGTATTATTAAAAATACCTTATTTTTTCCATCCATTTCTCTCTTCAGTGAGAAGCTGGCTGTAACCAATGCTTTTTTTTAACTCCTTTTAATTGCACACACAATACGTTTTTTCCACTCTTTACCCATGACAAAATGAAGACCACCACAACAAAATTACTCATTTCCCTGCCCAGAGATGTGTGTTGTTAACCTTTTGGTCGGTTAACACTGTAGTTTCTTTTCTTTGCCAACTTCTCCTGCTCTTCTTTTTCTTCTTTTTCTTCTTTTTCTAACTCTTCCTCTCCCTCCCTCCCAATGCCCCCCCACCCCCACATACACACACATACACACACACTTTTATATATAACACATGCCTCCAGGCTTAAACTGCTATGGGATTATATCTCCTCATTCCCTATATGAAAAGTTTCAATATGGATGAAAATTCAGATAGACATGGTCACCAGTAGTGACAACACAACATTGTGTTTTACAGTTACCCTTCTGAGTAGCTTCAGAAAAACTTAAAATATTAGTGGGATGAGACATAGTTCTCTGGATGCCTGCCTTGTCCTCCTTACTTGTCCTCCTTGACTATATCTTATAGTCTCATTGTCTCCAACCTACAGAGCAAGACATTCTAAATTTACCCAGCATATTACACTAGGGTGGTGTGTGGGATTACTACTTTAGAAAATAATTTAAGAAGTGAAAATTGAAGGATTGGCTGGGGACAAAAGTGTGAAATAGGAGAGACTGACTTTGAGACTCAGTTTACTTATCTGTAATATGGGGTTGATATCAATTTCATAGGATTGTTATGAGGGTGAAATTAGATAATGAGCAAGCATCAAACAGCAAGACCTAGCAAAAGAAGTAGGTGAATATTAGTCTCCTACCTAGGAGCTCCACCTTCCTACTCTGGGTCTTTCCTGTCTCTTCTCCTTGCTTAGTCAGCTCTTATCTCCCGTCTTTTGTTACCAGGAACCTTTGGTTCTTTATCCTGCCTGTCAAAAGCATGGCTTTCAGACCCTTTCTTCAAGAGTAATAATGTCAATAACTATTATGAGCTTAAAGCATATTTTAACAGGTAGTGGGCAATGTTGTAGCAGGAATTTCAGATATTGCCCCTGGAAGGATGAACTAAAACCCAGTGGGGAGGTATTCATTCACCTTGTTTACCATGTGTGAGTCTACCACAATGGCCAGTAATAACAGGAGTGATGTTCAGAATACTTCACAACTGGTTCTTCCTCTCAGAATGCATGCTGATAGCAAACTGGTTTGTCCAGATCGTGTGTTCTGACATATGGTGACCTTGGTCTATCATTTTACAGATTCTTGAGTTCTTTGCTATGTTACCTGGGCTACGCACTTTTTGTGGTAGCAGCTGTGGGGTAGGCAGAAAGAATCTGGGGCATGGAAACATAAGGCTTGCATTCAAATCCCAGCTCTGTCATTTCATAGCTGTATAATTTCCTAGCCTTTGTCTTCTCATCTTTAAAGGAGAATTCTAATACCTACTTCGCAGGGCTTTTGCTTGTTTGTGGTGAGGCCCAAAAGAGTTTTTTTTTTTTTTTTTTTTTTTAAACATGGAAACGTTTTATAAGGAGGGAAATCAGTTGTGGTGATTCAGGAATTCCTTTTTCTCTGTGTGTTACAAAAATAGCTTCAACATGGCACCAAAACCATGGATTAGAAAAGATTCCAGATTTAGTATAACTGATAATTCATATCTCAGGGCTTAGTGACATGTATATTTCTGGGTGTTTGAGGCTCTTTCTCACCTGTGAAATAAAGGTGTGGGATCCTAAATCTCTGCTGAGTTCCCTTCTAATTCCTCAAATCTGTGTTTTCAGGAGCTAGGCCTTTTTTAATTAGGCAATTTCTTCAGGTGTTTGAATCTTCTTTGTTACGGTGCCCAGATGCACGTTAACTGAGAGTAGGCTCTGTCTGTATCCATGCGTGGCCTGGAGGAGGGGAGATGTAGGCAGAAGGCTTCAGGTTTCTCAGTCAAAGCTTACTGTGGTCCTACCAGCTATTGTGCAGCTCTTCCCGCTGACTCAACTCTGACCTGTCGTGCTGTGCTTGATATTTATACTTCTGGAAATGGTTAGCCACATTACTAGGTAATAAGGTTGCAAATTCCAAGTCTCCCTTGTAATCCAGGTCAGATGCTGTCCTGGGAGTGGGTGGGAATGCACAGAGGCCAAGACTGAAGTTGCCGTGCTTCAGGGCAGATGACGTGATGGTGCCTGGCTGGCTGTCATATTCCGCGGTAGTTATTCGTACTTTGGGGAAGGACCTACTGAGCTCTTAGTTGAAGTTTTCTTGTCTCTTATTTAAATTTACACTGCATTGGTAGTTTTCAGTTGTTGTCGGTACCTCATATTTACTGGAATTTACCTTTAAAAAATAAAAGATTAGAATTGGAAGGGAACCAAGTAGTTGAATAATCCAACCCACTCTTTAGAGATGAGGGAATACACACAGAGAAAACTTTCTTGACTTGCTCATGGTCCCAGAGCTGTTAAGTGGAAGAGTAAGTTCTAAAGGGCTCGGTTTCCTGATTCCGAGTCAACAGCTTTTTTCGAAATCGCTTTTCCATGCTACTTCCTGTTGGCATGCTTTGTCCTTGGACACCTCTGATGTTCTCACTTGGCTTCATCCGTTTGTTCCCTGTGAGCACTGTTGTTCCCAACATACACATCCTAAGATATTCTCCACACACAGGGATCTGACAGTGCTCAGGTTATGGCAAAACACACCAAAAAACCAAACCTGGGAGGGTGAAGAAGAAGAGTGTAATAAAAGGGACCTGAAGGCAGGTTGCTGGAGGTGGCGGGACTCACATCAACACAGGTGCAGATTCAGTGGCTAAGTCAAGACATATATTTTAATATTTAAGTCTTCCCGTGGGCTTGTGTTGGGTGGCCACCTTCTCCCCTTTGCTCCTACTGTCGTGGCAGCCAGAGCGAGCAGTGTCTGTCTGTTGTGAGGCCCCACCAACACCTCCCCTGTGACCTTTCAGACCCTGGCAGGGACTGACTTCTGGTCTCTGGAGCTGGCCAGTCAGTTGCAAGTTCCCAGCATCTGTTAATAGGGAGGAGGCTAACTAGGAAATAGACCAGCCCTATGGCTGGAAAGTGAAACAGGAGAAGTGGCTCCAGCAGGAAGATGATACAAGTCCAGACACATCCTCCTCTCTGCACTCACATGGCTGGAGGTGGTGAGAGGCCGTGAGACTGTGCTACTCCCAACTCCACTCCTGTCCCTGGCTCTCCATGAAGCTGACTAAACTGCATCATGCCCTTCAATGCCATGGTGGTCCAAGACCCTGCCATGGAAGAGCTCAGAGTCTAAAGGAGGGAGCATTGTGGGGCCGGGCAGTGGTTTCCAGGTTTCCTCACATGGGAATGACCGGTGCCTCAGTGTACAGTTTCTGCAGTTACCCAGGTCCCAGGAGAGCCTGCTGGGGCTTAGGCTTCTCCTTGAGCCAGCTATGAGAGTGATTCTGAGGATGAGGGATGTCTGGGGAAACTAGGAAAACAGGGAGGGAGGAGGCTAGCATTTGGAAATCAGATGAACCTGGATTTTGAACTCAGCTCTATCTTGTATTAGCTTTGTAATTTTAAGCAAGTGTTTTCTGATGTAAATTGAGAGACAGTGCAGCTAAGAGGTTAAGGGTGTAGTCTCTGGAGCCAGAATGCCTGGGTTTGAAGGTCTGACTCTGTTGCTTATTAGTCCTGTGACATGAGGCCAACTGTTCAACTTCCCTTTACCTCAGTTTCCAACCCCTGAAACAGGGATGATGACTATCATACTTATTTTTTGTGATGACTGAATGACTATGTTAATTTACTTGGAAAAGTAACCTGGTTCATTGCAAAGGCTATATAAGCACTTGCTGTTAATACTGAATGTGGAGAATATTTTCTCATTTTTATTAGATTTCTGTAAGACAATGTAGATAGATTACCTGTTAAAAAGTTGATGCTTGAGGGGCACCTGGGTGGTTCAGTCAGTTGAGCATCCAACTTCAGCTCAGGTCACAATCTCACGGTTCGTGAGTTCCAGCCCCATAATGGACTCTCTGCTGTCAGCACAGAGACTGCTTCAGATCCTCTGTCTCCCACTCTCTCTGCTCCTCCCCTGCTCACACACACGTGTGCATTCTCTCTCTCTCTCTCTCTCTATTTAATGTTAATAAATAAACATTAAAAAAATTTTTAAGTTGATGCTTGATAAACAGTATCTTTACCTTTGTTATGAGAAGGCTTATAAAGATGCTTATAAACACTCTCTACATGAGAGCACATTATCATATTATAAACGGAGTATGCAAGTACTTGAGAAACCCCGGGGAAAGAGATATTAAGGTCACAGTGTCTTCCTCAAGTCGAATTTCTCAGTTAGTGTCCCCTGTGGAGACCATCAAGCACTAAGGGAGGTGAGGACATCTCTTGTCTGAACAATAGTGCAAATGAACAATGCCAGGGACAATTTCAGAGGCTTGGACAGTTGTTATGAGTTCAAATCAATTCAGAACCTGGTGAAAAATCAATGGATTTTTAAAACTTAGCTCACTTGAAAACTGCTAAAATGCGTGAGAACAGCTCCGGAAATCCCATCTGTTTCATATTTACAGAACTCTTCGTTCCTTCGGTCTGGGCACAACTGACTCATTTTCATTGTGTTCCTATGGCAGAGTGTCTTGTCATTACCAAAGAAACCAGACAGCAGGTTTTGTGTGCGTGAGAAATGTGCATGCCCACTCTTTGTAATTGGTAAGGCTGTCTAAGGATTTGATTACTTGTGATTCACATGGCAGAGCGATTATGTAATTTAGCAAATTTACAAATGTAATCTTTTTTTTAAAGCAAACTTCACGCTCAGCCCAATGTGGGGCTTGAACTCATGACCCTGAGATCAACACCTGAGCTGAGATCAAGAGTCGGACACTTAACCAACTGAGCTACCCAGGCACCCTACAAATGTAAACTTTTAATGTAAAGCAATGATGTCTGGACCACAAACTATTCCCTTTCTTTTACTTGCATATATGTGGTGGGACTGTGGTGTCGCAGAGATTCTAAGAGCATGGGTGAGCACTTTCTAGTCAGACTACCTGGCTCTATCTTAGTTCTATGACTTAGTAGTCAGGTGACCTTGGGCAAGTTTATTAATTCCTTTGTACCCCAGTTTTATCATCTATAAAAAGGTTGAGTAAGAGAACCTATCAGTATTATTTAGGGTTATTAACACTACCTATTATAACAGCTTCCCAGATCTTAGAACAATAAATGTTTGTCTCTTATTCACATCACAGTCTGAGGAACATGATGATGTTCTGCTGGGTCATATCTAGACCTCTTCCATTATGGGCCTTCATCATCCCCTAAGATTGTGCCATCCAATATGGTAAACTGCTAGCCACATTTGGCTATTTAAATTAATTTAAAATAAAATAATAAAATTTAGGGGCACTTGGGTGGCTCAGTCGGTTGAGCGTCCAATTTTGGCTCAGGTCATGATCTCACAGTTCGTGGGTTCGAGCCCCGCATCAGGCTCTGTGCTGACCGCTTGCTCAGAGCCTGGAGCCAGCTTCAGATTCTGTGTCTCCTTCTCTCTCTGCCCCTCCCCCACTCACGCTTTGTCTCACTCTGTTTCTCAAAAATAAATGTAAAAAAAAAAATTAAAAAAAATTTGGTTATACTACCTATATCTCAAGTGCTTGAGAGCCAAATATGTCTAGAGATTACCATATTGGACAACACAAATATTAGACGTGTCATTGTCACAGAAAGTTCTGTTAGGTAGCACTGCCATAGGGTTTTCTTGGAGTTCTCTACTGTATCATCTCCATTTAGCCAGCAAGGGAGAAGAAAGCCCTCCTAAAATCTTACAGGAGAGAAGGAAAAGGGTTCAGGAATTTTTCCCCTCTGTGTCATACTGAGCTCGGGGCCTCGTTGTCAGTAGATCAAAGGATTATATGTTCTGAATATAGAAGATACCATATGATTGAGTTCTGCAGGCTTGCTTTTTGATATTCTACAAAATTATAGAATATGCTCTTTCTTGACATATCCTGCTCTCAAGCCTATGGCCTTGATGAAAAATCCTATTTTGAACATCAGAAGCAGAATATTATCTTGTTTTTTCTCTTTACTTTCCTTTTGTAATAATCTTCCTGTCACTGCTGTGGAAGGCAGCCTCACTCAGCCTGGAGAGAGGATCATCTACATGAAATGCAGAAGGGAAAAGCATATCCTATTTAAAAATGTTTTTTGATGTTTATTTTATTTTTGAGAGAGAGAGAGAGAGAATGTGAGTGGGAGTGAGGCAAAAAGAAAGGGAGATACAGAATCCGAAGCAGACTCCAGGCTCTGAGCTTTCAGCACAGAGCCTGATGTGGGGCTTGACCCCACGAACCGTAAGATGTGACCCGAGCATAAGTCGGATGCTCAATCGACTGAGCCGTCCAGGTGCCCCCCCCCCTTTTTTTTTAACATTTTTAAAAAGTTTATTTCTTTTTAAGAGATAGAGTGTGTGTGAGTGGAGCAGGGGCACAGAGAGGGGGACAGAAGATCTGAAGCAGGTGTGCTGACAGCAGAGAGCCCAGACCGATGTGGGGCTCCAACTCACAGAACATGAGATCATGACTTGAACTGAAGGCAGACACTTAACTGACTGAGCCACCCAGGCACCCCGGGAAAAGCACATACTGTTAAACTGTGAACACATCTTGCCTCCCTTTGACCCCTGTTTATCACAGCAGTCCCCTACCTCTAGCTATTGTCTTCAAAGGGCTAATGCTGTGGGAATAGGATCTAGATATCTGACTGTGGCACAATGTGCCTAAGACTAAAACTGTGACTTACAATGTAGATCAGATGGTCGTACTTAACCAGTAAGTGACAAGGGATCAATCAAACTTGTTTTTGGTACTATATATCTAATTATATGACTATCATTTCACTTAGATTATCTCATTTTTCAGGAAGTTGCATCCTAATCTCAGAAAGCCAGTCTTTGTCTTTTCAACATCCTTTTATGCGCTTTCAAAGTCATGACTAAATAATATATTAGGAATTTTCCATTTAAATTATAATTTTGCCTCAACGGTAACATACAAATGTTTTATTCATTTTTTGTACACCATTTGACTCCTCTGCCCTCATTATTTTGTTCTAATTTGATTGTGTGTTTGGCTCAGGCTGATGGGGAACACTGAGTGAGGAAGTGTGCCATTGCTATCTTGAGGGTCGCCAGCTGGCTAAAGTCAATTTACATTTGGTGGATCCTACTTGCAGAAGAGTTGGTGAACTTGTCATTAGATGTGTTATTCTGAGGTATTGTGTAGTCTTGTGTTACCACACATTTAAATTAACTGAGCACTTGCTGTGTGCAGAGTCACACAGTAGAGACCTAAAAACAAAATCCATCACATTATCAACTGGCTTCCTTCAAGCACTTACTGCATTACCTAATTATCTTGCTTATTTATTCATTTACTTACACATTGTCCATCTTGTCCACTGCAAGTGCAGAGACTTTTTTTTATTGCTAAAAATCCAGTACCTGGCATGTTACGTGGAACATAGAAAGTTCAAAGTATAGTTTGTTATCTGCCAAAAAAAAAAAAAAAAGATGCTTATATTCTCTGGTAAGAGAATATATGTGGTTTTCTCACTTCTTCATCTTTCAGACCTCCTCTGCCCTTCGGCACCCATTCCTTCGGCACCCATTCTGGCCATCAGCAGTTCTCTCCTGTGCTATCCCAGTGTTTGCTTGGTCTTATTCATTCAATGTATTATTATATAGCAACTGGTGATCTCCTTTATTCTCGGTTTATGCTCCTTTTATTGGTCTCTTTATTGATATATGCAGCAGCATTTTGTGAAATGCAGCACGCCTCAACAAGGATTATGATTGTAAGTTCCTTGAGGTTAGTGGAATCAGAGTATAGTTTCTCCTGTGGAAACTTGAGACTGTCCCCCCATATCATGTCAATGAGTTGTTGGAGGAGGGATGACTTTGTCCATATCTCTAAAGATTAAGACCAGTCATGACTGCGGCTCCAATTTGGAGTGTTTTCTCAGCTATTTATGTGTCCTTATGAAAATCCCTGTACCATCCCAAAGTTTTCTCTCTCCTGTCCCTCCTCTTGGCTCTCAAACCAACAATCATCGTCTCCTAGAGGTGGGACAGACTTGCTGTCCAGGATTAATAATGTGCACGAGATGGAAGTTGGAACAATTCACTTGCTGAGGGAGACTGCAGTGAAGTCTTCCTGACATACGGGGGGCCTACTCACTCCCATGGGCCATAGGCTCGGACTCAGGCCTTGGTGCTCTCAGGGTGGCTTTGTCCAGTATATGAACTGCTGAAGGCCTTCCAAGAAGAGAACATTCTCCTTGTCTCAAAACCATGCTGAGTTTGTCCTGGCACCTCCTGACTGCTCAAACATGGTTAACCGGGAGAATCAGATAGAGTTTGAGTGCACCCTCAAAAGCATATGTGCTTGGCTATATACATACCGCACTAGGCAAGGTGTCCCGCCAGGAAATGATGCGGGTCCCCAGTACTGTGGAACCACATTGGATTTCCATGGCAAAGGCATTACGGAAGACCCTTTTGCAAGGGAGTGGGCTTTTTGCCAGAGTCTTCCTGCAGAGTCATAGGCATATTGTCCCTGAGCTTTTGGCACCAAGAATTTTGTACCAACTTGTAAACCACAGTGCCAAGCTCTATTGCCTAGAAGCTCCGTAAAGGTTTGCTCCGATGTTGGCAGAAGCAACCAAAAGCATATTTTCTGTTTATTCCTTTGCTTTTTTTTTTCCTTCTTGCAAATGAGAACCAGAGGTGTAAATGTTCCATACCAGAGGAGCAAGATTGTATCAAAAGCCACACCTCCTTCTGCCTACACACACACACACACACACACACACACACACACACAACTGCCATGCATATCCATTAGTTTTACTCACACGGGCTTTCTGAGCTGCTAAGTGTGTCAGCGTAAATCTGCTTTGCATGTCTGCATTGCTTCAGGGTACCTTTCAGATTAGAACTGGATGGACTCACCTGGCTGGGTAATTTAGACATTTGTGGCTTGCAGCGTTCTAGTGTGCTCCCAGCGATCGCAGCCCCTGGTTTCCTCTCAAGAAGTGGGAGAAGACTTTATCCATTTGTGTTCTGACAGGAGACATGAGGATCATAATTTAAGCAGTTTTCCCGGCACTTGGCTGTAGAGGGTTGCGATTCAGCAGGATTCCGTACTGGCTAAGCAAATCTGAATCGGGACTGAGGCTTACCCAACACATTTTGAACCTGGCAGCCCGGGGAGAATGAACTCTATGAAAACCTACATATGAATTTGGGCAGTGGCTTTGCCTTTTAAAAATTTTTTTTTTTAACGTTTATTTATTTTTGAGACAGAGAGAGACAGAGCATGAACGAGGGAGGGTCAGAGAGAGAGGGAGACACAGAATCGGAAACAGGCTCCAGGCTCTGAGCGGTCAGCACAGAGCCCGACGCGGGGCTCGAACTCACGGACCGTGAGATCATGACCTGAGCCGAAGTCGGCTGCTCAACCGACTGAGCCACCCAGGCGCCCCGGCTTTGCCTTTTTAGTGGATGGCTTCTAGAAACACTCCAGACATTGCTGAGCACTCCAGGTAGAATCTTGCCACCTTAGACCGAGACATATCCAGACAAGTCTTTTGACTCACTGCATTGATTTCTGTCGAGAAGCTGCAGGGCTGGACCGATGACCCCAAAATGTGGTTTTGTTTTCCCCATAATGATCTCTCTGGCTTCACGGGAAATAGAGGTTTGGTTTATGTGAAGACAAAAAAGCTGCTCTTCAGCCTCATGCCTCATGGCTGGAGCCCGGCCATTTTACGCCTTTGAGGAGTCCATTAAAAACACAGGCGGGCAGGGCTGGGATAGGATCCGTGCATCCACAGGTCTTTCAGACCCAGGCAGCCTGGTGTGCACCTTTGGTTTATGGGACTGGCTTTGTGGAAGCAAGGCCTTCTCTGAGGTAACTCTCAGATCAAATATTGACAAGAAACTCTGGGACCCAGCCTGATGCTTCCAGCCAGACATTCCCTTAGCTTCCCCTGTAGAGAACTGGCCTCCTTTGTCAAGGGTCACATTTAGCTCTCAGCTGACCTTCAAAAACCACAGTCTATTTCCTGTTGTCTTCTAGCATCGTCTGCTTCCTTAAAGGTTTTCTCTTGAATTGCCACTCGTTGCTATGCTCTCTGAGGCTACTCCAACACTTGACAATTCTTCCCGGGGCTTTTGAATGTCCTTTTTTTCCTGCATTGTTTTTTTCTTAGGTTTTCCTCGGTTTCTCTTACCTCGTCACAGAGTGGGGGAGGGGACTCCATTCTGCATCTGCTTTTCAGAATGGGTTTCTCATGCTTACCCCTCTATTTTCCTACTGACTTGGGAATATTGTGCTGGTGCCTCTGCTCTGGTGCAACTGAATTGCATTTTGGCTGGAAATGTTTTACACATTAGAATGATGAAGGATGACTTTATTTGCCAGACCAGGCAAAAAAGAGCTCCAAAATGGAAAAAAGGAAAAAAAAGAAAAAACAAACAAACAAAAATCTTTCTGAAGCTACTGTATGAAAAAGATTTCTGAATATGTGAGAGCCTTTAGAACACAGCAGGGTGGGGCCGTCTTGGGATAACTGAACCCCAAGGGAAAAACCTCCTTTTTGGCCACTCTGTCCCCACCTTTAAAAGGTGTTAATATTCTCCCCAGCACCTCTCTTGACCCTGAGCACTTACAGGGTAGAGTTTTTGTCTCTATAGAGGCAGGGAACGTTTAAAATGATCCCAGCTGGACGTTGAGATCATGGAATAACTCCAGTTTTACACATATTTTTAAATAGGCTCCTACCTACCTACTCAGACACCCTTATTTTGCCTCGTAGTAGGCTTTGGTGAACCGAGGATGAGGCTGGACTTCTTTAGTAATGAGGTACAAACTCTGGCTCCTCAAATGATATGCCATGGCAGTTTTTCCATGCATAAGTTGGGGAGTCTTTCCTTTTATGCCTTGCTTCACTTTGCAGTCTGTTTTGCAAAGGACAGATTTGTGGTGACTTGTCACAGCTTTGAGATTTTGAGAGCAGGCCTCTCCAGAAAGCCTGTCCTCAAAGATAGAGTGGTTTCATTCCCCCTTGGCTGGGACTGACTGCCAAGTCTCACCAGATTTCACACCCAGTTGTGGAGAGTGCCAGCTTGATCAGCTTTGCATAGGCAGCTCCGTTTCGCACTGATCTCTCTCTCTCTCTCTCTCTCTCTCTCTCTCGGTCAGTGCAGTGGTCTGTTTAACACTGCAGATGGGCACGAATCATACAGGGTTTCCTGAACATGCTAGCCTATTTGAAACCCAGGTTTTAATGATACTATAGCCTTATGAAACCTAAAGATATCACTGAACTATTTCAACTCAGTTTAAGTGCCATTGTCACCTTTCAGGTGCCAGGCACCAGGCTTATGTTAGGTATTGGTGATGGGGAGAGAAGGGAGGAGTCCCTCTTCATGGGGCTCAGAGCCTAGCTTAATTTTCTCACTTAGAAACTTGACCCTGACAAAGATATCATCATGTAGTGCTAGAAACATTTACTTTCCTCCAGTATCGTTCTGTTGTATTACTTGAGTGTCCTAGGACAGACTCAAGCTTATCTGTTCTACAGAGATGTGAAACAATCTGTATTATGGGAAATAGGATTCAACTAATGAATCACAGGAAGAGTTGCCAATAATAATCCAATGTGAGAGACTTCAACTGTTAGAAGCCAGGATGAGGGAAGAATGAGGTAAGGACTGAATGCAGAAGCAGAGAGTGTATTGCAAAACCCATTTCAAGTAGTTATTACAAAGTTGGCTGAAAACAAAACAAAAAGTTGTATTCTTTTTGGTCTCAGATACCGTTGTTGGCAAGGGCTGGTAAGTAAACATCCAACTTGTTTTCTCTAGTCTGACTTTCAGAATGCAGTTATGTTGGAAGCTATTCTGCTGATTAAGGTGGTTTTTTTTTTTTCTTTTAAATTTTAAACCAGTCCCTCTTCTGAGGGAAGGGATCTATTTTATGCATATAAGTCAGCTCTCCTACATTTCATGTTTTAGCACCATAGGTTCTTACAGTGTTCTTAAGTACACTTTAAAGTGACACAATAAATCCTCATTTAGGATCCTTGACACTGAAACAGATTGGAACCTAAGGACAGAAGAATAAACGGTGGTGGGAAAGATGGGAGGAAGAAGAAAGGAAGATGGCAGATGGGCAGGCTGTGTGTAGCTCTGACTGGAGAGGTGGACATAAAGCAAGGCTCTGGAAACATCTTTCATTTGGGTAAAGCCTATAATAATTTCTGTTTATTTTCTGCATAAGCCCACCATACCTCTTTGTGCCTGCAATATTTGCCACCCTAGAGAAGATTTCCATGCCTCCCGACACATGATGTACCTGTGATGAAACCCTAACAGTAGGAAGCACTACTTACGTTTCTGTCTCAAATGAATATGCTTCTAAAATGCCAAGTTTAAATGAATAAACCAACATAGAAAGATTGAAAAAAATCTGTTCAAATTCAACTGTAGTTTGCAGTTGGGGGGTGGAAGGGATTACATATATGCTACCGTTTTCTCAGAATCCTCTAGAATGGTCGTCTCTAGAATGATTTGGAGAGTGAGGGTCACTAATGATTTTCAAGAGGTGTCTCAGGCTGGTTTCTTTTATTACTAATTTATGTGATGTTTTTTTAATCTTAATGGTAATTTTATATGTCATTGATCATCCACTGTGGCATTGTTCTTATAATAAAAATTTCTAACTTTCTTCCTAATTACAGAAGCAATGTTGGCATGTTGTAGGACATTTGAAAAATTCAGAAAAGTCCAACTAAAGAATCCTACAATCACACCTTCCAGAGATACCCCTGTTAGAATTTGGTGTTTATCTATGGTTATATTTTCCTCCTCTTATCCAGTTCTATTTTCACAATATTTTTATCCATTGGGTAGTGTGATGAGAGTTTAGTTTAACCAGTGAGCTCCAAGTGACTAAAATGTTTATGAAATACTTGCTCAGGAGACTTTTTAGTGGAATTAGTCAATCCTTTCAGGAAACCAAGCATATGTTTAGAAACCTGCAGTCATCATTATTTTGAGGAAATCGGTCAGCTTATTCTTTTTTCTCCCAACTTTATCGACATATAATTAACCTGTAAGATTGTGTAAGTTTTAGGTATACAATATGATGGGTTGGTACACACACACACACACACGTTTATTTATTTATGAGAGAGAAAGAGACAGACTGAGTTCAACCAGGAGAGGAGCAGAGAGAAAGGGAGACACAGAATCTGAAGCAGGCTCCAGGCTCTGAGCTGTCAGCACAGAGCCCGATGCAGGGCTCGAACTCACAAGCTGTGAGATCATGACCTGAGCTGAAGTCCAATGCTCAACCTACTGAACCACCAGGTGCCCCCCACCCCCTTTTTTTATACTGTGGAATGTTTATCACAATAAGGTTAGTTAACATATCCTTCACTTTACATAATTATCATCCAGTTGCTGGTGATCTTTTCTATTGTTTTTCTATTCTCTATTTTATATATTTTTGCTCTGATCTTTGTTATTCTGTTCCTTCTACATTTAGACTTAGTTTATTCTTCTTTTTGTAGTTCTTTGAGGTGTAAACTTTGGTTGGTTATTTGAATTTTCTTTTTTAAGAGTAGGCATTTATTGCTATAAACTTCCCTCTTAGAACTGCTTTTGCCACATCTCATAAGTTTGGATATATTATGTTTTTATTTTTATTTGTGTCAATGTATTTTCTTTATTTCCCTTTGGATTTCTTCTTTCACCCATTAGTTGTTCAAGAATGTGTTGTTTAATTTCCATATGTTTGTAATTTTCCAGCTTTCTTCCTATTATTGATTTCTAGTTTTATATAATTGTGGTCAGAAAAGATACCTAATATGATTTCAGTTTTCTTCTATTTACTAAGGCTTGTATTATATTATTTATCCTGAAGAATGTTCCACGTGTGCTTGAGAAAATGGGTATTCTGCTATTTAATGGAATCATCTGTGTATATCTCTTATGCATATATATATATATATATATATATATATATATATATATATATAATTTACAGCTGTTATAATATCTTGATAAATTGACCCCTTTATCATTATTTAATGACTTTAGCTCTTGTTGCAGTTTTTGACTTCGTCTATTTTGTCTGATATAGCTCTCTTTTGCTTTCTGTGTGCGTGAAATATCTTTTCTTCATCCTTTCACTTTGAACCCATATGTATCCTTAAGGCTGAAGTGAGCCTCTTGCAGGAAACGTATAATGGGGGATTTAAAAAAAAATCCATTCAGTCACTCTACACTTCGTGATTGGAGAATTTAATTATTCTCTTCCTTGTTATCTCATCCTATGCCTGGTATTTGTAGCCCCTGTTTTTCTTTCTTATTCCAAGCTATATCTATACCTATCAGCTTTGCTGTCTTGTGTAGCACCCTGAGAGGCTAGGGAAGTTGGTCACTCACTCCACTCTCCCTTTGCCAGTGAGAGGGAACTCTTTCCATTCAGAGAGTTCCCTCTTGGTGCTGAACGGTGCCAACCAGGCGGATGCACTGAGACAAGCAAATGAATCTGCTCTTCCTGCCCTTTTTGTGTTGTTATTCTCAGGTTTTTTTGTTCCATTCTGTTGCTGAAGTTTTTTGAGTGGACTCCTGAGCTCTCCTAGAGCTCTTTTGTTCATGGATAACTGTCTAATTGCTGATCTTTGTGGAGAGACAGAGGCTAGGTCTCCCAATCTCCCATTTTAGTGATATCCCACTGTTTAATCTTAATATCATAAATCAATATGCAAGCACCAAATGCCCATTATCTCGCTTTTAATTTTTTTTCTTAACTCATTTCATTTTCTATGAATTGATATATTTTCATCTTCTGAGGCAGTAGTAAAGTAAAGGAAGTAATAGTGAACTTGGAGTCCGATAATCTGAGGTTAAGTTATGGTTAGGTTGTCTGAAGAGCTTTATGATGTGGGTCCCAGTAAGTAAATTTATCTGGGCTCAGATTTTTCATATGTAAGCTCAGGATAATCTCACCTCACAGGGTTGCTGGGATGGGACGGCAGGAAGAGGAGGAGCAAGTGAGGGGACATATTTGGGTCTCATGCAAACTGAAAAGTGCTGTACCAATAAAAAGTATTCTTCCTGTTATTTTTACCTATGAAAATGTGGGCACATTTTCATTGGAGATGTTTTAGATGAATTGCTCAAAAACATTTGATCAATTTTCAAATGATAATTCCGCATGTTGCAACTCTTTCTAGGAAATGGTAGCCAATTTGTTCCAGGAGAATTTCTCAAACTTCTGTTTCCATTAGAATAACTCTCTGAGATGTGACAGGCAGAACTGGCTCAAGGTTCTAAAAGCATTGCCAAGGCAAGTAGTTGGGCAAGTTTGTGGTACCAAGGGACTCATGATTTCTTGTTACTGGGTTCTCCACTTAATTAACAATCATTGTTCTTCTATCATAGCCAGCACATGTCTCTGTCAGCAAGTTGTTTTTCAGAATGAACCTGCCTGATTATAGGAAGGTAAGAGGAAATACTTCTAAACAGCTCCAGAACCTAACTACTTCCGGGTAATGAGGAGATCCATAATGGACTCTGAGAATGTGTCCTGTCAGCTCTAATCTCCTATCGGCATCCCTTTGGGAGTATTTCTTTGAAGTCTCTGAGTCAAAAAAGCAAAGACTTTCTCATATCCCCATATCCCCTCCCCACCCTCCATAGTAACTGAACCTTTCTGCACTTTTTTTTTTTTTCTGGGCTTTTTCTCACAATATCAACCATAGCACAAATAGCCTAGATACACCCTAGATAATCTTATGTTAGATACTTCTAACCATAGTTTGATTTATTATGTATAGTTTTGTAGATATTGGCACTGAGACAAAAGAAAGATTGAGTGACAGGATGCACCAAGGGATAACTAACTCTAATTGGAGAATTCTTGATACCCTCTCCTTTGTTGGGTCTGTGTCTACTACCTAGAAATCACAAAATGCATCTCAATGTCCGCCCCTTTTGAGATAATATATTTCTCTTCCTTGGTACCTTATCCTTATTTTCTTTTGTTCTTTAATATTTGACATTCTATATTTGGATTTCTCTTCTACTTTGGCGTCCTTCATTGCCAAATTGTCTTGTTATTTATGTTTCCTTCCTTTTCCTTTTTTGCCTTGAAATTTTATGGTAGTTCACCTTCATTGGGTGGGGCATTTCAAACCCCAGTCTCTGGTGCTGGTGTTACTTGCATGGTGGCTCCAGTGAGGTTAAGAAAAGGTTTATTCCGTGTGTGTGCATGTGTGTGCAACAGAAAATCCTTTTCTATTTACCTGTCAGTGTACACTTAGCAGAATACAGGTAAAGAAAATGGAACAGAGAATATTAGAAAAACAAAGAAGTAATTGTTCACTAATAAAAGGTTGAGTCATAGGCAAAAGGGAAGAGATCATTCTAGAGAATCAGGGAAATAATTAGGTCCAGGGAGGCAGAAAGTCTGATCCAGATGGTGGGAGCTCCAGGGGAGGGTAAATCATGCATCAGGGAGAGATCAGAGAGGGAAGAAGGAGGATATGAAATAGGCTGGCATCCAACAATTCTGTGCCAGGGTGGTAGGAATGTAAAAGGAAATGCTTCCACAAATCTCCAAAACCAAACCACTCCCAGATACGTAGGGGAAATCCTTAATAAAAATAGGCATGGTGTTGCAGGGTCTGGAGAACTGATCCATTTAGAATATTTTGTGAAATATATTTCTACATATTCTTGTATCTTCACTAGATTTATTTAATGTGACTTGGTATTGTTCCAGTGAAAGATTCTGTAAGTTTTT
Organism: Panthera onca; assembly: GCF_046562875.1. Taxonomy (NCBI): domain Eukaryota; kingdom Metazoa; phylum Chordata; class Mammalia; order Carnivora; family Felidae; genus Panthera; species Panthera onca. The sequence continues at coordinate 89,140,157 of NC_138347.1, read as the reverse complement.
TGAGGTCAAGGATCATGTTTTATTTTCTTTCAGAGCTCCTAGCACAGCGCTGAGATCATGATAGAGTTCATTAAATACTTGCTAACAGATTTCCATTAATAAGTATTAATTGCTAAAAGGGAAAATATAAAATCTTCCCTTTGAAATGAGCACATATTATTGCTTACAGGCTTCCAAGAATCATTTTGCCAGTAGAAACAATTTTTCTGAGAAAATCAGAAACGTAAGTCCAAAGGTTCTTGGCTACCTTGAGGGAACCCATGTCATATATGGAGAGTGATTGATCCCTTGCCATGACCCCTTCCCCCAAACACATGCATGGGGACAGACAAAATGAGACCAGGTAAATGGAACTGGCTTGTGTGTAGAAAGAACCCTCTGTCTACATATTCTAATCCAAATATCAGTTAACAGAGTGTTTCCCAATGACCAATATTTGATACATTGGTTAGTACGGAATCAATTTTGCATGTCAGAATTTTTAAGGAATCTTAAAATGGCCAATTCAAATATGCCATTTAGGGGTTTCTTGTCTCCTGTCCCCAGCCCCTTTATAAATGTTGAGCCATATGTTTGAGAACATACAGCTGTCCTTGTTCTGAATGGTCTAAAATAGCTAGGTTTCCCTGCACTTCTTTGGGTGCTGAGTGTATTTACATTCAAAATGCATGCAAGAAGTACCTGATTTTATATCATTTTTCCCCCTGTCAGCAACTTTTCTCTAACCTTTACTTAGTTCTACAAACTAGCCTAAACTTTGAGTTTAGTTCTATCAATCACTGCATCATCTCAGGTGTTCAGTCTTCCTGTCATTTTCTTTTCCATAATAAAAAAGTTCTCCATGATGGATATGACAAACTCTCCCAGAAGCCATGTGTAGTGCCCGATATTGGTACGTGGATATCCTAAACAATGTTTGAAGGGAACAGAAACAATGATATCCCACCCATGTGCCAGAGACCCTCTTTAATTTGGACTCGCCTAAAATAAACATTGTGTAAAGCATGACAAAGTGTGAAAGAATTAAGGCTCCTATCTTTTCTGATTCTTCATTGGCTCAATGAACCAAGATATTTCAAGTGAATACTTCACTTTCTCCCAAACGGTTTCCTAGCAAAGTGCAGGCTCCAAGAACTGAGCTGATTAAGTGGGAAATAAATGATGGTCTCTGGCTCATGGATAAAGAAGGAGCACTACAAAATTTCACCTCCAGTAGATTACCTGAGATGATGTCATGCCATGGGAACTGGAGGCGGTGCTCCAGATATGGGAGATTTTTTTGTTTTGCTATCTTACAGAAAAGAATAGGTCATATGATTAAAGTTATTTCTTCCCAATAATTGACTTGAAATGGTGACATACTGACCTGTTTATCTTAGATTGTTCGAGGATGGGGTCCCAATAAAAGTGAAAAATATGTAAAGTGATCTTTTGCTGTAAGTCAAAGAAATATCTGCCAATGTCTGTTTTATTGGGTCCTATGTTGTTTCCCATCTGGATGCACTGAAGGTCTCCTCTCAGCACTGGTCACTTGTCCCTGCTGGTCCAGGTGCTGACCTTTAGTGCCAGCTCAAACCTCTCCTTCTCTAAAGCCTTTTCCCACCTTGTCCCACCTGTGATTGTCATCCTCCTCTAAATACTTACTGCCCTGTTATCCTTAGTAGTCCCCTGACACTTGGATTTTATGGCATCATATCACTTAATTGATTACCCATGTACACAGCGATGTGCACAAATCTTAGGTAGGTGACTACCACCTGGATCAATATATGGACCATTTCCATCCCCTGTAAAGGTATCAGCTCTGTTCCCCCATCATTTGTTCTCTAACACAAATTGTAAAAGTTCTAGGGGCAATTACCTACCATTCAGGGTTAGGTGAAGACAGATAGTGTACTCAAAAAGGTTTGACTGAAATAATTTAATGAAGGCCCCATTTATAGAAGTTTGGGAGTCAGCAAGGAGTCATGAGACATCTAGAGACTAACAAGAGTTACTAGCCCTAAGTATGAAAGAGAAGGGGACTTTTACTTATGTGGGGGCCTGGTGAGAGTTTGAGCCTCACAGAAGAGAAATGAGCTCTGGAGAGCAGCTGTAGCCTAAAGAATCACAACCACTGCCTGAACCTAGGCCAGGTAGGGAGGGAGCTTGGAAATAAAGACCCTGACTCTGCTCAGGGAGCCCTTTGATCTCCTGCTGGCCTTCCACTAGCCAAAACCGACTAAAAACTAGAGGGGAAGGGGATCTAGGGATGCAGCCTATGGAGGTCAACCTCCCCAGGAGCAAAGCCTGGAAGAAAAGGTGGAGAACGGATTTGGGGGTATGAAGGACAAATATAATAATCAGCAAAGACCACCTCATGCTTCTATGTCTACTATGGCACTTAGTATATTGTTTTGTTCAAAGGGAATGATAAATTTGTTGCTTAAACTATTTTCAGTTTATAGACAGGTAATTGCTTTTATTGAAAATTGTGGGTCAGCAATAGCAACTACTTAGTTCCTTAAAAGAAATGGGTGTTGCCAGCTATGAGTTCAACGTTGTGTTTGAATCCTTAGATTTGCAAAAGAAAAAAGGTGAAAGGGTGGCTCTTCTCTCAAATTGTGCTACTGATTCAGAGTTCCAGAAATACCTAACTTATAGTTTCAACGTAGTTTGTGTGCCACAACTGTTAAAATTATTCAAGTTCTTCACACACTTATTAATGCAATTACTGCATTAGTTCTCTTTAGGGCCATTAAATGAAAAGCTGAAAACATTTTCTACATAGCATTTGGTGGGGAAATTTTATGACTTAGATCTCTTAGTGTTGAGCTAGTAGTGTCTCAGTGTTGTAATAGGGCAAGCATGGCCCCTGGATTACTGTGGAGTTTTGGTGAAGAAGCATTTAACTCTGCCTCCACAAAAATAAGGACCATAGCCTCATTTAATGGAAAATATTTCTTTTAAAATTTTTTAGTGTTTATTTCTGGGACAGAGAGAGACAGAGCATGAGTGGGGGAGGGGCAGAGAGATGGAGAGACATAGAATCCGAAGCAGGCTCCAGGCTCTGAGCTGTCAGCACAGAACCCAACGCGGGGCTCGAACTCACAAACTGTGAGATCATGACCTGAGCCAAAGTCGGTCACTCAACCAACTGAGCCACCCAGGTGCCCCAGAAAATATTTCTTTTAGAATTTTTGTACATCTTCAGGAGAAGTTTTTCACTGGTATTGTATAAATGCAAATCTTCTCCTGAACATATACTTAATCAGTATTTACTAAAGAGCATTAAGTGATACCATTTAGTCCAAAATATAAATTAAACTCTTGGCACACTTTAACATGTTTGGGAAATGGAAGGATCTGTTGGAGGCGTCGATTTAATTTCAAAGGAAAGAAGAGCAAATCAGAATCCTGGAAGATTATACCACCCAGGAGTCTGGCCAAACCTAGGTGAAGCTTTTGTGAATCTGGACTCTCTTACATCTTATTTCCTATTCATTTGTTCCAAGGAAATCTAACTTGTCAGGAGGCTTGAGGATAATGACTATCCCTGGGAGTATCTTGGGCTGATTTTCATGATGTCTTAACTGAAGCAACTGGTTGAGAAAAGAGCCAGATGGCATCTTTACACTTAATCCTGTGGAGGGAAAACTATGATGGGTTCCTGTGAACACCTGGATCCCATTGCAGTGTTTTGCTTGACCTGTTGCTGCCCTCACACCGCTATCGTTGCAGTGTTGCCCATTTGCTGTTGTGAACTGTAGTTTAACTTCGTTCTCCCCATTGTCGCTCTCCTAAAAAGATTACCTCATCATTGTCTGTCTCCAGACATCTTCCTGTCCTCTCTCTACCTGCTCTGACTTTAGTTTATGCCCTGACTTCTGTTTGCCTCCGTCTCACAGTCTGCTCCTTGGCTCTACCGCTCTGATAACCTGTTTCGTAACTACTTCTCTGGTTCAGCTTTGGCCTTTGCCTCCTTGGCCACAGTCCATGTATTTGCCAGCCATTCTGTTACAAGCACTTTGGGAAGCTTCCATGTCTTCAGCTGATGTCTCACTAGGGAAAGAGTATGAGACCAGCCTTTTTTTTTTTTTTTTTTTTTTTTTTAAAACCACTGTGCAAACTTTCATTAGCTTAATTTAGGAGAAGCATTTGAGATTTTCCAACAGAGACTGAGAATTCTTCTGTGGTAGCTGATATGCTGAAGAATTATTTCTTTATTCCTAGTTTTGAATGGAATATATTGAGAGAGGGGGAGAAGAAAGAAGAGAAATGGGAAGGGAGGTAAGGGGGAGAGAGAGAGAATACTACTTGTTGGTGAAGCACTGAGGAAAGAATATTATATTCTTTCTATCTTTCTATTTTCTTTCAATGTGTTTCTGAGCTCCATTGTGTGGCTTGAGAAAGGTAAACACAATGAAATAATAATCTAAGAAAAACTCAAGGAGGCAAATATTTTTGGAAAATATCATGCTTGCATTTAAGCAACTGTTTCACATGATCTCTGCCATGGTTGCCCTATGTTACTGCAAATAAATGATAGAGTTGACTCTACATTTGAATCATGGTAGCTGATAATTCCCCCTTATGATGGGCTCACAGGACTTGGAGATAAAGTCAGATTAAATTCCCTGTTTGACATGTAATAGAAATAATCAACTTAAAGCCACCTGCAGAAGAAGTGGTTTGTATAATCATTACTAATAAAAGAAAATCTTTCTCCATTCTTCAAGGCACAAAGATCCTAATAAGAATATATCTTGAAGAAGAAATGATTGAAGTAACTGTGATCTATATTGCCTCAGTTGTATTTAACTTGTTTGGCCAAAGTAGTACTGTATGGGAGACAGACAGACTTGAATTTTCTGAGCTCTCTCCCTTTTCTATATTGAAATTTTAATGAATAGTAACTAGGGGACAGGGGACTGTAAGGTTGGTGGACACAACTGTCCCAAGAATGAAAAAGGGAAATTGATCAGGCTGCTGTGGCATGATAACATCTATCTTCTTTGTTCCATTTCTAAAATCACCAGGAAGCCTTCTGATCTGTAATTTAATATCTGTATAGTTCTACCTACCAGAAGGGAATGTGCAGACAGTTGAACTAAGCCCTGTCTCTAGATCTAAATAAATTGGCAATTTGGTTTACTAAATCAGACCCTGGATTTTCTTTGCATGAATCTGACACCAGAGATGCATCATCTCTGGACAAGTTTAAAAATTGGGCAGTGGGATCTAGGAAAGGACTTTTGTGGGGTGACATGGGCATATGTATAATCACATAAGAATAAAGCTCATGGCTTTTTTTTTTTTTTTTTTTTTTTTTTTTTTAATTCTCAAAGGGAACCTGACATAGAAAGTTGAAGAGCCACTGACATATTGAAGCTGAGACCACACCTGGGCCTGGAGTGACCCTTTCCAGACACTGACACAGAAAAGTCTGTGCCTAAAGCCATCAGTGACTCTCTTATCACATCTTTTAGCTGAGGTAGACTGTACCCTTCTGGGAGTCCAAAGGACTTGATTCAGTCTTTTAAAAGAAGTAAATTATTCCATTGCCCCAGAGCAACGTTTTATAGAACTGTCCCCACAAACTCTGTGATTTCTACTAGTGTGTTCTGATCAGTTACATGGAGGCTTTCCACTGCTTATGTTAAAATGCAAACTAGGGGCATCTGGCTCAGTTGAAAGAGCATACAACTCTTGATCTTAGGGTCACACATTTGGATGTAGAGATTACTTAAAAATAAATAAATAACTTAAAAATGCAAACTATTCAGTTAAAATTTTAAGCATTCTAGAACAGGACAGAAGAGACCGAGAGACTGAAGAAAATGGGAAAGGCAAAAACATCTGGGTAGGGAGAGGCACACTATTTAATTTCATATCTATTCTATGTGACATTTTACTCTATAGCTTTAAGAAATTAACAATGATAGAGGCATTTCAATTTATGATTTTATTTTTTTAACATGGAATTCAGAAGAGCAGGAGAAAATAACTTAAAATTCTTGTTTCATACTTGTGAGAAGTAGTCTTGTTCGAAGGTAATCCTATTAAATACCTCAAACTCTAGACCCACAAAGATAAACAGTAATTGATAACAATTTTTAAAGAGCTTGAGACTGACAATCAGAAATTATAAAATGGGTTGGGTAAAAAACACTAGTACTAAGTTCAGGAAATTCTAGTGCTCAAAGCATATGCTGACTGAGAGCAGATCAGCTCAGCTAACGCAGACAGTAGAGAATGAAGCACGCATTCTAGAATGGCGGAGAAGAGAAAGGGAGCCATATTTCATGCTTAACGGCCCAGTGCAGCCACATTTGTGCATGTGCACGGTGATTTGTTTTTCAAACTCAGACCCAATGACTTTCTAGGCTAAAAGACCAAGACATTTTACTGGAAAAATATAAAAATGCCCAAGCTAACAACAACAGCAACAAAATGTCAGCCAGCAATCCAGACGTTTATCCTTCTTTGGAGGCAATTCAAATTCTGAGCAGTTACATGGATTTCTGAATGGATACATTTATAAGAGAAATGAGTGAAAAAAAAGTTCACCTAAACCAAATAAATCTGAAACGGTAGTGATTTTTATACTACTGTGGAAGTTTACGATGTGAATGTCTGCAAACATTTAACCCTCTCAAGTCTAATTCAAGTTTCTTGGAATAGTGAAAAGTAGCACAGAGAATGCTAAAAACTGAAAATATGGTCATTTGGACTTTTTTTTTTTGTTTTTTTTTTTTTTGGTTCTTTAAAAAATGTTCCCTGAGGGCCTGGAGGTCACTTCCTCCAGACAGTCTCTCCAGGTTTAGCTTGCTGCTTCCCTCTGAGGCCATGTGGAAAGCCAACTGTGGAATCATGAGATATTTCAAGTCAAATGCATACAATTCCACCTTAAAATAGCAGAACTCACCTCAAGCCAGTTTTTGGCAGCCTGTCGGAGAAGGGCATAAAAGCTGTGTTTTAATCAAAAGGATGTATATTCTTCAGTCAGGCTGTGGAAAGAATGGCTGGTAAAAGACTTTTTATTGGTTCTTTTTACTCTTTCTCCTCTTTACCCCTCCCTACTCCCTGCCTCCAGTTCTAACAAACCCATTTAAAATTTACTGGTAGTCTGTTTTTTGTTTTTTGTTTGTTTGTTTGTTTGTTTCTTTTCTGAAACCTGTTGGAATAAAAACTAGTCCCTTTTCAAGGTCCCCCTCATTTGGAAGCATCCCTAATGGGGCTGCCAGCTTCATGCTGACATTGCTTTTACCTTGGCTAAAATCAGGCCCAGCCAACCTTAGTGGAGCAAAGATCCCCTGAGAACAGGGAGTAGCAAAAAGCCCTGGACAGAATGCAAGGCTATTTTACTGGAGGCTGGGTGGGGGGCTGTCCAGTTTCAGTCCAGGGATTATAAGTGCTCTGGTTTTAAGAGATAAAGATGCTAAAAAGTCTCAAACACAGCCCTACTCCTTAGTGATGGCAGTACTGACAGGAACTATAAAGGGTGTCTGTAATTGCATGTAATTTTTACTGCCACAGCACATGAGAAGGAACTTAAGGGATGCATCAGGTTTGGCTGCATCGGCACACGTCGGCAGTTATCAGTAATGCCAGCAATCATTGTTGATGACAGAGGACCACTGGACAGTATAGACATCATGTTATGAGAATTAAAAATAACCTTTTTAAGCTTTGGGAACCAAAATGTACATGAAGAGCAGTTGATCACTTTAACAAATCTAACAACCCTCTTTCTTATATGCTAAAGCAGCTGTGCACATTGCAGGACTGGGCAACAGATCCATCCATCTTTCAGACCTGACTTTTTGGCCTTAATAGTGCCTATTAACAAGTGTTTGAATTAGGCCTAACATTTAAAATTTAGGAGTTACCAGGGTGCCTGGGTGGCTCAGTTGGTTCAATGTCCGACTCTTGATTTTGGCTCAGCTCATGATCTCGCGGTTGTAGGAAAGAGCCCCATGTTGGGCTTCGTGCTGAGCATGGACACTGTTTGGGATTCTCTCTCTTCCTCTCTCTCTGCCCCTCCCCTAGTTGTGCTCTGTCTCTCAAAATAAATAAACGTTAAAAGAATAAAATTTAGGAATTAGCAGATAAATCTGGCATTTCATTCCCTCTTGAAAGATTGGCTGTCTGGGTCATGGGCTGTGGATTTCCAAAAGAAAATGGTAGACTAGCTCTGGAGAATAGGTGCCTCTTTAGATGAGACAAGTGTCAGCTATATCTGCAAGCCTTCCTGTTTAGAGGACCTTTCAGGCCTGGGTAGGCATTTGAGTTTACAGTCACTGGAGCCATATGCATAACAGTTCAGTTAGCAAGTAGCTACTGAGAGTTCTCTACCCACGGGCAGACTCTGTTATGGTACTTTCCAGTCAAAAACTTTCCATAGCTCTCCATTGCTGACACAATAAGGTCCACACTCTACAGCTTGAAATGAAATCTCCCCACCTTTGGCTCTCACTGACTAATTCTGGGTTCCCGCACTCCTCCCACAGACAGGAGAGTCCCCTGTCTGCTCTCTTCACTGGTTGGTGCTTCCTCACTCCTTACCTGCACCCTCTCTGCTCAGTTGATGGTGCTGATCATCCTGGCTCCACCGGCTTCCATGTATCTGGCGGTAGAAATCCTCCCCCTCTGCCAGCCCCGGGTCAAGGCTTGTTCATCTAAATGAGTCTCAAATTCTTGGTGAGGAAAGGCCATTCTCTCTCTCTCTCTCTCTCTCTCTCTCTCTCTCTCTCTCTCTCTCCCTCTCTCCCTCTCTCTCTCTCTCCCTCTCTCTCCCTCTCTCTCTCCCTCTCTCCTTCTCCTTCTCCTTCTCCTTCTCCTTCTTTCTTCTTGTTCTTCTTCTTCTTTTTTTTAAATTTCCACACTGTTCACAGAGCTATAAAGCACAAGTTGTAATTTTTTTATGAGACTCAGCACATAATTTTTACTTTGTGAATTGATATAAAAGTTTCTAAATGCCTACTCTGAATTTATTTCATATGAAACCAGCACTGGTCCTTGGGCCACACTTCCAGTAGGTTTTTGGGTTTTTTTTAGATGCTTTTAGGTGAATTAATCTCCTTGTTACCTGCATTTGAAACAACAACAACAACAAAACAAAACAAAAAAAAAACCCTGTGTCTATACCTTCACAGTAGACAGCAGTAGAGCTTTCTACCTATTCCAATGTAAACTCCAGGAGGACAGAACTCTGTTGAACCTGGCCCTTCTGGGTTTGTTTGCAAATGGAAGGAGCTCGGTCAATGCCGAATTTTCAGTGCTGTTGCCAGGAGGCATTGGAGGCAGAGTGGAAGGATTCAGCACTGTTTAGCCCTCAAGGAGCTAATGATAAAATTAAAGAGAGGACTAACCTGCATAAAGCAACAGTAAATAATATACAATAAATAAGTACTGAAGTTTGTGGTACATCTTACGAAGATGTTACACGTAAACAGAAAATAGGGTGCTCAGTGAAAGCTGGACCAGTCTTAGGAGATTTCATGCTAGAACTTGAGAGAGACCTCATTAGAGATGGTACCTCCTAAGTGGCCGCTCATCTGGGCAAGTTACTCTGTGCTTGCTTGCTCCTCTTTATTTTTATTTAAAAAAATATTTTTAATGTTTATTTATTTTTGAGAGACAGAGCACAAGCAGGGGAGAGACACAGAGAGAGGGAGGCACAGAATCAGAAGCAGGCTCCAGGCTCTAGGCTCTGAGCTGTCAGCAGAGCCCAAAATGGGGTTCAAACCCATGAACATGAGATCCTGACTGAGCTGAAGTTGAACACTTAACTGACTGAGCCACCCAGGTGCCCCTGTTTGCTCCCCTTTAAAGCAAGGGGTTGGATGAAAAGATTTTCCTGATCTTGATTGTTGTATGACAATAAATAATGTTTATTTTAGTTGTGTGACTAAAACAGAGTGTCAACACTGTTTTACAGTGTTTACCCAACCCACTAGGTATACAGCTGGTAGAAAATAGAGGTCGCATATCCTTTCTCTTTTCTCAGTCTGCCATTAGGTGAAAGTCCAACTTTGACCCATTTCTTTGTAACACAATCTCTAACACAAATGACAATCCAGATGCCAATTTATCACCCACTCATGTTAATTAATGTTCACTCTAATCAACTATATTGAAGATGTTAAAGAGTAAGATTGAATTAAATTCCTGTGATAATGGGATTTGACTGGTTTTTGTCTTTGGTCAGCCCTATATTTGTTGTTTTATTGCCAAAGAGAGAGGGGTTTTGTAGCAAAGGCCTGAAGAAGCCCACTACAGGATCTGTACAGAACCAATCAACCCAGAGGGTCTTCTGTTTTGTCCCTTATTTGACCTTCTTCCAGGTACAGTGAATCTAGTTCTCTGAAATGGCTGAGCAGGGAGAAGTAAGTGCAGCTGTGTTTGGACACCTCCCTTTTCTCCCTTGGCTGTGACCCAGGAAAATGGACCCACTCTTTCACGGTTGCACAAACCACTTTATTATCATATTTTTGAGGATGTTGGCCAGGGAAATGGCAGGCCAGTTAGCAGTCTGGAAAGTTAGAAGTGTGTGTGTTTATTTTCCCCTCTTTTACCCACTGAGCTATTGGAACTGGTATAGAAAGGAATTAGTAAGACACAGCTGCCCCTACGGGACACTGTGAGCCTGGGAGGGGTGGGTTCACAGGAATGTTTGCATAGGTATTTTATAATCATAATAAAAAGACCTTTAGAAGTTCATTGGTTAAAAAGCCACTGCAAGGGGTGCCTGGGTGGCTCAGTCAGTTGAGCCTCCGACTTTGGCTCGGGTCATGATCTCACAGCTTGTGAGTTAGAGCCCTGCGTCGGGCTCCGTGCTGACAGCTCGGAGCCTGGAGCCTGCTTTAGATTCTGTGCCTCCCTCTCTCTCTGCCCCAACCCACTCGCATTCTGTCTCTGTCTCTCTCAAAAATGAATAAACATCAAAAACAAAATTAAAAAAAGCTACTGCAGATGTTAATTACAGACATGCTTTGGAGATACTGGGGGTTTGATTAAAGACCACCATAATAAAGCAAATCTCACAATAAAGCAAGCAAATGCATTTTCCCAATGTATATAAAATATACATTTTTACAATATACATAAAAGTTATGTTTATACTGCAGTCTATTAAAGTTCAATAGCATTATGTCTAAAATAATGTACATACCTTAATTAAAAAGTACTTGGTTGCTGAAAAATGCTACTATCATCTGAGCTTTCAGAGAATCATAATCTTTTTGCTGGTGGCAGGTCTTGCTTGGATGTTGTTGGCTGCTGACTGATCAGGGTGGTGGTTGCTGAAGGCTGGCCTGGCTGTGGCAATTTTTTAAAATAAGACAACAAAGAAGTCTGAGATGTCAATGAGCTCTTCCTTTCACAAAGGATTTCTCTGTCATAGTGATGCTGTTTGAAAGCATTTTACCCACAGTAGAACTTTTTAAAATTGGAGTCAGTCCTCTCAGACCTGCTGTGGTTTATCTACTAAGTTTATGGAATATTCTAAATCCTTTGTTGTCATTTCAACAATCTGCAGCATATTCCCCAGGTGTAGATTCCATCTCAAAAGCCACTTTCTTTGCTCATCCCCTATGAAGCAACTCCTCACTGTTCAAGTTTTGTCATGAGATTGCAGCCATTCAGTCCGATCTTCAGGCTCCACTTGTAATTCTAGTTCTCTTGCTGTTTCTATCACATTTATGGTTACTTCCTCCAATGAAGTTTTGAACCCTTCAAACTCATCCAGGAGGATTAGAATCTACTTCTTAATTTTGATATTTTGATATTTTGACCTCTTGCCATGGATCACAAATATTCTTTATGGCATCTAGAATGGTGAGTCCTTTCCAGAAGGTTTTCAAGTCACTTTGCCCAGATCCATCAGAGCAATCACTAGTTGTGGCAGATACAGCATGATGAAATATATTTCTTAAATAATAAGACCCAACGTTGAAACTACTCCTTGATCCATGGACTGAAGAATGGATATTGTGTTAGCAGGCGTGAAAACAACCTGCTATTGCACATATCCATTAGGGCAGTTAGGTGACCAGATACATTTTCAATAAGCAATTTGAAAGGAATCTTTTTTTTTTTCTGAGTAGTAGATCTTAACAGTGGGCTTAAAATAGTAAGCTGTGTTGTAAACACTACAGATGTGTTGTCATCCAGGCTTTGTTCCACTTATAGAGCACAGGCAGAGTAGATTTAGCATAATTTTTAAGAGCCTTAGGATTTTCAGAATGGTGAATGAGCATTGGCTTCAACTTAAAGTCACCAGGTATGTTAGCCCTTAGCAGGAGAGTCAGCCTGTCCATTGAAAATTTTAAACCAGGCATTGATTTCTCCTCTCTAGCAATGAAAGTCCTAGATGGCATCTCTGCATTGAAAATCTGTTGTTTAGTATAGCCACCTTCATTAGTTAGCTAGATCTTCTAGAAAACTTGCAGCAGCTTCTATATCAGCACTTGATGCCTCACCTTGTACGTTTATTTTATGGAGATGTCTTCTTTCCTTAAACTTCATGAACCAAACTCTGCCAGCTTCATACTTCTAATGCAACTTTCTTGCCTCTCTCAGCCTTCATAGACTTGAAGAGAGTTAGGGCCTTGCTCTAGGCACTGGCTTAAGGGTATGTGGTGGCTGGTGTGATCTACCCAGACCACTACAATTTTCTGCATGTAAGCAACTAGGCTGTTTTGCTTTCTTATCTTTTATATATTTGCTGAGGCATCACTTTTAACTTCCTTTAAAAACTTTTCCTTTGCATTTACAATTTGGATAACATTTGGTACAAGAGGCCCAGCTTTTGGCCCATTTCAGCTTCTGACATGCTTTCCTTTCTAAACTGAATCATTTATAGCCTTTGAGTTAAAGTGAGAGACGTGTGACTCTTTCCCTGAGAGGCCATTGTAGAGTTACTAATTGGCCTAATTTCAATATTGTTGTGTCTCGGGGAATAGGGAGGCCCAAGTAGAGGTGAGGTAGATGAGGGAATGGCGGGTCCGTGGAGCAGTCAGAACACAACAACATTTGTTAAGCTTGCCATTTTATTTGAGTGTGGTTCATGACACCACAGAGTAACATCAGAGATCACTCATCACAGATCACCCTGACAAATACGCTCATAGTGGAGAAATTTGACGTATTGGGAGAATTACCAAAATGTGACACAGAGATATGCAGTGAGCATGAGCAAATGCTGTCGGAAAAATGGTGCTGATAGGTTTGCTCCACACAGGGTTGCCACAAACCTTCGATCTGTAAAAAAAATAAATAAATAAAAATAAAATAAAAAATAAATAAAATGTAAACAGCAGTATTTGCAAAGTACAATAAAGCAAAGCACAATAAAACAAGGTATGCCTGAACAATTTCGATACTTAGATATATTTCAAGCAGGAGCCAAAATGGACAAAAACATTAAATGCTTGTCATTTATGATTGGCAGTGGAGCTGAATTATATAATGTGAAAGAAAAATTAATTCCTTCACTATAAATGTGCTTTGTAAAACCATAAAGTGCTGAGTATATACGTGTGGTGTTTTTAATGCATAAGCTATGTCTCAGAATTGATGTCCATTTTTAACTTAAGAAGTAGGATTGTAAATCATTTTATGAAAGGCTAACACACCCAGGGATATATAAATTTTGGTATATCTATTAAACAACACATATGTTTTAGTCAATGGTCCTACATTGGTGAACTTCTATATGACAATTATTGAGGACAATAATGATAATACAATCAATAATACACTTTTATGATACCATGGTTTACATGCTGTTCTTACATGGTACTAATTCATTTTACCTCTATAAATGCTATGTGTTATAATCCCCATTTTAAAGATGAGGAAACTGAGGCACAGGTTAGTGGTATCCTAGACTTGTATATTTTAAAATTGCCTTCAAAGTATGTGATACAGTTTCAACATCTTCAATCGTGGCAAATCTTTGAACATTGCAAAATAGGAAAAATCACTCAGATTCCAGTTTGGTAAATAAAACCAGTCTTTTGTCTGATTATTGGCAATCTGATTATTGGCAGATCATTTAAATAGTATTAGCTTTTTGTGATCTATGTATCAATAGGCTCTAAGGGGGATTTCAAAAAGTGTAAAGAACATTTTGAGCCTCTCTTACAATTAGATGGCTAAATAACAGGAATATAAATCTAAATATGCAAAAAAAACCCCAACTTCATTTCTTACATAGAGTGTGAGTATCAAATATACTCATCCCTTGTGCTTTCAGGAATCTATGTGTACACAGATTCTGTCTATAATTTTACTCTGCATTAGAGATGGCTCTGAGGCCTCTAGGCTGTGAGACGCCTGCAGTTCATCTGTATCTTCGGAAAGTGGCTCAGTGTCTTTGGAGAAGTAACTTCCCAGTAAATGCTGATTTAGATGAGTTGGATTAGAAAAGTGGATTTTGATCATCCCATAGATTGACACAATGGAATGATGGCAAAGAGATGATCCTTTTTATAAGCACACTTCACAGGGAAAGTGGGAATGCGCTTACGAGGCTGAATAATTCAGACTTCCGTTTTCCCAATGGTTTTGAGTAGTGGATGCCTTCATGACACCACTGGATTTCATGGGTTTAATCTGTTCCTGGTAAAGTTAATTTAGGAAGAAGTTGTCTTGAAACAATTCAGATGGAAAAAATAAATTGCAGCACATAACATAAACTGTGATTACATAGAATTGTGAGATTGTATCCAGCTTGATTTTAACACGCAAGAAAGAAATACGTGTTCTCACATAATCAGTTTTGGCTTAAAGATCTAAGTGGACTTAAATACGACCCAGGGTGGAAATGAGCAGATATAGTGTTTTAGACAATAAGGCACTACGTGATACTCAACGGCCTTCTCCATTTTGTCCAAATTCCATATACCCTTAAAGACACAGCTCTCAGCCACCTCCTTTCTGAAATCTGTCCTGACCTCTTGATTGTAAATAACATTTCCCTTCTCTGAATGCCCAGAGCACCTTATCTTATCCTTCCTGAGGTATGTAATTCTTGCCATCTTATTGACATCCTATCACTTATTTCTATGTATCTTCTTTCCCTGCCTATTGACCGTATATTATGTCCCATTAGGACAAGGTTTATGTATCTTCGTCTTTGTTTCTTTACGTGGTGTCTGGCACGGGACCTTCTTTATAATGTGTTTTCAATACATGATTGTTGAAAAACAAAGGAATGATACAGCCATGATAAGGCAAAGAGGGTAATCAACTCCTTCTTCAGATAGGAGACAGATTTTTTGCTTCACGAACACACAGTCATGCAGGTCTAGAGTTAGAAATGAAATGTAGGTTTATTTTTGTTGTGTTTGTTTTTTCTTAGTCAAGGCGTTTAATCTACTACGCTGATTCCTTATGCACAGATGGAATCTTATCATGCATACGAGTCTCTGAAGGAAATAATTTTTGTTTAAACTTTGCCTTAGAAACTTCAAGGGAATTCAGAACAGGATTTCTTTAATGATCTGGCTGTATTATATTACCAATTGCCAAGCCGAAAAATGTTTGGCAGAACTTTTGGCTTCTGAGGTTTGGGATACCTTCCAGGTAATCTGCCTCAGAATTTTGAAATACAAATAAATGAGTTCCAGTTCAAACTTTTTTTGAATTTGAGCTGCTGGGCCTTTATTTCCCTCCCATCTGAACATTTTGGTACAGAAATACCAACCAAGCAGAAAGAAGATAATCAGCCAAAATTTTCTGAGATTATTTAATGGCCTTGGTTAGAAGTACAACATGAGAATGAATGGTCTAAAACTTCGTGTTTCTTAACAGTAACTGACTTCTAGTTCTTGGGATTTATTTTCCAGGATGTTTTCCCTGATTTTTATTTGGGAGAAGAGGGTGAGGGTGTTCTTTGCTGCTTTGATTCTGCCAGAAGGAAGATTCTGAATGTTCCTTTGTTAAGTGTTACACACTTAGCTTTGTTTTACTATTCTTGTCTGGGAGCCAAGTGTTTTTCGAATCACTCAACATTCTACTGAGGCGTGCTAGTCACTGAATGTGATTATAAAGCCAAGTTAACATGCATTGAAAAGAGGCCTGCCTGGGAGTTTCGGGTGCCGTGAGCACCACACCTAATGAAGAGGCAGGAAGATTTGGATGAATGATATAACTCCAGTCATTTCTATAAACCTCAGCACCTGGTGAGTTCTGAGGGAAACAAATTTTTTGGAAGCAAAGGTTAAAAAAAAAAAAAAAGGAAGCACCCACCACCCTGCCTCTCTCCTTCACATTCCCTCATACTCCATGTGCATGAGCATGCTCAGTAAGGAACATGGTCTCTATGTGATTTTTTGTCTATAACACCACTGCTCGTGTCTAGGGTGGATGGGGGGGTGGTGACCTAGCAAATATTCTGAAGGGTAGAGCCTGGGGGGAGGGGGAGGCACAACAGCTCTTAATTTCAAGAAATCCCTCTTAGCAAGCTTTCTTTTTTTTTTTTTTTTTTAATTTTTTTTTTCAACTTTTTTTTTTTAATTTATTTTTGGGACAGAGAGAGACAGAGCATGAACGGGGGAGGGGCAGAGAGAGAGGGAGACACAGAATCGGAAACAGGCTCCAGGCTCCGAGCCATCAGCCCAGAGCCTGACGCGGGGCTCGAACTCACGGACCGCGAGATCGTGACCTGGCTGAAGTCAGACGCTTAACCGACTGCGCCACCCAGGCGCCCCATTAGCAAGCTTTCTATTAACTTCTTTTTCCTATGCATTTACAATAGAAATATAGCTCCAGAATGAAATGGACATTGTGGCACTGAAGAAAAATAATATAAAATTCAAAATTTTCCTTCAATGTTAAAAAATTTTTTTTTACTGTTTTATTTATTTTTGAGAAAGAGAGAGAGAGAGAGAGCACGTGAGTGGGAGACACAATCCGAAACCGGCTCCAGGTTTGGAGCTGTCAGCACAGAGCCTGAAAAGGGACTCAAACTCACAAACTGTGGGATCATGACCTGAGCCGAAGTTGGTCGCTTAACCAACTGAGCCACCCAGGTGCCTCTCAAAGTTTCAGATTAAGTGGCATTTTCTTCTCCTTTACTTTGGCTTGGGGGAAGACCAGTGCTTCTCAGTACAATTCAAAGAAACTATATTAATCTTTCTCTGTTTTATTTATTTAATTAATTAATTCATTCATTTATTAATTTTTTTTTTCTAAGAGAGGTAGAGAGCATCAGCAGGGGAAAGGGGCAGAGAGCTAGAGAATCCTAAGAAGGCTCCACACCCAGTGAAGTACCTGATGTGGGGCTTGATCCTATGACCCTGGGATCATGACCTGAGCCGAAATTAAGAGGCAGATGCTCAATCGACTGAGCTACCCTCTTTCTCACTTTAATATCATTTTAAATTATATTTTTCACTTAAAATCCTTTCAGTCCCTGTGGGAGGTTTTGACAGGAAAATACATATTTTTCATACCTTATATGATTTTTGTCCTTTTAAAATGACATTGACCCTGTCTCCTTACCTGTAATCTCTCCTCACAGCCTCTCAAGAACCAAGCAGCCGCCGCCATTAACCCCACCTGTGGCCTGCTGTGGGCTGGCAGCACAGGTAGGCAGGTGACCTGCTGCCAGGAACGGGCCCTGACAGGTTCTGGAGCTGTCACTCAGCTCTGGCTTCAGCAGCATTCTTTTTGACATTTCAGAATATAGGAGACCTTGGGAAAACTGAAATAACAATAAACAAAATGTTGTTTTTCAGGGAATTGTCACTTTTCTTTTGGCTCCTTTCCATCCACGGGGGCACCTTGTTCCATTACCTGTTCCTTAACTTTCCCAAACCCTCCACCATTGTGCTGCTTTGAGGGTGATAACTGTCTCTCTAAGACTTTAGTGACCCTTGGTCTTCCCTCCACCACTCAATCCCTAGACTCCAGTCCATTCCTTAATGCAGACTTAGTATGAGATGGTAATGTTATTGGTTTGAAAATAGGAATAGTCAACACGTATCACATTCTGTGTCACACCCTTTGCTAAGCTTGGTCTTGACCTGTCTCATGTAGTTACTACCTTTTAAGCTGTATATGGTTACTTATTCCAATTTTATTTCTGAAGAGACAGAGGCACAGAGAGCAAGAGCCACCCAGATACTATGTGGAACACAGGATTTGAATTTAGGCCCTAATCCAGGTTTGGTAGCATTAGAGTTGAGAGTATGTAGTTACCAAGTATGAGACAACTTGAAAATAAAATAATGATTGAACATAATGTACTCTCAATGACCCTTAAACTATGTAATGACCCTTAAAAAATCTCCCAAAACAAAACTTGTTTTCCACCACTGGAGGTGATTATTTCACTAATTCCTTACTCCGATAATTGGTAATTTAAAATAATTAAATATTGTTTTTTTTTCAGAAAAACACCCCTGTATTTTGGGAAAACCAAATAGTCCTGAGTGATGAAGGAAAACTTTTCCTTATAGAAAAATGCCAGCTCTGAATGTAGACGGAATAATATGGTTGGAAAGTCACCATTTGCAGCCCCTGATAGATTGATAATACAAGCAAGATTCTTCAATGGATGCTGGCACACTGAATGAGGGCTTGATGGGGACCATCATCACATACTCCCCCAGATTGCTTGCTGATTGAAAGGAAAGGAATGTGGGTCTGCAGTAGAAGTATCTGGATGTCATTACCTTGACTCCTTAGGTGCAATTGACCCCACTTTTGATAGGGTGACCAGATACTGTGAAGATCCAGATGTGGTACAATGTGATGTAGCGATATCACCTATGAAGTATTCTTGCCAACAGTGAGTCTATTCAGGCTTTACATATAACTTCCACTTCGTAGGGAAGACAGAAGCTAGAGGAAAAACTTAAGCACCATAAGGAAGTCATGAAAAAATCTAGAAGCCAGATCATTTTATAGACAACCAGTCTAGACTTTTCAAAAACTAATGCCATGGTATAAAAAGAGAGTGGGGAGGAGGTGTTTTTAGAGTCACATCATAAGCAAATGCTATGACCTTCCAAGGATATAGATGTGAACAAATCAGCTGTGAAAAAGATATTTTTGGAACAGTTCAAAAATTTTGAATGTGATATTAGGGAATTACTAATAAGTTTTGTCAGATGTGATAATAGTAAAGTGATTATGTAAGAAAATATCTTTGTTTAGGGATATGTGCTGAAGTACTAGGGAGGGAAATGTTATGATATCTGTAGCTTATGTTAAAATACATCAACAATAAAAATTGAGGCAAATATGGCAAAACGCTAATGATTTGTAAATCTAGGTGATGGCATATCATAGATATATATGATCTTTCTAAATATTTTTTAAATTCAAAGAATTTTTTTTAATGTTCATTTATTTTTGAGAGAGAGAGAGAGAGAGAGAATGAGTGGGGGAGGGGCAGAGAGAGAGAGACACACACAAAATCTGAAGCAGGCTCCAGGTTCTGAGCTGTCAGCACAGAGCCCCACGTGGGGCTTGAACCCAAGAACCATGAGATCATGACCTGAGTCAAAATCGGACACTTAACTGACTTAGCCACAGGCACGCCTATTTCTGAAATTTTTATAGTTAAAACAGAATGACTTGCAGAAAGAGTTACCCAGTCTTGAAGCAGAGAGTCCTGTGTTCCAGTCCCAACCCTCCCACTTAATGTTTGAAGGGCTTGGGCAATCACTTCACTCGGGGCTTCTGTGTCGTCATTGGCAAACTGGCGATAATAACAGTATCTGCTCTATATGATTGTTAACACCAGTGAATTGCTTAGAACAATGACTGGCATGTGGTAAGCTCTCAACAAACGTTAGCCGTAATTGCTTCATGTAGGAGGCGTCAGACAGAAATTAGGTTTGAATCCTGGCTCTGTCTTTTTATTAGCTATGCTGCCCTAGGCTGTTTGCTTAACCTCACTAAAACTTTGTTTTCCTTTTTAAAATGGAGGTAATAATACTGCTAAGGTTATGGTAGGATTAATCGCATAATATACATAAAGTTGTGAGCACACAGTAACCACTTTAATAGTGGATAGTAATAATAATAGTGACAATTAGCACTGTCAGATAATAGCTCTAGTTTTTCAGAGGCCTCCACTGCCTAATCCCAATGCTAGTGTTGGAACATTCTAGCATGGTAGCTAAACAGGGGTGAAGCTGACAGTTTAGTAAGGGGTGTGTGGGGTGTCCCTTTGGTCTCAACTCACTGTCGTGTCCTGGGGGTGCTACATGCCTTCAGGTAAAGATTTCTGTTTGGACAGGGTGGGAAGGAGCCCATAGGATGGGTGCAGTAGAAAATTGGGGCTTTCTCATGAACACACAATGTGGATAAGATTCAGAAGAAAGAATAGAAAGTGGTAAGTTGGGGAGTCTGCCTTATGTTTGTATCTTTTTTTATTGTTTATTTTTGAGAGAGCGAGCGTGAGCCAGTGCAAGTGGGGGAGGGGCAGAGCGAGAGGGAGACAGAGAATCTGAAGCAGGCTCCAGGTTCTGAGTTCGGAGCTGTCAGCGCAGAGCCAGATGCAGGGCCTGAACTCATAAACTATGAGATCATGACCTGAGTCAAAGTCCAATGCTTAACTGACTGAGCCACTCAGGTGCCCCTTATGTTTGTTTCTACCTCAACCTCTCTTAGGGCTTTGAAAGAGTCCATGAGAGTGAGTACCTTTTCCTGACCACCATCACTTACTATTGGCATTTGCAACCCACAGGTAGACTGACTTCTCGGATGTTCTGTGAGGCTCTGGCCCCTCACGACTGTTTCTGGGTGTGGGATTTAAAAAGCTCAGAAGGGTTAGGTACTCCCTTGCCTTACAAGGCAACATTGTCATAGAAGACAGAGCTTCTCATACTTGATTCTTGTGGTTGGGTAGACTTTTGATGATCTCATTAGAGTAGTGTGAAATTTACTGTTTTCTTTTGCACTATGAGTCTATTTTTCCCTCTTCCCTCTAAGCAGCTCTGTTTCCTACTTTAGACACCAATGGTCTTATGGCTAACCTCTTTCCCCAGCATTAAATTCTGCTGACAGGGAAACATGTGTTCCTATGAATCTGTGTAAGACACAAAGTCCTGAAAACAGATCAAAGCATGTGTACAAGCAATGGGAAGTTACAGGTGGACAAACTTAATAAAACGAATAGGTTTTTAGGGCTCAGGAGATAGAAACGTATGCCCCAGTTCATCAACATCTTTGTTTTCATCTCCCTGGGCATAAGGCAACACTACATTTTCTAGGGAAGGCCATGCAATAGAGTTCTGGCCAATTGGATGTGAACTGGTGTGATAGGTGCCATTTTAGGAATGGCCCATAAAAGCTGCCATGCATGCTCATCACTCTTTTCTCTGCCTTTCTTTCTCATCAGCGGGCTTTAAAGAGAGAACTTTAAGGGCCAATATGAGGGTAGAATCCCAAGACTGAAAGTGTCTGGGCTCATGAATGACTGTGTGGATCAGACTACCCCCCATCATCCCACATTGGTCTGTAATATGAGTAAGAAATACAATTTTTATTAAGTTGCGGTAACTTGGGCTTTCTTTTCAGCTGCTAACCATGGCAGAGACATTATTTACTTCCTAATTTGTTTATCTGTTTTGTTATCAGCAACTTTTAAACTAAGGAAACGAAGAAGTTACATAAGTTACAAGATACAGGTTTTCGTGGCAATCAGTCCCTTCTTTATAAATAGAATGTTCAGGGCATTCATTACCTTATTTATTATGCACACTGACTGTGAAGATCTTGAGAGATAAGAAAATTGATTTTCAGAGAGTTTAAGTAACTTGGGCAAGATCACACAGCTAATGCTTGCTTTGGATCCAGGATTAAAACTCACATTGCTTTGACCTCAAAGTACTTGTTATTTTTACTACAATGGTCCTTTTAAAGAAAAGAACAGTTAAGAAAGGGAATGTATTCAGAGAGGGTATAGAAGATTTTCTGGAGAGGTAGCAAAATTTTGACAAAAATATAACTGGGTACCAGGTCCTACTTGGAAACACTGATAGAGTGTAAGATGAAAAGATGGAAAAAAAAAAAAATAGAGGATAATCATGAATCCAGACTATATTATTGGGTTCCTAGGATGCTAGGTTTGCAACTTAGTCCAGAAGTTTTTTTGTTTTTTTTTTTTTATGTTTCTAGAATCAGTTATGTAAGTTTCACTTAAGTTTATTTAATAAAAAGTCATTCTTTATTCAGAATGTCTGAATAAAGTCAAATTCCTTTTTAATTTGAAGTTAATGATTTTAAATCCTAAAGGTGTGCATATTAGTCAGTGTTTTCCAGTGAAACAGAACCAATAGGAAAACTGTCTATTAAGAGATACTTATTTTAAGGAATTCGCTCATGTGACTTATGGGGCTGTCAAGTCTGAAATTGGCAAGGCAGACTGGCAGAGTGGAAACCCAGGAAAGAACTGATGTTGCAACTTGAGTCTAAAGGCAGTCTGGAGACAGAATTTCCTCTTCCTTGGGGGAACCTTAGTTTTTCCCCCTGAGGACCTTCAACAGATTGGATGAGGCCCAGTCATTATGGATGGTAATTTGCTTTATTCAAAGTCTACTGATTTAAATATTTATCTTATCTAAAAAAGAGAGGGAGAGAGAAAGAGAGAGAGAGAGCGAGCCTTTCAGCAGTATCCCGACCGATGTTTGACCAAATATGGGGGCACTGTGGTCTAGCTCATGTGCCACAGAAGGAACCATCACAGGGTATGGATTATAAACAAAATATTCAAATCTAAGTAGACCCTACTGAACGCCTTCACTCTTGCTGAATGGGTTGACCCCATTCTTATTTGTCCAGTAGAAAGAAAAAGAATGGCTTTGCCAATGAAAGCCACAAATAACTGCTTAAGCATTGGAGCAGAACCCTAAACATTAAAGTCAAAAAAGCAGGTGAGCAACAAATATCTTGGGTCATAGAGCATTGCTTCTTCCACCTGCACTGAAAATTGTTCTTTTTTAAAAAAATGTTTATGTATGTATGTATGTATTTAGAGGCAGAGTGAGCGAGCCAGCTGGGGAGGGGCAGACAGAGGGAGAGAGAGAATCCCAAGCAAGCTCTGCCTTGACAGTGCAGAGCCTGACACAAGCCCTGAGATCATGACCTGAGCTGAAATCAAGCCAGATACTGAACCTACTGAGCCACCCAGGCACCCCCTGAATATTGTTCTTTACCAGTAGCTGCTCTGCTTCCCTCCCTGCCCCCAAACATTATCAACATCTGTTGAACTCAAAGCTGCTACCACTTGTTTAATGCTTAATTTTTCGCCATTAGTTTTAGCCTTTTATCTTCTTGTAGTTCATTTGGAATCTATTTTTCTCTTTTTAAATAATCTAAACAAGGGGGCACCTGGGTAGCTCAGTCAGTTAAGAAGCCAGCTTCTCTCAGGTCATGATCTCACAGTTCGTGGGTTTGAGCCCCGTGTCGGACTCTGTGCTGACAGCTCAGAGCCTGGAGCCTGCTTCAGATTCTGTCTCTCTCTCTCTGCTCCTCCTCCACTCATGCTCTGTCTCTCAAAAATAAATAAACGTGGGCGCCTGGGTGGCTCTTCAGTTAAGCATCAGACTTCGGCTCAGGTCATTATCTCCCAGTTCGTGGGTTCGAGCCCCTCATCGGGCTCTGTGCTGACAGCTCAGAGCCTGGAGCCTGCTTCGGATTCTGTGTCTCCCTCTTTCTCTGCCCCTCCCCCACTCACACTCTGTCTCTTGCTCTCAAAAATAAATAAAACGTTAAAAAAAATTAAAATAAATAAATAATTAAACGCTAATTTTTTTTTTTTTTTTTTTTAATAATCCAAACATGTCCCATCAGGCCATGTCACATTCTAGTATCTTTCACCTATGAGTCTTTTCTGCCATTTTTCTCCCTTCCCACAATAATAATCCCTTGGGGCTCTTCCATCCATGTACATTCAACAGATCATTACTTTCATGGGAAATGGTCAGGTGAAGTGCAAAAAAAGGCTTCCTTTTTCACTTCTCTTGGGAATATATATATAAAAAAAGTCACAAGCACATTTTTGCAAAGTGATAATGAAAAGCTTAATTAACAGAAAATAACATAAATCTACAATGAATTGGCTGCATCCCATATTGATGGCCAGCCATATCTAAAAGAAAAACAAAAACAAAAAAGGAACTCTACTCTCCTGTCATCTTGAGGCTGACCTTTTGTGTCCAGGAGCCACAGTTGCACAGCTGTCCTAGGACTTGCCTGAATGAGTGGCTCTGAGAGCCCTTTGGCACCTCTGCCTCAGAGTGTCTGCTCCACCCTTTTCTCCATCTGTCAAATGCAGCAGATGCTGGAAGGCATGCAGCAGGCCTTCTCTGAGGAGCTCTGGTGTTTTCTGCTTTTTTTTTTTTTTTTTTTAAGATGTCTCCAGCCAGCTACTTAAAACTTACGCTGAGATGCTCTGTAATTGTCATCTGCTGATAATCTTTGCAGGATAATGTCACTGTTGGATGCTTCTCTGGATTTTTTTCCAATAGTAGGGCAGTCGCCTTGCTAATACGAGGAGGTAGGGAAGGGACTTCATTTATGTTGTGGGTGGTCAAACCATCTTTTTCTCTTTTGTGTTTTATTCTCTAGATAGTGAATTATTTTTCCTGTTTCCGTCTGTACAATGATCAACTTGTATTCCTTTTTCATCCCAAAATCCAATGAATATTATCTCCACCAGTGAGTTGTAAAATTTTTGAAATCAGGAACTATGTTGCATATTTGTTGAATATCTTCACATAGCAGTGTTAGGTATTCTATCAATATTTAGTGAGTGTTACAGGCTCAATTCCTGTTTGCCCTGAATGGTTTTCTGTCAAATTAGTAACTGGGCAACAACTATGTAAAATCTATTTAAAAATGTCTTCTTTCAGGGGCACCTGAGTGGCTCAGTTGGTTAAGTGTCTGACTTTGGCTCAGGTCATGATCTCTCAGTTCGTGAGTTCGAGCCCTGTGTCAGGCTCTGTGCTGACAGCTCAGAGCCTGGATCCTACTTCAGATTCTGTGTCTCCCTGTCCCCTTCCCCACTAGTGCTTTGATACACACACACACTCTCTCTCTCAAAAATAAATAAACATTAAAAAAGTTTTTTTTTTTAAATGTCTTCTTTCAGAACGTTAGAGACACTCAGATTCAGGGACAGAGTGTATATAAAGGAGAAAACATCCTTGACAGAGAAAGAATATTTCTAGTCATTTTTTTTTTTTTAAAGAGGAGAAGTACTGAAGAGTCATCTAAAGTGAATGAATTCTACATACCTGAGTTATTATTAGATACTCTTTAAATCAGTCTTTGAATGAAAAGTATGTTTCTGGGAGCACATGGTTAGCCAGATGATAACTAGAGTGATTGATTACTTACTCACTGGTTGTTGGCTTCCCTGGGCAGTTGTAGGAGGTCAGAGTCAGTGTGAAAGAGAGAGTGGGGAAAGTCCTTTCTATTTATAACTGTAAAGATCTCAGGAGATGAACTTTAGACAGAGGAGATGTTCTTATTCAGAAAAAGAAACTAATACCTGAAGACTTTTAAATATTTGTTCATAATTTCATAACAGGTGTATGAGAAAGGAGGCTGGCCCCAGCAAATCTTTTTCCCAGGGCACTGTTTGCTCTCTTCTTCTGGACCCAGTGGTGAACAACTCCATTGCCTCAATTCTGCTGAGCATTACTTGTGGACCAGTGTTTATCAGGGTTTCTAGCAATAATCGAGGGGTGTCTGAAGAGAGTCTGGGGCAGCAGGAATAATGAAAACCGCTCAGAGGAGGAAAAGGCAAGCAAATGGAAGAGCAGGAGGAGCAAAGAGGGAGGAGAAAAAAGGTACACAGATGAAACTTTTCTTTATCTAGAATGGTTGGAAGTGTTTATTTTGGTTAACTGCTACCCCTCATCTCATTCACGGTAAAAAAAATTCTTAAAAATATAACACTAAAACTGAGCACAACTGAATTTATTTTACTTGATGGTTAAAGTCTCATGATTTTAAATTATTTTCTGAATCTTCAAGAAAAATCTGGTCCTACTGAGTCTGACTAGATAGATTTAGCTATATCCATAGTGTACCAAGGACAATTATTTCAGATGCCATTTGTTGTCATGAATTATCTTGCTCTGCCCTGCTCTACTGATTTCAATTTATTACTTCAACAGAAAAGAGAAAACATTTCAGTGAAAGAGGAAGCAGGGAAATTCCAATGAATCAGCAACAGTTACAGTTCTAACCTGTCTTTGGGATGGAGAAAATGTTGTTGTTGACACATCTTTTCCCTTCTCTTGACACAAATTAGGTAACTCCCTGACTTCCTATCTCTTCACGAATTTGGTGGGGGTGTGATGAGTGTCTATGCAGTATATAAAGATATTCGTAACAAAGGTTTGTGATGTAAAAATGTCCCTTTCTCACAATAGATGGAATAACTCATGTTCTACATAATGTGTAGCTGTGTATTTTGTTGTTGTAAATCCTGGTGTGCTCAATAAGCTGAAGTTCAGGTCTTCATCATGAATCTTGAGCCCAACCCTCTGATGAATCAAAAGGATCAAATAGAAGCAGAGCTCCCAACCTTTACATACGGGAGTTATCCTGGAGCAGCTCAGTGGGTTTGTATTAAAGCCACCACTTTAATTAAAGAAGATTATTTCTACCTCTCAAAAATAATGTTGGAATTCTGATATAAGTGTAAGCCTCAAAGGGTTTTTTTTTTAAATTTCTGCATTTCTTGAAAGATATCCCAGATAGATGGATGATCACCTTACTTTTGACTATTTAAAAATACACATTCAATGTTCATTCAGAAGTATTGATTGATTTCTGGTTTTGGTATTTATGGTGAAATAGCATTAGGGGCAGATAAGTGAAGGGAATGCAACATTGAAAGAAAATCCTGTGTTGGGGCGCCTGGGTGGCTCAATCGGTTGAGCTTCCGACTTTGGCTCACGTCATGATCTCACAGCTTGTGAGTTCGAGCCCCGCATCGGGCTCTGTGCTGACAGTTCGGAGCCTGGAGCCTGCTTCACACTCTGTGACTCCCTGTCTCTCTGACCCTCCCCTGTTCATGCTCTGTTTCTCTCTGTCTCAAAAAAAAAAAAAAAAAATAATTAAAAAAAAAAAAATCCTGTGTTGAACTCCTACTGTTTGCCAGGAACTGTGACAGGCACTCTGTACACAGTGGTGATTAAGCAGGCAGAATTCATTATTCCTTCCTCTCCTCAGTGACAAAGTTATCGTTGAACCCTAACAAAGTCGGCATCATTGCAACTGAGGCCTCTGTGTGTCTTATGTTTTCTAGAAAACCTTAACTTTACTACTTACTAAGCACTTACACCGAGGTAAGCACTTATTTCTAGGTGTTTTCCAGACTTCATTGCTTTCTTCTCACACCTGTAGTAGAAGTGTTTGTGGCCCACAATTTGCCGGTGAGGAAACCAAGGGGAGAATAAGTTAAATGATTGGCTCCATGACACAGAGTGGCTGAACTGGGACTTTCACTGGTGTTTGTCTAAATCCACAGGTGTCTTCCTCCTCTCTCCCAGCCCTCCACTGACAAGCATTGCCCTTGTGCCTTTCAGACTTAAATTTTCTCTAAGGACCAGGCTTGCCAGATCCCTTTCCTCACAGCTCAATTTTTTTTTTTATAATTAACTTACAGTGTTATATTAGTTTCAGATATACAATATAATGATTCAGCAATTCTATACATTAGTGCTCACCACGGTAAGTGTAGTCACCGTCTGTCACCAAATGTTATTACGATCTTATTGACTATATTTCCTACCTTGTACTTTTCATCCCTGTGATTCAATTCGTAACTGGAAATTTACACCCTTTAATCCCCTTTGTCTATTTCACTCATCCCTCCATCCATCTCCCCTCTGGCAACCACCAGTGCATTCTCTGTATTTAAGGGTCTGTTTATTTGTTTTGTTTCTTAAATTCTGTGAGTGGAATCATACAGTATTTGTCTTTCTCTGACTGACATTTCATTTAGCTTCATGCTCTTGAGCTCCATCTACATTGTTACAAATTACAAGATCTCATTCTTTCTTATGGCTTAGTAATATTCCATTGTGCATATATATACCACCTGTTCTTTATTTATCTATGGATGGACACTTGGGTTACTTTCGTATCTTGGGTATTGTAAATAGTGCTGCAATAAATATATGTGTGCATATATCTTTTTGAATTAGTGTTTTCAGGTGCGTGCGTGTGTGTGTGTGTGTGTGTGTGTGAGAGAGAGAGAGAGAGAGAGAGAGAGAGAGAGAGAGAGAGAATGAATGAGAATGAGAATGAGAATGAATATCCAGTAGTGGAATTACTGGATCACAGGGTAGTTCTATTTTTAATTTTTAAGCAACCTGTTTTCCATAGTGGCTGCACCAATTGGCATTCCCACTAATACTTATGAGGGTTCTTTTTTTCTCCATATACTGCTGCCCTCCAAATAATTATACTGTAATAATGCAAAGAAAGGTTTTGTAGTCCTGGGCCCACCCTGGTAAAATCTGAATTCTATGATCCTTATAAAAAATTTGCGGGTTAACTGTATATCTGAGAAACAGAATATATGTATAGCTACTATATTGGATGTGTTCATAGTTCTTGGTATCCAATGTCTGTTTTGAAGGAACTTAATTATAACTGCCACCAACAATGAATGAAATGGCCAGAATCATTGCTTCTTTGCCAGAATTGGGACTTATTACTTTACTTTTTTTCTATATCAGCAATACATGCCAGTCATTTCTAAGGTGGGTTTCTCAAATTAGGGACTTTTAATTTGAATTTCTGACAGACTACATAGATCCTAGACATAAGAAAATGATTTTGCTGGAGAAGAGACATCAGGTTGCTTTTCTGGATTCAGTCTTTAGCTATACAATTTAAATGTAGAGATCCTCATTAAGAAATGAAAACAACATTTAAAGGAAAATGCATGCTAAGAAGAAGGGCTAATCCTTTCTAGTTAGGAGAAAAGAAGGCTGGGGTATAACAGATGATAAGGCTTTTTTAAGGCATTTGATACTGGCTTATTGGATGAGTTTAGTGAATTTAATAATCAATGAATTTATGTTATTAAAGATCAAACTTAAAAATGTTTTAGGTAAAAAGAGGTAAGACCAAGTGAATTTTGTTTTGCATGGAACACATTAACATTATTATGTCTGGCCACTTTGTTTTCAATGGAAAAGTTATAGTACAATAAACATTTCAAATCCCTATGCATTTTAAAGGGAAAATTAATCCATATGCTTTAAATTTGATTTGCCCTTAAATCATTACAATGTTGCATGGTAAAGACTACTTGATGTCGAAAGAAGCTTCTGGGTTTTTTTTAAACAATCATTTCTAGTCAGTTTTTACTAAGAGTAAAATGAATTAGAGAACCAGAAGGCTTTACAAAGCAGAGCCAAGCTGTTAGAGCGGGTTCTACATTTGGTGTCGTAAGCCCTTTCATTTTTATCATGACACATCTCCAAAAATAAAAATGAAAATAGAAGATATTTAAAACATGGATAGCACAAAGGTAGCAAAGGAGTCCGTTTCTGAAGCCAATATTTTCATCATGTCGTCAGTTATTAATAAAAACAGTGCATCTCTTCATTCTTTCTCTACTCTCCCAGAGAACAATTCTATTTGTGAGAAGGCTGGTTGAGCTCAGTTTCATATGAGCAGGATATGTCCCTGCTGCCAAGGGAGACTTGTACCTGGCAGGGGAGACAAACCTGGGCCAACACATAATGAGTGAGTATAGTATGTGCTCAAGTGTTGTATCAGAGCTTCAGAGAGGGCTGGGATATGGACAAAGAAAAGCTGAATTCAGTAGAGAGCAGATTGGGGGAAAGTTCGATGGAAGAGGTAAAAGCATTAGGATCTTATCAACTTGAGCACCTTAGCTAAAACAACCACAAACATGGTTTTACTGTTTACTAGGTGAACCAGGAACGTGTCATAGTATGGACTGTAAGTTTGGGCTTCTGCCTGGAACAGACCATGGACTGAAGAGCCTTGCTTCTGGCAGGTGATAAGAGGGATTTGGGACAAGCAAAATAGAGACAAAGGGGAGATAAGAGAATGATCATGGCAGATTTCTTTTACTTTGTGATTTTACTTCTTTAATAAAGAAGAATATCTATGTGCCAGTCCTTTTGCCACCAGTAATGGTTCACCCCACAGCCCTCCTGGAATCCTCTTCGACCCATTTCTTTCAGGCTGGGTTCAAAGACTGCCTCTTCTGTGAAGGCATCTCTTACCCTCCAGGCAGAATTTTCTATCCTTTTCTCGGGGGTTTTAATAGCACTGTAGATTTTTAAAAACAAGATTGAAAGCACCCAAATCTTGGAATTATTCCAAAAATTAAAAAAAATCAACATATGATTTTGTTTTCAAATATGGCATTATAATAACTGAAGACTCATCATGCTAGGATTGCCAGCACACAATGGTGGTGGTCCCAGGGGTTGTCATAACTGCTTGGTGATAGGAGTCCAAACCCCATCGGTATGGAGACAGTGGGGAACTCTCAGCCAAAGCCTTGGCAGTCTCCCTGCTGATGAATGGGTTAGGAAGATTCTAGGTCATTCTTAATCATAATGCTTCTTTGGAATTAACATGTCTGAATTCATTAATCCAGAGCAGGTTAACTCCTGCCATTAAAAACCATCCTCTTTGGTATTTTAGTTCAACTTTTATTCTGTCATAACACTCATCACATTGCTTAAAGTGAGGTCCAGAAGACTTGCACCTTCTATATGTTTAACTTATGCAATCCGACCTATAAACCAAAGACAAAGAGGGTAGGTGCTGAGAAGAAAGCAAGGAGAGATCGCTAGATCAAAAAACCAAGAAAGTGAGAAAGCAAGAAAAAAAGGAGACAAGTCTATAGAAAAAGCATGCATTTATTGAAAAAGGAGTGCGCTTAAGCTGGGATACATAAGTCTCATGCTTTGTTTGCTGATCTCAGTTTCTCAAGTTTCCATTAGTGGATATCTCTCCATCCTGAAGAAGAATCTAGTGTTTAAATATTTTACTTTTTCACATGATCTGAACCTGAATGCAAGACAACTAAGTATTTCACCGGGGACCCAATCAAAGAATAATCACTTCTAACACTGGAAGAAAATCCAGCCCTTTCTTAAAGGATTTTCAAGTGAAATCTTGCATAAAGTTTATTCCAATTTTGTCCCTGAGAGCTGACTCTAAGAATACAACCCTCGGTTAAACACAGTTCCACTCCATTGAGGTACTTCAATGAGCACTTCAAAGGCCAGGACGAGGCCTGGTTTTTGGTCATTTCTGTGTTCCGTGCCCCTAGTATAAAGAAGTGCTTAATCAACAGTGGCTGTACCCAAATCATTCTTTCTGCAGCTTCAGAACAGCCCTTCCCCCACCCACTCTCCTCTTAGCTTATGATAGATATCGACCCAAATTACCTTCTATTTGTGTATTGTACCCTGCGCTCTCTGAGTGGGCAATTTGTTCTCTTTAGACTCATCCACAGGAAATGTATAACCTCTTTCATCCAGTGTCTTCTGTGTGTGTGGCGGGGTATGCTGCTTGCTTTGACCGCACCTTCTGCTCCTCTCTTGTCCGATGTAAAGGAATGCTGAGCTACTCTAGAAAGAAGTAGTGCCTTTCCTTCCAAATGGCTGAGAGGACAGATGAACAACAAGGCAGGAGGGTGCATTTGGAAGGATCCTGGAGCCTTTCCTGTCAACCCCTCCTGGATCTCAGCTGAAACCAAACTGTTGTCTGGGGCACAGAAAAGGTTAATAGGCTTTCTCCTCATCCGCCCTCCCCCTGTCACAGTGAGGTGGCTGTTGCTGTGGGGGCAGGCGCAGCCTGGGAGAGCTTCTGTGCTCTTGCTTAATTGTTCCGAAGCTAAAAACAGACCTGGAACAGTGAGAAGCAAATTGCTTCCTGGGTGCATGTTCAGTGGAGCACTGCTTAACTCACTCCAAGCCTTCCCCCAATTGTTTTTGAAATGAGGTGGGGCTGAAGTAATTAAGTAAATAAATGAAACCACAGAAAATCGAGAGCAGAGAAAACTGCTGCTTCTCACTATTCAAATTATTTTCAGGCAGCTCATTTACTAAATGCTGGGCAGCCTTTCCCTTTTTAGCCTCCTCCCCTCTTTATCAGCTCAGCCCCTGGGCGGTAGGGTGTGGGGCACTCAGTCCCAGGATTTCCAAATGGGTGATTCTGGGTCCAGCGGGTTTGTAGAGTCTCAGCCCTCTAGGGCCTCCCATCTCTCTGCCCATAGCCACCGAGATCACCCCAAGCCTGGGGTTGTCACAGGGACTCAGCGGCTCGAGGAAAACAAACATGTCCCCTGGATGGGTCTATAGCTGCCATGGTAGGAGACTCTTTGGCCTAGCCACATCTGTCAGAGATTATTTTCCAAAAGCCCACATGATCCCAAAGTTTCCTGCTACAGTATTAATGGCAGTCTCTGTACATCCCATGTTTGAGAACCATACTTGGTGTATAATGTACCTTGATGGCAGTGGCTCAAGTTGTCAGATCCTGTAAAAGTCGGAGAAAGAACAGCATAATACTTATTGCCTGAATGGTTTTGAAACCGGAAATGTTTCTGGCATAAAAGGAGCTAAAGTTGATGCTAACAATCAAAATCATCACAAATCTGGGTTACTAAAACCAATATTGTGTTAAAAAAATAAGCCACATGAACCCAGATGACAGATTTTAAGAAGACTAGGTGATTCTAAATGACATCAAGAAGAGCTATTTAACTGTGAATTAGCATGACGGTAGGGGGCGTGGGTTGTTTATTTCCTCTCTGTCCTGTCTATATGATATTTGGGGATAAACCCCTTTTGTTTATGAAGGGGGAAAACAGGTTCAATGTATATGGAAAATTCAGATGATGGTCATACATGTATAAGTAAATATATCCCTATTTATTGTCATTGAAAAGCATAATCTCCATAGGAAATGAAACAGAAGCTTTGGGTTCTGTTAGGCATTAGATCTTGATGAGATTTTTCATTAATTCAGTCTTCTATTTTTTGTATTGGTTTTCATGTGTCTGTAAGAAACTACCACCAAACAAATAGTCTTACACCAGAACCCAGCACCTGGTTTCATGCGTGTTTATCACACAGGGTAAGAAACTGATAGCTGCAGGAACTCTGTAGGATTGAATAAAAGAGGCCACCCCAGACCCCAGTGTACCAATAAAACAGTAAGGAGCATTCCAATTTGGTTTGAAACATATATTCTATTTAGGGGCACCTGATTGTCTCAGTCAGAGAGCATGCAACTCTTCATCTCCAGGTTATGAGTTAGAGCCCCACATTGGGTATAGCAATTACTTAAAAAAAAAAAAAAGACCCAAAAAACCTTTAAAAGTCCATATATTCTGTTTACATAGACAAGAATTCCCTCACAACTTAGAAGGAGGAGATGTATTTTGGTGGGTGGCGGCGGGGGGGGGGGGGGGGGGCAGGATTTTGGCGGGAAAAATGGAGAAGGAAAGTGGCCAAAAGGAAAAGATACATACCTCCTTTTCTTCTGTGCCCCCGCCGCCCACCCCCCCCCCCCCCCAGTGTAAATATTCCTCCTATGTGTTGTTGTTTTCTTAGATGCCAGGAATAAGGATGTAAAATTCTCCCCGGGGCTGATCTACTTGATAGAGCCGACACAAAATGAAGAAAGGAGAAGAAAAAATCCATTATGAAAAAAAAAATCCCCCTGCTCCCCAGCAATCAGACCTTAAAATTCAGTAGAGAGATAGGATACAGTGAAAACTCACACTAAATTCTTGAGTGCTAACAATGTCAAAGACTAATTTTCAAAAAGTTAAAACATGAATTTCAGACAAATACAGAATGAACACATGCCAAAGATATTATCTGACTCATTTATTAATGAGGAAGTCAGTAAACCATAAAGCTGGTTCAAAGAACATTTGAGGGGCAGGGTGTTTATAGGTAATTTAATAAAAGAATGTTAATTAGATTGCTAAATTCAAAACAAACTCATTAATGTCCAATAGTACAATAAACTATAACATTTGGGGTTATTTTTTCACTGGGACAAAATATTATGTATTAGACACAGGTCTGTAAGATAACATGTAACTTCACAGAACCTGAGCCTTTGATTCATATATTTCTTTAAGAAAATTAAAAAAAAAAATTAATGTTTAGTTAAAACATTCATTAATGTTAAAAGGGGGAGCAAGAGAGAGAGAACATGGGAGGGGCAGAGACAGAGGAAGACACAGAATCTGAAACAGGCTCCAGGCTCTGAGCTGTCAGCACAGAGCTCGATGCGGGGCTCAAACCCACGAACTGTGAGATCATGATCTGAGCCGAAATCAGACACTTAATGGGCCGAGCCACCCAGGTGCCCCTTTTGATTTATATTTTAAATAGCAAAGTCAAGCAATAGTAGATTGTTTTAGAAAATTAAGCAATCCCCAAGCAGGCCTGTTGAACATTATTTCAGTGTGACATTGAAACAATACACACTCATCCTTTGGTTCTTGTTTACAAGTTATGGGTAACCTTTCCTAACAAGTGACATAAGGAAGGGAGCCTGGGTGGCTCAGTCGCGTGGGTGTCTGACTCCGGCTCAGGTCATAATCTCACAGTTTGCAGGTTCAAGCCCCATGTTGGGCTCTGTGCTGACAGCTCAGAGCGTGGAGCCTGCTTTGGATTCTGTGTCTCCCTCTCTCTCTGTCCTTCCCCAGCTCACACTCTGTCTCTCTCTCTCAAAAATAAATAAACATTAAAAAAAGTTAAAAAGAAAAACAAGTGACATAAGGAATCCTGAATTTACCACCTAATCATCTGCTACATTTTTTTGACAGCATGGTGCTTGGAAAAAATGAAATTTTAATCAAGTCTCTGTCAACCTTTTGTCACTTCCTTGGTTCTTTCAATATTGGTACTTGGAGCTTGTGTACTTTGCAGCTTATGAATTAGGCTCACTGATTGTTTCATCTCTTAGCAGCCCAGCTTGTTGAGCAGGAAGGGTGGCAGTGACAGTGAGAACTTGTTCTATGACACACAAGGATATTGTGATGCTAGCTACATTAACTCCCCTCAATTTCCTCTCTCTCTCTCTCACACCCAACATAACACAACACAGCACACCACAATACACCCAAAGGGAATGATGAGTGTAGATAATTTTATGAGGAACAAGAAAGTGCAATTCTCCAGTGGAAGCCAATCTTCCTTTGGGTTTCTTAATCAGCTAAGCAATAGAACTGCAGACTCTTTACGTTGGTCTGGACCTTAGAGGTTAACTATTCCCATTTCCCTCTCGAAGAAGCCCCAGAACAGTGTGTGATCTTTGTAAAATGCAAATTTAATCGTGTCACTCTTATGTTAACATCAGTCAATGGCTCTCCATTGCCCTCAAGATAAAGTCCAAATTCCCTCACATACCTTATAAGGTCTGGCCCCTCTTCTCTCTCTCCACCCTCAAATCTCTTCACTCTTTTCCCCTTGCACGTCCCCCCTCTTGCTATGTGGGTTTAGTTTTTCAAATGTGTCTTGTTCTCATTAGCTTCTGTGCATAGGCTGTGTCTTCTCTTTGGGTAGTTCGTAGTCTTCAGGGCCCCTCTACAGCAGATCCTGTGAACTTCACCCAAAGGTCCTTGTTTGCCCCTTAACTTAATATTCAATACCTTTTATCCTTGAGCTGAAACTCTGTGAAAGCGCAGCAGAGGGCTGGCAGATCAGGCGATCATGGGAATGACAGAACGTAGCACACTGAGATTTTGGTCAGCACCTGACAAAGTTGCTCATGGCGTCTTTGAGGAAAATGTGGAGGGATGCAGGTTTCATAGTGCTGAGTGAGATTTGTAACTGGTTGAACACAGAACCTCAAAGGGGCATGAATGAGAGGTCAGCAGCATGCTTGAGGGAAGTCTTTCTCACTGTCACTTTCCAGGCCATTATTTTCATAAATATTTTGGAGGTAGACTTCACTGGCAGGCTGATGAAATTCTCAAATGGATTCAAGTTGGAGAAAGATAGTATTTTAGATGTAGATTAGTTGACAAAATGATCTTGACATGTTGAAATAATGGATTATGTCCAACCAGATAAATTTCAAGTGGGTAATCATAATGAAACAACACGATGATAGGAAAGGGTGGGAATGATTTGGAACACATACTTGGTAAGCCTAGCTGACAGTAAGTTTTGCATGAGTCCCCAGAGTGACATGACTTCCAAAAAAAAAAAAAAAAAAAAAAGGTAGTCCCTTGGCTGAATTGATTGATGGAAGTGTTAGTATTTATATCAATGAGGGTTTTAGTGTCATTTTTTTTCTCTGACTTTGCTTAATTTAGAGATGGGAATCTGTTTGGATTCAGGTATTAGATCTCAGAATGTTGGCAAACTGGGATGTGTCCAGAAGAACACACACAAGATAGAGAGGTGACTGAAGCTTTGTGTGGGGGCGGGTTGGTGGAAGACATCTGCATTATTTAGCTTGGAAACAAGAATGCGAATATAATAACTGTTTTCAAATACTTGGAGGCTAGTGCATGGATGAAAGATTTATTTTATTTGGTGTGGATCCACAGACAGAACTAGGACCAATGAGGGAAAGTAGTAGTTAGGAAAAGCCGCTTAAAATAGCTCCCTTCTGATGGAGAGAGCGGCACAAAACCAAGCTGCCTCAGGAAGCTGGGAGTTCTTGGTCACTGACAATATTCAGAGGCCAGACAACCAGTAACTTGGTAGAAATGTAGAAGATGCCTGTATTAAGGAGAGGGTGTTGGAATATCACTCTTTAATGTTCTTTCAACTTCAACATGATTGTCTCTTTATTAAGAACTGCATTTTACATAATACATAAACTTAAATATGTATAAGGAGCAACTTTCTCAGTAGCTCCTTATGTAACTGGTGTGGTCTAATGGGAAAAGCCCAAGTTCTGAGAACAAATTGGCATGACACCATCTGGCTTGTCTCATCTTGGGCGAATCACTTAATTTCTCTGAATCCCTATTTTGCAAACTGAAATAGGACTAATAGTCACTTGTAGTTGAGATAAAGCAACAGAAAAACATAAACATACATGAAAACTATAAATAATACCATGGACTAAGCTAAGTGAAGTTGCCTGGACAAGGAGGGTCACGGAAGTCCGACGAAGGCTGGATCACTGTGAGCTGGGTGATAACAGTTAAGAATTCTCAGTGTTTGCTATATGCCGGGTACTGTTCATTATCTCAGTTTGTCTTTGCCAGAAGCCCATGAGAAAAGCTGCCCACAGAGGAGGTAAGTGACTTCCAAGAGGCCATGGCTCTAGCAAAACCAGGAGATGAACCCAGGTGGTCTGGCTACAGAGATTGCCCACTGATTTCTTTCCTGACCATGAAGAAGGCATCACAGATGAGCAGTGTTGGACTCACAGTGTGGTCGCAGTTGAGGCCAAAACTAATCCTGCAGGGGGTTCTGGAGCTGGGAGGGCCTGTCAGAATTGTCCCAAATTTGGACAGGGAGGCTGGGCCTTTGTTTCTCCACATCAACCCAAGCTTACACCTAGGTTCCACCAATAGCTGATGACGGATGTGTACCGGAGGGCAAATCCTGGTGAGGAAAGCAGCTGGGAGGGTCCACAGCTAACCTCCCCAGCATCTGGGACATGGGTGCATGAATGAAGAGGAGATCTGAACAGAGTGTCCATTACACCTAGGCACAGAATCCACTACACCTGGCACAGACCAGGCATGACAACAGTGATCAGGTGATGATGACTATTGTGTACTGAGGATGTCTGGTGTGGCAGACTGTTCTAAGCACCTTAATCACACAAACTAATTTAACAAGTTTTTATTTATCTTTGAGCTAAAGAATGGAAATACAAAGAGATTTAATAACCAGGGAAAGATCGTTTAGCCATGAAGTGACAAATAGAGATTTTTTTTTTCAAGACCTTTTTAGAAATGAATATCCAGCAAAATATGCTCTTTGTGGTGTGCATTTGTATGAGTTTTTACAAATGGCAGGTAGATACAGAGCAGTTCTGTTACCTGCCAGGGCCCCATTTTAGTCAACCCCTTTCTGCCCCCAGGCCCAATGACTATTGGTATCTTTTTTGTCCTTTAATTATATTTTTTCCCCCAGAATGTCATATAAATGAAAGCATACATCATGCAGTTTTTGAAACTCACTTCCTTCACTTATCCTAATTAGTGCATCTGAGCTTCACACAGGCTGTCATGTGAATCAGTGCGGAATTGGATTTGGAACTCGGGCTCCCTGACGCCAGAGTCCATGCGCTAAAACCGCTGTGCTCTACACACTCCCTGTGTCAAGACAGCTGGGTAGACCTGTGGTATTGCCCCTTCTGTGGCCATAGCTATTATTGGGTTCCTAACAATCCTTGGTAAATTCTATTGGAACTTGCTCTGGGTTATTCATTTGTTACAAATGAAGGGTTTATGTAATATGTAAACCCCTGCCCCAGGACCATGAATGATCACCCCACCTCTTCGCTACTTCTGTGACTTCTTTGGGAGGAGGGGCAGAATGTACCTTCTCTAGAACTGTTAGTTCTTTTACTGCAGAATTCATGACTTTGGGTACCACCTTGGGGCTCTCCTGCCTATATTTTTTTAAGCCCTTTTACATTATAGTGGACTCTGGGCTTTTGTGTGAGCTACACTATGTCTGAAGCACACGGTGCAAAGCCAGGAAATCTCAGAGCCTCTTCTGCTCTGAGATTCCCCCTCTCTCACCTATTACATCTGGTACGGACACAACTATGGTCGTCCTGTTTCAGTCCAGAGAGGGGGCAGTGTGCCAGGCCACTCTTCAGGTCCTCACAGCATGCCAGACCTTCAGACATAGTTCTTATCCAAGTGGTGGGAAAACTGCTTTTTGGGCATCCAGTTCTCACTTTGAGGTTTCCTGCTCTATGAGTGCTTTGTCCTCCAGGCTTTAGCTTTTGATAATCAAAGCCCAATCTTCAGAATCTCTAAAAGTCCCTCCCTCCCCACCTCAAGGGTCTGCCTCTGCTGGTTCATGAATCAGTTTTGGAAATACAAAGCCAAAAATGTACTCTCTTTCCCTTAGCCCCAGCATCACTTACTCCCTATAGACTGCAGGGGCAAATAGAATTGTTGAGAATGGAAAATGCATTGCCATTATTTTGGTTAGCAGAGGACATGGTAAGGTTAGCATTGGAATTAGGGTGCGGGGGGGGGGCAGTGTGAGGGTTATTGTGGCTTGTGGAACTTGACAAATCTCCTCCTGTGTCATGATACAGCCTGATTCTCCCTGATGACCTCACTTTCTATCAGTGTGTACTAACGTCTTTCATTATGTGATAAGTTCTTAAATACGCCATCTTGCATCAAGAAGGAAGTTGACCGAGGGTTACTTCAGGGTGCTCATTCTTTGCTTTTATCCTTAGTGAATATCAGGACCACATCTGTCTTGTTCAGAATTTTGTCTTCCAAACCTAGCATAGCGAGTCACGTGGTAGGTACTCCAGAAATATTTATGGTATGAATATTTGTGCATGGTAGGAATGACAATTAGGATTGGTTTTGGGAAAAAAATTATATCCAGTACAATTGAGGTAGTGATGTTATTGTAAACTTGGAAGGAAGGGTACTGCTGGATTAGGAAAAGAGAAGGGGAGAGGAGGACAAAATTTTTACTTTGGCTCATTTTTTAAATCCAGGAGGGCCCAAAGAGTATTATTAACTTGTTTTTCCTTGAGGCTGGGGAGTCTCTAGAGTGTGATGGCTAGAACGGTGGTACTGCCTTCCCTTCTCAGCCCTTCGTCCACAGGATACAAAGTTCTGGTGCATCTATGGGTCATGAGCAGAAGCCTTCTGAGCTAGCATCAGCAGTGCTCATCTACTGTCAAACTGGAGGCCAGATGGAGCTTTGTAGAACAGCATTCCTCAGGCCAAGGGACCAGCTTCCCTGGGTGAGCCTCCTTCAAGGAGACCCCCACACCTGAGCAGGTGTCACCTGAAGTCAGGGAGAGAGGCACAGAAGAGGAAACAATTCCAAATAAGGACTTTGTTTCCCCCAAATGAGTTTGTTTCTCCTATTGATTTTCCCATTTATTTTCTATCCTTTTCAAAGCAATAATAATCATGGAGCTGAAATGTCTGGTCAATTTCAAATTAGTTACATGGCATCTATTTACACTCCTTTCTACATGAGAGGAATAAGGACGAATTCAGAGCAAATTATTTTAAATGCTATAGTACTCTGTCTTACATTGTCTCTATACTTCTTCACTTTTGGAATGACTTGTTGGCTATAATATCTTAACAATCCCATGTCAGATTTTGTAGTTCTCTTACAAAAAGACATCTTTTGTAATGAATTTTCCCTCAGGAGATAATAGGGCATAAGTCACCGGTCAGTGCCAGATTGAGCAAAAATCTAAATTCAGCCTAGTTTTTAAATGTTTTACATACTTGAGATATTTAAATATATTTAAAAAAATTTTTGATGACAAGCAGAGATACTTCACAATCTGTCATTTTTATTTATTTACAGCAAGGTTGTTGAAATTAATCCTTTTTCTTTCTGTTTATGATTGTGTGGGAAAAATGTGTTACTCCTTAAGATTGTTGGAGCTTAAAATATTAGCTTGAAACTTTGCATATTGATGAGTTGCAATATTTTGGCAAAAACCTTTTTGGGTATTAAGCAACCCAAAATTCAAGAAAGTATGGTTAAAAATATTTCCTCATTACAATAAAATGTGGATGTGAAGTTAACGATATTCTAATTTGGTACTTAATTTGATAGAAAACACATATTCAAACCTTCTAAAAAATATTTATTGAACACTTTCCATGAACAAGGCTAAACTCTGTAGAGAATAAAACAATGAAACAGATCCATTTCCTGCCTTCGAGGTACAATTTAAAGGGAGATGAAACAAAAAGTTAACTCCAATCAAAAGCTGGGTGGGAAGTGACAGGTGCTCTAAAGAATTTGGAAAAGGCATGTACTACTTCTCACAAAGGGTGAAAGAACAATTTGACAGGTGTTGGTGGCTTTTTGAGTTATTTCTGGAAGGATGATCTATAAAGGGAAATCCTTCTAGATAGAACAGTATGTAAATATATGTAACTTATAAACATAGGGGTGTATTTATCCCTTTGAATTAGTGTGTTTGTATTTTGGGGGTAAACACCTAGTAGTGCGGTTGCTGGATTGTAGGGTAGTTCTAGTTTTAACTTTTTGAGGAACCTCTCCATACTGTTTTCCAGAGTGGCTGCACCAGTCTGCATTTCTGCCGACAGTGCACAAGGGTGCCTTTTTCTCTGTATCCTTGTCAACGCTTGTTGCTTCTCATGTTTTTTATTTTAGTCATTTTCACAGGTGTGAGGTGATAGCTCATTGCAATTTTGTCTTGTGTTTCCCTGATGATGAGTGATGTTGAGCATCTTTTCATGTGCCTGTTGGCCATCTGGATGTCTTCTTTGGAGAAATGTCTGTTCATGTCTTCTGCCCATTTTAAATGGGATTATTTGTTTTTTGGCTGTTGAGTTTGATAAGTTCTTTATATATTTTGGATACCAACTCTTGGATAAAGAATATGTGGTATATATACACAATGGAATATTATTTAGCCTTAAAAGGAATGAAATCTTGCCACTTGCAATGACATGGATGGAGCTACCGAGTATAATGTGAAATAAGTCAGAGGGGCGCCTGGGTGGCGCAGTCGGTTAAGCCTCCGACTTCAGCCAGGTCACGATCTCGCGGTCCGTGAGTTCGAGCCCCGCGTCAGGCTCTGGGCCGATGGCTCAGAGCCTGGAGCCTGTTTCCGATTCTGTGTCTCCCTCTCTCTCTGCCCCTCCCCCGTTCATGCTCTGTCTCTCTCTGTCCCAAAAATAAATTAAAAAAAAAAAAAAAAAAAAAAAAAAAAAACGTTGAAATAAGTCAGAGAAAACAAATACCATATGATTTCATTCTTATGTGGAATTTAAGAAACAAACAAAAAAAATGAGCAAAGAAAAAAGATGAACCAAGAAAAACAGACTCTTAGCTATAGAGAACAAACTGATGGCTACCAAGGGGATGTGTTGGGGAGATGGGTGAAATACGTGAAGGGGATTAAGGAGTGCACTGGTCGTGATGAGCACTGGGTATTGTATGGAAGTG
Source organism: Panthera onca (assembly GCF_046562875.1). Classification (NCBI taxonomy): domain Eukaryota; kingdom Metazoa; phylum Chordata; class Mammalia; order Carnivora; family Felidae; genus Panthera; species Panthera onca. The sequence goes on along the minus strand of NC_138347.1, from coordinate 89,098,038 downwards.
TTGAATTACTATATTGTACACCTGAAACTAATATAGCATTATATATTAATTATACTGGAATTAAAAACCCAAATACATGTAATTTGGAGATGATTTGTACTTCATTTATATATGGAATAAAAAAAAAAAAACATTTTTAATCTTGGCCTAGGGATTTAGCCAAAGTTAAATCCATTCTATTCACAAAATCCTCTGGGATATTATGTCCTATTCTGGCCTGAGGGTATTTATGCTTACTGTTTCTTCTGCCTAGAATGCTCTCTCCGAATATCTGCATGGTTTGCTCCCTTACAACCTTTAGATCTCAGTTAGAACTGTGACCACACTATTGAAAATTTTAGATGCCACTCCTGTCCTTCTTCCCGCTTTATCTTTATACTATATATTATTATTTATTTTATTTGTCTGTTGCCCCTCCCTAAACATATGCTCAGGAAGAGGTTTTTTTTGTTTGTTTCTAATGTTTTATATTCCCAAATCCTGCATTGTAGGCATTCACAAGATATTTGTGGCATGGTGGAGTGAAGGAACAAATATGGAGAAACAAAGTGGTTCCAAATAGTTTACTTTAAAATATAGCTGACCCTTGAACAACAAGGGAGTTAGGGATATCAATTCCTTCTGCAGTCAAAATTCTGTGTATAACTTTTGACTCCTTCAAAACTTAGCTAATAGCCTACTGTTGACCAGAATCATTACTGATAAAATAAACAGTTAACACAATTTATATGTAATATACTGTACTCTTACAATAAAGTAGTCTACAGAAAAGAAAATGCTATTAAAAAATCCCAAGGAAGAGAGCATACATTTACAGTACTGTACCATATTTATCGTAAATAATCCTTATGTAAATGGACCCGAGTTCAAACCTGTATTGTTTAAGGGCCAACTATAATTATTTTAGATCCTAACACAGCTCTAAACTGAATGTGCATGTTCTTTCCTGGTGGCAGTCCTCTTTTGTGTGATGTAAATCAGCATATGATGGCTACTATGATCACTTGTGTAACCTTGGGCAAGTCACCTGACCACTTTGTGCCTCCATTTCCTCATCTATAAAATAGGACATATAAAATAGGACAGTAAAATGGGACAATGAAGTCCCTACCTCATAGGATTATTGTAAATATTAAGTGAGTTAATAGATTTATATGCATCTGACATATAGCAATTGTTGCATAAGTGCTTACTAGAATTATTTACTTTCCTTTTATAGGCTTGAGTTTGGCTTTGCCATTCAATGTGTCTTCAAAGACTTGGAGGACATTTCTCAGACCCTTTGCACTTTTCTCAGACTTGTATAAGTTGAGTTTCACTATCTCCTTCTACACTGACTGTCACTCTGCCTCCTATGTCAGACCCTTCCTCAGCGCTGGTCTTCAAACCTCCATATTTTCAGCACCTCATTCTGGTCACCTTTTACAGATGACCTTTTGTTTCCTTAACTTTCATCTTCTATCTTTTGTGCCTCTAGTTTCGGCCATGGAGTATGTGCTCAGCCAGCATATCTGTTCATCATTATCTTAATTGGCTTTGGTATCTCCCCTGGCATTCCTGTTCCAAGGCATAATTCATTCCTTCTGTTTTTCACTGCACCACATGGAAGTGCATGCTCTGAATTTCGTCATTCTGCAATATCCAGTCATAGCTGTATCATTTTCTATCCCTGACTGTGAAATCCATTCTACGTCTCTCATGCAAATAACAAACAAAACGAGAGGCAAAAGTCTTGATTAAATGTGTTTAGTTGACATCTTATCCATTTACATTGATGATGAGAAAATGCCAGTCTCTCCTTATTGGATCAGTTGCCTTTACCTCCCTACTTCCATTTCCTCAGTTTAGACCTAAGAACCTAATGGAACCCTGACGGTTTCTTTTAGGTGTTGGAACACACTGTTATCATGAAGTTTAGTTTGTTGAGTATCCATGTGCCCAGTGGCTCTTAAGCAGCAGTCCAAACTTTGTCTCTTTCTTACCCCAGATCTTTGTGGTCCAACAGAACAGGCATACAGAGGCTCACCTTCTGGGTCAGATCCTTCTGGTATAGGGAGCTGGATGCATCTCTATGGCTTTTCCATCCCTGGAGCCATTGGGGAGCTCCCAGTTGCCACACACAGTTTCTGTCCTCAGGTTGGTACCAAGAAGCTGCCTCCAGGGAAGAAGCAGTTCCTGGTTAGGTAGCAGAGACTCATTTTGGTCATTCAACAAAATGGAGAAAAACGTTAAACAAACCAGTATTATTTTTACATAAAAGACTTTCCTTTGTGCTGTAATGCATTCTTGGATTCAGCAACCAAAAGCAGAAAAGTGAAAAATGGACTGTCTTTTCCTTCATAGACTCTATGTTCACTCCATTGCTGACAGTAAGTTAAAAATACTTGGCTGGTGAGAAAGGTGAGAAATGGATGATTCAGTCCCTCCAAATAAAGAATCCGCTGCTGAAACGGAAGGCTGGTCAGATCCAGAGTTGCGACGAGTTGTTTTTAGGTCCTTTCCTACTGGGCACAATTCAAGGTGTGAGGAACAGGGGCTGCCTATATCTAGACATAAAAACCTTTATAAAAGTGACAAAAATGTCAACATGACAATTTTGTAGAAAAAAAATGTCAGCTCTTCCTCCTAATTAGAAGCACCAGGGAGAACACATAACATAAAGGTTCTTTCTTGTTATAAACCCGGACTCTGTTTACCTAACACTTTCCTCCTCAGTCACCTTGTCTCCTTTTAGATGCCATTGTAGGACCTGTTTACGACCCTGGCCTGCTTGCTCTCCCACAGCTGCCTTATTTTTGGCTCCTCTTCCGTCAAGGTGCTAATTGTGTTTATGAATACCTCCCAGCTATTCTTAACACATTGTTCCAAACAGCTCTCCTCCGGCTTTTCGAGATGAATTTTGACTTTTTTTTCCTCCATTGCTGACAGTTCAGGCTCCAATGGATTGAGGGCTCCCACTTCTGACTATTCTATTTTCTTTTGATACCCACCTCCTTAATTTTTCTTTTTTGCTATATTCAACTTCCTTTTAATTTTTTACAATAAAATTTTATTTTAAAGTAGTTTTAGAAAGACAACACAATGAAAAAGATAATACAGTGCGTATCCTGTAAATTCATTGCCCGGTTTCCCCTGTTAATAGAATCTGACATTAGTATGCTGTATTTGAACTGGTGTGCATACACTACTTTTAACTAAAGTCCATACTTAATTCGAATTCCGTTAGCTTTTCTTAATGTCCTTTTTACCTTCCACAGTCCCATCTAGGATACCACATTATATTCAGTAGTCATGTTTCCTTAGCTGCTTCTTGGCTGTGACAGTTTCTAAGACCTTGGTGGTGTTTGAAGAGCTCGACAGTTTTGGGGAGTATTGGCCAGGTATTTCATAGACTATCGGGATGTTCTAAACAGCTAATTATAAAGGTTTCTTCCAGAAACTCCCCCTTTTTTTTTTCTTTTCTGTAATCTCAAGACATTTACAAAAATAATTTGTGCTTTGGATCCTGCTGATAGAAATACTTCCAATTTTAGAAAACTGTCCAAGTTCACTGTATAAATGCACTACCCTCCACTCTACTTTGACAATTTAGTTAATTTTCATCATGTCCTCTAGGTACCATCTTGAACACTGGCACTTTATCAATATGAAATGGTGATCAATACAAGACACGGAGTATTCTCAGTTGAGAACATATTGGCTAGAAACACAAAGGTATCAAGGTATAATAAGATGATCTTTTTTCCTTACAGTTGGTTAGTCCAGTTTGAACTTTCTAGATCTAGAAGATAGAACGTTATGTCAGAATACAATGAAAATCTATTTCCAGAAAGCTTTTTGAAGACAAATGGATGTTTTGAACTCATAAATATGTTGTTCATCATAGATTTTTCTTTATTATAATTTTCAAGTTCATCTTGAGCCAGAAATGCCAGTGTGATCCAGTGTGATTGAGGTTCTGAATTTTGACTTTGCCACACATTCAACCATTTGAATCCTTTTGCCTGAGGAAGGAATGGCTTGTTATTATTTGAATAAAATGTTCCATCTATTATAATGGCCTTCACGTATACTTCTCTATTGAGTTACCAGCCACACGTGCCATTCCAGTTATTAGAAATGGAGCTTAGAAAAATCTATAATTACTGCCTAGACAAAATAGCCTTTTAAGTGCTGTTCCACTGGTTGACTTGAATCCAGAGTTCCTTAGAAACAATTTCCACTTTGCTTAGTAGCAGTCACTGAATGCTTTCTACAAGAGAGGAATTAGGTGATGAGTAAGCACTCCTTCCAGATTATTCTTGTTTCATCCTGGCTGCCTTATGCTGAGTCTCTGTAGTATGTCTGATGTACGATGTTTGAAAAGCCAGGCCATTCTTCTGTGACACCACAGAGGCTTCCCACTTTATTTGCTGCTCTGGCCTGGTCCTTCCAATGTTCAAAGACGGTGCATGGCACATTTAACTGCTCTGTGGTCTTGCAGTTATCATTTATTTATTTCTCCATGGCTCATTTCACAAAGGATTTGAAAGTGACAGGCTTCTAGTTGGCACTTTCTTTGGAGCCCATCTATGTAAATGTAATGCTGATATCTGATTACCTATTTATGAATCTAGCAGTGTGTGGTGGCTTATAAGACTGTACAGCTGATTGGGTGGTATCAGAGGTAGCACTAGGAAAAAAGAATATTGCTTGCAAAGGGGCCTCAGGTGTGGGGTAAGAACTTTCAGCACATGGGAGGTTGTCAAAGCCTAACACTTAAGGGAACAACCTTTATGTTAGAGGTACATGTGCCTGCTCTCTTAGTCACAGAACCACTGGGGAGTCTTTGTGCTTGGAGACTGATGTCCTGAGCTCTAGTTCTGGCTTGGCCTCCAATTGATCTTGTAACTCAATACAAGTCAAGGAAACCCTCTCATTTGCAACTCATTGTCTCATTTGCAACTAAATAAGTTGTACTAAGACCCTCTTAACTCTAAGGTCCTATGATCCTCTAGCAGATTTTGGAAAATGTTCACCAAAGTGCCTTATTTGTCAAGTTAACATAGAATTAAATATTGTGGATATAAAAAATTAAGATAGGTTTTGATCATCTCTTTTTTACTAAAAACACAAGCAAGATGGAAGAATAAATGCATTGCTTCTGCATAGATTTATTGAGTGCATGGTACTGAGAAGACAATAGTGAATCAGACACAGTCCTTGACCTCAAATGTGCTTAAATTTAGATATGAAGCATGTCATTCTCTCTTCCCACGCCCCACGTCCCCCTTCTCTTACTCTATCTTAAAGGAAGCTCATCACACCTCTGGTTGACTTTTTTCAAAAGCTCCAATATCAGGGTTGCAGATGGATAGGACAAAGACCCTTTAAGGGGCCAAAGTGAATTCAGGAAACTTCCTAAAAGTGCCACTTCTAGTTTCAGCATTGTCAGGTTTGGGGACGATAAGTCATTATCCAACGAATTTATTACTCATCTCCCTGGCTGTTAGCATATGTAGTGCCTTTTTACAGATATAAGGAAACATGTCCCCTCCTGAAAAATTGCATAAACGTGGCCCCTCTGTGCACTAATTAAGGAAAAGCCCCCTCCCCCCGACCTTCTTGATTCAGCCCCTCACCAGGGCACCCCATGTCCTGCCCATTAGTAGATGTCTGGCTGAACCATACCCTGCTGCCTGTCTGCAATCTTGCCAGCGAATTCGTGAGGCTTCTTGAGAACAATCCTTCTCTTCAAAAGTTCATGAGGAAAGAAGAGGACTCTGGGAGTTGCTCTGCTAAGAGGACCAGGCTTTTAAGACAATCTATTTCTTCACGTTTAAAATACAGAACCATATGTGTGAGCTGCCTAAGAGTTTGGGTGACAAGGCATCCTATTTTTGTCAGATTGCTCTGGTTTTTAGTACTATTTCCCCCTCACAGTGCCCTGAGAAGTCCTTCTGAGTGGCAATATGTCCCCTTTAAAAAAAAAAAAAAAACAAAAAAACCACCCACGTAAGATCACAGCGCCTGAAACGATGTTTAGGAGGCCAGTTGTGGATAGCTCTGTTGGAACTGAGCAAGTCTGATTCTCCACTGCATACGTTCTAATTTAATTGGCCTAATGAGTTTAGGCTGATGTGATCAAATGATCAATCAGGTTTGAGTTATGAGGTATTGAAAAAATAGGATTAGAGAAGAAAAAAGGCAATTGGCAAATTGACTACCAGACAGGGGAGCCTAGGAAGTCTTGATTTAACAATCGGATACTTTTTATTTTATTCCCCCATCCCTTGAATGCTAAGCCATAACAAAACCTACTTAGATGTGTTTGCTTGCTCATGTTTCACTGGAATTCACTTTGCAGTCCCCCCTCTGTTTTGATTCAAAATGCTTTTCTTTCTCTCAAACACAATAAGCCAGAAATTCTGCCTTGTCTGAAACATTCAAGAACCAGTGAATACCTGCTATCTAGAAAGGCAAAATGCCCCTATGGAATTCTTGTTACCTTTAGACATTGTTAATATATTCTGTGAAAAAAAATACAAAAGAAAACATGAGTTTTAGCACTGACATGTAACATTAGTTCCACTTAAATATTAGACGCCCTGTTCCTATTATGTAGTGAAGTGGGTGATTGGCCAAGGAGGGAATTTTGGTGTGTGGATTTTATTTTTTTAATCTATTTTTGAGTGGCTATTAATGGGAAGTCCTTGGGTCATCTCAGGCCAGTAACTGAAACTGCTTGAAACAGACCTTCTTCTAGCTCTGGGAAGGTTAGAAATTGGGTGAATGTATCAAGCTTGGCTGGTTTTCCACTTGACTTGCTGTGTCTGAGGTAAATATGGGTACCCTGTAGCACATGGGATTCTGTTCATTTACAAAGATGTAGGGGCTTAGTTTTTTCAACGGGTTGATTTTTGTTCTTGAGCTTTGGTCAAACTTCGAAAATGGGTATGAATTTGCTCCTCAACTTTGGGAGCAGGACATTTATTCGTGTTCATGTTTAGGTAAATCTGGCTCTGTTGCCTCCTCTCCCCTGCAAGGTTATTGGAAATTTGATCTCCTCCATTTTTGCCCTGCAATTTCCTTTGGTCGTTCAAGGAAACTGAAGGTCATATATCTTCCAGAAAATCTGAGGAAAGGCCTCTGGTCTTGCTGTGGAAGTGGATCATTGAAAAGCATGGTGCTGCAGTCTACATGTTCAGTTGGGCCATGGGTTCTTTGATCCCTCCTGGGCCACAGGGCCCAGAGTATAGACTTCATGTGACCTCATTAGTAGTCCTGCATTACATGGGGCACAAAGGTCCACTTGGATAGAGTCATGCCTTTTGGACACTTTTGATCCTTTTTGCTCATAAACAATCTCACTGCTTACCTGGGAGCCTAAAGTTCTGAAAACTTCCTTAGGTGACATCCAGGTCACAAATCTTTGTTCTTCCCTTGAGATGGAGACAAGGAAAGTATCTTCCATCCTTTCTTAGTAAACCTAGAGACATAGTTAAATTCTCAGTCCGTGTTCCCTGCCATGTTTGATTTCTGTCCGAATTGATCTGGACTTGGTGCTTAAAGTATGTGGGAGGGCAGGTAAGTCATATAAAACAATAAAATTCCATTATGCTTATTCATATACAGTAAAGCCTTGGTTTGTGAGCACAACTCATTCTTGAAACATACTTGTAATCCAAAGCACTCCTGTATCAAGGCGAATTTCAAGAGCCATTGGCTCAGTTGGGATCATGTGACATTTGGCCTCACTTACTACTCGTATTACAAGACATCACTCATTTATCAAGTTAAAATTTATTAGAAATGTTTACTCGTCTTGCAGAACACTCGCAGCACAAGTCACCTGCAACCCAAGGTTTTACTGTAGTTATTTTTGAGGGTTTTTAAAAATAGCATCATAATAGCGGCAACTTAACTTACGGGTGCGAGTGATGGTCAGATTCGAGGATTTGGAGTTGTTTACCAAGAGGCACTTGAGTCCTTCATAAAAAGTCAATCAGATGCAGGGAGTGTACAATGTTGGGTGAGAGTCAAAGGATGGAGACAAAGCCAGGGCCTCATTTTCCTGTCTGCTTGGCATCCTGGAAGGTCTGGTCTCACCTGATAGGCTCAGCTGAAGAGAGGCTACAACTCAGAAGAGCCCAAAGCTCTTGGTTTGTTTCTTCTCTCTTTTCCCTCCCTTGACTTGTTCCGCACCTCAAAAGAATCTATTTTCATTTCCTTAGCTTTAAAGTACTTGTACTCTCTGTTGTTTTGTATACGTTTTCATTCTGATTGGGTTGCTTAATTCTGGTGTGTTCTGTACAATGTCCTCCATTATTTTCAAACTTGCCTTGATAGAAATTCTCTGATTTGAACAATTTTTCATTTATTAAGATGCCACAAGTGAGATCACTGCCTTGGGTTTCATCCTCTAGAAACTGTCCCTGGCTAAAGCTAAGAGAGGTCAGAAAAACCGGCGACATGACATTTTATTAAAATACAAATAACTGGGTGGGGGTGCGTGTGTGTCGTTATCTATACTTGTGAGATTCTAGGGCCCAGAAATTCTGAGAGGGCTGCAGCTACCTCAGACGGGGGATAAGGGATATGTTGAAAACAGTGTCACCCTATGCCCGGTTGGCAATCAATGCCAAGATGGGGGATATTCACAGAACTTGGCTGTCTTCTTACCACTGCCTTTGAATTGGCTCAAGATATGGCAAGTACTTTCTCTACCCTTTTCTAGTGTTTTAACTAAAGAGCTATAGGGAAAGAGGGAACTCGTGGCTGCCCCAGAAACCATGGTAAACATTCAAAAACAGCTGATCTGTCTCTGAGGCTCATTTGGAAGAGAAGGAACTGCAGGAAGGACCGTGACCCAAGTTCATTGAAAGCTATGACTCTGCACATTTTTCCTGAACGGTTTTGTGCATCAACATCTCATTCTTTTCAGGGTCAGCGTGCAAAGTGACATTTGGGAGATGTGCCTCACTTCTGCCCTGCTCTCAACAGATCTGGAATCTTTGCCTTTGATATGGGTTCAAATGCATGGGTTAATGACAATCACAGGCCCATAGCAAATGCTGGCAAAATTTTTGCAAACATGGGCCAAATTTTAGTTTCATTATAAAATGGAAAGCCAGAGCTGGCTCTGAGTTTTGCACTAACATTTCATACAGAACTAATTTGTAGTTCTTCCAGATGGGTTCAGTGTCTATGGCATACTGCCTGCTACTCTAAAATGTACTTGGTATAGAGGATGGTGGTGGGGAAGGGAATAAAGTTGATTCCTACGTGGGGAAATATGAAGGTTTTGGGATTTATAGCAAGGAAGAGTTCTATTAAAAAAAAATTACCGCTGTTAACAGCAGCTTTTATCTAAATAGTTTCAGTACTGGTAGGAGAAAATGACAAAGAACCAACATTTTACTGAGTGATTCATGCTAGACATTGTGCTCTGTGCTTGACATATAGTATCTCATTTAAGCATTACAATACTCCATGAGTTGGGTATCCATTTTCCTTTTCATTGGGGAAATAAGTCATTTACCTCTGGACTCTAGAAATCATCTCTTGGTCCCTGTTATGTATCAGATGTGTGATATGAACTAACTATGGGATACTTCATTGGCAAGAAGTCAAAAATACCTTCCAGTGAGAGGCAGACCCAATTTGATTGTATTTCTAGTTCATGGACTACTGCAGACAGTTGTGCAGGTTGCTTACTGCATGAGGTCTTCTGGTCAGGGAGTAAGTGGGAATGTTCACTCACCAAGGTGCATGCTTTGGTTAAGACTGTGTCTGCTGCAGGGAAGGGGCACCTTTTTCTAATTTTCTCACGTATGTTTGCAGTGACTTCGCTGATGCAGATTCCTTATGACAAGTGAGCAACCTAGAAAAGGAACATTGAAACTCAATTTCTCTTCTATCTCAGCATCATAGGGTGTCTGTCTCTTCACCGCCCCCCCCTCACCGCCCCGCTTCTTTGTCATGCATGCATCTTGGGACAGTCCCTTGGAACTCCATTTGCCCTGGCTGCTGCTTTAACTCTGGGAATAGACAGCCTTCCTCGTTTGTCTCTCCACTTAGTGAGCGGCACTGATGGAAGTGTCCCTTGACCCTTTCTAGGCATTGTTCTTCATAAACTGCTTAGATTTCACTCATGTTATTATTTCATATATCCTTTCCTCCAAAACTGCATGGATGACCAGGAAAGTAGATATTTTTTAAAACCTCAGAGTTTCAAACTTTGGAGAATAGTTTTATTTTTTAATTTAGTTAATTAATTAAAAAATGTTTATTTTTGAGAGAGAGAGAGCACAAGCAGGAGAAGGGCGGGGGGGGGGGGAGGGGAGACACAGAACCTGAAGCAGGCTCCAGTGCTCTGAGCTGTCAGCACAGAACCTGACACAGGGCTCAAACTCACAAACCGTGAGATCACGACCTGAGCTGAAGTTGGTGCCACCCAGGCACCCCTGGAAAATAGTTTAAAGAGAAAATTGATTGAAGTGCTATCTGTCAGTTCTTTAGGAAATGTTTGGCTGCAAGGATGAATTTTAAAACATACAAAAAGGAAGGGATTGTTGTAAGTTATTTTTGGTGTTAAGTGTCTGCTTGATTCTTTGCAGTGTGTTACATTCAAGAGAAGCATACAAAAATTAAGATGTGAAAATGGGCTTATAACTTAGTTTAAAAAGATGTGCAGGGGCACCTGGGTGGCTCACTTGGTTAAGCATCTGGCTCTTGGTTTCAGCTCAGGCCATGATCTCACGGTTTGTGAGTTGGAGTCCCGCATCGGGTTTTATGCTGGCAGTGTGAAGCCTGCTTTTGGAATCCTCTCTGTCTCCCTCTCTCTCTGACCCTTCCTGCTCTCTCTCAAAATAAGTGAATTAAAAAAAAAAAAAAAAAAAGATGTGCAAAGCATCAGAGTACTATGTCTCATATTCAATATAAGAGTTGGGAGACAGGGAACCCCAGGATGATACTGTAAAACATGTAAGTTTCTTTATATATTTAAGGTTTAATTGTCCTTACAGAGAAAGAGTAAAAGAGTGCTGGTAGTTTCTTTAAATTTTTTCCCCTTTTTAAATAACATATACGTTATGCAGAAAATGTGATGAGACTAAGATATAAATTAAAAGAAAATCCCACAAAAATCAACTAAAGGCCCCAGAGATAATCATGGTTAACGTTTTGATGTACGATTTTTTTTTTAGTCTTTTACAAATTTATGTTAATTTATCATGGCTGAGCTACTGCTGTATATACATTTTTACACCTATGCTATTATTCGACATTATATCAGTTTAAAGATGTACAGAAAGCACGTGTGCAGCTGTTTTTCTGGACTATCAGCAAATCACAGCTTTAGATATTGTCCAGGGATTTTGGCCAGTAGCACTTTCTAACCTGATTTTCTTTGGATTTATATATAAAACTAACACCTCTCTATAAAGTCATTTATATATAAGCTCGAAGTATAGTAATTTTCCCCTATTATTTTTAAGGCTTTTAACCTAAACATATATGTTCAGGTTTCTAAATTGTATCCTTTACTGGGAGTTGAGAAACTCAATCTCAAATAAGCCATTCAAACAAATATACTCTAAGTGGAATCATAATATATGGAAACATGAAAAACCCTGGCTTCTTTGCAGTACTGTGGCTCCCATTAAAGTGGTAGATTTACTCCTGATGCGATGTAAATAAAACTTTAAATACAAGTGCTCAAGTATCCAGGCAGTGTAGGTATTGTAGAAAAAATGATTACATGAGAATTCAACTCTTTTGCAAATTGGGATTTTTTTTTTTTTTTTTTAATATGAGTGCTTCTCTTAATTCAAGGCACACTGGGAGTTCCAAGTCATATATGCTTAAAAAAAAAGAAAACCCTCAATTTCCCAGGGACACTGGTAAATACACACTGTTTCCTTTGGGCCATTTAATTTTGTATCATTTGCTTTATCTTGCTTGGTTAGTCACACCAGCATGTTCCTGGTTATATAAATTGTCTTAGGTGACATGATACTTTCTTTCTCAATCATGATTAAATGCAAAATGGCAAAACATTCCTTTTGGGCAAATCACTTTTCTCTTTCAAACCAGTTCTATCTTGAAATAAAACAAATGAAATGGAGGCAATTGCAATGATAAGTATGATAAGGTTTTATCTTATCACACCTTCAAGGTTTTATGCCCCTTCTTCCATGGCCTGTCCTCCTCACTCACTCATGTTTCTTTGTATGTCAGGTTTTAACAAGCAAAACAGCCTCTCAAGGATATTTAGAGGGTGAGAAACCGTTAGGATGAATCTGAATCTCTTTATTAATAGTGAGTTGCATAACAAATGCCATGGGATTGGTAGATTTTACTGTGTCTGTTAAATATTAACAGTACTTGTACTTTCTGGGGTATTGTCGAAGTGCCTGGATACCGCTCAGCCAATCACAAAGAAACAGGTTTCCATGGAAGCAATATCACGGATTCATTTCATTCTCAATGAAATCCACACAGCAAGACAGATATGTAAAAATAACCCACGTAAAATTGAAGCAAAATATTTCTGGGTGTTTGTTCTATGCCTTTTGGGGTGTGTGTGTGTGTGTGTGTGTCTTCAATTTAAAAATTAATCTAAAAATATTTGGGCACTCAAGAAAGCTTCCAAAAAAGCTGGGGCTCTTACCCCTGCCTGGCTGTTTTTGTTGTTCTTTTGGGCATGCATACCTGCGTGTTTGTAGGGCTCAACCCTTACTTGTTTATATTCTAGAACACAACATTTTAGACCACATTTTATTTTTATTTTATTTTTTTTAACGTTTATTTATTTTTGAGACAGAGAGAGACAGAGCATGAACGGGGGAGGGGCAGAGAGAGAGGGAGACACAGAATCGGAAACAGGCTCCAGGCTCTGAGCCATCAGCCCAGAGCCCGACGCAGGGCTCGAACTCATGGACCGCGAGATCGTGACCTGAGCCGAAGTCGGACGCTTAACCGACTGAGCCACCCAGGCGCCCCTAGACCACATTTTAAAATGAGAAACAGACTATTCTGAATGTCTGTCGACAGTCACTATTTTAAAGAACAACTTACATACCAATAATAAGGAATTATAATGACTGATTTTTGATTCTCCTTTACAAAGAGCTTTAAAAACTCTCTAAGTTTACTGTAATTATTTTATAGGTGAAAATGAGCTCAGAGAGGTCAAGTAACCTCTTCAAGACTGCACAGCTAATGAGTGACACAATCTGGTTTCTAGTCCAGATTTACCTGATGGTAGATGGTATAATTCCAACTTACTGTGCTATGTTTTCATTTTCATGAAGGAGAGACTCACTATTTAACTGTCACGGCAGTCAAAACGTGTCATGTGTCTACGTACCTCCATTTATTCATACATATACACATGTACATACATACACACACACACACACACACACACACACACACACTAAACCCTACTCACACCTTTTGCCATTGTTCTTGTGAAAAGCCTTGTATTTATAGCTCTAACATAGCACTTATTCTACTGCAGGGACTTTTTACCTGCTTCCTTACGGCTAGGCCCTGAGCCCTGGTGATTGATCTAGGTATTTCTTGAGGCTAGGACTCTGCCTGGCACAATTGCTACTTTGTCTAAATAGAGTTGATTTAGAATCCACAAGGGTTTTGAATGACAAGCAGAAGATTGTTTACATAGACCCTTAGCAAACGTGAGATTGTATTGAGGTAAGGGGATTGTGTTTGGATAAATGAAAACTTGTCACCACAGTCGCCCCTGAACCAAGAAGTGTGACTGATACACTTGAATAAATGACTCAAATAAATACCTTGAAGCATTTTAGAAGCACTATTCTTCAATTTTAAATGTTTATTTGAAAACACACTTATCTAATTATTATTTATTAAAAGAGTTCCTCTAAAATTAAAAAGATTCTACTTTAAAGTAACAAAAATGGGTTAAAAAATAAGAGAGTCGCCTTTGACCATTTCTCCCTCTATTATTGTCAATTCTTGAGCTTGCTTGGTGGTCCCACTATCACGTCATACTGTTAACATTGAAGAATAAAATGCTTTCACTGCTTAGGTTTTTAAAGATACATCTGATGTATCAAAGTCTTCGGAAGACCAGTTTTAATGGATAATTGTCTAGGATGCATTAGCATTTCCCTGTCTTAATAAACACAGTCTCTCAGATGTGACCTAACCTTTCTTTATGACTTGGCACCATTGCTCTATTATTTGTAAACTGTGGGAGGCAGAGTGATATCCTCAGGTGTCAGAGCTCATAAAGGACTGGGCCTGTCTGCTTGATTTCTCTTTCAATTTCCCCTCTGTCCTCTCCTATCATTTGTACTGGTTTCCCTGGGTCTGCTTCATAAATACAGTCCACTGTACATCTACTTCCATCTCCTGTTGGCTGAGGCACATCTATGGGTTTCATGGGGTACCAGATAAGTAAGCAAGTTTCATCAGGTGCAAGCTGATCACTTAAGGCGAACCCCCGAGTATGTCAATTAGCTCTGGCCCATAGGCTCCAGGGTGACCTCATTTACCTTCCTCGATAAAGCGCATGGGCTCGCTTTAAGCACTTTCCTTATCACTGTTGGTGTCTTCTGTTGTTGTTACCATTGTTGTCCAGTTCAAGAGGGAAAGTGTGTATGGTCGTGTTTCTATAGAGCCGTCTGCTGAATATGTGAGACTATTATAATAATTTGTAATAAAGACTATAAGCTACTTTGTTATTTTGAAGAGAAGATCTTAAGCGCTTCCGTTGGGAAAGTTTCTAGGAATAGTGACTTTACATATGTGTGAATATATCCATGTATATATAAGGATATAGGCATATATATATAGTTCTATGAATTCACTTATATCTCATATTGGTTTGGGAAACGTTTAAAGGGCAGCGGTAGCAATAGAAAGGAAAAAGGGGTAAAATCGTGAGCGTGCATAATAGTCGCTAACACTTCCCTTTTATTAGCTTGGCAGCCTGGTAATTTGTAGTGCTTTTTAGACAGAACCACCTTCAGACTGTTCCTGGGGTTATGGCATGATGTCCCTCCTTCAGCCATGAGTAAACTGTGGAGACTGGTGTGGTTTGGTCACAGTTACAAATCGTGGGGAAGTTCAATTTTATTCTTTAAATGAATTTTTTTTCCCCAAAGGAGTGTTTAAGGGGCACCACAGACCACTGCTGTGTGTTTTCGCCTATTAATTTATAAGAAGCATTTGAGATAACCAGAAATGCAGGAGTCAGGGGTCTAAAGGGAAATGACTCAGGAACCCTTTTGAAAAGACACCCACCACTGTAACCCATACCTCTCTGACTGGCCTGGGGCTGAGGTTTTACTAGGAGAGGTCTCTCAGTGTTGGTTCAACCAGGACAGTTGCTGTTTTAAAAGGGTTTGATAGCCTGGTCTCTGGATCTGACAGAAAGAGCGGCTCCCTCTCCTGCTGTGATTTAAAGGGCAAGGGAAGTTCAGCCTGCCCCGTGATCTCCTCCCCAGTGGCCTTGCTTCACTCGAAAATTTTCATGATTACAGATACTCCATCAGGTGAAGGTTTTGTCTCCAGAAGACCCCAATAAACAAGACAATATTTTAGCTGAATTTACCATTAATGCCCTCTCTGAGCACATGAACAGACTAACAAAGTAGGCATCTCTCACCAGCCAAGAGCAGGTGTAAATGACTGTGACATAAGAAAGGTACATTCAGGATGGGGAGATCTGAATCAGGAGGTGTTGCCCTAGGAAGACCTAGGAAGTAAGGGGTGGATGGGGAAAATATAAAGCTGTTGGACACAAGGAGGTACATTTACTTGCTATGGGGGTGACAGGAGAGGAAATGAATGAGTGAGGTCTACTTTATGGTTTTGCTCAAGACCGGTTCTGCATTTTGGAGTAGCACAGATAAGCTATGAAGGAAGAAATCAGATCTTTTACTACCATTGACCTTCTCCAATTAGGTTGTACAATAATTTAAAACTCAAAATTTACTTGGCTCCCTGACTCAACATGCCACCTAATTAGCTAAATCTTTTTGACCTCTGCTTGGTGACTCATCTTTGCTCCTGACTCTGAGACCACATGGGTCTCCAACTAAAAGCACTTAAAGAAACTTGGCATTGAATGCCTCTTATTTGTCTTGCTCCAATCTTGTGCCCCAGTTCTAGATTTTTTCTTTGTTATTGAGGCCAAATATTCACTTTGCATCTAAGATAGAATAACTAAATCCCAGCTCCATTCATTAATTCATTCACCAAATATTTATTGAATACTAGGCAGTTATTGGGCACTGTGCTAGGCATTGGAAGTCAACACATTAAACATGGTGCTATTCTTCACAAGTTTCCTTCAGTGCCAGAGAACCTGTCCTGATATTTGGGGAGTCAGAGTTGGGGGAAGCCTTCCCAGAGCCCTCCACAGCTGAGGTCCTGCCTTGTTTTGGAACCTCCTGTCTCTTCCACTCTCTTCCCTCCCCCAAGCATGGATGTTTGCTCCAGAACCCTACTTCTGAACCAGAACTCCATTTTCATACCATAGAGTTTGTATTTACAACATTTTTGGAAAAAAATTGAAACTTTTGGAAACTCTCTGGAAAGGCTTTGAAATGTTTCTTGTTTGTTTCAAGGGTTGTACATTTCCCCCTCATTGTCCTCACAGAGAAAGAAGGTGGGATTCAATTCAATAGAAGAAACAGCTTTTTTTTAATGTTTATTTATTTTTGAGAGAGAGAGCATAAGCAGGGGAGGGGCAGAGACAGAGGGAGACACGGAATCTGAAACAGGCTCCAGGCTCTGAGCTCTGAGGCCCGACGCAGGGCTCAAACCCACAAACTGAGAGATCATGACCTGAGCTGAAGTCAGATGCTTAACCGGCTGAGCCACCCAGGTGCCCCCCCCCCAAAACAGCCATTTTTAAGAAGACATCTGTATCCTTGGATTTCCAGCCATTAAGGAGAGTTCTTTGGAGACTGTTTCATGCTTTTATGTGAAGAGAGTTTTGACAATGTTGAGCTTTGACTTACCCAAGTTTAGATGCCAAGATTAATCATCTGGGAGAATTTTTAAAAAATGTGTGTTTGAGGTGTTGCCATTTCGCTAAGGTACTCAGACGCAATCTTTTCCTGTCCGTAACTCACAGTGAGTTTTTCCTTCACTTTGCTACTTCTTTCTCTCTTCCTTTCTTTCTCTTTCTTGCTTGTAGTAAGGTCAATTTGGTCAACATTACTTGAATGACTTTGTGGAAGAGATGGCTAATTTGTCACCAGCAATCACTCCCTCCTTTCCAGGGTGTGTAGCCACTGCCAGGACCTGGCTGCCTATCTGGGGATCACATTTCCCAGCCTTCATGTCTGTGTGCCTCCTTCTTCCAGTGGAATGAGAGCAGAGATGTAGTTAGTTGTGGGCCCAGGTACTTAATAAGTAGAAGGAGTCTTCATACTTTCTGCTCCTGCCTATGGAGGATCCAGCACAAAAAAAACATGGCCTTGGAAGATGGAGCTAGAAGGTAAGAGAAGCTGGTCCCAGAAACACCACCTAGTGGATAGCCACCTCTGCTTTAAGACTATGCACTTTTGGAAGTGAAAAATGATCTCATAAGTGGTTGGGCAACTAAGATTTGGGAGTTTATCTGTTATGGCAGCTAGTATTACCTAATTCTGTCTGCTTAGGACAAATCACAGACATAGACGCTGTAGGTAACACAAAGATGACCATGGGATATCCAGAAGTTTGAAGAAAGGAATGTGAACAATTACTATGTGAGGCAGATTTTAATCACTCAGAAGTTTAATATGAGTCCTTGAGTTACAAGTGACAGGCATCCAATTTGAATGAGCGTTATGAGAAGGAGAGTTGATGAGCCAATTCTCATAGTATTATTATTATTAAAAAGATTGGAAAAAACAATCAAGGATGAAACTGGTTCCTGGAAGGAACTGGGACCAGGGACTTCCGTGCTGCTGAAACTCAAACTCACTTCTTGGTGAGTTTCCATTGGTGATGGCCAGGGGAACAGGGAGGTGGAAGAAATGGCAGTTCCTGTGGATATCACAGGATTCACTAGGGGGCTGGGGGGAATGATACTCAGAAGTAAAGGAAGGCTCTATTCTCAGAAGAAAGGAAACGATTTTTAGCAGACAAAATAATTGGTTTCCTCTACAGATGGAGTAATTATTTGCCAGTTCACCTTCCTTTTATTATTTTTTTGGTCCTGTTTAGTGTATTTTTGTATTGTTAACATTTCCTGTTTTCATGTCTAGCTCCTGAGCTCAAATTAGATCTTTCCTTTTTGTTCCTCTGCCTTCCCTCACCCCTAACAGTGCCTTGTACATAGCAGAAGGTTAAATATTTTTTTTTTATTGGCTGAGAGGATATAATTAGTGCAATATGGTAGACTCGGGTCTCTTTAAATTATCTTCAGCCCGGATGCCTTGTTTTTATCACCGTCTCTTGCTCCTCTACATGAAACTTTGACTTCATCCAGACACGGCTTCTGAAGATGCTTTACAAGTAGCTATGGCTGGTAGACGTTCTTCCCACTCTCCCTCCCTTGGGGGAACCTGGCCTCCTCCTCCTCCTCCCAGCCAGTCCAAAGTCTACCATCCATGGCAGGGCTGGCCCAGGACAGACCCCACCTGTGCTGGGAAGCCTTTGTAGCCCACCACACAACACAGTGGCTTTGTTTCCTCTCAACTCTTATCACCGTGTGCCATCTATGGAGTAGGAAACATGTTTGTTACACAGCCCTTGTCTAGTTTTACACTGTTGTGTTATTAGCAACTAAAACACATTATTTCAATTTTGGTTTCCTTCAACTAGATTGTGAACTCTTTGAAGAACAGGAATCATCTATCCCATCCCCCATAGTGGCTGGTGAAAGAGCTTGAATGATGGGCTCCTGAGAAGTCTTTGCTGATAGATTGAATGCTTGTTTTCAGTTTCAAGACAATTACCCCATATATGGGATAGCTAAGAATCTCTAAAGATTCACATTAGTACGGTTCTTTCATAAATGAATAATTTCTTCCTTTCATTTTTGAATGAAAGATATGTGCCAAATGGTTGAATGGAATATATCAGAATTTTTTTTTTTTTTAAGTTACAACTTAGGGATAATGAAACCTATTACACAGAGGGAAACCAGAGTCAGGCTGATTGTTGACTGTGCAGAGCAACAGCTTCTATAGAATTGTAAATGGTAATCATTAATTAGACTGCTTTTCCTACACTGTTCTGGTGGTGGACAGTGCACCTGGTAATCGGAATGTGATGTGTATGAAAAGCACAGAATATGTGAAAGAAAGTGAGAGAAAGGTGGGCTGGGGAAGATGAAAAGCTGCTACGGTTTCTGATAGGATGCAATGTGTGAAGATGAGAAAATACCTAGACTAGACTCGGAATGGAGGGTGGGGGGTGGGGCTTTAAATATTTAAAAACAACCTCACCTCTCTGTTTCCTTACCTTCCATTGTACCACACGCAATCTGCTTCCAGGATTCTGCTTCATATCTTGTGCCTTTTGGAATCTCCCTGCTGCCCTCAGTGGTTTCCTTTTCATCATGATTGCCCCCTCTCTGCAAATGACACAGAGAGTTCAGACTTTCTTATTTTGTGGCTTGCAAGATTATGAAAAGGCTCTGCCTGCAGTTGGCATAAGCAACTTTTGGTAGAGGCATATTTCCTTTCAACTTCCCCTTCTCAGAAACTGCCTTCATTAATTGCTAAAAATGTGACATGGAGTTTGATTTGAGGACTTCAGAGAATAATGAAAGACTACAGAAGAAATGCCTTTAGGGCATATCTTGTTCAAGCCCTTATTTATAAATTAAAAACACTGCAAAGTCCACATTGCAAAAGAAAAAAACAACAACAACAAAAAACCCAAAACAGAAAATGGGGATCAACTCTAATGACCATAATTCTACAACTAAAGGGTACATTTAAAAAATTTTGGAATTCACTTTCAAATTTATATTACAGATCTCCCAGGTGAAGCAGTGCCCTGGTTACGTGTGTGGTACTGTTCTGTGTTTTAGTGTAACTTGTTTTGTAATTAACAAGCCAACGATCAAAATCTCTGCATTGTAGGGACCAAGAGTTCAGCAGACTCTGTGTGGAATGTAGCTGATGGTATGTCAGTGGACCAATCGGGAGAGGC
This sequence comes from Panthera onca, assembly GCF_046562875.1. Lineage (NCBI taxonomy): Eukaryota > Metazoa > Chordata > Mammalia > Carnivora > Felidae > Panthera > Panthera onca. Next base: position 89,077,905 of record NC_138347.1, on the reverse strand, counting down.
CTGGATCATTTTATTTGAAAATTTCCTGCTTCTATATGTTCGATTCCAAAATATTAAAGCATTTTAATGGTAGGAAAACTGCTCTATATTTTTATTCTTCTCAAAGACCCTAGGAGAGAACTAGAAGACAGATGGTTACTAGAGTAGATGTGGATATGCATTTATTTTTCCTTTTCCAGAAACAGCAGTTAATTTTCATTGAATTCTTAGCATGAACCAGGTGTGCTTTGCTTACATCACCACGGTTATTCTAGTGAATGAGGTATGGGGTATTATATCCATTTTCCTGATGTTAAAGCTGAGGTTCAGAGAGGTCCCCCAGCTTTAAGTGGTGGAGCTAAGGTTTGACAAAGTCTAGATAGTCTGACTCCATGGCCACTTACTGTGATTTGAAGTAATGCTCTGCTGGGGTCAGGGGAGTGTCCTCTCTTATGGTTCTCTCTTCTAACCCCAGAGCATCCTGAATAGATCCCCCAAATGCTCAAGCGGACACTCTACCCTTTGGAATGACCTGAGATGAAAAGGAGAATATAGGCAGATGCACAGATGGTTGGCCCTTTTGAGGGACAGAACATGCATAGAATCAGGAGGTTGTGACTTTCTTTGGCAATTCTACCCATGACCTCTAGTGCTCTGGGAGTCACCGTGCAGACTCAGGATCCAGTTCCCAGTTTCTCTTTGCTTCCCAGATAAGATAAAGGCAAGAGAATGAGTCTTACAAATGGAACTATGGGTTTCCACTTTTAAAATATTTCCCTATTTGTTGCCTTTTACCTCCCCGCCAAATGAACGAATGTGGTAAGTGCCTGAATTTTTTTTAGGTTAGTCAAATATTCTGTCCTATTTTCTTTCATAGTTCCCAAAGCCCTATGTTTTGGCATTCAAACTGTTACCTTTAAGATAGCCTCAGGGCAGTCCCAGAAAGCATACAAAAGTTCTCTGTGACATACTAGGTTTTGACTTTTGGTTCGGAAAATGTATGCTTAGGCTAGGGAAACAGCCTTCTTCACACGTCCTTCTCTAGGTGGAAGCCTTTAGTCTTAGCGGTAGGAACACATATTTCATTGCAATTTGAGATTCAGAAACCTCTGGTCCGTTCCCCTGCAATCACGGTGCATGGCAAGCAGTTTGTAGATAATTGGTGTACTTCACTAGGGAGTGGGTGCTTTATGCATAGGCAATAGGAACTTAAAGTAAAATAAAGAACAAAGTCTCAGTGGTTCTGTTTTCTCCCTTATGTCATTAATAGTAAATAAGCCCTAGCATTCCATTCAGAACAGCTTTCCAGAACCTAAACTCCTATATCAGTAAATGGGCCAGGTTCTTTCTCAGTGCAGTGACTTCTTTCATAGACTGTTAATTAGGTTATTTCAGGGTAATGAGGATGTTTGTGCCTTTTAGTTGAGTTAGCCAACACCTCTGCTTCCATTCAGCCCAGAGAGAGCCATGGTCAGGTGGGGGTGGGGTTTGAGGACAGTGCCAGCCTGAGACCAGCAGGGCCCAAGAGTGGGGGCCTGAGTTACAGGTAGCCTGGTTCTCCTTTGTTTATCCTTGACTTTAAGAGCAGGTCAATGGGAAATCAGGTGGGATACATGTCTAACAATCATCCCTAACATTGAAATAGTGTTTGCTGTGTTCTAGTCGCTTTTCCTTAACCATTGAAAATTCACCTCATTTAATCCTCATAAATACTCTATGAGGTAGGGATTGTTACTATTCCAATTGGTAGAAGAGGAAAACGAAGCACAGAGAAGTTCCGTGACTTGCCCCAGTTCACAGAGCTGGCAAGTGGCAGAGCTGAGGTTTGAACCTGGTTGGTCTAAAGGAGCGGTGGTATAAAGACCCCACCTTTGTTCCCTGTGTCCTAGGGAGTTATGCTGTGCCCTGCCCACTGGGCTGTGGCCTCAACAAGCCATTTCAAATGGTAACATGACCTAGACTAGGAAGACAAAGGACTGAGGGTGTCCTCTTTCTATCACTCTGTGTCATGAGTTCTAGTTCCCCTCCCTCGGACATTCCAATGGCCTAGGAGGTCCCACCGTCCAGGCTGCTTGGGGGCCAGGCCACAGTTTCCAGCAGAGATCTGGAACCAGGCTGTCCCTGAAAATTGAGGATGTGGGTGGAGAGGCGGCTAGTTTCTTTCTGTGCCAGGCAGGCAAAGTGCCAACCCCTCCTGGAAGAACTCTGCCTGTCTTCATTTCCCCTTGACTCAGCAGGAGAGGGAAGCTGGGGCTCCAGGCTATTCTTCATTGCTTTTGAACACGGAGTCCCACTTAGAGAGATGAGAGCCTAAGCATTTATGCTGGGGTGTGTTTCTAATGAACTCTGAAAGTTCAGCCTGCCCTTCTTAGAATGACAGTCTCCTTCCTTACCATATGCATGATCCCACTGGTCGTGCCTGTGCCTGTGTGTAGCAGTGGAAAGAAGAAAAAGCCAGGCACCTCTCTGAGAATTTTTAAATCTTATTTGAAATTGGGTTTGTCGGTTGTCTGGGGGGAAAGAACACTTGGCATGGAGCGTTCAAAAACAAAATGACTGTCCTGTCCTGAATTCGAGGTCTTTTTTTTTTTTTTTCCTTGGGTCAATGGGTAGCCTCCTTTGCCCATCAGGCAGGACCAAAGAAGGCACGGTGTGCACACCTCTCCGGGTGGTTGCCCACAGGGGATCTCTCCTCCTGCGAGCTTTCTTCCTTCGGCTAGGAGAGCAGCAGGCCTCCCTGGGTGACACAATTGTACAAAAGGTGCAACTTACACTGGGGAGAAGATAGCAGCCTTGCCCCCTCAGCTCTATAAAGCTCTAGTGCATTGCTACCCTGCCTGACTCCATCAGAGCAGAGCCAAATACAACCCTCAGGCCTAGCTTCCTGCACAGCCATGCCTCATAGGGTCCCTCTGCTGTGGCAATCATGACTGGGGGATCCTGCTGACAGATCTAGATTCATTTATTTGTGAATACAAACGGGTGTGTGTGCACACACACACCCTCTCTGTATGTGGAAGAACTAGGTTCTATGTTTATGCAAAGAGTACCAAGATGGGTGACAGATATTTTCCTCTATAGATGGCTTGTGAGAAGAAAAACTACTTAATGAAAATAAAAGAAGAACTGAGAATGGTGTTTTCAATTTCTTTGGTGTAAAGTCATTTTCCCCAGATTAGATTGTCTGTCACTACTTTCCTAGCTGGTGTCTTTCAGATTAGAATTCCTGGAGTCCTCTTGAATTCATTTCTGTGTTTTGGATGCTTTATTAACTACATGTGGCTGACACTTAATTTTATTGCTAGAATTTGCTGCAAAACCGATTACATGCTTCCCCCTCCCCCTTTGCCCTCTGCGGACCTCATCCCACTCAACTCCTCTTTGCTCTGCCCACCTTGGCCCCAGAGACAAGAACACTTACTGCTTTGTTTTATGGTTGTCCTGAAAACAAGCATTGGGTCCCCGATAGTGTAGTATACAGAATTTTAATGAGCACAAAGCAAGCAGCTCAGTCCTTCCCTCTGATATGAGCGGGGTGACGTCAACCTATCCAGGAAATACTGAATTGATTTTAAAATTGCTTTGAGGGTGAATAAATCGGCGGGACTGTGCATTACCATGAGACTGCTCTGCACGCTCCCCCCACCCTCCTGTTTATCTCAACACTAGAAGTATTTGAAACTGCCTGAATAGATGTCCTTCAAAATATAGGTTGAGGGATGGGGGGATGATTTTTTTTAAGGCTAAATTTTGTAAGTTGCCATTATCCTAGATTTAAAATGGTCTGACATTTTTAGCTTCCAATTTGAGTATTTTCTTTCTAATTCTGGGATTTGGTTCATTTACTAAAACTGGGAATTGCTCTTTTGCATCATCTCTTCTGCCACTCTCTCCATCTCCCTCCTACATGTTTCTTGAAGCACATTTTGGTGCTTCAGTATAAAGGGCAGTTCATAATGTTTTCTTTGTCTCCCATTCTACTCTATGAAATGAAAAACCCTAGCATCCAGTGTGTAAAAAGCTGGCATTGGGAGCTGTTTTTAAGAACAGGCACTATTTAGCAAGACACTGTCTAATATCAAAGCCAGATAAACCCTCTTCATACCACAGACCAAACACACAGTGAAAACCCCAACCCCTGTGCATCACCAAATGAACAACAACCCCTCCCTCAACTCTCTAGATTATGGTTAGGTTTCTAGATTGCTGGTGATACAACGATTTGCTTTTCTCTTTGTAACCTTCTTTCCGGCATGCTGGTTTAGCTAGTGATTAATGAGTTAATTAATTAGCAAAGATTTCTAAAGTTCTTTGAAGAATAAACATACTACTTACTGCAAGGCTGCATTATGTAAGATTATATCAGTTCTCCAGGCTTCTTAGGGAAAAAAAAAAAAAAAAAAACCCTTTTAAATTCAACTGCAAGAGCTTAAGAAAATTTAATTTTTTTTTTTAGTGACTATAGGTTTTGATTTTTTGCTTTTCAGTTGATTCCATGGACACTTTTCTGCTGGAGAAAATTTCTAATAAATATTCTCTAACAATGATCACTACTGTAAGCATTGTTAAAACTACCCTTATTCCATTCATAAAAATCTGACTATTTAATAATTTGTTAACATGGCTTTGGGGTGCCTGGGTGTCTCAGTCAGTTAAGCGTCTGAATGTTGGTTTCGGTTCAGGTCATGATCTCATGGTTCATGTGTTCGAGGCCTGTGTCGGGCTCTGCGCTGACAGCGTGGAGCCTGTGTGGGATTCTCTCATCTCCTTCTCTGTCTCCGTCTCTGCCATCTCCCTGACCTATGTGTGCTCGCTCACTCTCTATCTCTCAAAAATAAATAAACATTAAAAAAATTGTTTAATTAATTAATTTGTTAAGCTCTAGGAGGTATACAAGGAATTGTATGTCCTATTATTTGTCCTCAAAGAGCTTAAGCACACATATTTCAAAACAATAGTTTATAATATAAGGCAGAATTTGATATGCCAAATGCGTGGCATAGAAAAATCAGTGTCCTGGGAGTTTGGAAAAGGAGCTTAATGTGAGTTCCCAAGGGCGCCCAATACAGCAGGTGGAACTGTAAGTTGGTATTTGAACGGTTTCTAGTCTGTGTAGAACTGGAGTGTATTCTAGGTGGAAGGAAAGCAGCTGAACCCAAAGGTGGGTGCTCGGGACACATGCATGCTTAGGAGTTAGCGCCTGCACTGGCCTGACTTGAGTGCTGGTTCATTCACATTTAGGGTGAGTTAGGAAAGAACACCTCGCAATACCAGGTTAAAGAATATTGTGTTTAACTTCTAAAGAACAGAAAATTCCATAATATCTAGAGTTGACAAGCAAAGAAATTAGGAAATTCTTTATTTCACCACCTTGAAAAGAGAGGAGGAGTAATCTCATTTGTAAAATGATTAACCAACCGGGAGAGCAGGAATTACTACAACACAATGGAACAAAGGGAAATCAGGACTCAAACTGTGCCTAGTGTGGGAGCTGTGTTTCCTTGCTCCTTCTCTTCCAATAATTACAGGGTGGGGGTGGGGAGGCCCGAATCTGTCAAAATGCCTTCCACGTAGCCGTGTTCGATCTGTGCTGGATGGATATATGAATAAATAACCATTTGGTTGATGAACCCAATAAAATGAACAAGAGCCATCATGTAAAGCCTGGAAGGAAATTGCCTTTATATAACTCACTTTCTGCTTCATTAAAGATTAACTCATTTTTATCTACATATGACATGAGGCTGGACAAGGAAACTGATCCTTTTTAGTCTGTATTTGAAAGACAGATGAAGAGCACGGACAGCAAACAGATGAAAGCAAACAGAAAACAAAACAAAAGACAAAAGCCTGACACATCCCACATGTTAACAAACTAAAATATTGCATCCTTGATTGGTTGTCCCTCAGGGAAAAAGTAGCTGAACAACCCCGGAAGAAGGACATTTATTTAAATGTTTTCCAGGTGGCTTTTACTCTGTCAGAACCCATTATGCTGAATGGGGATACATATTTACAGGCTGCTAATACCAAGCTGATAAGAAACCTTATCTGAATTATTTCTAAGTGTCCTGAGAGCCCAGAGGTAGCTAAAAGCATCTTTGCTTAGAGGTCACTCTCAATCCATTGTAGCTGTTACCTGACTCGTCATTTATGCATAACCAGGGACTAGGACTTGATTGAACCTGAATCAAGCTTCAATTCCCTTGCACTTGAAATTCAGTAAAACAGTCAAGAACTAAATAAAATATAGTCAATATTAGTAATGTGATCATTTGCTTTTTAATGACACAAGGTGATATAGTAATAAGCCCAATTAAGTAATTGGATCAATTACTCAAGAGCCAAAATTGATTTCTAATCTTGAGTAACCTTTTTTTTTTTTTTTGGAGGTGATCCATTACTGCAAATGTGGGCCTCCCTTCCATGAGGATTTCATATTTGGTATGATTACTAGGAGAAAGTTTATCTGTTGTTGCCATCTGTAAACTTTTTAATAAACTCAGGGTATATGAACCAAGTCCTACTTTAGTTTCTTAATGTTAAATATCACCCATTTTTATTACGCAAGTTCCTTTTGAAGAACAAAACTCTTGGGTTGTTATTAAGAACTGAATGTAGTCAAGCCACATAATCTCTCTGATTTTCAGTTTCTCCATCTAGTCTATAAAATAAAAGGTTGAACTAAATGATCTCTAAGACCTGTTTTAGTATGAATTCTATTATTATTTATGGTTCTGTGATTTTAATTTGGTTTTCATCCAAACTGGTGAAGACCTCTAAAAGTTCAAGCCTGGAGGATAGTCGTATATTTGCCTTGGTTCATCTGCCATAGAACTGAGTGGGCTTCAACACAACAAAGCCTATTTACAGGCACACTTCATGACTCCTCTTTTCCAGCCATTTGTTTCCTTGGTTAGAGTGATGGTTCTCAAAAGGTGATCTCTGGACCAGCACCAAGTCAGTATCAGCTGGGGACTTGCTAGAAATACAAATTCTCAGGCCCTGCTGTCCACGTACTGAATCAGAAACTCCGGAGGTAAAACCAAGCTTTCTGAGTTTTTACAAGCCCACTAAATGTTGCTGATTCATGTTAAAGTTTGTGGACACCTTCATGAGGTTCAAGTTGCAGGTGCAAACCCTGAAGTGGCCATTGATCTAATTTTGTATGCTGACCCTAAGTTGCCATGTTAATAATGTCCTTGGGCGCCTGGGTGGCTCAGTTGGTTAGGCGTCCGACTTCAGCTCAGGTCATGATCTCACAGTCAGTGAGTTGGAGCCCCGCGTCGGGCTCTGTGCTGACAGCTCGGAGCCTGGAGCCTGCTTCAGATTCTGTGTCTCCCTCTCTCTCTGCTCCTCCCCTGCTCATGCTCTGTCTCTCTCTGTCTCAAAAATAAATAAAAAACATTAAAAAAAATTTAAAAAATGTCCTCCGTTGTTCATTGAAGAGATTGGGACACACTGCTTGACTGGACCAGCTCTACTGTAGGTTGTAGATCTTGAACTTGGGTTGAAAGTGTTTCTCAATTTGCCTTAAAGGACATCTCTTGCTCTGATCCTCAACACCATGCAAATGAAATCTTTTGTAACTCCTCAGTGACTCCTTATCTTCTATTAGACCTGTTCCCTTACTCATTTCACTCACCCTTGTTCCTTCCCATATCCATATCTTGGCTCATACCATTTTCTTTATTACCTGTAATGAATTCTTTATTTTCTCCCTATAGTCCAGATCCATCAAAATTTGCAGATAATTACCATCTCCAAAAAGCTTTTCCTTAATCTCTTCCCATGGGCCATCCTCCCGTTTAAGAGGATTGTCTCTTGAATGCCCTTAAACTCTATCTCCTGGAACAGCATTTCTCAAATGGAATTACACAATGCAATCACCTGAACAAAGTTTTTAAAATATAGATTCTTACAAGCCACTACCATTAACTTACTGAATAAGAATCTGGCCTTTAACTGGATACTTGACAGATCCATGTGCAGCTAGATGAGGTTTTTAGAAATCACTGGGGGGCAACTGAGTGCCTCAGTAGTTTAAGCATCTGACTCTTGATTTCGACTCAGGTTGTGATCTCATGGTAGTGAGATCTAGCCCTGCATCTGGCTCTGCCCTGGGTATGGAGCCTGCTTAATACTCTTTCTCCTTCTCTCTCTGCTCCTCTCCTGCTTGCACTTGCGCTCTCTCTCTCTCTCTCAAAACAAATTAGAAATCATTGAGTTAGAGCAGGGGCTGGAAAACTTACTCTGTAAAGGACATACATGGTAAATCATAACTACTGAATCGAGTGTCCTTTTCATGTCTGTGGTTATGGTACAAAAGCAGCCATAGACAATGTCTGAACAAATGGCAATGGCTGTGTTCCAATAAAACTTTATTTACAAAAATAGGGACTAGAGGCTGTAGTTTTCTGATTCTTGAACTAGATTATTATTTAATAAAAATGAATTATAATGTCTAAAATATTTAAATGGTTTACTCTGCACTCAATAGGTGCTCTTGGAATGAATACATAAAGGAACCCAAAGTAATGCAGTTGGTGGAACATTTTAAATTTGAAATAGACAATTATCACAAAGTAATGTTACTAGATGATCTTCACTAAAATCATGCTGACATATGGAAACTCTTGGTGGTCTGGGGAGAGGGATAATGGGAAGCTTGGAGTATACATCTGAATTCTAATTAAGCCTGTTCATTTCTTGGTTTTCCATCTACAAATTATATTCTACCTAATTGACTTCCTGACAAAGGGTTGGTTGAGGAGTAATTTGTTTAATGTTTTTAAAAATGTTACATACATGCTAAGTGTTATTGCAGAAGAAGGTTTCTAAGGAAGAATGGAGAATAGGCAGCACTAAAACTGAGCTTTTTGATTCCTAAGCAAAAACTTTGGTTGAATGTCTCCTGGAAAGTGGCACTTTGCCCCCAACTCAAATGTCACTCTGCTCTCCCATGTTACTCAGGAAAACCTCAAATACATTGTGTGGGTGATATTGAAAGACGTCAGGATCAAAGTGTATTTAAAGTTGCTAAGAGGAAGCAGATGTTCTCCCTAGCTGGGCAAAAGATTCTCAGAGTTTCCAGTGAAACATAAACTTCTCGAAGGCCCCATGGGATCATGCCTTAAAATGTCATGCTTTTGTTTATGCCTCCCATATGCAAAACAGTGGTGAAATGTGTTGTTCTGGGAGAGACGGAGGAAAGTTAATGAGCTAGAAACAATAAGGGACGCTATACTTGGAAAAAAATTGGAACGGATGTTATCCTTAAAACAAAACAGAAAAAAAAAAAAAAAAACTAGGACGAGATTAGAATAGTCACTTCCCTCAATTCTGTTTTTTTATATATATCTTTAAACATCTCTCTCTGAATTACCCTGGTTGGCTGGATGACCAATTTGTTTTCTTTAAGATTTTCTATTCTGGTGTTTTTCCAAGTAGAAGTAAGTTAAGAAGTTTTTTCTTATCCCCCATAGATTGAACCTTTTTCATTATAGCTAGTAACCACAAAATAGTTGCAAAGGAAAGAATGGTTGGTGGCTTTTAAACTTGAGCTGAAATCCAAGTGTGAAACTAATGCTTTGAAGAGTGATTTGAATGCAGACAATTATAGTTTTCAGCCAGAAAAAAAGTCCAGAGGCTTGTATTTCTCTCCGATCACAGTAACTTCAAGTAGTTGTCCCTGTAGGAAAACACAAAACAAATGTACTATTTTATCTATTTTATTTTCTTAAATAAAAACTTGAGAAGAAGGTAAGTTCAGCGAGATAAGGGATCCACAGAGTTCAAGGCCAGCCTACTGTTGAAAAGGGAGGCAAGGGAGCAACTAGGATAATCTCAGTTTCTGAAGGTTAAGAGTGGTGGACTTATTTTTTTTTTTTTTTCTGTTTACTCTTTCTGGCTAAATCGATGAGGGATTAATTGGTCAAACTTGACCAATTAGAACTGTAATGACTATAGCTATTTAAGCACACAATCAATGAATCTGGCTTTCTATTCATTTTGTTGAGTTATATTAAAGTTAGGACTAGATCCCAGTGCCACCATTGAGACCTAAGGCAGATATGGAGAAAGAGAGGATAAAACTCTTTCTAGAGAAAGAGAGGATAAAACTCTGGAAAGCAATAGGGCATTTATCTGATGGATTGTAAGGAAGGCTGACTTGCCTTCATTTGGTAAGGTGGAGGGAGGAAAGTTTAGTAGGCTATACAGAGCCTCCATTATACCTAAGTAATACAAAGGCATCTTAGACTATATATAGGTAGCTCATCCTAGAATCCATGTCTTAATCACATTCTCATATCTAGCCCCGGGTGGGACGGAAAGTATATAGTGAAGATTCTTTGTACGGACAAATGCCGGCCTGCCACATATTAGGGCACAGAGTAGAATTAAAGGCTCATCTTTGAAATAAGTAGTGGTGGTTACTGGCTTGTCTTTCCATCTCATTCCAAGGAATTGAATGAATTATTCCACCTTGTCAAGAAAATCATCAGGGAACGTTAGAGCTGGAAGGCACCCTTCTGTTCCATAGCTGCAGATATGAAAGAATTGAAATTCGGAAATGAGAATTTCTTTCCTTAACATCTTTTTTGTTGTTTTTAACAGACATTCCTATGGAGATTTTAAGTTTGCGAAGTCACTCTGCTTTCATTATTTTCGTATCATTCCTACAACAATCCTGCATTAGAAATACGTTGTGATAATAAATCCATTTTATAGATGAGAAAATTAGAGTCCAGGGAGATGACATGAAACGTTATCATTGCTTTCTCTGTCTCTGTCTCCATCTCTTAGATCCACTCAATCACTTGGTCCAGTGGTGACTCTTAACTATTGCTCAAATCGTTTCATGTTTGGATCTTCCCACCACTCCAGACCAAACTGCCTTATATTTTTCTTTTGATCACAGCAACAGCTCGTTATTGACCCCATTGCTGCAAGGTTCAACCCACACCCTAATCCTATCTCCAGATATTCTAAAAATAAAGATATGATTGCATTACTGCTTAGTTTAAAATCTTCAGTAAATCCCAGAGTACATGTCATCAGTGTATACTTTTGAAAGCTCCTTTAGAGCCTCTGCCTGTGGCTTTCAGCTCAGCACTTACACATTCTGTTCTCACTCTCTTCTCCTATCACTGTCTCCTGGTTTCTAGTTTATAGCTCTCAATGGGTCACCTGATAATGGGGGAGCACCATGTAGCAGGAATGGGAGCATCTCTTCCAATTTGTAGTTGAATTTATTGAATTCATTTGAATCTCTCAGCTAGCAGAGTGCCAAATATTTGGTAAACACTCAACAAAAATTTGCTGAATGAGTGGCTGATTGAAAGATGGGTTCCTTTAGTTCCATTCAAAGCCAAAGTTGCAGTATCTCTACTGAGGGTGAGGGGCATGATTTACTTTCCCCAGAATTCTTGACATATAATGTGATCAAAATGAAAGTTTCAGCTAGGGATATTTTTTTTTTCTCCAAGCCTCTTCTAATGTTCTTCAATCAGTTTAAACTCTGTGGGTATTGGTTGGTTACCTCTTATAGATATTATGAATATTCTTTCAACAACCTAACTTTTTAAGATACCTAATAAATATACTATTTATTAAATCCAGTGTAAATTATGAAGCATGCAAGAATAAATAGTAAAAAACCTTTTTCTGAGTTTGACAGGTGTTATTTTTTAAGTATGAAACAATGTATGTCTGTTACATTGCAGATGAAGATTCCATTTCATCCATTATTTGAGGTGTGAAAAGAAGAACAACTTTTTCATTAGTTTTCCATCTGGTCATGTTAACATGGACATTTACCTTTAGCAATGACTACTGAGTTCTGTTTTCTGGTGAACATATTAATGGCATGTTAATGTTTTTCTCTAGTCTTTTCAGGAGATAGGTTTATCAATTTTTTTAATTGACCTCCAGTGTGCTTGAAAATTAGGAGTAATAAGCATATGCAAATTAAGGCCTGTTTACACTGAGCAGAAAAATCTTTTGGGTTGAACAGATTTTTGGTTCACACACTGCCCGTATTATTTGTTTCATTTTCTTTTCTTTTCTTTTCTAATTTTTTAACATTTATTTATTTATTTATTTTGAGAGACAGAGAGATAGAGGACAGTAGGGTGGATCAGAGAGAGAGGGAGACACAGAATCTGAAACAGGGTCCAGGCTCTGAGCTGTCAGCACAGAGCCTGATATGAGGCTGGAACTCACAAACCGTGAGATCATGACCTGAGCTGAAGTCGGACGCTTAACCGACTGAGCCACCCAGGCGCCCCCACTTTATTGTTGTATTAACTTTTCTTTTGGTTAAAAGCTTGAAAAATTTGCATCTGCTCTCTATAAGAAGTATTTTTTCCCTTGGTGATCTTATACCTTTGATTTTATTTTATTTACCATTAGGTTGGCATTGATATACTTTTTAAAAAATTATTTGTTTATTTTTGAGAGAGTACAAGTAGGGGAGGGGCAACGAGGGGGGACAGAGGATCCCAAGCAGGCTCTGTGCGGACAGGCTGACAGCAGCAAGCACAATGTAGGGCTCGAACTCACAAACTGTAAGCTGACAACTCATGACCTCAGCTGAAGTCAGATGCTCAGCCAACCGAGCCACATAGGTGCCCCTGATATACTTTTAATAAGCACTTTTATTTTCACCTGCAGAATGTTGGCTAGCTATGCTAGACCTGAGTATTTATCTTTTGATGGTCCTCTCAAAACTAAGGGAGGTGAGTGACAGGTAAGGAGGAGAAGGATGGTACCTTGGAGGGCATGAGCTGAATGTAGGGCACCCAGACAGTCCTGCACATCAGTCCGGGCCCTGTGGATTCCTTGAGAGGATTCCCTTTGGGATGGTAATGTGAAGGATAGATAGCAAATCTGGGTATGGAACCTACAATTAGGGCAGATGGTGTGTTTTAGGACGTAGGCTGTACAATAGCAGAGTCCAGGTATCAAGAAGTGTGGCTCAGTTGTCTTGAGTAATAGCATCAAGCCAAATGGCACAAGGCGACTGCTCGTCCTACTTGTGCTATGCCAGCTCCTGTGCTAATTCTGATAGAGTGAAGTATTTTGTTATAGTCCCCTTTCCTATCCCTCCCTGTAACCCAGACTGTGGGTTAAAAATTGAGTGATTTCCATAACTGAGGTCCACTGACCTGGATGTGACTGAGCTATGACACCAATAGTTTTTGGTGCCTTCTGCACAACTGTAATCTTCTCACTGCCTGCATTAAGCTCCGGAGACTGTGCAGGGCACGAGTCTCAGCATTTCAGATTACACCCTCTTCTGCGTTGTGTCCATTTGGCTGGCTGTTGTTGTCTACCTGCCCCAATTTGAGTTTCTGAATCCTAATTTACTGCCTTACTTCAAACCACGCCAGAACCATATTGTATTCTAAAATGCCATTAGCTTCTGATATTTATTGGGATCCTAATGTATTTACATCCCCTAGGATGAGTGCTGCTACCTGGGTCTTGCACTATTGTGCCCTTCAAACAACATTGATACTTAAATACTGGATCTTGTCCCTTTGGATCTTATCTATCCCCCAATCCTTCCCCCCACCCCCAAACTGCTAAGTTTGTTGCTGCAATTGGGTCATTTGCCCTAGTCCCTGCTCTAAGTAATTAGATATCTCTGCCTACTTTTCCTCTACCTCCTCTTGTATTCCTAAATACCATCATGACTCCTGCCCAAGTTAGCCTAAATTCTGCAGGTTCTAAAACCCTATTTAATGTGCTTGGTTTGTCCATTGATTTGTAGGTGACAGACACGTGTCAAATAGATTTGTCCTCAGAGGGCAAAAAATAATTTGTTCTAGAAGCAAGGGAACCTTTGGGAGCCTTCGGCAGCAATGGAGGTTTCCGTAGTCCACGAACTTTCTAATCTTGCTTTTAATGTGTATGTTTTTCTTACCTGTCACCAGCTTGCTGCCATCAAAAGCCTTGTTATTATATTCCAGAACTTTCAGAACTCAAGGTTAGCAGCAGAAGTAGCGTCATAGTCCAGACAGGGAAATTAAGCCGGGGACCCTTGGATGTGAGAGAAACTGGGAGGGCATAAAGTGTCACAGGCTGTTTGAAAAACCCCTCTCTGAATGGGTAGACACATAGTCTGAGAAGTAATTCCTTGTGCCTGTGCAAGATGGGCCCTGAGAATGACACAAAGGCAGGAGGGTGACCAGGCCAGTGGCTTGTGGCATTGTTCTGAGTGGAACAATCCCTGAATGTTCAGGTGGGTTCAGGAAGCCTGGAGATTGAGATTCTTGGCAAAGACACAAGTACATTGTTGTAGTGATCAGTGATCTGGAGGTTTCAGAGGAAAACTAAAGACCATTGAATAGGCTTTTGATTATTGGAAGGTGCTTTCAATTGAATTTTTTTATTTTGCTCTTAGCTTGGCTATCACTGTTCTTGTACCATAACAACAGATGGAATTAAGAAACTTTAGTCATTTTTTTCTAGTTTATATTTTCTGAAAGTGAGTTCTAAGAATTACCTGGGTCAGTGTTGCCTGGGTTGCTTGAAAAATTCAGACTTCTGTGACCCACCTAAGGCGCACTGAATGAGAATATCGGGGGTGGCATCTGTGAATATGTCCTGGCCTTACATAGTCTAAAAACTGAGAATGGATTTTGGGGGCCATTTAGTTTTGTACCACCAGGGCAAGCTTCATATATATAAATATATATATGGCATGTAGAGTGGCTCTGGTCAGAATAAAACATCAATGAAAAAGTTTTTGGACATATTTGGATATGGGGAAACACTTTTACTCTTGGCCTTTAAGGGTTAGATGGTAGCCCATAAGTCTGCTCAGGGGAGGGCGTGACCAGATAGGTAAGACAGAGCGGATGATAGAAGAAGGTCTATTGTTAACATCCTGGGGATCCAAGGGGACTCAGAAGGTCTTTAGGAATTGGAGAGACATCCAAACTGGTATTCTTCATTCTTCAAATTTCTATTATCAGGGCTTGCAAGTGATGAACCTTGAAACAACTTGCCTAGGACTCAATTTATAACTGGCCTCCTCAGGACTGTTTGAGGATTGAATGGAGCTACTTCCACCAGGAAATATTGTCTATGAATTTCCTCACTGGGGAATTCAAATTCACTAGAATTTGAGACTTCGCAAAGAGAGTAGAGCCACAGAGCTGGGATCCAGGGCCCTGAAAACAGGGTTATGGATCTATTAAATGACAGAAAAGGAATCTCATGTGGTTGAGGAGTGATTATCTAGATATGCATGATGCAACTATGGTAGTCACTAGCTATCAGGGGCAATTTCAACTTATTAAAATTAAATAATATTAAAGATTCCACTCATTAAGTCCCACTAGTACATTTCCGCATTAAGCCGTCATGCATAGCGGTCACACTGGATAGCACAGATATTGCAGAACATTCTGTTGGTCAGCACTAATCCAGAAGAACTAGATTTGGTGAGAATGGGAAGCAGAAATGTTTTTATCTACTGAAAGATACTGGCTGGTACAGGGTGGGGAATGTGGACCAGGAAGACAAAGATAGCCTTAGTGTTGAAAAGGATAATTCTGGGTGTACCAGGTTTGGCTATTTTCAGCGTGTAAAACTGAAACAAGTCTGTGGTGTCATTCCAATTTATGTCTGGGCCGGGTCCCAGGGTGAATTCCTGATGCTGCTCTGATTCTGAGTTTCCTTGCTTAGAGGGGCATCATGGGGGGTAAATTGGCATAGTGGCCCTCCAGGGAAATGTGCCTGTTAATGTAACAGGTGGCTTGCCTTGGTAAGTTGTTAATCAGGAAGCAGATTTTCATATTTTGGTTAGAAGAGCTAAGTCCTTCTGGAGGTGCACATAAATACTAATCTATCCAAAGAATGTAGCTTTGGGAAGGACCAGGTACTTTACTTCGTTCAAAGAACCCAAGCAGAGAATGCAGGTGCTGAGACTCTGAGTTGGGCTTAGCCCAACCCACCAACCTAAAGGATGAATCCCAGGGCAGTTGGACCAGCCAGGATTTTCCTCAGTGACCATGAGTATATGGAAAGAAGAGTGGAAGAAATACAAGAGGGTGAGCCAGATGTTTTCAGCAAAAATAACTCTCTTTGTTTTTGTTCAGAGTCTCCTTTCTCCCCCGGACTCTGATATGAATCCTTCTGAAAGGGGCTGGGTAGGGGGAGGGACTTGGCACCAGAGAGTCAAAGCCAGCCTTTCGCCAGATAACTAAGGCTTTTTCTTCTCGCGCCAAGCTTGTCTGACAGTCTCATTCTGTATGACTTCTTTCCCACGAGGCTCTTCAGTTCCTGAAGCAAACAGTCTCCTGGCAGACCCACCCTACCAGGCAGCCAGACACAGCTAAATATCAGTAGCAAACAACGCAGCTGGGACTCCAGCTCTGATGAGATTCATTGGCAGCCTATCACGTGCCAGGAACTTTCAGGGATATTATTTAGTTGATTCCTCATAATAAACCAAGGAGAGAGGAATTGGAATCTCCATTCCACAAAGAACTGAACTGAGGTTCTGAGACATCAAATAACTTCCTTGAGGTTCCTGAACCATAGTGGTGGGTAGAGGTTTTGAACCCAGTTATATTTGATATCAAAGCCCACTTGTGTTTCTGCTACTAAATGACTTTGTTAGTTGGGCCTAATCTTCCTGGAAATTTGAGGCCTAGCCTTTTCTATGATAGGATCTTGTGCTTGTAGGAATGAGGGATTGTACATAACAAGGTACGATGGTTAATTTTATATGTCAATTTGATGGCGCCATGGGGTGGCCAGGTATTTGGTCGAACACTATTCTTGGTGTTTCTGCCAGGGTGTTTTGGGTGAGGTTAACATTTCAATCAGTAGAGTAAAGCAGATTATTCTCCATAATGTGGTGGGCCTTGTGCAATCAGTTGAAGGCCTAAATAGAACAAAAAGACTGGCCTTCCTGAGTAAGAGAGAATTCTCCAGCAGACTGTCTTTAGCCTTCGTCTGCAACATTGGCTATCTTGGATCTTCAGCCTACTGGCCCACACTGCAGATTTGGCCTCGCCATCCTCCATAATCACATGAGCCAGTTCTTTATAATAAACCCCTCTATATAAATGTGTACACCCTGTTGTTTCTGCTTTTCTGGAGAATCCTGACCAATAAATATGGGATAGAAGGAGAGTGAAGCTCCTCCACATTGAACGAGATCCAGGAGGCTGAGTCTTGATAGGCATCTCTACCTATTATTATAAATACTTGCAAAGTACTTAAAGTTAAAATTTTAGACACTTACACTAAAAGAAATGAGAAGAAATGATTTCAAATGGGAACCAGGCATGAATCTCTTTTTGCCTAGGTAACTCTTTTCCCATGTAGGATATTCAGAATTTCACGAAGCTGACCTAGATTTATACAGATGAAATTTTGCAAAGATCCTACAAGTCAAAGAACAATCTTACTTAGTGCATATAAAAGTTCAATAAAAAGTTGAGTAAACAAGGGATAAAAGTTTATTAAAAATTCAGCAGATGAGAGAGCAACTGGGGCAGATTTGGAGAAAATCCTACAATTTGCAGATGGGTCAACACAATATCAACTGTGAGCCAGGCCTCTGGTGGGAGCTGTAAGCAAAGCTCTCACAGTGACCCCTTTCTTAGCAGTTTGCCTCTGTCTGTGGTGTTGTCTGGGATCATTGTAGTGGGTCATTGACATCTTTCTGTGCCTTTGTGGGTTGTCTGCAAGGTACACCACAATAATCTGCTGTTGGCCATTCTCCCTGCTCCAATGCTCAGGTGAGTCATTTGGAAGATATTAGGAGAAAACCTAAAGTTTCTACTCCCATACTATCCAGACACCTGGCATAAGCTGGTGAAAACTGTAGCACACGAGGAAGTCTGAACCAAAAACTCAGTAGAAATCAGTAGGTTCACAGGAGCTCTGTCATGTGGCTTGTAAGTTTTGGAAACCCAAATTCTAAGCATTCCTCAGTAATGGAAGCCAATTAACTTGATAATTCAAAGCATTCTGAGCAATTTTTTTAATGTCAGGTTTTTTTTCCCTCCCTGGATCTTTACGTTTTCAAGTTAGTGCAGTAGTTCAGCCTAAAGTCTTACAGTATGGGTTTGGACATGTTGAAAACTGTCCTCCTTGCTCTTTAGTTTCCTCTATTTTATGGAAGTGGACATGCCTGGTCACTCCTATTATTCTGTTCTCTAGCCATTTAGATTCATAGCCTAGACTGAGGCAGGTTACTCCAAGCAGCAGCCTACTTAAATGATTTCCTTGATCATTTCTAACTTAACCAGTGAGGATTTAAGTCAGCTTTGGAAAACAACAACACAGATGGAAGCTATTAAAGATTTTGAAGAGGAATGAAAAAGAAAAAAAGAAATGAAGTCTCACTTTAAATATATTATGAAGGGAAGAGAAAATTGCAGATTTCCATGTTTGGCTCAATACATGTTTTTTCCATAGAAATTTAGTTATAAATGGTATTGAGGATCTGTATTTGAGAAACTTAAATGAATTCTTGTTAAACCAGAGTGCATTTTCACATGCAATGTGCATGCTGTTACAATGCAATCCTTATACTAAATTGGAAGAGTTTATGTAAAGATCTGGATTGTATATATATCTGAGAAATATCTTTTTTAAATGTTTATTTATTTATTTTTGACATAGAGTACGTACGCAGGGAAGGGGCAGAGAAAGAGGGAGAGAGAGAATCCCAAGCAGGCTCCGTGCCTTCAGTGTAGAGCTTGATACAGGGCTTGAACTCACGAACTGTGAGATCATGACCTGAGCTGAAACCAAGAGTCAGACGCTTAACCTACTGAGCCACCCAGCTCCCCTGAGAGAGATCTTTGATGCAAACTTCTTCATCAGGCCCTGCACTGAATCCATGAACAAGCCCTGTTGCCATTTGTCCTCAAGTCCACTGATCTATCTCTATTTCCATTACAACCACTCAGCCCAGTTATCATCATCTTTCCAATTATGCAAGAGTCTAACATGTGGCTCATCTCACTACCCGTCTTCAGTCAGTTCTTGGCAGGGTTCAGAAACACTGGTTGGATTAAACTCCAGTCTCTTTCCCACAGCCCCAGCCTATGCCCCCTCTTCTCTGCCCCAGCCCCTCCTTTTTCACTATCCTTCAGCCTTTTTCACTTCTCAGGCCTTTAGACATGGTTTCCTATACCCCAGTGCACTCTACAAAGTGTACGTATTCTTGTTTTCCTTCTGACTAACGGGCAAGTGACAGCTTACCTTTTAGAAGTTAGTTTAGATGTCACTTCATTAAAGTCTTGATTAGTCAGTTTTTTATTTCCTTCATAGCACTCAGCACACTTTGTACTTATTAACTGAAATTGTGTTATTCACTTGTTTTCTGTGGATGTATAAGTTCCTTGACTATAGGACTATGCTGCCTTGTTTAGTGCTATAGATGTGATTCCTGGAACATAGTGGGTACCCAATAATTATTTGTTGAAAGGAAAATTTGTAACATCAACAAATGAGGAAGTAGTTAATTGTTTTTAATAAAGGGCTCACCAGGGGCGCCTGGGTGGCTCAGTCGGTTAAGCGTCTGACTTCGGCTCAGGTCATGATCTCTCAGTTTGTGGGTTCGAGCCCCGCATCAGGCTCTGTGCTGACAGCTCAGAGCCTGGAGACTGTTTCATATTCTGTGTCTCCCTCTCTCTGACCCATCCCTGTTCATGCTCTGTCTCTCTCTGTCTCAAAAATAAACGTTAAAAATAATAATAATAATAAAAAAATAAAGGGCTCACCAGATGATCATATTTTGGGTTACCAAATGACCATACTCTAAATGATGACCATACTTTGGGTCATTTAACATACTTAATTCACATAAATATAATTCATAGAAAAAAATTCTAAGTGTCTATCTATGATATAAGGTGAAATGCACCTGAAATTTTGTGCTGTTTAACTTTGTCTTTTCTTCATATGTATACTTATATACATTTCCTGATTTGAAAAGGGAAAAAATATATATGTATACATCTCCTATCTATCAAACTATATCTCCCAGGTCCCCTATAACTTATTTACACACACAACTACCTTCATTTATGTTATACAGTTATTTGTGAAAGTTTCTTGAGCATTGTTCTAAATCAAATTCTATTTCATATAATTTATATTTTTGATTGATTATTGATTTTTTGTTAGATGTGGCTTCTAATTACTGATTGACTATTGATTTTCTGTTAGATGTGGCTTCTAATTACTCTCTTGTATCCCAATTTAATCTATAAATAGTATACATTTATACTTAAATGTATGAGAGGAAATGCTACTTAAAACAACTCAGAATTATTTTCCAAATACATTTCTTAGACAGTGAGAACAACTTTCACCTCCTGCATCTGTTGATGGTGTATTTAGATCTTCTTGTACGTCTTGAGTTTCCCAGGGGCAGATCATACTTAGCTCCTCTTTCTTTGTAGGATTTTATAGCACAGATGAAAAATGTAGGGTGAGCTGAAATAATGAGAAAATGATTTGGAGAGTTGTGTTCTCTGTTACTTAGACTTAAAAAAATCCCCACGACCTCTCTCCGCCCGCCCCCCCCCCTTAAAAAAAAAAAAAAAAAAGCGCCCAGCTCTTGTGTATGTTTAAATCCTCAATTTAGAAAAAAATAAAAAAAAAAAAAAAAAAAAAAAAAATAAATCCTCAATTTAGAGATTTGTTTGAAGTCTAATTCCCAATCCAGTCTTAGAAGGCTCCGGCTTCTGTTGTGGGTGTTGAACTGGCACAGTTTTCTGTATGCATTACTTATGCCTTCCTTGGGGTCTGAACTGAAAGCCTCATGGATTTAGAGATGGATTAATGCTGGCGTTTGGGGTATTACAGATGGAACACTGTGGAACTGTATTTCAAATAAGTACAATGCATGTATTCCATTTGTCTTTGGTTCGTGAAGGTGAAAAGGAAAAATATATTTCTACTTCTGTTGAAGGTAAATTAGAGAAATTATGTGACCATGATTTTAAGGGCTTGGGTTCACACATTTATATTAATAGATTTCTCATAATCAACTAAATTAATTCTTTTGGCTAAAATGTTTTAATATGCTTTTTGCCCAAATCTATTAATTACTGAAAGGCAGACAGGGTATCCGCTAATTGTGTTTCTTCACAGGTTTGGCTGAACTATTCAAATGAGCCATAGGCCTGCTTATGTTATTAGCCTAAGTATTCAAATCTGATTAATATTTGGACAGTGTTTAGTTAGCAGTGAGAAAAAGAGTTTTGAAAATTAGCCCTGTCATATTTTAGGAAGCAGTTTAAAAATGTGAAGTATGATAGCCTCCAAACTGTCCTCACAGAACAACTAGAGAATTAGCTGAATTTAAAAATCTACCACCAGCTAGTTAGGAAAATTGGTTGAAATACATGCACACGTGATGTGGGTTTGTGGGAAATATATAGTCATGGAAATCAAAGGGTGTGGATTCAGATCTTGGCTCCACTGTATTTCCTAGCTGTCCAAACTTGGGTGAGTTACATAACTTCTCTGACTTTCAGTTTCCTCGATTGTGAAATGAGGGTGATCCCACAGACCTCAGAGACTCCATATAATGGAATGAGATGCGTATGAGTTTCAGTTTCCTCGCTTGTAAAATGAGGGTGATCATACCAACCTCAAAGACTCCTTACAATGGCATGAGTTGTGTATGTGAAATAAGGGGAGAGAGAACGCTTTATTCTGGGGGCAGAGTTATGGTGGGCAGTCTAGATCCTTCTCTCTTCTCCCCTACTTCAAGCTTCCCTAAAACTCTTTTTCATCTCCAATCTGCTCCAGGTCTTTTTCCTTCCTGGTCCTGTTTCCTTTCAGTGGCTCATGTTTTTCTCCTGTCAGTGGCTGTCTGTGTTTTCTAATATAAAGCCAGTGGGGGAAAGAGGGAGGGGGCGGGTGCCTGGGTGGCTCAGTCAGTTAAGAGCCCAACTCTTGATTTTGGCTTAGGTCATGATCTCCTGGTTCGTGAGATCAAGCCCTGCGTTGGGCTCTGCACTGATAGCACGGAGCCTGCTTGGGATTCTGTCTCTCTCTCTGCCCCTCCCCTGCTTGTTCTCTCTCTCTCTCTCTCTCTCTCTCTCTCTCTCTCTCAAAAACAAACAAACAAACAAACAAACAAACTTAAAGCCAGTGGTGTTGCCACTTCTCTAGTTCTCAGCCTTGCTCTTTCTCAAAGCTGTGTAGCACTGTAGTACCTGCCCTGAGCCGTGTGTTTTCCCTGGCGAGGGGACCTGGGGAATCCATGGGACAGACAAAGGCAGGCTTCCTCATTTTCCTCTCTTTTTTCTTTTTAAATTCAAACCAAAACAATGTGGCCTACTTAACTCTTCATGGGCTGATGGCTTTTTAGTAAGTGGGTGACTGACAGTGTTTAGGGCTGAGCTGCTCAACAGAAAGAAAATGGAGCCACAAATGTGAACCACATGTGTAATTTTAAATTTTCTGCTAACCATATGAAAACAAAAATTAAAAAGGCGGAATTAATTTTAACAATATATTTGCTTAATATATTTATCATTTCATTATGTAATCAGTATTATAAATTATTAATGACATAGTTGCATCTGTTTTGGGCACGTTTTGATTTGAACTAGCCACATTTCAAATGCTCAGTAGACACGTGTGTCCAGTGGCTACTATACAGGGAAGGTTTAGACAAATTCTCTCTCTCTCTCTTAAAGCTGTACAACAATTTTAGGAATAGGCTAACTCATCTATCCCAAATTCTCCATATCAGGCAAGTGGTACACAGGAAGACAAAGTCAATCATCTAACATTATTGTTCAACTGGTCGGTGCCACACTGAGAACTTGAACTCCATTCCCTTGACTCAGTTCATTGCTGTTTTTGTTTTCTTTTTTCTAATTAAACATCTAACTTACAGATTCCACTTTAGAGGTAAAGATACAGAAGCTCAGACAAATGAAGTCACAGTACGTCTCACTGGGAGGAATTGAAAAATTCCTCCAAGAGTAAAATGACAGACTCCTGATGGGATTATGTGACAGGGTGGGTAACTCCCCAGTTCCATTAATACCATAAGGAACAATTCTTCCAAATTTTGTTGAAAAAGAAAACTGGTGCCTCAGGGGAAAATGAGCCTTTACAAAAATCTCTTTGTATTTCAACTTTAAATTGGTATTAATGACTCCTGGAGTGCATAGCTCTAGGCCTGGCCCATAGAATCTCTCACAAATGTTTGCTCAGTGTAAGCACTTGGTAAAAAGGATAGAAAATTAGGGGCGCCTGGGTGGCTCAGTCGATTGAACGTCTGACTTCAGCTCAGGTCATGATCTCACGGTTCGTGGGTTTGAGCCCCGCATCCGGCTCTGTGCTGCCAGCTTGGAGCCTGGAGCCTGCTTCGGATTCTGTGTCTCCCTCTCTCTGCTCCTCCGCTGCTCTCACTCTGTCTCTCTCTCTCTCAAAAATAAATAAAGATTAAAAAAATTTAAAAAAAAGAATAGAAAATTAAAACTAGCATAAATATTGGAAACCATTTAGTTAGACTATGATGATAAAGTGCCCGGTAACTCAACAAATTTTAATATGTCCTCCCCTCTTAATGTTTCAGATGAGAGAAGTGACTTGCCCAAGATCACACAGCTGATAATTTGTAGAACGCAGGTCTCTGTAGATTGCTTAGTGATTTTTTTTTTTCAAACCATGATTTCAGCTCCTCTGATCAGACAGAAATGAACTGATAGCTAAGTAACATCTTGTGAATGGAGGAAATTTGGAACCTCAAGATACGACATCTAAACTGGAAATTTGGGAAGCATTTGTGGAGATAGAGACCTGTTTCTTGAGAGTGCTATTAAAAAGCTAGGGGAATGCAGTTACACAGTTAGTCTGGACTTGTTCCAGTGCCCTGGTATTTTTTGAATTTCCCCATGAACACCTCCCTTGAGGAACATACCGCACTTGGTACCTCAGGATGCCTTCTGCATATGCAGTTGACAAAGTGGCAGGACATCTGCGGGGGTGTGTATCTGAGACAGCCCAGGGGCTCATTCAAGACACTCTTGCTTTTTGACTCTTGGGTTTGACTCATTCTTGCTCTTTTTTTTGAGCCTGAAAAGTGCCTAGCACCGTACCTGGACAACTTTCGGGATGGAGTTATTTCTGCCCAGACACACTTCTAGGCCCCAGGCTGCCGGTTGTTGAGCACTGACCCCGTGTTCCAGATATCCGAGGGTATGTTTGTGGAAGCCAGGGCTGTGGCAGAAAGGGCTCTGGAGTGGCAAAAATGCTGAGAAATTTGATGAAATCAGGGCACCATATAAGTTGGTGTAGCACAGTGATGTTGCTCTGAGGAGTGAGGTGGAAGAAAATATCCCCAGGATAAAAAAGAACAGGATGAAAAATCCTGGCTAAAAAACAAGATATGGATTTTTCCTTCCCAGACAGATTGTTAAATAGGCTTTACTTGTTCAGTGGGGTCTGGTAATGAAAGTTGACAGTATATTAAGGTTATTTCAGGTTCTACTGTCTCCCAGGGTCACAAAAGCCTTCTGTTATGCATGTTAATCCATCTCAGCATTCCTGCCAGGAGCTGCCTAAGTAGGGCAATCGGTTTAGCATGTACCCTTCCCCTTTCCAGTTTGGTTGAGAGGCAAAACCTACCAATTAGCAGAATATGTATTGAAAATCAAGTGATGTTTTTCTATTCTAAAGACATAGTGCCAAAATTTGTGATCAATAAACGATTAATTCAACTGCTATTTCCTCAGAAATGCAAAGCAAGAAGAAAGCAATCCCTTCCTTCTCTCCCCCTTTCTTTTTTGGTGCGTGTGCATGCATGCACATGTGTACATTTGTGTGCATATATAAAACTGCATGGTGAATTTAGACTCACAGACTGGAAATACTGGTTGGCTCTTGCCAAGCCCAGCTCATATGCTATCTTCCCCCATCTTCAGGCATATCATTTTCTTATTTGCAAACTCCCACCAACTATCCCATTAGCTATAGAAGGGGAAACATCACCAAGAAAACACTGGAGATGTAATTAAATCTTGTTAAAGAGGAGATTACAGAAGTGTCTCTAAAACTAATCTATTACTAATTGTGGTGTGTCCCCACCAACAGACATTACTCCGGATGATGCTTTCAAATAGATTATAGGGGCACCTGGGTGGCTCATTTGTTTAAGCATCCAACTTAGGCTCAGGTCATGATCTCACCACTCCTGAGTTCAAGCCCCACGTCGGGCTCTGTGCTGACAGCTCAGAGCCTGGAGCCTGCTTCGGATTCAGTGTCTCCCTCACTCTCTGCCCCTCCCCCACTCGCAATTTGTCTCTCTCTCTCTCTGTCTCAAAAATAAATAAACACTAAAATAAATAAATAAGTTTATAAACTTCTTGTGGTTATAAAATAACCAGAACAACCTATTTTGCAAAGCGGTGTTGTTTCAATCTTAAGCTAATGCATTCTGCACAACCAATGACAATAGTAGAAAAAGCAAGAACTTTAGAATTCATTTGATTGGGTTAGAATCCCAGCTTTGCCAGATACTTAGTGTGGACCACAAGCAATTTACTAATCTCTCTAAGCCCCAATTTCCTCATGTTTAAATTGTGAATGATTGTACCTATATCTTAGGATTCTTAAAGATAAATGATACATGTACAATGTTTGGCTCTAGAATTGGTGATCTATTAATGGTTACAATGGTGAAATGAAGACAAAATTCAACATTAGTTCTAGTAAATTGTTACCACCTTTTGTCCGCTTGTTGAGCCTTGGTGACAGTATACCAGAGAAAGGATGCTATATGCCCAAACCTAAGTGGTCAACACAGAAGACAAAAATACCTCTTTCTACCCACATTTATCTTTGAGCAAAGCTATAAAAGCGAGTTCTATTCTCTTTTCTCTTGATAAAAGCAAAATGTATTCACTCTAAGTGGCTATTAGAAGACCAATCTCTGTACAGCCCATTCTATATAATAGGTACTCAAAACTCATTCACTCTATAATGGCTTAATATTTTCTGTACAGTGACTAGTGGTGGTGTAGGCTCCTAATAAAACATTGCATCAACTCCTGAACCTCTGAATCTTTGAAGCAGATGTTTTCCTAACATTCTGTAAATACTCCAATCATCTCAAACTGCTGGGATTTCACCTTTGTACCATTTTTAGAAATGTGCCCATTGAGTAATGGGCCTGTCTAATCTGTTTGACGTTTATTGGTACTGCAAGTGTAGCAAGGTTGGGAGATGTAGCAGAGCACATTCTAAATAAATCAACAGAAGAAAGCAAACTAAATCACAGGGGGAAATTACAGTGTCCAAATCATTTATACACTAGTGATTACCATTTCACCTGGGTCCAACTGATGTCACATGAGAGTCTCCAAAGCCCTAGGAATCATTCATCAATCCGACTAAACCTGCTCATCCATGGTCCACAGTGAAATCGACCAGTGTGGTGAAGACTTACAATAGTGTAGGGCAGGAAGATTAATTAGTGATGAGAAGGAACATGTGGAGAAGAAAATGGACTGGATTTGAGGGCTTCTGGCACCATTTCTGCTATCAGTTAGCTGCACGACTTTAGGGGAGTCACTTTACATCTCTGGACCGCAGTTTCCTTAACAAGGTAATGTATGTATATCTCTGTGTGTATGTATTTTTGGAAGTGTGTATATAGGGGAAATTGATTGTGATTTTTCACAGTTGTAAAAGGATCAGAACCTCTATTTCAAATGATATGTAACTCAAAACTTGACACAAAAAACGGATAAAAGCAATATTAAGTGTTTGGAGAAGGGGACCCAGAACAGACTGGACTTCTCCTATCATATGGCAGCTCTAAACAGACTTTCATAGATACCGAGAGCTCTTTGGACTAGGTGTGATTAAACGATCTGTAAGTTCTTACCAACTCTTCAATTTCATTTTATTTTATTAATTTTAATTTCAATTTTATTTAGGTCTGTGGCGAACTCACCCCCACAGGTTAAATGTTCAACATATGCAAATATCTTATTAATTTCAAATTTGTTAATTGGCAAATTATGCAAACAATTTGTCAAATAATTTATTAAAGTAGTTTGGCTTTACGTCTCAAGAGTCAGTGGTTTAAGGTCCTGTAGGTTTTACTAATTTAAAGTCTGAATTAATATAATGCTTCTTGTGTTTTACTTCTATCTTTGTTATCATTGTAACAAATGGCCCAACTGCATTGCTCATTGTAAACTGTAAGCTCCTTAGGGAGTCTGCTTCCAGTTAGAATGGAGAGAGTCCCAAGAAACTGTTGCTCTCATCCTAACAATGAGAATAAGTCAGATTATCTACAAAATCATAGATTTGCTTTTAACCCATTAGGGACTTGAGGGATTCAAAGAAGCCTAAATGAACTAAATCCCAGAAAATTCAGGTTCTTCCTAGAAGAGTGGAGAGAGACCCAGAGATGCTGTCATTCTGGTGGAAGTCAGATGAAGTGACTCCAACACACATTGGAGTAAGGAAAAACTAGGCAAACTTTTAATGAAATTTTAACAGTTGAATTTGAGGTGGAATAACGAATTGGCATCCTGAGGACTTCAGGCATGGAGCAAGTCTGTATCTCCCCATTGACTCTCTCCCAAGAGGTTTCACCTCTTGGTAGTTTATAGGGTAGGCTATGAAGACTTGAGGCAGAGCAGGAGAGATAAAAAGGATAACTCTGAGCACAGGAGTCCCTCACTAAGTGTTAAGTAGAAGACCACTGGGGGTTGAAGATAAGGCAGGGAGGCAGAGGGAGATCTCATAGGCACAGAAAGCTGGGGGTGGAGCTAGCGATTTAAAACTAGAGAATGGGCTGTGAAACATAGAGATCTACAGAGTCTCAAGTGTTCACAGATTTCAAGCCCAGCTGAAAGGAAAGTCCCCATTCTGCCCACAAAACATATAAAACCAATAGTGAACTGAATAGGATTGTGGAAAAGACAAGACCCCACTCAGCTAAGGGTTAGATTGAACTAAGTGCATACTAGTAGCCTGACAGAAGAAAAGAGATATCCTTTCTGGATGAGGGAGTAGTACAAATATTATATATTTAAAAATATTTAAAAAAAAATTTTTTTAACGTTTATTTATTTTTGAGACAGAGAGAGACAGAGCATGAACAGGGGAGGGGCAGAGAGAGAGGGAGACACAGAATCTGAAACAGGCTCCAGGCTCTGAGCTATCAGCACAGAGCCCGACGCGGGGCTTGAACTCACGGACCGTGAGATCATGACCTGAGCTGAAGTCGGCCGCTTAACTGACTGAGCCACCCAGGCGCCCCTAAAAATATTTTTTAATCAAAGTATGGTTGACACATTACATTAGTTTCAGGTGTACCACACAGTTGATTTGACAAGTCTATAGGTTATGCTGGGTTCACCGCAAATGTAACTACCATCTGTCGCCATACAGCACTATATATATCATTGACTGTGTTTTCCATGCTCTACCTTTTATTTCTGTGACTTATTTGTTCCATAACTGAAAGCGTGTACCTCCCATTCTTCACCCATTTCGCCCATCCCTCTCATCCCTCTTCCCTCTGGCAACCATCAGGTTGTTATTTGTACTTATGAGTCTGTTTCTGTTTTTTGTATATTTGCTTTGTTTTTTAGATTCCACATATAAGTGAAATCATATGATAATTGTCTTTCTTTGGCTTATTTCACTTAGCATAATACTCTTTAGGTTCCTCTATGTTGTCACAAATGGCAAGATCTCATTCTTTTTTATGGATAAGTAATAGTCTATTGTATGTATGTATATATACTATATCTTTTTTATCCATTCATCTATCAGTGGACACTTGGGTTGCTTCTGTATCTTGGCTATTGTAAATAATGCTGCAATAAACATAGGAGTGCATATTATCTTTTTAAATTAGTGTTTTTGTTTTCTGGGGGAAACAACCACTAGTAGAATTACTGGATCAAAAGGTATTTCTGTTTTTAACTTTTTGAGAAAACTCCATACTATCTTCTGCAGTGGCTGCCTCAGTTTGCGTTCCTACCAACAGTGTAAGAGGGTCCCCTTTCTCCACATCCTCACCAACACCTGTTTTTCGTGTGTGTGTGTGTGTGTGTGTGTGTGTGTGTGTGTGTGTGTTTAGCCATTCTGACAGAAGTAAGGTGATGTCTCATGTGGTTTTTACTTGCATTTCCCTGAGGATTAGTGATGTTGAGTGTCTTTTTATGTGTTGGTTTGCCATCTGTATGTCTTCTTTGGAAAAATGTCTGTTCAGGTCCTCCATTTTTAATTAGATTCGTTGTGGAGTTTTTTGGTGTTGAGTTGGATAAGTTATTTATATACTTTGTACTTAACCCCTTATTGGATATATTATTTGCAAAAATCTATCATTCAGTACGTTGCCTTGTCATTCTGTTGGTGGTTTCCTTCACCGTGCAGAAGTTTTTTTTTATTTTGGTGTAGTCCCAATACTTTAATTTTGCTTTTGTTTCCTTTGCCTAAGGAGACATATCTAGAAAAATATTGTGAAGGCCAATGTCAAAGAAATTACTGCCTATGATTTCTGCTAGCAATTTTATGGCTTTATGTCTCACATTCGGATCCTTAATACATTTTCAGTTTATTTTTGTGTACGGTGTAAGAAAGTGGTCCAGTTTTGTTCTTTTATATGTCGCTGTTCAGTTTTTTTTCAGCACCATTTTTTGAAGAGACTGTCGCTTCCCCATTGTATATTCTTGCTTTTTTTGTTCTAGCTTAATGGACCATATAAGCATATAAAGGGGTTTATTTCGGGGCTCTCTATTCTTTTCCATGTGCCTGTTTTTGTGCCAGTACAATACTGATTTGATTAGTACAGCTTTGTGGCATATCTTGAAATTGGGGATTGTGATACCCCCAGCTTTGCTCTTCTTTCTCAAGACTGCTTTTGCTCTTTGGGCTCTTTTCTTGTTCCACATAAATTTTAGTATTATTTGTTCTAGTTCTGCGAAAAATGTTGTTGGTATTGTGATAGGGAGATTATACTGGATCTGTAGATTGATCTGGGTAGTGTGGACATTTTAACAATATTCTTCCAATCCATGAGCATGGAATATCTTTCCATTTGTTCATGTCATCTTTAGTTTTTTTCATGAGTGGCTTACAGTTTCCAGAGTACAGGTTTTTCACATCCTTGGTTAAGTTTATTCCTAGATATTTTATTCTTTTTGGGGCAATTGCAAATGGACTCATTTTCTTAATTTCTCTTTCTGTCACTTTTTTATCAGTGTATATAAATGCAACATATTTCTATTCATTAACTTTATATCATACAACTGTACTGATTTCATTTATTCTAATGGTTTTGGTGGAGTCTTTAGGGTTTTCTACATATAGCATCATGTCATCTGCAAATATTACTGACTTCAGTATCCACCATTCTTTTATATATAATGTTCAGCATTCAATAAAAAAACACAAAACATGTAAAGAAACTGGAAAATGTTAACCGTAACTATCAGAAAAAAGATAGTAGGAGCAAATTGGTACATGTCCCAGATGTTAAAATTTTCAAGAAAAGGACTTTAACATAACCATGTAGAAGCAAAAATAGTTTTTTCAACAAATGATGCAGAAATAGCTGAGCATCCAGGTAAAAAGAATCTAGTCATAGACCTTATACCCTTCACAAAAATTAACTCAAAATAAATAGACCTAAACATAAAATGCAAAACTATAATATTCCTCAAAGGTAAGAAAGAAGAAAAACCAAGAATACCTTGGGCATGGTGATGCCTTTTTAGATACAACATCAAAGCCATGATCTGTGAAAGAAAAAATTGATGTTAGATTTTATTAAGATTAAAAACTTCTACTCTGCAAAAGACGAGGTCAAGAGAGTAAGACAGGTCATAGACTGGGAGAAAATATTTGTAAAAGACACATCTGCTAAAAGACAGATAAAATACACAAGTAAATCTTACAAGTTAACAAAAAAGAAAAAAAAAACATTAAAAAATGGGTCAAAGACCTTATTAGATACCTCCCTACAGAAAATACACAGATGGCAAATAAACACGTGAAAAATGTTCCATGTCATATGTCACAGAAAGGCAAATTAGAACAATGAGATACCACTTCATACCAATTGGAGTGGCCTGAATACTGGACAATGACAATACCAAACGCTGGTGAGGATATGGAGCCATAGAAGCTTTCATTCATCACTGGCGAGAATGCAAAATGGTTCAGTCACTTTGCAAGGCACTGTGACGGTCTCTTATAAAGCTAACATACACTTACCATACAATCTAGCAATCACACTTCTTTATATTTACCCAGAGGAATTGACAACTTGTGTCTACACTGAAGCCTTCATGTGAATATTTATAGCAGCTTTATTGATAATTGCCAAAACTTGGAAGCAACCAAGATGTCCTTCAGCAGGTGAATGGATAAATAAACTGTGGTACATCTGGGTAATGGAATATTATTTAGTGCTAAAAGGAAATGAGTTATTAAGCCATAAAAAGACATAGATGAATCTTAAATGCATATTACTAAGTGAAAGAAGCCAATCTGAAAGTCTATTGTACGATTTCAAATATATGCCATTCTGCAAAAGGTAAAACTATAGAAATAGTAAAAAGATCAGTGATTACCAGGGGTTGGCTGTGAGAGGGATGGGTAGGCAGAGCCCAGAGAGCCTTTAGAGCAATGAAAATATACTGCACAATGCTTAATGATGGAAATGTTCTATTACACATTAGTCCAAACCCATAAAATGTGCACCGAGAGTGAACTGTAATGTAAACTATGGACTTTGGGGGATTATGATGTGTCTGTGTAGTTTCATGAATCGTAAAAAATGTACCACTCTGGTGGGGGTGTTGATAATGGGGAAGGGTATGTATGGGGGGGTATATTGAAAATCTCAGAATCTTTCGGTTTTACTGTGAACCTAAAACTGCTCTTAAAAATAGTCTTTAAATGAATAACCATGGAAGTATATTAAAATCTTAATGGAACAGGTTGACAAGAAACATGAATACATATGGGGAATGTTAGCATAGAAATGGAAACAAAAAGAAGCAAAGGAAATGTTTAGAAATGAAGACAACTTGGAATAAAGAATTTATTTGATGGACTTAACACCATAATGCTTTGTGTTACTTTTTTAAAAGTAGTTTGTCTAGAGATTACAATATGTTTATGTGTTACCACAATCTACCTTCAGATGATATTAAATTACTTCACTAACAATTTGGAAACCTTATAACAATATAATTCCATTTATACCTTTCTTACTCTTCATGCTTATGTTCTCACATATTTTAGTGGTCAACTTTTAGATTTGGGTATTTCATATATGTATATATGTATATGTATATACATATGTATACATACATATATACATACATACATATGTGTGTATATATGTATATGTATATACATATGTATACATACATATATACATACATACATATGTGTGTATATATGTATATGTATATACATATGTATACATACATACATATATACGTATGGATATATATGTATATACATATATATGGATATATATGTATGTATATGTGTATATATATATACACATATACATACATATATATCCATATATATATATATATACATATATATATATAATTCATTCAGCATGTTCAATCTTTCCTCAATCACTAACACATGGCATACAGCCATAATAACTTAATGTCTTTGTCTATTAATTCTATCATGTGTCATCTCTGGGTCAGTTTTAATTGATTGATATTTTCCCCCAACTTAATGGATTCTGTTTTCCTTCTTTGCTTGCTAAGTAACTTTTGTCAGGCATTGCGAATTTTGCCCTGTTGTGTTTCTGAAGATATTCTTGAGCTTTCTTCTGGAACATAGTTATGTAACTAATTAAGAAACAATTTCATCCCTTTAGATCTTGCTTTTAAAAGCAAGCTTTATTAGGTAGGACCAGAGCAGCATTTAGTCCAGGGTTAATTTTTTCCCACTGCTGAGACAAAGCTGTTCTTAGTACTTTAACATAGGCGTCTGTCAGCAAACTTTTTCTGTAAAGGGCCAGGCAGTAAGTATTTTGGGCTTTGAGGGCTCTCTAGTTTCAGTCCTGATTAGTCAACTCTGTCATTGCTGCACGAAAGCAACCATAGCAGATACATAAAGAAGTGAGTGTGGCTGTGTTTCAGTAAAACATTATTTACAAAAATCAGTGATGGGCTGGACTTGGCTTGGCACCATAGTTTGCCTACCCCTGCTCTAGTCAATCCACCATGATTTTTGAGGTTTGCTCTTCTGGCTGTGGGAAACAGGCACTATTCTGGGCACTGTTTGCTTAAATCCTTTTGGGCAGTTTCCTCACTTTCATTTGCTCCTCAGTACTTAGTAGAGTATTTGAGGAGGGGTCTCGTGCAAATCTTGGAATTTTTCTGGTGGTGCAGCTCTCTCTCCCCCCCAGTACTCTGCTCTGTGAACTGTTGGTGCTCAGGCTTCCCTGTTCACCCTCCTGAGTTTCCTCTGCTTCTGCTCTTCCCAGGCTCCCCTCCCTGCACGAGGATCTGTAATATTTCTCTAGGGAGTGAGCTGGGGCGCTTGCTCTTCTCACCTCCTTTGCTTCCTCAGGGATCACTAGCCTTCTTTGCTTGATGTCTAGTATTTGGGGAGTGGGTCCTTCCAGTATTTTAGGGGTAAGGATAAATCTGGCATTTATCTTTGCCAGAGTATATAGTAATGATAGATCATGTCCATGATATGTGAAGCCACATCTCCACGTTATTTTCCCCTAGAATTTGCAAATAGAGCTTGTAAGCAAAAAATAGTCAATGTCAAGCACACAACAGATGACGTTAGCCATCTGTAAAACTAACCCCATCTTAGAGGATGGTCGGGAACAAAGTTATTGAAGAAGGCTTGAGAAATACTCAGGTCCAGTCAAGATCACTGTAGTGTATTCTCCGAAATTAATGATAGCTGAGGAAGCTAAAATAGGATCAACTTGTCTATCTGAAGAATTTATTCATCATATTTATTTAATATTACCTTCGATGCCTGCATTAGGCCCTAATATATAATCCCCTTGGTAGCAAAGGCATATAACTCTTTTATCCTCTCTGTTTGAATCTAGCATCTAGCATAGGGTATAAGAATGTTTTGAAAGTTGCTCAGGTAATTCTAATATGTAGTCAGGTGCTTTTAATATGCCTGCATGTTGGATAATCCTAATAGAAGCAGCATCTCATATGAGACACCCTCTCTTCAAACTGTAGTAATCCAAAAAAAATTTTTTTTCAGTAAGTATTTACTGAAGGTTCTGTGTACTTAGAACTTAACAGGTGCCCAATATATACATAGTAAATATAAGGTATAGACCTTGCCTTCAAAATGCTTACCATCTAATTGGGGGAACAAAACAAATACATGTGAAACAAAAACACAAGCTGTGGTGATTAGCTCCTGAATGCAGTGGACTGACTATACATGCTGTAGAAGGTCAGGAAAGGAGAAAATCAGTGCGGGCTAGAACAGTCAAGGCAGTCTGTCTCAGAAGAATTCGTATTTCATTTCAAATAAAATATTCTGAAAGTACAAAGAACATTCTTACTTGCAAGAGCCAGTTCTTTTATTCCTCATTTTAAGATGGATCAATCAAAGACTTGAGAACTACTCTACACAGCATACTCAAAGTTAATGATTTCCTAAAAAGTGTTTTAACAGCCAATTTATTAGTCTCTTCAATGTCTGGAAATTCTGTTCTTGGCAATTAAAAATTTTTTTCCCACTAAAAAAGCGTATGTGATACCATTATTATTACTACTTTATTGGAGATGAAAAGGGAGAAATGTCTACATCTAAAACTAATCGTTAGTGTTATAGTATTTGGAAACCCAAGAAAGTTTTGCCATAAACCCATCTCCTTCTTTGCAAAATGTGCCTTTATGAAGGGGAACGATTTAGTCCACATTTTCCTGATTGATTTTACCTAAACAGTGCTTTGTGAAAATAGTTCAGTCTTTGAGACAAAATTGCATGAAAGCTTTTCAGTAAGGTTTTAGGACTGTCTATCAGAAAACCAAGAGATCATTTTGCTAAGGATAGGAGAAATTAGAGACCCCAATGGGGCTCCAGATCAGAAAGATGCAGAAAGCTTTCTCCCTCCCCCCTTTTCCCACTTCCCTCCCTAAATGCCCATTGTAAGGCTTGCACACTTGTTGGGGGGCCCTTGCCTTCTTCGGCATGGGTAGATGGAGGCCTTGTCTGAAATAGCAGTAGCGTAGCACATCCTGTTCAAGGAACAGCAGCGTCTGTACTTAGTGCCTAATGCCCCGAGCAGCTGTCTGGGTTGCTTGCCCCCAAATTGCCTTTGGAGAGAGGTAAACAAATGTGGACATCCAATGGAGTATATTTGAAACTGACCTCTGAGGCCATCTATTTTAAGCGGATTGTAATTTTGCAAAAGACATGGCCTCATTCCAAATGTTTATTTAGTGTTGAATGGGCTCCAACTGGCTGGTTGGTCCATTTTTTTTTTTTTTTTTTTGATGGTGTTGAAAACATTAAGAAAGATACCAGTAATAGATGCTGGATGTGCAGTCATCTTGGTGTCCAGTGATTCATCCTGCTGGGTTCCAGAACCAAAATTCCCATAAGGGAGAGACAGGCAAAGAAGCCTGGCTATATGGCAGCTGGTTTTGTGGCAACCTCTATTATTTCTATGCCTCATACCCCAACATTAATCTTGTTTAGTGAAGAGCCTTCTAAGTCCCCACCAACACAATCCTTTCTCCTAGAATAGATACGACATGCAAAGCACTGAGCTAAGCTGTCTGAACATGATCTCCTTTTGTCCTCACAATGACCATAAGAAGGTATTATTACCCTTATTTTAGAGAGGTGAAAATTGCAGTTCTAATTGTAAGTTTGAAGTGAAGTTTTGACCCGAGGTCATTCTGACTCCAGAAGTTACTCTCATTTCATTTAATTTCATGAAAAATTCATATTAACCAGATTTCCCCTCTCCCCCATCTGTAGCAATTCCTTTTCCTCCTACCTATCCCTGAGATGGATTTTGGCTCCAGGATGTAACAAAATGAATGCCTGGGGACGAATCTTCTATTCTTTCATAAGTGGTAGCAATTTATCGTCCAAGTGCGAAAGAAAGAGCCCTTCAGGGGATCGTACACGTGACCATATTTTCTTCCACATATTTAGAAAGAAAACAAACAAAAAAAATCACTTGCCTATCCGTCAGCCTCAGCTCACTTGCCTTTGTGCCCCAAATGTCAGTTGGCTCTTAGAAGACATGTCTCTGAATAGGACAGGACCTTGGGTTGAAAGGGCCATGGGTTAAATTAATGACGCAGTTGACTCTGAAATTGGCCCTGGTGTGGAGAAGGGGGATTTACTCAGCCTAGTTCTCTCATGCAGTTTTGGGGCTCTTTCACTGAAAGGGATGAGTAGTCTGTTCCGAGACAGCTCTGTGGACATCCATCCCTAGCACCTAGAGTCACCCCCCATGGCAAACCATTAGAAGTGAAAACACGAATTGTTCCTGTGCTTCCAAGCCCCACCCTCCTCTCTTCTCTCTTAACCATCTTGGAAATTACCTGCATAGGGGCAGATCTGTTTCTCTATGCAGCACTTTCAGGAACTTGAAGAGTTGCTGAAGGAAGGGATAAATTTTAGGAGCTCTAGATTCTAATTAACTTTCCCTCTAATTAGCTCTGTCACCATTCCTTTGTGAATGCAACCGTGACTCTTAAAAGCAAAGGTAGGTGCTGAGAGTGGCAGCAGCTCAAGTCCAGGAAGCTCACAGAATTCTTTCCCTTCCCAAGATTTGAAAGGAAAAATCATCCCAAGAATGTGGTGGCATGAGAGGGAAGGGGGGGAAGTGGCGATGCTTAACACAAACTGGATGTTGCAATTCTCTACAGAAACAAGTAACATTTTTTTCTTTTTTAAATGTTTATTTATTAAATTCCAGTATGATTAACATACAGTGTTATATGTTAGTTTCAGGTGTACAATAGAGTGAGTGATTCCACAGTTCTATGTATTACTCTGTGCTCATCATGATAAGTGTGCTCCTTCATGCCCTTCACTGTTTTCCCCCATCCCCCACCCATCTCCCCTCTGTAACCATCGGTTTGTTCTCTGTAGTTAAGAGTCTGGATTTTTTGTTGTTTTTTTTTTGGTCTTTTTTACTTTGTTCATTTGGTTTGTTTCTTACATTCACGTATAAGTGAAATCATATGGCCCCTGTCTTTTTCTGACTTACTTAGCATTATGCCATCTAGATCCTTCCATGTTGTTGCAAATGGCAAGATTGCATTCTTTTTTAAATATATATTTAGTTTTTTATATTTAATTTTTTTTAATGTTTATTTCTGAGAGAGAGAGCACGAGCAGGGGAGGGGTAGAGAGAGAGAATGAGAGGGAGAGAGAGAGGGAGGGAGGGAAGGAGGGAGGGAGGGAGGGAGGAAGGGGGAGAGAGAGAGAGAGAGAGAAAGAGAGAGAGAGAGAGAGAGAGAATCTGAAGCAGGCTCCAGGCTCTGAACTGTCAGCACAGAGCCTGATGTGGGGCTTGAACTCACAAACCATGAGATCGTGACCTGATCCAAAGTTGGATGCTTAACTGGCTGAGCCACCCAGGTGCCCCAATTTTATTCTTTTTTATGGCTGAATAATATTTCATTGTGTATATATACCACATCTTTTTTGGCCACTCATCTATTGCTGGGCATTTGGGCTGCTTCCATATCTTGGCTATTGGAAATCATGCTACAATAAACATGGGGATGCATATAACTTTTTTAAGTCAAGTAACTTTTTCATATATCAGTGAATATATTTTCTCAATATCCCCATGCCATGTGTGCCTTCCTTTCCATGACATTGAATGGCTGGCCACCAGCTACATGATGATCCAGTTTTCCAGTAGTGCAAATCGCCTCTTCTTGTTTCTCTCCTCTCCTCCATTCTCTTTTGTCCAATACACTTGTCTTCTATCTTTGGGATGTACTTGCCTGATTCTGGGCTACTTGCTGTTCATAATGTCTGCATCACCTACAAATGCTCAGTTCTTTTCTCTTTACCTACTGAAATTCTTCCTATTTCTTGAGGTATATTTCAAATATCACCTGTCTAATAAGGTACATCACACAAATTCTCCTCCAATAAATGGTCACTGATGAATTTTCTTGGTTATTCTTTCTGTAGTTCATGGTTTTTACTTTTCCAAAATATATGGACTTTCCATTTTAAAATCTTTTTAATTTTTTAAATGTGTATTATGTTTTTTTGAGAGAGAACACAAGGTGGGAAGCACAGAGAGAGAGAGAGAGGGAGAATCTGAAGCAGGCCCAAGGCTCTGAGCTGTCAGCACAGAGCCCAACACGGGGCTTGAACTCATGAACTTTGAAATCATGACCTGAGCTGAAGTCAGATACTTGACTGACTGAGCCACCCAGGTGTACCACCACCCCCCCGCCCCCATTTAATTTCAGTTTCTTATAACTCATTCCGGTTCCTTCTCCCAGTTTATGGGTTATAACACATTAATGTGATCTTGCCAGTCAAAGGATCTTTCTCTGTGCTCTCTATAGTCTTTCTCTTTGACTACTTGATTCTGTTCTCTCCACAGAGTCCCGGGAGACTCTGCATTTTGAGATGTCATTGCCATTGCCTTCGAAGTCTTCTTTATAAGCACATTCTCTCATTTCTCTCTTTCTATTTCCATGGTTTCAATCCTAGCACCTAGCATAGTTGCTGTTACTTATGGACTTATCTGTTCAGCATTTCTCCTCCCCCATGCCCTCTGCAAAATTCCCTCTCAAGTATTGTTTCTCTTCCGCAACATCACTTTTCTTCCCAACCATAAGTCATATGTCCAGGTTACCTCAGTGGAGCGTGCTTCTGAAATATTGCTTTTCTCCTTCTCTCACCTGTAGCCTTTCCCTTCAAACAGCTAGGCAGCTAATGTTCCTACCCCCAGCTCTGCCTTCTAAAAGCTTCTGCTGCCTCTTGCTTATACACAAGCCAAATGCTCCCAGTGGGCTGTCCCTCCTGCAGAGCTCATGCTAATGGAGCTGGATTGATGTCCACCCTCAGAGGAACCACACAAAAGCTCAGAGCCTGGGGCAAAACGTGAATCCAGCTGTGTCTCAGGTCCATTGCCACGCAGCTGCTCCCCTTTATCTGCCGTGAGGCCCTGGGTACTACCTGCTAAGACCACTGGCACCCAGGTTCTTAATCATTTATTGAGATCACTTTTGATTCTGAATTTTCCTTTTGTTTCCTGACGCCTCTGTGAGCTGTTCATTTGTGTCTTCTTTGCCCTTCTTTCTGCCTGACCACCAAGGACTTGAGCTCTTGCTGAATCACCTCTCATCTCGAGGACTGTCTCATTCTCAGACTGCTCCTGTGAGCTAGATCCCTCAGCCTGGCTGGTCTTCCCCTTTCTAAGAATATGATCTGCCCTTGCCAGCGCTACTCAGTCTTTCAGGATCTGCCTGTCTTCCTGGGTCTCCTCCTGATCCTCATCCCAGATCAATTTAATGATTACATGTTGAGTACTTGGTGTATCCAAAGCCTTGTGTAACTTGTGTGAGAGGTAAATAATGAGTACTCAAGGAGTTTATAATGTAATGGAGAGATAATTAGGCCAATTTATTTGTAAAAGTCAGATTGTGATGAATTCCATAAGTGATATTCAGGAAAGTGAAAGATGAAGTCCTGTGTGTGTGTGTGTGTGTGTGTGTGTGCGCATGCGTGCATGCATGCATGTTGAGGCACGATGGTGGTGGTCAGGACAGTTTGTATGAAAGAGATGGCGCGTGGGATTGATTTGAACTTGGATAAGGTCATAACCAGGGGAAATATGTTTGGAGGAAGAGTGAAGTTTGGCTAAACTTGTAGTAATGTTAATGTCCTACTCATTAAATGACACTGACCTCCAGTCACTGAGGCAAACAAACACAACTCTGACACAATTTCCAAATGCCCTGGGGGTGGCACCACCCTCCTCATGCAAACCATCAAAACATGGACATCACATCAGAAAATCTAAAGAGAACTGCTGAACTGAGGAGTCTATGCCTCAGTAGGATTCAGTGGGAAGCCACTGGATGTCCTTGAGCATGGGATGACAGACTCTAAGATACTCTCTGGAAAGAATTAGGATATTACCCTGGCAGTGAAATAGAGCACAGCACACAGGAGAGGCTGGGGGTCAAGGGAGACTGGAGTCCACAGTGATCCCCAGGTTTTCGCCTGATGACTAGGAGCACAGAGGTGCCATATACAGAAATAGAGAGGTCAGAAAGAGGACATGGCTTCCGGGAAAGACGAGGAGTTCAATTTGGAGCATGTTGTTTGCGTAGCCCAGGGGGACATGAATGACTGGAGCCGTGCCATCAAAGTCCAGCAGCTACTTAATGGATATGAATGATGCTAGTTGAAAGGCTATTTTTTTAAGGTCTTTAAAACAAATTGTTTCTTAACTAAGCCCATCACACATGGCCACCCCCTAGTCACCTTGCCTCAGCCACCCTCCTCATCTGTTTCTTTCTTCTCTCTCTTTTTTTTTTTTTTTTTCCTTCTCTCTCACTTCCTTTCTTTTTTTAACACTGAGCATAAATAAACTCCATCCCAGGTCAGGTCAGAATGT
Organism: Panthera onca; assembly: GCF_046562875.1. NCBI lineage: Eukaryota > Metazoa > Chordata > Mammalia > Carnivora > Felidae > Panthera > Panthera onca. The sequence goes on along the minus strand of NC_138347.1, from coordinate 89,037,293 downwards.
TCCCGAAATTGAAATTAGTATTTCGAATTAGTGAAAGACTGAGCTTTTAAATAAAACATTAGGTAATGGATGTACCAGGAACGAACTAAAAAGATGCAAGCTTTTCTCACTGATTTTAGCTTTATTCCCCGGTGTCTCTCACTGAAGGAAGGTCCTGATCAACAAGGCACGGGCCCATAGGATCCAGAATTGCTAAAGTAAGTTTTCTCCTCCGGGGGGAGTCCCTGAGGAAGCTTAATCTGGCTGAGCTGTTTCAGGGTTTCATATTCTTCCCCTAAGTAAATTAAATCACCAGCACATCTCATCACAGAGGCCGGCACAAAAGCCCGCTATACCTTTTTGGCAAGCAGGGCTTGAAGTGGAGCTTTTCGAAATGCTAAGAGCCTGCCCTCCTTCCCCCTTCCCCCAGCCATCTGTTTGGGCCAGTGGAGCTGTGGAGCTGTATCCTGGCTGGGCCTGGGGGTGGGAGGAGGTGGAGAGGGGGACAGGGCCAGGGTGGCAGATTTCATACACATGTGAGCCAAATCAAACCCAAATGGGCTCCTGTTCATGTTTCTCTCTTCCGCTCTGTAACTTCACGTAATTCTCCCCCGAAGCAGGCAGTTATCCTATTGGATATTTGCTCAGAGAGAGTGGCTATCTACCCCCCACCCCCAACTTTGAAAGGGTTTTAAACGTGAGGGTAAACGAATACAAGTAGGAACGCATTGGGAAGATACAGTAGGGAAGCCTTCTGTGGCTCTGCGAGCAGATACAAATGCCGGCTTAATTAGAAAATCAATCTTGCTGTCCGGCTGATTGATTGCAAACCTCCGCTGGAGGTGGGAAAGAGTCGAGTCATGACGAGATAATTTTTTCCTATTACTAAAAGGAGGGCTAATGTACATCTCTAAGCAATTCAGCGTGAAGAACTTGTTAAAAACACACCACCTTTTCCCTCTTGTTAATTGAATCTTTGGGGGAGGGGAGGAGGAATAAGAGAGTCTGCATTTGTGAAAACTTACTATTTTTTTCCTCCCGAAGGGTACCAGGGTTCCGAGAGGTGACTTAATCACTTTCTTCAAGGAAATGGAAGTGTTTTTACGGGGAGGAGGATAGATGCCCTCCCACCACATCTACAGAACACTGACCTAGGAGGGTTTATATTGCTGGAGGAAAGAATTCACACTGCTGACGATCAGTTCACACTTTTTGGTGTGAAGTGTGTTCACCAACGTGCACAGTGAGGGTAAAGGTCGGATATTTGCTCAGATGAGGAACCTGGCTGGGAGAGTGTAACCTGACCAAGGCCATGTGGAGAGGAAATGGGGGAGTCTGGGAGAATGGCAACCTGTCCTCAAGACCTTTGTGTTCCCCCCCCCCCACCCCCAGGGCACTTGGCTTCTTAAGATAGACGCTCATGGTAGCTGACCTGTTTCTGTTGTCTCTCTCTTGCATCACATTGGTTCTGTGGTCTGATCTGCTTTTCATGCCCACCTTGTACACATCTTTAATCCAGAATAGCAGGTCTTGCTTGATTGAGTCGAGTTCTCACACTTCTCATCTGCACTGGTCACCCTTCACTCTTGAAAATACAAAGCATTTTTGCCTCAGTCATGGAGTGCTGTTGACGGTGTCTCTGTTGTTTTAACTCTTGTCTCTTCACAAATCTGTGTAAGGATGCAACTGTAGCTCTCCTCCACTAAGGTTGGTGTCTACTAATCTTTTTATCAGCCAAAAAAAGTCTCTTAAAAAATGCCTGCTGCAACTAAGTTTGGAAGGATTTTAGGAATTTCCTAGTTTAGGACACCAAGAAAAAATAATCTAGGTCTAATGGATCCTGGAAGAATTTTCCCTATTGCTTAGAAACTCTTTCTCTGGCTTCTTTTCTGTCTCCCAGTATCTCAATTGTTCCCTATGCTTCCAGCCCATACCCTTCTCCAGCCCACATTGGCCCTTAAACTTAAGCTAAAAAATCTTTTCTCTCTCGTTTCAGTCAAGTTTTGCCATTCAGCCACCTCACACACTCTTAAACATGTCTTATGTCTGTCATATTTAATCACTTCCAAAAAGCCTACAGCCAACCTCAAGCTTATTAGTGAAATGGAATCTGCTGCATTCTTTGGGCAGTGTTCATCACAAACTTCATTTTATGAAAAATATAGTGAGGCTTGCTTGCTAAAATCAAGAGAAATTATTTGTGGTAATGGTCAGACGTGGTAAGAGTAATTATGCAGATAGTTTTAAGATCTCATTTTCTCATTTTGGATATTCACTTCAGCATAATGGACTTATTTATTATGTAATGTTACACGTTTCAGAACGAATCCTTGATGGTAGACCCAGAGAAGGCATCAGCCTTCATCCCATGAAACCCACCAAACCAAAAGACAAAGAGGGGATGTGACTTCTTGAAGATCGTGCATATGGAAACCTCTGACTTATAAAGGAAACATATATTTTATAAGGACCATTGATCTGAGGTACCCGTGTTTTTTCTATTCTGTGATCCTCTAGGCGTGGTGCTAAAAGGCAGCGAATTAACTTAAGTATTGGGAGTAGAAGGAAGAAGAATGATTAACTCCAGAGGCTTTGAGAATTTGCATGTCTGTGTTTTAAGGGGGAAAAAAAGGATAACAATAAAATGTCTGCATAAATATTCTGTGCATTGTGAACTTTTAGCACTGCTATCTTGGAACACAGTTCACGTATTTTGAGGTAGAGTATAATTATTATGATTTTTCTCCTATTTCAAAGGTCATGCTATTCAGCCCAATTTAGAAATCTGGAGATTGAGGCTTAGAAATGGTAGATCATGTCCCCAAGGTCACACAAATCCTTGATGGCAAATCCAGAAAATCCTTCTTATCTAACTCTAAAGTTTGTGCTCTCAACCTGCTAAGTACGGTATTCCCTGTGTGCTTATGAATATAGAAATAATTTTTTGTGTGTGGGAGGAAAGAAGAAACCTGATACCTGAATTTGACATTGTCTTAGAAAATATGTTGCCTCTGGTTTTATGCAAAAAAGTCCATTGTTAAGCTATGATGAGGAATAAGCTGAAAACTGATGATGGTTTGGGTTTCATTTGCTCTGAGGTATGGTAAAACTCATAAAATACAGTTAATTCTTAGAAAAATTTCTCCTTTACATATTAAGTTATAAAAATGTTACAAATGTCTTAAAACCTTGAGATAAATTAGCCATGGATTTATGGCACAATAATATTTTTAAATGCTGCAAAATTTTATGGAGGGCTTCACATTTCAGTGGTATTTCTTTAAATATAAAGAATTCTATAGAAAGTCTTGAGATAAGGAATCTTCCCTTAAGCTTTTCCATCCCTCTTTCTGCTCTGGCTTTGAGAGACATTTGGAGTCCACTCACTTGGTGTTATCAGTAACTTTGTGAACTGACTTAAGGTAAAAATGAAGACAGAATTGACCTAGAGTATTTGAGTTTTAGGAGGTGGGGTTTGGCAAAAAGATTGCCTATTGGAGAGCAAAAATGGATTGCTTTAGGAATCCCTAGTAATCCCTTGCATGGTCTGCTGGCTGAAAGAGAGAGTCTGAAGCTCATCTTGCTTAGGAAATATTTGTTAACGGTTTTGGAACTGACAAAGACCTTTTTTTTTTTTTTTTTTTGCTAGACTGGCATTTTCTCCATCTGTGGGTTTCTGTTTATTTCTAAGTAATTCCAGATAATGATAGTAAATAAAACAAACAGGCAGCAGACCCTTTGCGCATCCTGGTGTTCTGCAAACATAGATGTATCATGTGAAAAGAATGTCGATTACTCCTGAAAAATGAAATGAAGGCTAAACATTCCCATGATATTTTAAATCTTACACACACCTCCGTTTCCATTGCTCTCCCCAATCCCACTTTGTTGTGTGACTTGGAAAATCACAAGGCAGGCCTGTGCAAGTGTGCACCAAGCTGCTACGGCTGGCCAGACACATGGGTTTGTTTTCTTGGTGGCTCTTTCCCACCACCAGTGAGTGAGGCCAGAGAGACATCACTTCTCCCGTTTCACAGAGATGTTAATGGACATAGCCAATATTACAGAGCAAGTATCCTCAGGATTTGAGCCTAGGATTGATTCCAAAATCCAGACTCTTTTCACTTCTTACCGTAACACTGTATTTCATGAACATTTTTAGGGACAATTCTATACTTGTCTCCTTTCAGATGAACAAGTATAAGTCTTAGTAAGATTTTGGATAAGAGAGTAACATTGAGTAGGCAAGGTAAGACTGAGCCATTCATAGGTTCAACTAGAGATTTCATAAATAGCCACAATTGACAGATTTCACTGTGGACAGATGGCAGTTTTGGCTAGCATCAGCTCGATTCCTCGAAGGTAACTCTTTGCCACCAGTGCTGGTCTCTCTTACACTCACTTGGGCAGGCTCAGTGTGGAGTGCAATGGTGAGGATTCCTCTGGCTTGATGTGAATCTTAATATTTCATACCGTCAGAACTGAAACGAAAGGGGAAGGGATATACTTTGTATGTTCTTCCCTCTTTCTAAAAATATTGCCACAAAGGGCCCTGGAATGTAGGTTGAAGAGACCTATATCTGGAATTCCTATCTTCTCTCGGGGATTACTGTGACCATAAGAGACTCGACTTATTTTGAGATCAGATATACAGTTGGTAAATGAATTATATTTTAGGTTTGAATTAAACTCCTTTTTCCTTCCAAATTGTCCCAGATATAACTGACCAGGCACCTTTCCACTTTATATTCTTGTTTATTTAGAGGAAATATAGTCCTTATGTTTCACATTCATTTATAATTAACACATCAAAATATTATGTGGCAATGAGCATTTGATGTCCCCTGGAAGACTCTTGGGGTGCTTTTGATAAGATTTACTTCTTATAATCAGGAAATTGTATTATGTCTGGAGACAAAGTTTCCAAAGGGCCCAGGTCAATTCAAAGCTTCATTCAGGGTTATGGAAAGCTGAGTTTGGAAGAGTGATTTTGAATAATTAACTACTCTCCAAAACTACCTGTGAAGACTTCTGGATAAGAGATTACTAGACTCATCAAACAGCTTGCTTTATTGTCTCTTGTCCAACCACAATGAACAAATTGATAGATAAATTATTCTATTTACCAAAATGTGTAATGACATGTTTTAAACATTATGAGCTCCAAATACATAGTGGAACATTTGACTACATAAAAATTAAAAGCAAATGATTAACTGGTAAATAATATTGGCAACAAATATGCTAAGAGCTATTTATTTAACAAATGAAAAAATATATTTGAAAATAAAAATGTAAATATCCCATTAGAGAAATGGATACAAGACAGAAGGAAATATGAATGTATACACCCATATAAATGAAAAATCAACATGTGCAAAATATTTGGTTCTATTAATAGTCAAATGCGTCCACATTAAAACAATGAGATCATTTTTAGACTAGCAAACTGGCAAAATAATGTTAAAATATGAAGTGCTACAAAGAGGTTTTTTTTTTTTTGAGTCTGGTTGAAGTACAAGCCAGTACAATTTTCCTAGAAATGCATTTAACAATATGAATCAACATTCTTAAAAAAGTTCATGTCCTTTCATGCAATAATTTTACTTCTAGGAATCTATCCAAAGTTGTGGCCAAAGATTTATTGCAAAGGTATTTATTGCATTGCTATTTTTAATAGTGAAAATAAAAAAGCCAACATTTCTAATAATAGAGTTAAACAAATAATGGTTAAATAAATTGGGGTACATCGCAAAGACTGTTATTCATCTACTAACGTCACATTATAGAGTTGAATGTCATGGGAAAATGCTAGCATAAATGGACAAAGAGAAGAACATGAAAGTCTGCTATAAGATCCTAATTGTTCAAAAACAAGCCAAGTATGCAAATGCAGGAAAAGACATTTAAGAGAAACCAGTTGTTAATCATTTGATGATGAGGGTGTATGTGATTTTAATTTTCTAACTTTGTGAATTTTAAAAATAATGTTAGTTTTATAATTGTTAAGCACCACATTTTGCTCATAGTGATAGAATTCTTAGAATTTTCAATAAGTTAAAGTGGTAGAAGTAATATATTCCTCAAAAAGTGAAATGGTAATTTTTGGGCTTCTCAATGACTATTAAATAACTGACTCTTTTTCCTGCCCTATATTCTCATCGCTGTAGCATAGCCATCTGTGAAAAGGTCTATGAATGGAATTTATTGTCCTGTCTTCATATAAAAATGATAACCCAGAAAAAAAGCATTCATTCTACTTTGTCAGTTAAAAAAAATACATAATTAATATCAGAAGGGTTTTCTGAGTTTTTAATATAATCTAGTGCGGGATTTCTTTAGAAACCTTGCTCGTTATCGTGAAGGGAAAATAATTTTTTGAATAAGCCAGTTACCTTAATGAAAACATCTTTTCAGAAGGCATTCTCCCCACGAGTTTAGACTTGATTGGCTTGATTTATCTACCTCATTAGGTAGAAGGGAGTTTGGCTGCACAGCATAAGATGTGGTTAAGGAATTGTAAACCTATTACAAACATAATCTGGTTTTGAGAGGCAGCATGATGTGTGGGGTGAATGAAGACGTAGGATTGAATTTTAGCTCTGCCACGTCGAAGAGGTGTGAGCTTGTGCAATCATGTTATAACTCTTGCTTATCTCGAAGGGTTCTTGTGAGGAATGCATGTGATAATACATATGACTTATTGTTGTACAATCTGTGGATGATGGTACTAGAAACTCAGCTCTTGTCTTACCTTAATATCGATAAGTTGGACTTGAAGTTTCTTGGTAGCATTTATTCAGTAGTCACTGAATTTTCTAATCCAGCCCTTCACAAAAGTCTCTAGTTTTATTTCATTTTAGTATGCTTTATGTCCAGCATGGGGCTTGAACTCATGACTCTGAGATCAAGAGTTGCCTGCCCTACTGACTAAGCCAGGGAGGCACCCCTGTCCTAGAGGTTTTAATTTAAGCCTAAGAAATATGGATGCCATAACTTTGTTTACTGGTTGTCATACTCTTTAATCTCTCTGGCAGCCCTGAAGAACAACTATTTTTTAAAATATATTTGTTTTTTATATATTTACGATAAACTATAAAAGTAATAAAACCTTAAGCCACAGTTCTGTTTATTTATAACCACATCACATCTGTGTGCACCTTAATTTAAAAATAAATCAACCAACTGAAATATAATATTTGTGAGAAAGCTGTATATGCCCTTTTATAATGTATTTATAATTTTGAAAAGTTAGAAAGGAAAAGTATCCTGGATCAAGATGTGTAGTAGAGAAGCTATGTTCCCAGTAGAAGAACTCTTGGTGGATGGGCTTGAAGTGAGCAAGCCTCAGGAGAAAGTAGAGTCTTGGCAAGAGCAGGTAGCAATGTGTGTCATGGAAATAGGGTTTTAAACTTCAGGCAATAGCCTAGACAGAGAAAAACTAAGGGTAATCAGTTTAAATTCATGAAGTGACAAAGACATTTTTGGGAAAAAAAATTAAACATTGTTTCCTTAGTAGTGAACTGGAAAAAAATGAAGGTCAGGAACTCTCATGGACATGGGGGGAGGCTGTGTGTGGATGGAAAATGATGAAGTTTTGGTTGATACTTTGAGCTTTCTAAAAGTTGAATTTAGACTTCTTAATAAGAACTTAATTTTTAATCTTTCTTTTTGCCAAGGAATTATTTTATAGTAAAGTATAAGCTGTATTTTCTTAATAAAGACTAACATTCATGTAGAAAAACCTCAAGTAGACAATGATTTATTTTATTTGATTAAAAATATGTGAGGGGCACCTATGTGTCTCAGTTGGTTAAGCATCAGACCTTGGCTCAGGTCATGATCTCATGGGTTGTGAGTTTGAGCCCCATATCAGGCTCTCTGCTGTCAGTGCAGAGCCTGCTTCGGATCCTCTGTCCCTCTCCCTTTCTGTCCCTCCCCTGCCTGTGTGTTCTCGTTCTCTCTCTCTCTCTCTCTCTTTCTCTCTCTCAAAAATAAACATTTAAAAAATGTGAATTGAGTTTTCCCTCAGCAAAGAACATTGTGCCAGTTCAGAAATTCATTATAAAATTAGTGAGCTTTTTGAATAATTCAGTCTAGAAGCCATTAGATTGAGATAAGCAAGACTGGCTACTGTATAGGAAGGTAAGATGCAGAGTTCGGGTGGGGACAGGCTGGCATGGGAAATAAGAGTCTCAGTAGGGTGAGAAGGGTATCCAGAAAGAGGGTTGGGGGGGGGATATGTGGCAGCATTAGGAGATTGGGTATATATAGGGAGGTTGGCCCAATAAATAAATACTTTGGAGATCATGGTTTCATACTATTTAAGAAGAGAGTTATAAATTTGGAAAAAAAGAAAAATGGGATGAACTATGTGATATTAGATCGGAATTGAAAGTATTGATGTAAACATTGTTTTACACACACACACACACACACACACACACACGCACGCACTCATTTGCTAGCTTTCTAGCTCTGGCCACTGAGAGAGCTACAGAACAGTGACACCACAATCATAACAAGCACACCTACAGACCAGATCTTGATTTCTAAATACCATTTTCTATTAAAAGGAGCCATGATTGCTTAGAGAAATGACTGATTCCTGGACCAGGACAGGGAAAGTACAAGAGAAGCCTGGTATGCCCCAGGTCATAAGGAATAATGGAAACATGCTAAAGAACACGGCAGCCTCCTTGAAGGGACTCCCACACTCACACCACACATTCACACTCACCTTGGATAATTTGAGCTTCAAAATAGGTAATGTTAACAAAGAATTACAACTTACTGAATAAATAGGATCCATGAGTCCCTACTAGTATAAATAAATAGGTGGATAAATAAACTGAGAGAAGTGAATAATGACTAATAAATCTAGAAGGAATACTTGGAGGAGAACATCACCACTTTTTACCATTTTGGTAGCAATTAAGCCAAGAAACATGTATGGATATGAAAGCAAACTGGGTAAAAGTTGAATGGGGAGCCAATAATAATATAATCTCAAAGAGGTGCCTCTCACAAAATATTTATGTATTTAAGAGGACAAAAGAGCATCTTGAAGAAATCCGTCAGGTATCCTCTTAATCCAATTTTCAAAGTTAACCCTATGACAGAAAGTTTGAAAAGAAATTGACCACTTGATAGGAAGACAGAGGAACTGAGTATCAGTTCTGAGATATTACTGCCAAAGACCTGTAACCTGAATCTAATCATGAGAGAATATTGGACAGACTCAAATTGAGGCACATTTTATAATAACTGAACTGCAATTTCCAAAAATGTCAAAGACATGGATACTGAGTAAAGATTAAGGAATTATTCCAGACTGAAGGGGACTAAAGACATAGAGAACTAAATGTTTAAGTCTTTGCTGGATCCTTTTGCTCCAAAGAACATAAGTAGGACAACTGGTAAAAATTGGATGGCATCTGAGATTAGATGGTAATGATGTATCAATGTTAATTTCCTCATTTTGATGGTTTTATTGTAGTAATATAGAGGAATATCTCCAGAGGAAATTTATGCTAAATCATTAATAGTTTATAGAGCAACATTGTTGGTAAGGGACTCTGAAATGATTCAGGAAAAGAAATCGTACTGTTTTTGCAACTTTTTGTAATTTTGAAATTATTTTGAAATAAAAAAAGTTATCTTTACTATGAAAAAAATGAATCAGTAGTGGCCTTGCCTTCAGGAAGATTACTGTAAGGCAGAAAGGCCAAGACAATAAAGCTGAAGTCAACAGAGAGGAAGGCAGTATGGTGACATGGTAACCAGCTTAGGTTCTGTAGGCAAATGACCTGTGTTCCAGTACCAACTTTGGCATTACCAGCTAGGAAACCTTAGGGGGGTAAGTTCTGGGGTCTTTTAGAGTTTTCACTTCTGTGAGAAGGAGATGATAGTACCTCATAGGATAATGCAAGGTTTATAGAGCATGTGGCAAGTGCACAACAAATAGTAGCTATTGTTATCGTTTATTAAGCTTATGATTATTTGTAACCTGAGAACTGCGTCTAACCTTCTGGCTCTGCCACTTTCTATATGACCTTGAGCAAATTACTCATTTTCCCCCTAAGGCTCTGGTTCCTCATTAAAAATAGAAACAATGATCATATTAATAATAATAGAGGGTGGGTGTGAGTATTATATGAGATAGTGCAAAATGCTTAGCACATTATAAACACTTTATATGTGTTATTGCCATCTAAAAACAAGATGAAATATTAGATTCTATCAGAGAAATAAAAAGCATGTAGCAGTTCTAAAGAGAAGGAAAAACCATCTGGGTGGAAGGAGGTGGGGAAGTACTAGGTTGTGAATTCTCTTGAATAAGTGGAATTCTCTTGACTGTAGTTAAGAGATGCTAAGGATAGAAGCAGGGAAGTGGCAGTAGGAAAGGGGAGAAGGGGATGTAGTGGCCGAGGGTGAAACAGGAGTCAACAGTGATCAATCAGCATTGATAGACAAGGGGAGGCAAGAAGAGGGGAGAGAAAGACAGTGGATTAAAGTGTTGGGGAGTTGTTGGCAAGCAACTAAACTGGCTCTAGAGAGAAAGCTCCTTTCTAGAGAGGAGGAGACTGGACACACTGCAGTCATAATGGAAGTCTGCGAGTGAGATTTCCAAGGAAGAGCTCTCTGAAGAGAGAAGGGAGGAGGAGTCAGGGGCAGAACTTGGGAAGGCACCATCATTCAGGGAGAACAGAGGGGAGATGGGAGGGTGGGCAAGACAGATGGGAGGTGAATGAGTCAGGAAGGTGTTCAATGAGAGGCAAGGGAGTAACTTGGTTCAGAGAAAGAAGGCAGAGGACTGAGAAGAATAAAGACTGGGGGAAAGATAATGCAGTGAGTGGTTAGCTGTTCCTTGATGAGTTATAAGAAGGGAGGGTAGAAGCCAAACTCCAAGGGGTTAAGTGGCAAGGAGGGCATATCTTGGGGATTCTTAGGATAGTTTAACAGCCAAGGCAGATGTACCAGGAAGCAAATGAGGCTTCAGTTTCAGGCTCCTCGCTTGCTCAGACTTTTCCCAGGACCTAGGATGGACCCTCGTGATGCCTTCCCATGGTTATGTGATCCGTGAAACTTATAAATATAAGATATTTGAGTTAGTTTGTTCAGGCTACTTTAACCAAATTCCACAGACTGGGTGACTTAAACAACAGAAATTTCTCACAGTTTTGAAGGCTGGGAAGTCTGACATCAGGGTGCTAACATACTCAAGGTCTGGTGAAAGCCTTCTTCCTGGTTTGCAGACAGCAGGCATCTTCTCTATGTCCTTACAAGGTGGGGTGATGGGTAGTGAAAGGAGGCAATGGAGAGGGAGAGACACACAAGGATCCTCTTTCAAAAGGGCATTAATTCCATTATGAGGGCCCCATCCTCTTGACCTAACCTAGCCCTAAATACTTCCCAAAGGACCCATTTCCAAACACCATCACATTGGGGATTAGGGATTCAACACATGAAGTTTGGAGGAACACAAACACTCAGTGTATAGGAGTATTTAACACTTAAGCATGACCAGTTAAGACTACTGTCTCTTTCTATTCAGGCTCTCCTTCAAGCATGGTTTCCCTGCTGTTGAATGGCATTCGAGCTTCAGCAAAGGGAACTGCTAGAGTTTAGGGGTATACTGTGTGGTTTGCATGTGTTTAGCATGTAGTTAAGTGACTGCTCATAGTTCCAGGGATTCTCTCCCCACCCACTGGGACAGCTCACCCAGCATGGACTCACAGTCAATGACACCAAGTGTGAATGCATCTTTGGAAACCTGGCATTGGGAAAAATGTGGGTAATGGATGAGAAAAGGTGTGAAATGTACAGAGCCAGAAGTTGGCATGTGGCATGTCCTTCTGGTTATGAGATATATAAACTTGCAGGAAGAGGATCAGGTTCTTGTCAAGGCCCAGTCAAAATACAAATTCTTTCCTATCAGATAAGATAACCAAAAATTCATAATCTACCACTGTGATGAGATACCAGTGACAAACTGGTTAATGGGTGTTGTTGGTTCAAAGAAGATTTAAGATTAGTCACAGCACAAAAAAACTTGAAATGTTTGGAACACTTTCAGTTTACATATAAGAGAAACTTGATTAGAGATTTTTACGAATCTGAGAAAACTCCTACCAACTTACATATTATCAACAATGAAATAGCTAAAAAAATTCTAAACCATAAATAATAAACACGTTTGTTTGATTAACTGAACTGGAAGACAGGTTGAATCCTTGTCAAATAAAGAAACAGTTTAAGAGAATGCTAGTTAAAAAAAAAAAGTAAGAGGGAAATGTTAAAGAGGTCGGGCAATTAATTTAAAAAATTACATTTTTTTCCTGGATATCTGTAATACTTGTCCATTCTTTTAAAAATGTAATTTATTACAATTTTTCCTTGTTTTAAATATTCACTTCTGTACCTAATTTTTTATTTATAATTTTGAATTCTTTATCTTCACGAGCCCTCCTACCCCCAAATTGTATATTTGATAGTCCTCACAAAACCTAGATCTACTCTCACATAACAGCAGTGCTTTTTCCCAGAGGTTTACTCATTCTTGCACAGGAAAGGCTAGGATGTCAGCTTTGGGCTAAGATAGGATTTAAATATTTCATTATTAGTAATTTTTAGGCTAGAGGTGAGCTGAGCATTTTGTGTGCAGAAGGGAAGGTGATAGCTATTTGAAAAAGCTGGAAATACTCCTTGTTGGAGGAGGCCCACAGAGTGGAAAGGAATGGATTCAGATAGAGTAAACAGGTTGTTTTTTTTTTTTTTTTAATTATTCTGGGAGAGAGAAAGAACACGAATGGGGGTAGGGACAGAAAGAGAGAGAGAGAGAGGGAGAGAGAATCCCAATCCGCACACGGAACTCAATCCCACAAACCTTGAGATCATGACCTGAGCTAAGATCAGGAGTCAGATGCTCAACCAACTGAACCACCCAGGTGCCCTGAGGAAACATGTTTTTAAAAGCCGGTGCTGACATACAGCCATGAAAGAGAACAGAGGGGGAGTGTACTATGAGTGTGGAGGGGCAGGAGGGTGTTCTATTGCTGTGGTCTCTATCTATTAATTCACATAGAAGGCTAGGTTATCTCATGTCAGGGGTGGGTGTTTTGGGGAGTTTCTAAGTCCTTAGCACATCACTAATAACTGTTTTGCCAAACAAAACTGTGAAACACCACTGATGGATGTAAACTCTCTCTGTTGTCCTAGGACACTGAGCCCAGAGACCCTTGATGGACTTGGCAATAGCTGTCTGAGGTGAAGATTGAGTTTGGGGATGGCTCTATACTATTCCTTATTCAAGTGTCAGGATGATCAGAGGATACATCTCAGGTCATAATGCAAAGTAGTGGGAAGACTTGTCAGGTGGGGAGCTTGAGTTGTTATCTAGAGGAAAGGCACAAGGATTTATTTATATGGAGACTTACTCCACATAGGATTTAAAGCCGCTTACAAGAATATATGCAATAAAATAGCAAGATGTGGTCAATAAATAAAAAATCAAGGCTGAAGAAAGCATAAAATATAGAAGAAAAGTCCTCGGATGTGGCTTGTCAGTGGTCTTCAGTAACTGAAGGGTTGTCATGTGGACGAGCACTTAGGGTTATTTGGTAAGTGGGCTCAAGAACATGGGGGAGGGGTTACAGTGAGGCAGATACCAGAACGACAAAAGGCAGAGCTTTCTAACAAGCATAGCTGTTCCACAGTGGAAAAGAGGTCATGAGCCCCTCCTCCATCACAGGAGGCATTCAAACAGAGCTAGGTAGCCTCCTCTCTGGCCTCTATGAGAGCCAGCTGATGTAATGGGTAAAGACTGGACCCTGACAAGGCCCTTAGGGTCAGAATTTAATGGTTGTATGACAGGAACTGTTCTAAACAATGCCCTAAAAATAATGAATTATTCTAAAATACTCCACGCAATAATAAAAGCTTGTCTATAGTCATACTGAGTATTTTTATGACCTACAGTGTTGTTGCCTTTGAAATGTCACTGTAAATTGTAAACACAAAATTTCTGAAGCAGAAATGAGTAAGCTCCAAGTGAAAGGAGGGGAGGAGTGACAGGTGCATAGGTCACAGCTCGTCATCGCCCTGCTCCCTGAGTCATCCTTGGCGATTTGAAAGGCTGGTGGTGCCCATCCATTCAACATTCAACAACAAAGGTCTATTGTTCCCTATCATATGTCAGGCCCAATACTAGGCCCTAAGGAGAAGATAGTAGGTAAAAAATATGCAGTCCCTGCTTTCATGGTGATTGTTGCTTAGTGGGAAAATGGCATTAATAAAAATCACATATCTGTATACTTACACATTCTGATATGTGTTGTGAAGGAGGGGAAGAGTATTACAGGAGAGTGGGTAAGACCTTCTAAGACCTTCTGTAGCATGAAGGAAGACTATGTTTACTGATCTCAGGTATAGGAAAGTGGGTGGCAGGGGAAGGGTTCAGATGGAGAGCATGTCAGACTGAGGGGACAATGTGTGAAAAGGATCAGGACTATGAGGGAGTGTGGAACATTTGAGGATCTGCATGGCCAGAATGGCTGAGGAGACCCAGAGGCTGGCGACCAGAGAAGTGTGAACAGCTGGGAGAAAGGGTCCAGGCTGTGCTCATAGGCTGTACTGAGGATTCTTACCTTTATCCTAATGGCACAGAGAAGCCCTGATAGGTTGCCAGGGGAGAAACATGATTACATTGGTGTTTTGCTGCAGAGTGTGTGTGTGTGTGTGTGTGTGTGTGTGTGTGTGCGTGCGCGCGCGGAGGGAGTTTGTGTGGGTTGTGTGTCACTGCTTTAAGTCTGGAGTTAGAACTTGGGAGTGGGACAAGAACAGATAAAGGGACACTATTCAGTAGATTGCACGAATAATCAAGGTGGGAGATGGCAGTGATTTGGGCGAAGGCTGTGGTGGTAAAGGTGGAAAGTGAATATGTTCCTAAGATGAGCATGAGATAAAAATGAGCAGGATTTGGTGATGGGAGGTGAAGATTATGGAGGGGAAGCAGTATCAAAGATGACTCCCAGCAACTCAACAGAAGAGTGTTCCGTTCACTGATAGGGGTGCACCAAGATGGGGCTGGTCTGAGACACTGGCTAAAAGGAAACAGAGACCTTCTCACCTTACCTGATTCAAGGTTAGAAAAGGCAACCAGGTCAACTGATTCAAATTCAGTTCAGGTCAATGCAAATCCATCCTATCCTGTCCAATTGGTTCCACCTCAAGGAGTAGATACCAAATAAGGCTCTGTGAGTGATCCAGACAAGTATGAGAGGCACCTGAGGTACTTACACGGTCATCTCTTGTATTTGATGTTTGTCCAGATAACCAAAGTTCTCCCCAGAAAGTGTGCAGGACCTACAGACACAGAGATGAAATGCCACCAAACTATAGCAGTTAGGTGCTCCCATAGAAGGCTTGACTGTCTTGCTAAAGGATTGGACTGACTTTATCTAGAAATGGAAATTAGATTCCATAAGGTAACCTTGAGGTTATTGGGCAAGGGTTGGTGTGAATGTGAGAGAACTTCAAGATTACCCTTTGCTGGTCTACACTGACCAAGCCCTGGGGACTGCAGTACTTATTCTTGTTCTTAGCCCTGGATTCTGTGCTTGGGTCCTCATCCCCATGGATAATAACTGCTCTCCAATGACCCTGACTGTATCTTATGATAGCTAAATAGAAAGTGTCTGATAGCTGGGAGTTTTCTGACAAAGGTAGTGTACAAATCCAGTCTTGGTATCTGGGGGTTATGGTTCTAGCCACATGGTTGCCCAAGGTGACAAGTGGAAAGCAGGGGCCCCAGCCTCCTCTCCACCCCCAGCCATGTCAGGCATTCTTATGCACCTTCCTCATGACCCCCATGTGCTCCATCCCCCAGAGTTCCACAACTACCCCTTTCCCAACATCACTCAGAATCTCTGTGTAGATACCATTGTCTAAATGTACACACTTCTGGGAGAAGTCATGTGCTTTATCTAGTTCTGCATCTTAATAATAGCATCTAACTGTTACACGCCCCTTCCCACGTTCAACATGTGCTTCTCGACATTTTCATGCAATGCCCATACAGTCTTGTGGGGTAGCTATTGTTATAATCCTCCCCAGGGAGGCTCATCTACTTACCCAAGGTCAGCAGCCAGTCTGGGACTCTGTATTTCATGCTCTCTCCGCTCTACCAGTTGTTCCCTCCTGCTTAAAGTGAACAGATCTGTGTTGGGAGGGGGAACTCGAAGATGTGAGCAGAGAGGATTTTCCCATTATCCCTTGAAGTCACACAACAGAAGCAGCTGTCGATTTCTTTTCCTGCAATGGTAGTCCAGCTGTCAGCACAATGGCTAAGAGTACAGGATGAAAAGGGAGATAGGCCTCTGTTTGAATACTGACCTCCAACATTGTTGTATGTGACTTGAAGTGAGTTATTACAAAACTGGGACAGTGTTAGCACCTACGTCATAAGGCCTATACGTGTAAAATGTATAGTTAAGTTAGAGACTTAATTTGTCGTGTTCTGGGAAATATTTGCTTGTAAATGTTTAGATGACAATATGTCTTGTTAGTCAGAATACATGAACATTTACTATATTATTAATTTTATGTTCTCTATGTTGGTTTTTTACTCTTTTGACTTAAAACTTTGACTTCCTATTTTCTAAAAGTCTTTGTTTCCTGTATTTTAAGAAATTTATTTCTGGCTATCAGCAAATCTCTGCATCTGAAAAATTGTTTGGGGTAACTGGAATTTCTGTGGCTAAATTATGTAACTAAATTCCAAAGCCTACCATAACTGGCAGAAGCAGTAATCAATTTGTTATGAATGAAAGACAGAATAAATTAACAACGAAATTCTAACTGAATAAAAGTTTTAAAAGAGGAACAAATGAGTTTATTATTATTACACAGGTAGATATGCCATAGTTTCTGAAACATAGTAAATATTTAACATTATTATTTTGGTGGCAGTATTGTTGTAGTTCTATTCTAAGACCCAACTTTCTTTTTAAAAAATTTTTTAATGTCTATTTATTTTTGAGAGAGAGAGAGAGAGCACAAGCAGGGGAGAGACAGAGAGAGGGAGATACAGAATATGAAGCAGGCTCCAGGCATTGGGCTGTCAGCACAGAGCCCAATGCAGGGCTTGAACTCATGAACTACGAGATCATGACCTAAGCTAAAGTCGGACACTTAACCCACTGAGACACCCTGGTGCTCCTCTAGGGCCTAACTTTCTCGTTGACCTCACTTTGAACAGGGGAGAAAAATAACAGTTGAACTGCTGCTTGCTCTAGATTGATTGGAAATGGCTCACTGGAATATCATGTTGAGAAGGAGTCTGAGGTTTACTCTGAGATCAGCTGAAATCAATTAGTATTCCTATCTGTGTGCTGTGTAATCGTGCCCTTTTCCTGAGAACCGTCTGTAGGACCTGTCACCCTCTGTGCCTCATTATCTGCCCCAGGCATTTGTTCAGATGCTCAGATTAAGTGCAGCGTCCAGCTCACAGGAGCACTGCCTGCTTGGGTGAGAACAACGGATTTAATGAACAGGAGCTATGTATGGATGGGTTCTTACGAGAGGGGTTAGCAGGCTGGGGATTCAAAAATAACCGCGCGGCAGCAACTCTGGGTGAGCCAACACATGCTGTACATTTTCATCCAAATAAAAGACATTCATTCTGAAGACCCTGGCACAGCTGTAACTTGAGATTCCCACAAATGCTTGGAAAACTGTCAGTTCTTTCTGAGTGGCAGTAGATATGGAAGCAAGAATGCCAGTAAGAATGTGAAACTGATTCTGAGCAACAGGGTCTGGGATTAGGCTTCCAAGAAGCCAGCATTCTTTAGTACGGGTCTAGCCTTCAAGTGTTTGGGGGGACAGTATTTTTATGAAGCTTACTGACTAAACATTTGCTGATTTCCGTCCTGGAAGAATTACAGAAATACTTGTTATGAAATAGAGAAATAATTGTTATGAATAGCCTCTTAGAGTAGGGCTTTATCAAAGATTCTACTCTGTGATCCGCAGAGAATTCTAACAGTATGCTCTGTTTTTCTTTTGCATCTACCAAATTTATCAATGTCTCAGGTCATTATTTGCCTGATCACAACAACATGCATTCATGAATATGTATCAGCTGAAATCCTGCAATTTTATGTGTTAATTTGCTCATGTCTTTAGGTGTTTATAGCAATTAAATAAGACCTTGATAAATTTAGAGGAAATAAAAAAGCTTTGATATTATGAGTGCTTATGTGGTTGAATTGCAGGCTCTGAGATAAATTATGTTTTGTGCAACTATTAATTCATGTATTGGTTTATTAGACATTTTCCCATTTAGTTATATTTCTTCTTAGGAAATAAATAGTCCCTTCTTGACTGCATTGTTTGGCCCTTTTCTGATGCTCATTTTAGCTTGTGAATACAACTAACCCTTATCTTGGCTGATGTGACTCTAGCTCTGCTCTCCTTTTGGGGATGCATCAGGCATTCTGGAAATTTATTTGTAGGGAGTCAAAGAAGCCTCAGGGCAGGGCACAGGGTCAGGGTTCTGTCACGGTCCCTTCAGGTAAGGGGACCCAGGAAGAGAAGGGATCCTGAGACAGCAGAGAAGAGACCAGCAATCAAGAGCTCTGGGCGTCTGAGAAAGAAAAGCTAGGGGTGGGACAGCCCAGCAGAGCACAGTGGTGGATAATCCCAGCTGGTGGTGTTCCTGGAGGCAGGACTTGGGAGAGCAGGGATTTTGAGTGGACTCCAGAGAAGAAGCACCAACCGGAGAACTGGAATGTGCCAGTGTAGAAATGGAAATGAGACCCGAGGCCCAAACGAGTACGAGTGGAAGTAACTTGGGCACAGGACAAAACTCTAGGAAGAGATGGAATGGAATTGCCATATTTAACAAATAAAAATGCAAGATGTCCTGTTACATTAGAATTTCAGGTAAACAAAGAATAATTTTAGCATAAGTATGTCCCATGCAACATCTGGACATACTTACACTAAATATTTACTTGTTGTATATCTGAAATTCAGATTTAACTGGGAATCTTGTGTTTTATTTGGCCCCGCTAGGTGTGTGTAGGAGGGCAAGGGGACACTGGTCAGCACTTCAAGCCTTACTGATCTGGGAATGATGGAGGAGCTGGCTGGGGGAGGCATGAGGGGGAGTAGAAGGAGATGAAGTAGGGTTAATGTGTGTGTATGTGAGAGAGATGGGGAGTGAGGAGAGAAGGACTAGGAGACTAGTTCTGAATAATTTCATGTTGGCTTTAAGACCCACTTATTTTCACAATGTCTCATTACTTTTTTTTTTTTTTCATTTTACTTTGCAAGCACCAGTTGTACTTGGCCCATGTCAGAGACAGGATATTTGTTGGTTTGTAACACAAAACCGACAAAGCTGTGTGTACCCAAAGCAACGCCATCTCATTGAGAATGAAAATTTCAGTACTCCAAAATGGTTGTCTAGATAACAGTGGACACATGAATATTTGGAAACATCTGGATGATTGCTATCTTCTGCATAAGAAGCCTCATGAATGACTACATTTTTGCATTTTTATCCAGATATTTTGGAATAATGTAGATAGCCAAAGAGGCTCATCTCCAAGAGAGAACACATAATCATCATGAAGTAGGAGATTTTCAAAACTACTTCTTGATTTTTGTTTTAGTCTATTTGGTTTGCCTTCACTCCTAATAATTTTATTGGTCTTTGATTCCCACCCTACCCCTTCCCAGTGCTTAGCACTGTGTCTGGTACACAATAGGTATTGAATAAGGTTGTGAATAGATAGGTTAATAAAGAAATCATTCTTAAATATCTTTACCTCCAGTACAGGGATTATGCTAAACAATGAAAAACTATTTATTTAGAAGGGAAGAGAACAAATATTTATTGAGTGTGCACTATGAGACAGGAACAGGGCCAGACAACACATCAGTATATACACATATATATGTGTATGGTCCCCTTGTGAGTAATCACTAGTAGCTCCATGATACAATTGAGTAAACTCGTAGAGGTTGAATAAATTGTGAAGACCCTCTTCTAGGAAGTCAGGCTGGGATTTGACCCCCTGAGCTGTCTGAGCTGTTATGATATTTCTGTTGATTTCATACCTTCCGGACTAATCTGCAAGAACAGTTTGTGTTTTGGGAGGTCTCCTACACTCTGAGAATTTGATGAAAGCCAGAGACATGAACATGGAAAGAAATATTCCCAGTTCTACAAGCAACGTGGTTCATCAAGGATCCCTGGTTAAGAGTGTCATGATTAGAGATTCAGATTTCTTCCTATGGAGTCAGGGCTAAAGATCAGAAACAGCCTGAAACTGGTGTGGCCACCACAGCCCACTTCTCTGAGGGCCCTATTCAGGAGGCTTCCCTCATGAGAGAGAAAGGGGCAGATGTCTTCTTTTCACCCAAGATCTGCTCAACCCTCAGAGAGCCACTTACTTCTTTGATTCATAGTAGGTCTGCATGTTTCTACCAGCAAATATATACTGGCTTAATATTTGAAAATGCAGGTTTTCTAATTTTTCCTCATTCAGTGATTGGAAAACTAATAAACAGTAGTCACCCAAATAAAGTTGTGTCAGGCGCCAGGAACAAAGCCGTGATATAATCCTTGCCCAGAACAAAGTCACCATGAAGCTAAAGCCGCTTAGGCTTCAGGCCCCCTCACGAGAATGGCCCTTTTCAGGCCCTAGGAGAGGCTTTGGAAAAGGGCTCACGTGATCAAGCATATGTTTTTTTGTAAAATCTGCAAAGTAAGGTATTTCAGTATTGTTCTAATAAAGAGTAAGTCCCCTCCCCCACTGTAGGAGCTCAGAGGCCACAACACCTGCATCTGCCCCTGTCACTGTCCCCATGGAGTAAAATTTAGTGAGAAAAGATTAATATTGAATGAGTGATTGCAAGAGAGTTGGATATTGAGGCCGGCGAGTGCCTGGGTAGCTACTGGAAGGGGACTTAGTCTTTCCTGGGGGCATCAATAAAGGTTTCTCCGATGATCTGACACTTAAGCTGGGCTCTGAAGGATGAGTGTTTTATTTTTGTTCTGTCTTGTTACATCAAGGAAGGTGCTACATGAACAGGTACAAGGGCTGTGGGTGACAGGGCCCTGAGTCAGAAGAGGGCAGGGCTGAACTGGGGACCCCCCGACTGGTGAGCTCTGAGCGTGAGAAGGGTTGAGGGGAGAGGAGGCTCAAGATGAGAGCCAGCAGTTTGCTTGGGGTCTGTTGAGAGCACTTTGAACTTGATTGTAAGGACAGTAAAAAGCTGCTGAAGGCGAGTTACATGATCATATTTGCATGTTAAAAAAACACTCTTTGTGATGAGCAAGGGGTGCTGTATGGAGGTGTGGAACCACTACGTTATACACCTCGAACTAATATTACACTCTATGTTAATTAACTGGAATTTAAATAAAAACTTGAAAACCAAAGAGCAATATTCTTTTTTAAAAAAATGTTTGTTTATTTTTGAGGGAGAGAAAGAGAGAGAAAGCATGCAAGCGGGAGAGGGGCAGAGAGAAGGGGACAGAGGATCCAAAGCAGGCTCTGTGCTAATAGCAGAGAGCCTGATGTGAGATGATGACCTGAGCCAAAGTCAGATGCTCAGTTTACTGAGCCACCTAGGTGTCCCCAAGTGCAATATTCTTTGGTGCAGTGAGGGGGAAGTCTGTGAAGACCAGGTGCCTTTGGATATGAGAGGACAGAAGTGTCCAGCCAGCCAGCCTCTGGCACACTGAGTTAGAAGGGCAGGCCAACTCAGGGCAACAGTGAACAAGCTGAGGTGTGTGTGGCAGGCTGGGGGAGGGGTGGTGTGAGAGCTTTTCTAGCACCCTTCACTCTTTCTCCAAAACCGTTGACATTAGGTTGGAAGTAGTGAGAATTGGGGGAGACCCAGGAGGGCCCAATACTGCAAATCAGTAGCTTGGGATGAGGACAAAGATAATGTCAATGTCAGTGTCCAAAATCATAACGCCCTTTTTAAGAAGCCCCCAGAGCAAAAGTGACCTTGTATGTGAAAAGGCCGGTAAAAACTGATCAATCAAGCAGATTGCAAACAATGACTTTCCAAACTTCAAGCATGTTCTTCTTACCTCTTCCCAAGAGCTTCCTCCATTCCTCAACTAGTTAGGCTGCTTTGCTCCAATTTTGCTGTTCTACGATTCCCCAGGAGTGGATCATGGTTTATTATTATCAGCAGGGCACCCTGGTATTGACCTGGCCAAGCAGTGACCCTGTGAGATTCTGTTGCATAGGATGTGACAGAAAGATGCCTCACAGATTAGACCCGTGCAAAGGTCTAAGGACATTATGTGGGCACTTATGGTCTAGCCTTCCTCTATTATACAAAATTAGTTCAGCAAAACTCAGCCACTGAGGTCCACCTCAATGACCCTGACTAACCAAGAAGTATGGTTATAATTCTTACTAGGGAGTATTTATTAAGTGAATTATAGAATTATAATGAATTATGGAATACATTTTAGATGAAAAAGAAGTGTTCATGCTTATAGGGTAGAGATCAATTATCCATAAAATCAACAGACAGACATTTCATTTGTGGTGATGCTGGATAAATAAGTAGTTAAAACATCTTCAGAATTACAATAACATTTCATACCTGCCTACTTAAATGAAGCTCAAGAAACCAATGCAGACTTCATATTGCCTATGGTCTAATGCAAAATTTCAGCATCTAGAGTTAAAAGAAATTTAAGTTTGGGAAAGTCAGGAGAAAGACTTTTAATGTTCTCACTATCCATCAGCCTGGAAAGGTTTCTTAGTTTTTCTAGGTGGGGAGGCATTTTAGATCTGTGTTCCTGTGAACTTGAGCAAGGGACTGAGGAAGTCAAAGGAAGAGAGAGGAGACAGTGTTGCTGTCCAAGGGGACCAGAGTGAAGGTTGGGGAACCAGAAGGGCACTGGGGGAGGGGGTGTGGGAAAGGCAGAGCTAACCAGCTGCTGCTGTCAGCCCTGACCTATTTCTTTGAGCCCTGGGAGCTAGCTGTCTCTGTCCCTGCTTTCATCAACAGTGATACTGCCTTGGGGCGGCTCTGTAGCCAACCCACACTGAATGATAGCCGTCCCTGCCATTTTCTTAAATGTCACCAGAGAAAGACATTTCCTCTTCCCTGGAGTACACACACTCTACTTGTGGATAAGTGGACACTGGCTTCCATTTCCACACCTTCCAAAAATTGGTCACAGATGAGTCACAATTTTGTCAACTTCTCCAGGATGAGAAGCCATAGATGGGGATATATATAAATGATTTTTTAAATGTGATGTCCTTTCTATGTGGCAGTAAAATGACTTTCCTGTCATCACGAGAAACATGTGCTTTGAATTATTTTTATGGACACAAAGGCAGATCTGTAAAAGGCATCTGCACCTGATAACTCTACTTTCACAGATTCTATTCAGAGTCCTATTCATTCTTTAAAATGTTGGGGAATGGGAAAAGGGGAGGAAGAGAACAAATACTTGTTGATTGCCTGTGAGTGTTTGACATGATTAGTTGGTGTAAATTATAACTCATAAGCTCCATTGTCCAAACAATATAACCTTCTACACATTCTAAAATACCTTCCTTACTATTTTGAGCCCTTGCCTGATGCCGGGGACTAATTCTCAGTTAATTCAGAGTTTCTGCCCACATTGTCCTTGCAGTGATATCTAAATTCTTCAGGGATGATTGCTGTTATATTGCCAGCATAGGTCTATTACAAGATGGTGAAGGGTGTGTGCTATGGGCCTCAGTGCCACATAAGTCCTACCAGAATTTTTTTTAAAAAAAAAGGTGAAATGGGAAATGTTGTTGACCCTCCCACCCAACTAGACGTTCTATTGTCCCTTACTGCTAGGCCCAAGGTCTCTTGTTTCTCCTGTTCATTTTGTTCCTCCTCAGCTACTCCAGGCATGTGGGGGCCGCTTTGAGGCTTTTGGAGCCCAGCACTACTTACCTTATTTCATCTTGCCCTTAACCCTGGGTATTTGCAGTATTATTCTCCATTTGCAAAGGAGGAAAAATGAGATGAGAAACTAAGACCTTGCCCAAAGCCTCATACCTAATTAGCAGTAGAGCGCAGTCTGCTTTCCAAACCCACATGGCTCCCTTTGCCATAATGACTACCCACCAAGCTTTATTCCCCCATTTCTAAGAAGGCTCTTCTGATCACACAAGAATGTCTGCCTTGCTAAAAATTTCACAACTTCACTGTCCAAACCTTTGGGGTGATATGTAACCACCACAAGCTGTGTTATATGCTAGTTATCTCTACACACATCTAGATAGCCCGAACTAGGCCCTGGCTGCTAGGGGGCAAAGACCATCTCCTGTGGTTTTTCTCCATCTACATCACTAGTAGTACACTATGTACACGGCAAATTCTCCATGATTGATGATAATGAAAATGATGTGTTAATAAATAAATCAGTAAATGGAGGACTGTTTACTCCCTGTAACTCTTTGTTCTATCTGTGTGGGTAAACAGCAATTACAGTCTAGTTGGCCACAGAAAGCTTGTGGATATTTGTTCCTGCCCTGGCCTTTCAACTCCATATCCTTATTCAATGTAGTACCTTGGAAATCATATAGATCCAGCAGTGATGTGACTTTCTCACAGGCCTCTCCTTTGCTCTACCTATAGAATCTGCTGGTTCTTCCCACCTCCCCAATTTGGTTTCACAGATTCCTGACTCCATGCCCAGGCTCTAGATATAGGCCTTTGCCTCCTTTTGTGTTAAATCATTTGGACCCTTACCTTGCTCATTGAATATGGGAGGCCCTGCTGCCCTGTTGCAAGATTGACTCTCAGCTCTGCATGGCCCCTGGATTGCCTTGGGGAGACTCTGGGAACAAATAGTGCCTAGGCCTACATTAACGACGGTATTCTCACTGGATGAAAGAGCCCTCACCATTCTGCCAGTGCCTCATTTTCCCACCAGGACAGGATTATCATATGAGGGACACCTGGAAATTATCCCAATAACTAGAATAATGGCACAAGCACAGAAATATCCGACTTAATTTTAATTATTTTAATTTTTATGAATAGATTAAAATTTTATAAGAAAAAGAGGGAGTATGATATGTTTTCTAATATATTCTATGTCAAAGTTCAGTCCCCGAGTATAAACCCAACAAAGTTGTCGGTCAGGTCTATTGGTTGTAAGGGATGGAAATTCCATTCAAATCAATTTCAGTAAAAGAGAAGAACGAATTGTCTTTTTTTTAAAATTTACATCCAAATCAGTTAGCATATGGTGTAACAATGATTTCAGGAGTAGATTCCTTAGTGCCCCTTACCAATTTAGTCCATCCCCCCTCCCACAACCCCTCCAGTAACCCTCTGTTTGTTCTCCATATTGAGTCTCTTCTGTTTTGTCTCTGTCCCTGTCCCTGTTTTTATATTATTTTTGCTTCCCTTCCCTTATGTTCATCTGTTTTGTCTCTTAAAGTCCTTCTATGAGTGAAGTCATATGACATTTGTCATTCTCTGACTAATTTCACTTAGCATAATACCCTCTAGTTCCATCCACGTAGTTGCAAATGGTAAGATTTCATTCTTTTTGGTTGCCGAGTAACACTCCATTGTGTGTGTGTGTGTGTGTGTGTGTGTGTGTGTGTGTGTGTGTGTGTGTATATACATATATATTGTATATATATATACATACATATACATATATATATACAATATATATGTATATTTATACATACATATACATACATATATATACATATATATATATATATATATATATATATATATATATATATATATATACACACTACATTTTCTTTATCCATTCATCCATTGATGGACATTTGGGCTCTTTCCATACTTTGGCTATTGTTGATGGTGCTGCTATAAACATGAGGGTGCATGTGTCCCTTCGAAACAGCACACCTGTATCCCGTGGATAAATACCTAGTAGTGCAATTTCTGGGCCGTAGGGTAGTTCTATTTTTAGTTTTTTGAGAAACCTCCATACTGTTTTCCAGAGTGGCTGCACCAGTCTGCATTCCCACCAACAAGGCAAAAGAGATCCTCTTTCTCTGCATCCTTGCCAACATCTGTTGTTGCCTGAGTTATTAATGTTAGCCATTCTGACAGGTATAAGGTGGTATCTCATTGTGGTTTTGATTTGTATGTCCCTGATGATGAGTGATGTGGAGCATTTTTTCATGTGTCGGTTGGCCATCTGGATGTCTTCTTTGGAGAAGTGTCTATTCATGTCTTTTGCCCATTTTTCACTGGATTATTTGTTTTTTGGGTGTTGTTTGAGAAGTTCTTTATAGATTCTAGATACTAACCCTTTATCTGATATGTCGTATACAAATATCTTCTCCCATTCTGTCGGTTGCCTTTTAGTTTTGCTGATTGTTTCCTTCATTGTGCAGAAGCTTTTAATTTTGATGAGGTCCCAGTAGTTCATTTTTGCTTTTGTTTCCCTTGCCTCTGGAGACGTGTTGAGTAAGAAGTTGCTGTGGCCAAGATCAAAGAGGTTTTTGCCTGCTTTCTCCTCAAGGATTTTGATGGCTTCCTGTCTTACATTGAGGTCTTTCATCCATTTTGAATTTATTTTTGTGTATGGTGTAAGAAAGTGGTCCAGGTTCATTCTTCTGCATGTCGCTGTCCAGTTTTCCTAGCACCACTTGCTGAAGAGATTGTCTTTATTCCATTGGATATTCTTTCCTGCTTTGTCAAAGATTAGTTGGCCATACGTTTGTGGCCATTTCTGGGTTCTCTATTCTGTTCCATTGATCTGAGTGTCTGTTCTTGTGCCAGTACCATACTGTCTTGATGATTACAGCTTTGTAGTATAGCTTGAAGTCTGGGATTGTGATGCCTCCTGCTTTGGTTTTCTTTTTCAAGATCGCTTTGGCTATTTGGGTTATTTTCTGGTTCTACACAAATTTTTGGATTATTTGTTCTAGCTCTGTGAAGAATGCTGGTGTTACTTTGATAGGGATTACATGGAATATGTAGATTGCTTTGGGTAGTATTGACATTTTAACAATATTTGTTCTTCCTATCCAGGAGCATGGAATTTTTTTCCATTTTTTTGTGTCTTCTTCAATTTCTTTCATAAACTTTCTATAGTTTTCAGTGTATAGATTTTTCACCTCTTTGGTTAGATTTATTCCTAGGTATTTTATGGTTTTTGGTGCAACTGTAAATGGGATTGATTCCTTGATTTCTCTTTCTGTCACTTCATTGTTGGTGTATAGGAATGCAACCGATTTCTGTGCATTGATTTTGTATCCTGCAACTTTGCTGAATTCATGAATCAATTCTAGCAGTTTTTGGGTGGAATCTTTTGGGTTTTCTGTATAGAGTATCATGTCATCTGCGAAGAGTGAAAGTTTGACCTCCTCCTGGCCGATTTGGATGCCTTTTATTTCTTTGTGTTGTCTGATTGCAGAGGCTAAGACTTCCAATACTATGTTGAATAACAGTGGTGAGAGTGGACATCCCTGTCTTGTTCCTGACCTTACGGGGAAAGCTCTCAGTTTTTCCCCATTGAGGATGATATTAGCGTTGGGTCATTCATATATGGCTTTTATGGTCTTGAGGTATGCTCCTTCTATCCCTACTTTCTTGAGGGTTTTTATCAAGAAAGGATGCTATATTTTGTCAAATGCTTTCTCTGCATCTATTGAGAGGATCATATGGTTCTTATCCTTTCTTTTATTGATGTGATGAATCACATTAACTGTTTTGCGGATATTGAACCAGCCCTGCATCCCAGGTATAAATGCCGCTTGGTTGTAGTGAATAATTTTTTTAATGTATTGTTGGATCTGGTTGGCTAATATCTTGTTGAGGATTTTTGAACCCATGTTCATCAGGGAAATTGGTCTATAGTTCTCCTTTTTTAGTGGGGTCTCTGTCTGGTTTTGGAATCAAGGTAATGCTGGCTTCATAGAAAGAGTTTGGAAGTTTTCCTTCCATTTCTATTTTTTGGAACAGCTTCAAGAGAATAGGTGTTACCTCTTCCTTAAATGTTTGGTAGAATTCCCCTGGAAAGCCATCTGGCCCTGGACTCTTGTTTTTCTGGCAGATTTTTGATTACTAATTCGATTTCCTTACTGGTTATGGGTCTGTTCAAACTTTGTATTTCTTCCTGTTTCAGTTTTGGTAGTGTATATGTTTCTAGGAATTTGTCCATTTTTTTCCAGATTGCCCATTTTATTGGCATATAACTGCTCATAATATTCTCTTATTATTGCTTTTATTTCTGCTGTGTTGGTTGTGATCTCTCTTTCATTCTTGATTTTATTTATTTGGGTCCTTTCCTTTTTCTTTTTGATCAAACTGGCTAGTGGTTTATCAATTTTGTTAATTCTTTCAAAGAATCAGCTTCTCGTTTCATTGATCTATTCTGTTTGTTTTCTTTTAGTTTCAATAGCATTAATTTCTGCTCTAATCTTTATTATTTCCTGTCTTCTGCCCGTTTTGGGGTTTTATTTGCTGTTCTTTTTCCAGCTCTTTAAGGCATAAGGTTATGTTGTGTATCTGAGATCTTTCTTCCTTCTTTAGGAAGGCCTGGATTGCTATATACTTTCCTCTTATGACCACCTTTGCTGCGTCCCAGAGGTTTTGGGTTGTGGTGTTATCATTTTTGTTGACTTCCATATAATTTTTAATTTCCTCTTTAACTTCTTGGTTAGGCCATTCATTCTTTAGTAGGATGTTATTCAGTCTCCAAGTATATGTTACCTTTCCAAATTTTTTCTTGTGGTTGATTTCGAGTTTTGTAGCATTGTGGTCTGAAAATATGCACGGTATGATCTTGATCTTTTTGTACTTGCTGAGGGCTGACTTGTGTATCAGTATGTGGTCTATTCTGCAGAACGTTCCATGTGCACTGGAGGAGAATGTATATTCTGCTGCTTTAGGATGAAATGTTCTGAATATATCTGTTAAGTCCATCTGGTCCAGTGTGTCATTCAAAGCCATTGTTTCCTTGTTGACTTTCTGTTTAGATGATCTGTCCATTGCTGTGAGTGGGGTGTTGAAGTCTCCTGCTATTATGGTATTACTATCAATGAGTTTCTTTATGTTTGTGATTAATTGATTTATATATTTGGTTGCTTCCACATTTGGCACATAAATGTTTACAATTGTTAGGTCTTTTTGGTGGATAGACCCCTTGATTTTGATATAATGCCCTACTGTATCTCTTGATACAGTCTTTATTTTAAAGTCTAGATTGCCTGATATAAGTATGGCTACTCCAGCTTTCTTTTGTTGGCCATTAGCATGATAGAGGTTCTCCATCCCCTTACTTTCAATCTGAAGGTGTCTTTAGGTCTAAAGTGAGTCTCTTGTAAATGGCATATAGATGGATCTTGTTTTCTTATCCATTCTGTTACTCTATGTCTTTTGATTGGAGCATTGAGTCCATTGACATTTAGAGTGAGTGCTGAAAGATATGAATTTATTGCCATTATGATGCTTGTAGAGTTGGAGTTTCTGGTGGTGTTCTCTGGTCCTTTCTAATCTTTGTTGCTTTTGGTCTTTGTTTGTTTATTTATATTTATTTATATTTTCATCTTTTCTCCCCTCAGACAGTCCCCCTTAAAATTTCTTGCAGGGCTGCTTTAGTGGTCACAAACTCCTTTAATTTTTGTTTGGGAAACTTTTTATCTCTCCTTCTATTTTGAATGACAGCCTTGCTAGATAAAGAATTCTTGGCTGCATATTTTTCTGATTCAGCACATTGAATATATCCTGCCACTCCTTTCTGGCCTGCCAAGTTTCTGTGGATAGGTCTGCTGCAAATCTGATCTGTCTTCCCTTTTAGGTTAGGGACTATTTTTCCCTTGCTGCTTTCATGATTCTCTCCTTGCCTGAGTATTTTGTGAATTTGACTATGATATGCTCCCTGGATTTAGATGTCTGTGTCTTTCCCCAGGCTAGGAAAGTTTTCCGCTATGATTTGCTCACATAACCATTCTACCCCTATTTCTCTCTCTTCCTCTTTTGGGACCCCTATGATTCTGATGTTGTTCCTTTTTAATGAATCACTGAGTTCTCTAATTCTCAAATCATGCTCTTTTGCCTTAATCTCCCTTTTTTTCTGCTTCATTATTCTCCATAAGTTTGTTCTCTATATCGCTGGTTCTGTTCTGTCTCATCCATCCTTGCTGCCGTGGCATCCATCCATGATTGAGCTCAGTTATAGAATTTTTTATTTCATTATGACTAGTTTTTACTTCTTTTATCTCTACAGAAAGTGATTCTAGTTTATTTTCAACTCCAGCTAGTATTCTTATTATCGTGATTCTAAATTCTGGTTCAGACATCTTGCTTGTATCTGTGTTGGTTAAATCCCTGGCTGTCATTTCTTTGTGCTCTTTCTTTTGGGGTGAATTCCTGCTGAATTCTGTGGTTCAGGTTGTGCAGATTGTTGTAGTAATCCTCAGATCAGTTTTCTAGATGTGCAGGATGGTTTAGTGTTGGTCTGGCTCTGTTTCATGGATGCGAGACACACAAAACCTTTCTTGCTATCCCGCCATCTTGGCTACGAATTGTCTTATGTAAATGAAAAGGCTAAGGCTTCAGGCATGGTAGGATCTAGGTGATATATGTCTCTTTTTAAAATCTATTAAGTCTGATTTTCCCTTTGTTTTGTTTCCCAACAACTTCTGGTTTAGATGGGCATTTTAGCATGTAATCTCAGATAAGAGGTCCTTTTTCTCTCAGCATACAATTAATTCCTAAAAAAATAGTCTGGTTCTATTTTAGCATGTAATCTCAGATAAGAGGTCCTTTTTCTCTCAGCATACAATTAATTCCTAAAAAAATAGTCTGGTTCTATTTGTTATGGGCCTGTTGTTAGACTCTGATCAACTTGCATCATGTGTCTTCCCCTATGGTTGGTGATGCGGAAACCCAAGATAGTGAGCCTCTCTAAAGTTGCATAAAATAGGGAAAGGCAGATTCCAAACATGAAAGAATGGTGGGAAAATAAAACAACAACAACAAATATCCACCATATTTGGTAAGTGGGAGTATGTGAGTTAGGTACTCCATGATGCTTTCTTTGCCGTGACGAAGTGAATCCATGTCCTAGGAAGGGCTGAAGGGAACTTACATCTGTTGATCTCATATTAGGTTCAGGTACGGTGCTGGGTAACTCTTAAAATTGTCTGCCCCAGTTCATCCCTTTTAAGAGTTGGACATTGCCCAACAGCGAGAGCTGGGTCTCGTGTAAAAGGAGAACTCTGTTTGCCCTCACGTTCACAGCTCCCATTTCACCCACTAGTAGCTGGAACGATTATTAACCTCTTTCTTCTGACCTGCCCTTAGTTTCTAGTTCATCATTGATCACTACAGTTTGTTCTACCAATTGGTTGTTTCCCAAAAGCTTCCAACCTGCTCTTCCCTTCTGCCTGACAGTTCTAAACACAGACTCCCCCACTCCTATTGATTTACTCTGTGGACAATTCACTCTGAACTTTCAAGTTGGCCCTACCATGGTATATTGGTTAGCTCTACACTACTGGCATTCTCTGAGGTACGTAGAGTTATCCCAGGTTTTCTTCTGAAGATACAAATGTTCCAAGGAGTAAAGGAACTTTTCCAAAGATATACCTCTAGACATAATTAACTCAATATAGAGTTAAACCCAAAGCCTGATTATAATATATATATATAAATATATAAATATACCAGGCACTAACTATCTTAATATGCATGAAGTCTCTGCAAGTCCTTGCAAATTTGGCAAGTCAAGATCGAATATTTGGTCTAGTTAATAAAGATATTGTAGCTCAGTGATGTTCCCAGATAATGTTCTTGCCTGAATCTTGAATTAAGAAAAGAAAAACAAGATTTGAGAATACAGAAAAACAGAATTGCTATGAAGATTATATTGTTTTTGAGGCAGGTGCTTACCAGAATTGTGCAGTATACAACTTGAACAACATTGCCTAGTGACCTTGCAAAGAAAGGAATAATTATTAAAATAAGTTATTATTTAAAGTATATCATTTGCTTAAAGTTAAGCTTAAGACTTACTTGTATTATATATGTACGCATATGGAAATTCAAAGTAATGGCAATATACCTATGATTTACTTTAGCCCCGCAATTTCTCATATCTGATGCATATGCCTATAGAGTATCAGATTGTTGACTCTCTGCAAAAGCACAGTTTTTCAATTCTAAGGGTAAAAATTATATAAGCATTGGAATCCAAAAGCTTCTTTTATTTCAAACAGCTCTTAACATTTTGACAAGTTAAGCACACATGAATCATAAATGTACAGATTAAATTTCTCTCAGAATACAAATGGGTTTAAATTGGAGGAGGAAAAAGTGGTTGGTCAGATGCATCCCTATTTTGCTGAGTCACGAACTTTCAAAAAATAGCCTAGTGTTTGAAAAATCTAAATATGTTAATAAAACCACAAATGTGAATATTTCCATGTTCTAGTGTTATGTTTCCATTTTAGAGTCAAATGGTTTAACAAGCATGTTTGGAAAGAAATTCTCTCCTTTCCCCTAATTAATGGTTTTTCTTATCTGGCATCCTCTCCAGTTTCCCCTGAATTTCTCTACTTCATCATTTCTAGTTAAATAGAAACATAAGCTGACTATGCCCGATTAAAACCATGTCTGCTTCTGTGTGAGCTCTAAGGTTTACCTGAGGAAGAATCTTCTCTGCTTGTTTCATCCATTGCATAACAGGAACACTTATTATTTGGGTCACTGAGTGAGAATCATCCACAAGACACACTTTGAAAAGGTGAGAAAAATAAATTGCTGCTTACCAGCTACACGTCTCAGATTCTTTAATAACATGATCTGACTTTGACTGGGTATATTGAGAAAGCGATAGAAAGGATGAAAGAAAAGTAGGGTAAATAATCCTAACAACAGTAAGTTGCCCACCTAAGTAAAAGCAGGTAACCCCTTCAGAGACAGCACAGAATTCCAGAAGTAGTAACCACCCCGTGTTTAATGCAGCCTCTCACTGGGTGGAAAGGGCAGACGTTCATCTTTCTGGGACATGATGAGAACTGAAGCCGACATGTGGGCAAAGGAAGGAGTGGCCCAAGAAAATGGGAAAATAATAGATGAGGGTTTGGGATGAACACATAGTCGGGTGTTTAGCCTACGAAGAGCCAAGTACTTCAGAAGGGCAGAGAAGGGAGGTGCCCATGAATAAAAAGATAATTAAACAAGAAGCCTCTTTCTTGGTGGCTACACTCCCTTTGCACTGATAGAGCACAATCACTTGTAAGTATTGCAGAGCCCTTGCTATTAAGAACTATGGTACCAAGAGCCATGAGGCATGACTCTATCTCAGTAGAGTGGTAAGCTTAAAGAAATATTGAGATTAAAGTGCCTATCTGCCTTGGGACAAAATCCATACTCAGTGACATCAACCTTATTGCTAACCTTTGATTTTCAATATTACTTTGGAGACCAGCTTTGTATTTCCAGCATCTGGGTTGAACTGTCTTTATATTTTTCAAGCCGCCTTCTACACCTAACCTTGTCATATTGGTTGTGTCAATCTGAGGGAGAAATGGGTCAAAAACAAATGAGATGGAATGTAATTCAAACAAAGTTGTGAATAATCATCAGTTTTGCAGAGTACTACAAGGGAATGCAAAGGTATTTATGATTTGTTTCTGGATTCTGGGTCCAGAAAGGGGGAATTCCATTAATTTTGCCTTTAAAAAAAATAAAAACAGTTTGGGGTGTGGTGTGGGGAGGGGAGAATGTCACTCTTTCTTTTTGTCTTCCATGTAAATTGGAACTGAGGAATGGCCAGGCTGTGTGGATGGTGCTGATTTCAGAGTTATCTTGAATTTCAAGGAAAAACCTATTTCTGTGTTTTAGGTGGCTTGAAAGTCCTCCAGGCAGCAACCTGCCTACTTGATTCGAAGGCCCATTCACCAGAAATCTCTTTGTAAACTCAATATGCCCTCAGTTGACCTTGTTCCTTGTATTTTTCGAATGTGCGAGTAGAGTCTTCAACAACAAGCATCATTAGTTTCTAAAGGGGTAAGCATTGCTATCCGATATAAAGGAATCATTGTACAAAGCACATTCTATTATTATGATCCCACAGCCAAACAGAAGAAAATATGAATCCCTTTCCCTGGGATTTCTGAACAAATTGCTTTGAAGGTTCACCTGAGGCAAAGTGTCTACCATGCCCATGTAGCCATGTGGCTGCATGAAGTGCTTTTCTATTTAGATATTTGAATAAAACTCAAGGGAAATAGTTTGGTGTATTAAACAGAACATTGCCAGATATGGGGCCCGATAGACCTGGGTTTAAATCTCAGCTTTGTTATTCACTAACTGAGACATTGAGCAAGTAAGTTTTAAACGCTCTGGGTCTTAGCTTCTTTATCTGTAAATTGGAAACAACAGTTATTTTTGAAGGCCAGTGTCACAAAAGCCTATGTAAGTAAGTCGCCTGGCATCTAGTGTGCATTCAATGAGGTTGGTTTCTTTCCCTTCTTCCTTTCCTCCAAGCGTCCTCCCTGCAGAAAGTAACATCTTGACCAGTGCTTGTCAAAAGACTCGGAAACTTCATGAACATAAAAGGACTACACCAAACAACCCTTTAATAAGCTGCCCCATAAAAGCATCTGGAACAGATGTTTCATTTCTTTTAAAGAGCATAGGGTCCAACAACAGAAAAGTTACATGCACAATGTGTTTTGAGCAGCGGTTTTAAAGTGGCTGGAAGGTCAGGTCACAAATGATCCAAGGTCCCTTCCAGTTCTAAAATGCTATGGTACCATGAAATCGCAGCAGCTGCAAAGCAAGCCTGACTTTTATGACTCAGAAAGGATGGCATGCACAGGGTTGGCTATTGGGCGGACTGAAGATTTGATTAAACACCCGCTTCCCTCAAATGTTAGCTTTGGGATTAACAGATCAAATAAATGCATGTTACCTCTTTGTCAGATGTAGCAAAGTTATTTCTGTCCGCCAGTATATTTTAATGGAGAGCGTACCCAGTAGCTAAACAAACCAGAAAACAAACAGTTCATGAAGATGAGACTGAGGGTGGGGGGAGGGACATTACCAGCCTGGTCTACTAATCTATTTATCACTGATCATCATTATCTATGTGAG
This sequence comes from Panthera onca, assembly GCF_046562875.1. Lineage (NCBI taxonomy): Eukaryota > Metazoa > Chordata > Mammalia > Carnivora > Felidae > Panthera > Panthera onca. The sequence continues at coordinate 89,002,175 of NC_138347.1, read as the reverse complement.
GGAAACTAGCTATATATAAATTTATAGATCCTTAGGAAGAATCTATAAAGGTGTCTTGTTCTAAAACTAAGAACTGTCATGAAAATCCAAACAAGGATGCTGAAGTAAAAATGATTTTAATTTGTTTTTAAAACCAAATTAATTTCCATTTAGATGAATTTTCAAAAACGAGTTCTAGAAAACTTTGTTTTGCAAAGCTAAGCATTATTTGAAACAATTTACTTTCAGTGGCTATTTCAACATGAGGAATAAAATGTAAACACACAGGATATGACAACACTTTCTATGGTGTGTGTGTGTGTGTTGGGAGGATATCTTTTTTTTTTTTGAGAAGATAAACTTTATTTCTTCTGCTGTGAGAGTTTATTAGAAAGCACTGCAAGTTTTATATATCTTTTCATTCACTGGAAACACAGATTCAAAAATCAACTTTCTTTTTCACACTGAAAGTCAAGGGAGAGTCTGAGTAATTAAGTAACAAGAACAGATCTTAAAGGCACTTCAAAATCACGATATTCTTGCCTAGGGGAGCAACAGTCTGTAGCAAAGAGAGTTGCAAAGACAAACATGATTGAAGCACCTACTATATGCCAGGTTCTGCTTTGACACTTGTGAAATCCTGGAGCTGTGTAAATGCCCTCAGATGGTTTTCTAATTTACAGAAAAATAAAATACTTTTAGGGTGAAATGGAGTCTTCTAGTCAAAGCTGAGCACATAAGAGATCTAATGTATGTTAACCAATACTACATAGTATTAAAAATTAGTAAGGAAGGAATTTGCTTGACTGTCTCTGGGTTTTTATATTTTGAAATGTATTTTGAAGTATTTTGAAATTTACCTTGGTAAATTTTTACTGTCTACGTGAAAAGAACCGGGAGGGTATAAAACGACTAAAAATGTTTCTGCCTTTAATTATAGTCTAGAAGGTCAAAATATATATTCTTGGTTTAGCTGAATGCTACATATAATTACTAACAGTATAACTTTTACAGGTGAATTTTCAGAGATAGGTATGAAACAAAACTATTTGATTTCAACCTTACAAAAATAGAGAAAACCACCAAAGCTTTAAGAAGTCAATCAATAAAAGTGGCAATAGAAAGTGAAACAAAACTGGTGTGGGTGTGTGTGGGGGCGGTGGGCACACCAAAACGTTCAGTGATATTTTTGTGGTGGTAGAAACAAATGATCTTGGTTTTCATTTTTATTTTGTTTAAATAGCCTAAATTTCTTGTATAATTTAAATATTTAAAATATAAAAATTCTTTAGAAGGAAGAGATGGAGAAGGAAGAAATTGAATTAGGGCGACTAGGAAAGAGGAAGGTGGGAAGGAAGTCATGTTTGAAAAGAATATTTCTCCTCTCACACATCTAGGAATCCTGGCTGTCCAGGCCATAAACCCATAGCTGCTCATGCTGGCTTATGAAGTTTGTCAAGATTTTCCCATATGTGGCAGCCATGACTGAAGACCAATCTAAGTCTGGAGGGAATGGATAGATACCTCATCTGAGATACATAGGAAAAATTAGCATGATGGAATGGGTAAAGTAAATGGGAGAAAAAGTTTACAACTGTTGGCCCAAATTACATTAGGAGCAAGTGAGGGGCGCCTTGGTGGCCCAGTTGGTTAAGTGTCTGACTTGGCTCAGGTCATGATCTCACCATTCTGAAGTTCGAGCCCTGCATTGGGCTCTTTGCTGACAGCTCAGACCCTGGAGCCTGCTTCAGATTCTGTATCTCCTTCTCTCTCTGCTCCTCCCCTGCTTGTGCTCTCTCTCTCTCTCAAAAATAAACATTAAAAAACATTAAATAAAAAATTAGGAGCAAGTGAAAGGCCAAACGAAAGGGGGTTGGAGCCATGGAGTGACAAGTAGATGGGGATGGGTGCTTCTACCGAGTGCAGGGTAGGGTCCTTGTTCAGGGAGAGGCTGGCTGGGATGCCATGGGATTGAAGGGAGGAAGTAGCGGAGCGGTCACCAAACTAAAGTAAGATTTGGGGTTTGAGTCATTTGCTGGAATGACACCTAGTCTTTCTTGTGGCACCATCAAAGTATCCTTGCCAAGTTAGAACTTCTAGGGAAGACTCAAGAGATTTCCATGAAGTGAACCACCTATGAGCAGTCTGCCCATTGGTAAAGGCATAGATCCAGCGAAATGGGTTCTGTTTCTCCTGGGTGCACTTATCTATGGCCGTTTTGTGTCATTTCTGCTGGCACTACATGGCCCTTCAGATACACAGAAGTAGATGCAGGTTACATTTCCAGTATTGCTGCATGGGGTGTAGATCAGTTTTTTTTTTTCTCCCCCAAATCTAGGATCCTGTAGAACACATTTGGACTAAAGTTCTGTTAGTTTCCATGTTGCCTGTAGGTGACATAGAATGGTATAGAGACTGATGGACTGGAGATATGCTTTAAAAATCAGAGTATTCCACAGAAAAATCCAGCTTTCTGATACCTTTGGCAAAGATCTGTTAAAATTAGACCCCAATTCCTGCAAAGGAGCAATGGGATAGAGCTCAACAATGATGTTCATTCTTTTACTTCTTGTGTGACTGGGATATTCTCCAAAGGGATTATTTTGTTTACTGATAAAAAGAGACCCTTAGGAGCAAACATTTCTCGTTCCTCCTCCAGTCATCAGGTTTGCATATGACTCCTAAAACTCTGACTTCATCTAGGTCCATGAAGGCAGTGAATTGAGCACAAGATACTAAACTGAGGATGATGGAGTAGAAAGGTGAAAAGAAAAGGGGTCTCTGATGACATCATTGAGCCACTGAATTAACCTTCCCTTCAGCCATCACAGCTTCAGATTTCTTGTTAAGGAAGATAATCCATTTTGTTGATTCTAGGTTTCACTTGAATTTCATAGTTCAACATCTCTGAAATCAGAACATGTTTTGTCATGATAATGTCTTACAATCACTGCTGGCCAGGGGTGGTCCTGACATAGTTGTCATTGCCTGTGCATGTGTCAGTTTGATTGTGATTCCCAGTGACATGACTGACAGCTGCAGCCTCTTGTGGACAGTTCAGCCAACCAACTATTAAAGGATGTTAGAGTTAGGGATCTTGTTTTCTGTCTGAACACTTTCCACTGACAACTTCTGGAAACATAAAGGAAGCATCATCATCAACATTTACATGATGACTGTCAGTGCTTGGAAGAAAATTCAAGAGGCAATTGTAGAGTAATCTCTTAAAGAATGGTGCATCGCCAACACTCTTGATGTCACAGAGGACAATATTGGTTGGAAAAAAATGGATATTGATGGTTCTGAACTTAAAGAGTATTAGAGAATATAAATCAATATATTTGATTTATGGTTATGTATGTACATGTACTTCTGATATGTAATATTTAGTGTATATGTGATATATGATATATGTCTAAGTTTCACAAATCTTCTCAGTAGAAGATAAAATAAACATTTTAAAGCATTAGAGAATGTTGTGTCAACGAACATTGACAGTGTTTTATTTTTTTCTTTCTTAGTGGTTCATAAAATAATGGTATGTGTTATCATTGGTGTCTTACATTTGACAAAATCATTAATAAATTCTTTGTTATTTAAGTTGGGACTTTCTGTTTCTTGCCATCAGAAGTTTCATGCCATGCTACAATGAAATAGCATGTAGTTTATGAAAATTCTATAGTCAGTAGCTTTCTTTTTAGCTCCCTAGAGAAAAAAAAAGTAGAATAAGTTAATATCCATGGGAATCTGAGTTCTTGATCTGGTCTCTTCATAGGTAGCAACTGATGCAAGTAGTGACAAGGTTCCTTTCTTAGTATGGTGGGTAGGGCGAGCAAGGGGAGACTTGTCTGTGAGCTAAGAAGACATCTCTACGTCCTCCCTTCTGCCAAGGCATGTCACCATTCAACAACCATTAGTTATGCTCATGTGCTAACGAGCAGGATCTTCTGGAAATGAAAATGTGCCAGCCTCATCACTAACAGATTTCTTAATTAACCTGCTGATACTCTCAGCAACAGAGTTAGCTGTTGTCTTAGAAATGGATTATTTGGGTTCTTTTGTCCTACAGTACTCCCTTTATTCTCTCTATTATAGGATCAGGGTGCTCTTTGATTAGCCCGTCATAATTTCCTAAAGTAAGCAAGAATTTGAGAAACCGCCCATGGCACATTATTGCATTGCTTAAACTTGCTGCTGACTCTTTTATCCTTTGATAACTAAGACCTTCCTGAACAATAGTGTTAATTATACCAGTCATGTAGTCTACACCGATGCCTCTTCCCTTGACATGTTTCATCCTCATAGGCAAGATTAGTGGCCTCCCTCACAGAAGATTCACCATGGGCATTCCCTGTCGGGAGAAGAAATCTTTCCTGCCCTTCCACCTGTGCACGTCCCAGGCATTCATGCCTGAGAAATACTTGCCACAATCTGGGTCTCTCGTCTTCAAGAGGAACTAAGCTGTGGACTGGGAGTGCCAGCCCTGTGTTAAAGTGCACATTTCTCATTAAATGCAAATTCGTCATTTGAAAAGGTTGAATAGAATTCTATTTTAAAAAAAGAATTCCAATCGGTTAAATTTAGTGCCATAAAAAAAATCCAAACCAAGAATAGTTTCTGGTGTTGAGCCCACCGTGTTTCTTTTGTTGTGAAATCGGGCAGTATTTTCGTTCACTGTGAGTATTCCCTGCAGTGTTTCTCCTTTTGAGAACACCTATCCATGGCTTTGTTGGCTTTCATAGGACTTGTCTTTCCTTCTGAAGTGACTTTCTAAATTTTATTATTGCCAAACAGGTGGGACCTTGATTTTTATTTTAATTTTTAACTTTCTCTCAACTATTTTGCCTCTCCTGTCATCACCGGGGCCTGCTGTATTCCTTCCCACCACCCCCATCTCTTCATTGATGCCACATTTGATCCTCCCCCAAGGATCTCAAAAGAGACAGCCTTGAAAGACAAATCTCCATATTTTTTGCAACAGTTATTTTGGTGTTGAAGACTGGATAGTCCACTAATGTCCTGTCAGTTGCCCTGACCTGCCTATAGTCTCCTCTTCTCTTATTCAATTCTTCCTTGGTTCCTTGGTGATCATAAGAAAGCAACTCCTGTTGACTAAATGCATATTTGGTGCTCCCAGGGCCTGCCCTGAGTGCTGAATAGACATAATCCTGTTCAATTCTTCTAACTGCCTTAAAAGTAATTATTATTATCCTTGTAAAGACAGGGAAACCAAAGGTCAAAGTAATGAGGCAACTAGCCTGGTTTACCTAGATAGGTGACAAAGCTAAATCTCACAAGCTCATTTTCCTGACCATGAAAAAGTTCCTCTTGTTATAGAAATAGCATTCAGAGTCTCCTAAAGAATGTGTTAATTTCTATTTTTGGTTGGGGGGGTGGTGGTGTGGCTTTTTAGTCTACTTCACTTTCATTATGTTCATGACATAGCAACACAAGAATGATCGTATCCATGAGCTCAATTTTCCAAATACTTGATCTTTTGATATTTTGGTATGTTTTCTTTCAAACTGTACCGCATCTAAGACATTATCACCAGTTTTTTTTGTATTAATTTCTAAATTAAATTTTCTCTACTTTTGTGGTCAATGTGTTTCTTGTCAGAATTCTGCCAAAGTTTCAGGATTTCATGATAGATTCTGTTTCATGATCCTGATTGAAACTTTTGGTTCTGTATCAGATTTTCCTGGCACAAGATGAAATAAGACAATAATCATCTAAGAGTGGTGTGTGGGATAATATGCAGTCTTGGGGACTACTGGGAACTGAAATCATACACCAAAAATAAACCTAATTTTATAGTATGTGATATGGGAATGCTAACATCAATGTTTGTACAGGAATCAATAGGTCTGATCGGTTGATGGATTTGCTGAGAAATGCCTTGAAAATAACAGGAGTAATGTAAAAAGCCCATATCTGTTAAATCCAGCAGCAGCAGTCCTTCATCCCACAGGAAGGGCGGCTGCTGATTCCTCCTGTGATTCCTCAGACTCAGCTAGACATTCCAAGGTCCTTGGGATTCGATTCCAAGATAACAAAAATGATGGGATAATTTAATTCTGGATCAGTCAGCTTCAGGATAGGAAGATCTGCTCGTGAATATTCTAAACTCCCTCCATAACGAAGAAGCTATATTGAAGAAGAACTCTGTAATTCAGCCACCCTGGGGAACAAATCAACTAACAGATTTGGAAGAGAAAAGAAGACCATTTTATGTGGCTTTTAACAAATTTGCTCATTATCTGTTTAATATTTTCTGGGCTGTGAACAGTGATTAGTATTTCAAATTAATTCTTGGATGGTTTGCTTGGCTGACTAAGTTAGGATCTCTAGGAACAGTAATCAGGAGATCATATAATCCAATTGGATCAGCTTCTCCTCTCCCATCCCCCATATGGTCTCTGTTAGCTTCCCCCAGCTCTAGTAATTAAGCAATTTTGTTTCTGGGCACTGCGTGGACCAGAGTGTACCTTACTCTGAGGTCTGCCTATGGGTCTTTAGGGAAGTCTGAAATTGTATGGAAAATGTAATGTTCGTGAACAACCAAGCCTCTTTCTGGAGAGAGATCATAGCTTTCATCAGATTCTACACTAATAGTAACAAACATTGGTTAAAAAAATAATCATTTAATAATTTTTTTTTCTTTTTTCCTTTCTGTGTGGAAGTCTATCCCCTGATAATATTAATGAACTCAGACTCTATTCTAGGTGCTTTGGATACATGAATGAGCAAAACTAGGTTGCCATCCTTCTGGGCTCTCCAACCAGAGACTTTAAGTTCAAACAGGGGAGTAAGATCTTAAGAAGCCATCAACCTAGGTGGTCCAAGAACTTACTAATAATGGTGAAGAGTAAACATGGTCACTCAGATTGGTGCTTATTGTCAGCTTTGTTGGATTTTGTTTTTGTGTTTTATTTGTATTTATTTTTGTAAGAACCCTTCATAAGCCATTCTCCCCCTCGACGATAGTTGGGGAATCCCGTGCTGAGTGTGCGCAGATGCCTAAGCAGTCTCTGGTTCACACACCTGTCTGTCAAGCGCCTGGCTGCTGCACATGACACGAGAGCTCACAGGATCCATCCACACTGACAGAAGAGAAAACCAGAGGCATGGACCTTGACAAGTTCTGCCTCATCCCCAAATAAAATTGATTCAGGCCACTAAAAAACTCCAAGCTCTTCCATTAATAGGCCTCAGAAAACCACAATAAATCAGCCCATTAGAGTGCAGCAGGGGTGCAAATTGGTGTCTCAGTTAATGTAGATAAAGATTTCAGTGCGCACTGCATATATCAAAAATTTAACACATGCTGCTTGCAGAGTTTTAATGAATACAAAAAGCTCAATTGCTTAAAACCAACACAACCCAGGCATTACTTCATTTAGCTGTCAATAAAATTGTCTCTTATTTTATTTTCTAATGGTTTATCAATACTGGTAATTTGCCACTGGTTATAAAAAGGAGGATGGGGTGGAGGGAGGGAAAGGAATTTAAATAAGTCCTGCTAACTAGAAAAGAGCTTGGTGGGCCATTTTGTTCTGCTACGTAAGTTAATGACCAGATGATGTGAGGTAGTGAAATCCAATTGCTCCCTTAGACTACAAACATCAGCCTTACTTGGAAGGACACATTAGGTTAGGGGTGCACTTGGCTCGGCAAATCTCTTCTTGTCTTTTGATAAAGGATGTTAAGGCATTATAATCCAGTCTCTCTTTAAAAAGTTCTGACTAAGGGAAAAATGTTTTTTTTTTTGTTTGTTTGTTTTTCTTTTCCCAGGTAATATAGTAGCAGCGTGAAGTTTGTCCATAGAAACCCAATGCAAGATCTCACCCGCCTTAACTACTTTCTATAAAATGCAGAATCAACAGCCCTTCTTTGAAGCAGGTGAGGAAATTCTGTCTTTGAGGCTGAAATGAACAAGCCATGTCCATCTCCCCAATGAGGCAAGGGAAGGGCTTCTCATCCTGGTTCTTACCTGCCTAGCTTCAGAGGTGTGAGGGGAGTGACTTTATTTTTCTCTGAATGAGATTTATTTAGTTTAAAAAATCCAGATTCATGAAGATGAATGAACCATGAGAAGTCATTCATTGATTGATGTGTTCCATAAACATTCATGCCAGGCTAATGTATTAATAAGTTAATGTAGAAATTAACCTGTGCCTTATTTTATTATTATTATTTTCTTGCTTGAGCAGACTCAGAAAATGAATGAAGAAGTACTTGTGTCCTTCACCCACAGAGGAAGGGTGACAAGACTTCAGTGTTCTTCACTTTCTAGGCTTCTTTGCCCAGGACAAAGAAGAGAGGGGAGAGCCTCCCTTCCTTCCTCCCTCCCTCCCTTCCTCCTTCCCTCCCACTCCCTCTCCCTCCCTTCCTCCATTCCTTCCTTTCTTCCTTCTTTCTTCCTTTTTTCTTTCCTTCTTTCTTCCCTCCCTCCTTCCCTTTCTCTCTCTCCCTCACTCCCTTTTTCCTTCTTCCTTTTTTCCTTCCTTTTTTTCCTTCCTTTCTTCCTTCCTTCCTTTCTCCCTCCCTCCCTCCTTCCCTTTCTCTCTCTCCCTCACTCACTTCCTTCTTTTTTCTTTCTTCCTTTTTTTCCTTCCTTCCTTCCTTCCTTCCTTCCTTCCTTCCTTCCTTTTCTTTCCTCCTTTGCATTTTCCTCTAAGGCTGGTGGAGATGTAACCAGTTTGGTGACTTCTTTACTCAGCCCTTTTGGGGTTCTTTCCAGGCCTTGAAGAAAATGAGTCTGAAATATTCTGCAGTTGGCATAGACCTGTCCCCTGCTCACATTTGCACTTTCCTGAGGTAACGACACTTCAGAAGGAGGGTGCTCTCTTAGGTGATTTAGGTGGCTTCCCCCAGATGCCGCCACCTTTGAAGAAGGGGGAAAAGGGTCCTTGAGGGCCAGCCAAAGGTGAGTTTGGAGGATCACAACTCCATCACCTCCTAGAGTAGCAGAAGGAGAAACAATGTCCAGGTAACCAATGGTGACTAATGCCTGAGGGCAAGCCCCTCATTTTCATGAATCTGGATTTTTTAAACTAAATAAATCTCATTCAGAGAAAAATAAACAGTCACTCCCCTCATACGTCTGAAGCTAGGCAGGTAAGAACCAGGATGAGAAGCCCTTCCCTTTCATGGACTGCCTAAACCCAAGGAAGGAGGAAGACACCCTAATAAATGGTTCTGCTGTTTTTATTACCAAGTGACAGTTGAGAAATTAGAAGGATGTAAGGTTTGTTTTAGAAAGGTAAAGAATTGTGGCACTCCTTGCAGTCTATGTTGTGGGATGATTTCTATTTATGACACATTTATTGGGCATCATTTCTGAGCTAGACCCTTATGCTAGGCAAATGGAAAGACCCATTGCCTTCTCTCAGGGTAATCTGAGTCTAGTGGGGAAGGCAGACAAATGGACAGAGAACTATAATACAGGAAGGATTCTTTTTCTAGTAGTGTGAGCAAAGAGCAGAACAATGAAGAGCAGGGGGTGGGTGTGGTGGTGGTGGCTGAATCTGCTTGCACCTTAAAGAAGAGGGATGGGGTATAGTTGAGCAATTAAAAGTGAGGGATCAGCATTTGCAAAGCCACAGAGTTGTAGAAGGTTGCTCTGTGTTGGGGGCCTGTGAGAAGTTCTCTGTTCATGAAGGTGGGGCTGCAGAGTACCTGGTATTAAGTGATAAGAGCTGAGGTCACTCAAGGCCTTGGGTAATGAGTGACATCAACTGAAAGAATATTTCAGCTTAGTCTCTGCCCAAGGAAATGTGAATGATTGAAATTGTACAGTTCACATATAAATGACCCTTGATACAGGATTTTCCCAACTTTGACAACAATATTAAAAATGTACATGACAGTGCCAATAATGAGTTGTGAAGCTGAAAGAAATTTTCTAAATTATCACCAATAATAAATTCTGGTCAACTATGTTAGAGGGCAAGCTGAATTATCTTTCTAGTCTCTCTATAGAGAAGGTTCTTACAGAATCTGGTTGTAGGAAGAGAAAATCAAAGATTATGCAGCCAAAAAATGGAGAATAAAAGCATTTACTGGGGTTTGTCAAGCAGATAATTAACAAATCTTATGTCAGGTTTTCCCTGGGTTTTAAATTTTTGATAATTGGTTGGCTTATAAAAGTTAAAATTTTTATGCTTTCTTTTTGCATTTTAAGGAAATATTCACTGTTGACCTACTTCGATATTTATACTTTTGTATTATTATTCTTAAAGAAGTCCCCTACCCCCCAGATCATATAAGCTTCAGGTTCCTCAAACCTCGGTTAGTCTTTAGGTAGGCACAGACACTGGGGAGGTGGGCTGGGACCAGTCTGGAATCTGAGCCTCAAGAAATGGTGAAGGACCTTCACGTTCACCTGAGGCTTCACGTCCTTATCTTATGAGGAAACTGGGCCAAGAGAAGTCAAGTGACTTGAAGTTCTCAGTGCTTTTTCGTAGTAGAGCCGGGAGTAGGACCCCATCTCTTACTTCTCTGGCATTATCATCTCCTTCAGATTAAAGCCTACAAAGAACAAGCATCAAGTAAGGGCAGGGGGTCACCAACAAGCTAATTCATTTGTTTTGGCCACTATCGTGTTAAAACAACCGAATGTCAAGGACTTTAGGTAGGACATGCTGTCTGCTGTTCACATAGTACCTTCCACTCCCATCCCCTCAGACCTGGGTGACAGATGCACCTGTCCTGGGTAGCTTGCAAAGGCATTTGGCTTAGGGCAATGGTGCTTGGAAAACAGAGGTTTTGAGACTGCGGGCTTGAGGCACTCCCTTCCAGGGAAGTATTGCTAGATGTGTGCTCCCATATGAATCTGCCATAGCAATATCCATTAACCGCTCTGCTCTTTGAGTTGGTTACTGGGTAGGAAAAGAACAGAAGTTACATTTTACCTGCCAGTTATCTTCAGGTAGAAGTGAGAGCCAGCCACAATGGTTGTTTGTGGACATGCAGTCATGGGCTCGGGGAGCTGGAAAAAGGCACACTTTTTGAAGGTGAACACTGCCTGTGAGGAGGGCAGCCCAGTCAGAACATACCTCAACAAGGGACTGTTTGTATTTCATTTCAGCCCTTGCCCACACCATTATCTGCCCACTTAAGTTCCAAAGAAAATGCAATATTGCAGGTTTTCTCAGGATAACAATGGCCCAAGAGCAGGGATGTTTTCAGTTTTGAAAGCAGCTAAAAATTCAATAACAAGGGACCTGATTCCAAACTATTATGTTTCTGTAAAATTCTGGCTGATTAGCATAGGAAAGTCTTCTTAGCTATTAGTTAATTCACACTGGGAGATAACTTATGGTTATGGATTTGGTCCAGCTCAGTTCTCTCATGATATCAAGCTCTAGGCCCTTCTGTGCAGCACCTTGGACTATTTTTCTTAGGGACATATGTAAAGATGTAGCATACATAAGGTATTATGAACCCCTGTATTAGTCTTAAGAAACTCTGCATTTATCTAAAGTCTACATGCTATGGTTTTACGTTTACAACCTCAAATTCATGTAACAATCTTGCAGTATTTTCATTCTATAAATAAAGAAGTCAAGGCTCAGAGAGGTCATTATAATCCAAGACCACAAAGTTATTAATATAACAGACTGAAAACTAGAACTCAGTTCCCTTTGGTTGCAAAGCTATCATATACTGCTGCCTCAATACAATTACCATAAAGGAAAGCTGAAGCTGATGAGTACTGGTAAACAGGACTCTTCTGAAGTCCTGTGTTGTGCCTGAGTACGGCCTATGGTACTCAGGTCATTACTCTTGAGGCTGGTTCATTGCATTTAGTTCTAGGCTCTGTTGTGGGTTTGCGTTGATGGGCTGGGGGGTTGCCATAATGTTCAATGACTACCTGTTTTTGAATATAGTTACTTTTTTTCCTCCTGAATAGACCTGGAAAGTCAGAGAACAGAGTCACTGAGCTACCTTGTATCCATCTCTGGGGACTCTTCCCCACCCACCCACTTCAACATCTAAAGACTTAAGGTACCCCATGCTCTTTTGCCACCACATTCTTTCATCCCCACCCAGAAGAGTCTTTGCCTACATTCCTTCACTTTTCTTTGTCAGCCTCTCAGATCTGGAGTCCATGGTGGACAGACTGGCTGCTAAGGATATGATGTATTTTTTGTGAATGACTTCAAAGTATTTAAACCAGTGGGAGTCAAAGATTCTGAATTCCAGGAGAAACTCAAGCCTTCATCCCTCACAAGCCTGCAGTCTTTCAAGGAGAAAGAGCTCAAATATGGACCAAAGACAAATGTGCACTTTTAAGGACACATAATGTTGCCCCCAGAATAGGGGTGAAATTTTAAGCAGCAGGTGTAAAGCTGTCATAATAGTTTCTATCTTGCTTTTTTCCCCAAACATGTGGAAGCAAAGAACAAATACTATGCAGTGATTAAGAGACTGTGCTCCAAATTGGAGGCATTAGTGTGAACTTATTTTCAAAATATTTACAAATGTGTATGCATGCACATGTGCTCATGTATGTACATGTTTGTATATATAGGTAAGTGTATGCATGTATTTGTATATATGCATGCATATATTTCCCAGCTGTACTGAAAGGAACTAGAAGCAAAAAAAAGAAAAAAAAAAAAAAAAACCTCAGTAAGTACTGAGCACATCCAGTGCTCAGATTTTGGTCCTTAATACCATTCTTTACTAAAAGAGCAAAGATCTCTCAGAGAAATGGATGAATCTCGACCTGGGGCATAGAAAGTTCCAGAGGGGACTGGAACATCTCGTTATGCAAGAAAATAAGGAAATGTTAAAAACAATGATGAGCGTATGTCATAAGGATAAGAGAAGCTAAAACAATTTGAATATCAAAATAAATCGGGAGAGTATGAATATAAATCAATAAAGAAAATAGAAACCCACAAACCTATACTGACAATAAATAGATAAGTAAATAAATGGAGGAAAAGGGAGAGCCCTTACTTACTCTAGAAAGCCAAGAACTGACTGGTAAATGTGGAGGCATCATTTTATAAACATCTTAGTTAAGAATGGCTCAAGCAAAAATCATCATTGAATGCTAAATCTGAGGAGGGGGTATTTTGATGAGGAACAGTATATTTTCATGTTCTTTAACTGACTCCCCACAGGCTGCTTATTAGTTTTAAGGGGAATAATTATAAACTATATGGTGTAAAAATCAAACAACACCTTGATTAGATAAACAAAGTGAAATCACCAATGAGGAGCAAATAAACATTGTGTACTTCCAGAATGTGATACCATGAGAAGCACATAATATCACTTATGAATATTCTGGCAAGAAATGTGTCACTTAAATGTGAGGACACATCAGACAAACCTCAAATCAGGCATTTACTGCTAGAAAAAGGGGAGGAAGGAACTATATTCTTCAAAATGTCAGTGTCCTAGAAGACAAAAGCTATGGAAATGTTTCAGATTAAAAGAGATTAAAGAAACATGACAAGTACATGCAAACCTGATCCTAGACTGAATCTTGTAGAAGAGGAAAAAATATGTAATAAAAGACATTTTTAGGTCAATTGGAAAAATTGGATTATATAGATTAGATTATAATTTTATTGTTAATGTTAGCTTTACTGAATGAGATAACTGTGCTATGGTTATGTAAGAGAATATCCCTCTTCTTAGGAAATACGCATTGTATCATTTAAGGGCAAAGGGGCGTAATGTATTCAACTTCCTTCTAAATGGTTCAGGAGAAAACATCATATATAATGTCTGTTGTACATAACGTATAAAACATTATATGTAAGGAGATGAGAGAGCAAGCAAACAGGAGTGCAAATGAAGCAAATAAGAACTATTAACAATAGGGGAATCTGGGCAAAGAATACATCAGTGTTTTTGTACTATTCCCATTCTTGGTAGCTTTTTTGTGAGTTTGAAGTTATTTACAAACAAGAAATTGAAAGAGAGGCTTGATTGTTGTAGTTCCAAATCTGGTTATTAACTAGCTATGTGATTTTAAACAAGTTTTGCAATCGCTCTGTGCCTCAGTTTTCTAACTAGAAAGCTAAAATAATAGTACCTTCCCCATAGGGTTTTTGTGGGAAGTAATGGAGATAATGAAATTGTTTATGACTGTTGACTTGGATGTCTTTTGATTAAGGAGGTGCCCTAGCTTTGGGAGGTAAATTAGGAACTTGGATGAGGCTTGGGGTTTGAGGCACGAAGCAAGATACCAAGGTAGGTCCCCAGCCTAGGATTTCTGCTGAAGAGGCATGAGATACCTCTGGGAAAAGAATCCTCTGTATCCCAAATTCAAAGATTTGGGGCTACACTTGGAGGTACATTAAAGAGTGAGCATACTTAAATATCTGCTTTAAAAGCAGAAAAAGTGGCAGTGACTCTGATAGCTAGTCAGATTCTGAGATTGAGGAGCCTAGTGATCTTTCTAGAAACGAAAGACCAGAGGACCAGAGTCTTTTGGGGGAGGAAAGGTGAATATTTCCTAATAACAAAAGCAGCAGTGAACATAACAGATTCAATGCTGGGAAATAGGACAATTATAAATAAACCTGGTACAAGTTCTCCCCAAACAGAGGTTGCCTTATGAAAAATTCTGTCAGTTAACAGGATGCTTAAATGGCAGTATCAGGCAAGAGGAGAAAAATGTTGGCAGTGCGCAGGAGAGGTTGAAGGCCGAATCTGTTGTGCCCACGTTGGTTTCCTAATTTGGGTAGTTTCTCTCACAAGCTCCTTATTTGAACGCAGCTTTGGCAGTGTTATGATTAGAAACATAATGCATTCCACATGTGCCTGGAAGCCTGAGAGGCCACATTTCAGGGTTTTTAGTGTTTTAGTGATGACTGCCAAGGTGGCCCCCTGGAAAGCCACCTTGCTGTGACCCTGGCTCAAGTCACAGTTTCCCTGGCTGGTCATGAATAATGATTGTTAGAAGGAAACAGGGCAGGGGCTCGACCACCTTGTCTACTCCCTTTCTCCCTCAGCACTCGGGTGAGACGAGGAGCCCGGAGGAGGGCAGTGGTCTGTGACCGAGGGTGTGGGGAATCAGCGAGTAGGGAGAGGCTTCGTGGATCCTTTCTTTTCCTTTTTGCCACCTCGCTTCAGCCCTGAAACTCTCAGCTCGTGTGTTCTGTTGCTCAGTAGAATAACCCTCCTTTGCCTGGCCAGAGGGTGTGGTGAGGAGGAGGCCCAACCTCAAAGTCAAATTCCCCAGCTCAATTGCTTTCTGGCTTGGGACTTGGGAAGAATTAGCCTCTCTGAACCTCAGTTTTCTCAGCTGCAAAACGAGGCAATTCCTCCAGGCCTGTGAAGAAAGGAGGAGGTGACTAGCATTTAGTGTCTAGGACAAG
Organism: Panthera onca; assembly: GCF_046562875.1. Lineage (NCBI taxonomy): Eukaryota > Metazoa > Chordata > Mammalia > Carnivora > Felidae > Panthera > Panthera onca. Next base: position 88,986,846 of record NC_138347.1, on the reverse strand, counting down.
CCAGGGTCCAGATGGCACCCTGTGGATGGTTGTCAGCACCATTCTGTGAGCACCTGAGCAGAGGCCTGCCCTTTCTACCTCAGTGTCTTGTCTCTAGCTCCCAAGTCTGAGCACAGATCTGTCTGCATACATCCATCCTGAAATGTCCATTAGCTGGACAGCTTGTACTTACTCCTTTTCCTTACGGCTTTAATGGTCCTAATGTTAAAACGCACCTCCTCTTTAACCTTCTGAAATAGAAAACCATGCCGAGACTGCTCATTCCTAACATAGTTAATATTTAGCATTTTGATGCTATGTCTCTGCATAAATTGTTAGCTACCTCAATCATGCTCCCATCTGATTTACATTTCTTTCTTGTCTTCTAAATGGCCTCCCTTCTTTTTTAGGGGTCAGACTGACCACTCTTGAGAAGAGACTTGGAAATGTTTTCAAGGTCAATAAAATCTGATGTTATTGTGTGTGTGTGTGTGTGTGTGTGTGTGTGTGTGTGTGTATTTATTTTTTTTTAGTAAAACCAGACCTTGTTGTGGTAGTTGTTTGCATGTTTCCAGTTGAGCCAGAAGCCTTTAATGGTCTGAGTGAATTAAGTTCCATCTTCTTATCCTATACAACAATATGAAGCACTGTGAGCTCCTGTCTGATTTGAAATGTGGATAAAATTCCCTTATCAACTGCTAGTCAGAAGTATAACAACAAAAGAATTGATTTAGAGTTGGAAGATCTTGACTTGAGTCTTGGCTTCACACCTGCCAGTTTCCCAATCTCAGACAAGTAAATTCACCTCTCTGAGCCTCAATTTCATCTAGAAAATGAAGATGAAAATATCCTTTCTCAGGCAAGTGTTGAGGATTAGGAATGGTAGTACACAGGGAGTATTGGTAAAGTGTAAAGTGCATGCCAATATTAGTTTAATTTATTGTATTTATTGATTTTACACTGTGCAAGTGAGGATTTTCAGAAGAGGGAGAAAATATAACTTCTGTCTTCAGTGTATGGTGATTATTAAGTTAGACCCTATGCATTTTCTTATTTAATCCTACCTTTTCTGCTGATGGCTGTGGCTTAAACCTTTATGCTTCTCTACTAACTTAATAACATAACAGTATCTGCCTCTTTTGAAAGGACAAATGAGCCGATAGATAGAACATTCTGCACTCCAGGGAGGAAATGTGTTTGGGACATCTAAGGTAGCACTCTTATTGTTAGCACTATTCACCTGGATCATTTTTGTGCTGATACAGTAACATTATCACCACCCAAAGTGGAAAAAAATAAATTATTGATGGCTTTGCATACTCATGCTGGGTTCCAGAAAAGGTTTGTGAATAGTGAGGACTTGAGATGAAGTCTCCAAAGGAACAATGAAGGGGGTTGGAGAGCAGTGGAAAGGAGACCTGTGGGGATCAGTTTCCAACTGCATTGTGGCAAAATGAATAATTCAAGAATATTGTTTTGGGTTAGGTATCCTTTTCAGCATCTTTAAAAACCTCTCTTTCTGCCATGGCAGGATCACATAACTATTCAATATCATGTCAAGGAGTCTTTCTTGACTGTAGTGCTGTATGGTAGCAGAGTGAAGTATGTGATGTTCCAAAGAGATAACAATATATTCTTTCCATGAAAATATTTATTAAAATTATGATCTCTAAATACTTGAGAGGTGTGTTTTGGATTCAAAATTATCTAGTGTTTTATTCAATTGATTTCTCATCTTGTATGTAAGCATTAGGAGAAGGATAGGAAAATGAGACCTACATGTGACACAGCCACACCCCAGATCATGTGCAAATGTTTTGCTTAGCTACACCCTTTTTGTAATTTCAAGCATTTTATTTTTTGTAGCCAATAATGTCCTTTATAACATTGTTTAGGTAGCTTTAGTAAACTTAATTATAATTTGTCTTTTTCAAAAAGGACTTTGGGTGGCTTAAAAAGAAAGACATACACAATAGTTTAATACCATATATATGTATAAGAAGATGGTGAAAATGTTATCATCTACCAGGTTTTCTCTTGGGGGAGAACCGTGCTTGGAGTACTTTGATGACCTGTCCACAATGGAAAGAGAAATCCCAAAGGCCTACTTAAATAGCCAAAGATGATTCCTGAACTGCTATGCATAGGCCAAGAAGAGAAATATGCGTTGTTCCTAAAGAGATTGGACGAAGGTGCGGTGGGACTGGGGAATGTATTGATGACACAGGTGAGTGAAATTCCTAATTGACGTCTGTCATCTGGCCTGGGTTTTCCCCCTGGCTCCCTCATTCTACAGATATCTGCAGTAAGCAGTTTCCCCAAATGTTTAATATAGTGTTTCCGGTGGCAACCAGTGAGGGAAATGAGCCTCGGTGACAGAGGGTGAAAAGGAGAATGCTGAGCCAGAGAAACCTGGAGGCATCAGCTGATGTCTGGGTTGGAGAGATACAGAAACAAAATGAAGTCCAAGAAAACAAGCAGGGAGTAAATTCCTCAATAATTTACAATTGTTAATAGAGGTCTGTGGTTCCTGCTCTCGCTTAGAGTTTCCTGGCAGCCATTGGAAAAAGGGAAGCATGGTCAGCTCCATATTTCTTGTCCTCAAGAACTTTGTTTTTTCAACTTTAATTTTGGAAAGTGTTTCTTATGCAAGGTTTTCCACAAAAGGCCTCAAGTGATATAAGAAAAAAATGCCTTCAAAAGCAGTTTTTTAGTTAGTGTAGAAGCAGATTTTATGTGGCTGAGCCTTGAACTGCCCTTGATTACAGTCCAGGGCATGGAAGCTAGAGCACAAATCAGTGGAAAGAATTCTTTGAAGGGCTAAACCAGTCTAGTCTGAGTATGCAGCTGTCTCTAGTGGGTAGTTGTGGCTGATGTGCCACATCATCCCATCCTAGTTGATTAGTCTAAGCCAATCAAAGTAATTCTTTTCCCCCTTGCCATTGACTCACTCAGGAATTAGACTATGACCTAATCCTGGCCACTGAGAGAGGAAGGGAGAAAAATAAAGAACTTCTGGGAAGGTTTTCTCCATCTCAAGTAAGAAATACATGGAACATTGTTGTACGTGAAGTGACACCATGGGAATGAAGCCAGTACTCAGGATGGCAAAGTGGATAAGTAGAAAAGACTCTTCTTGAGCTACTGAGTCACTCAACCTTGGAAATATTCTAGTCTTATGCAAACTGATATGTTTCCTTACTGGTTAAGTCAGTATGAGTTGGATATTGTATTACTTGCACCTGACTGATACTTCTCTCAGTAATCTATTATTATCTAATGATAAAAACAGTGGAAGTCATAGGAGACAAAGGAAAGCAAGAGGGTGAGGTCATGACCCATCCTTTGGCTTTCCTGTCCAACCAGCCTCATCCTTTATGAGTGTCCACCTCTGGTTATACCTCTGTTCTCCAGGAACACTAAACGTGTTTGCTCTCACCATTGCTTTTTTGCACAGGCTATCCTGGAAAAAGAATAGTCTTTTTGATGCTGTCCTTACCCCCTTGTGTGAGTATGCATATATGTGCACACACTCAACCACACATGCACACTTCCAGCCTGGCCACTTCTGCTCAGCCTTCAATTTTTCAAGTTCATTCAGATGCTACTTTCTCAGGATCGGGGAGCAAAGGGGCTCCTTTTCCATATACCCTAATCCCTGCCCATTTAAGGTATCTGTGATAGGGAGTCCTTACGTTGGCCCTATTCATGCCCTTGTGCAGTCTTTTTCCTTTGATACGAGCTGGAACTGTGACTCACTTGTAATGAATGGAATATAGCGGAAGGAATGTGCATTTTCTCCTTAAGATGTCATTTCTAAGATTAGGTTACAAAAAGACTGACTTTTGTCTCCAGCATCCTTTCTCAGTCTCTGATTCTCTTGGACCATCAATTACCAGAGGATCTTTCAAACACCTGTGGAAAGGCCCATATGGTAAGAAACTGAAGCCTGCCAGCAACCATGTCAGTGAGCTTGGAAACAAACCTTTTGAAACCTATTAAAAAGTCACATAAGCAGTTTTGGAAACAGATGAAACCTCATCCCCAATTAAGCCTTCAAATTAGACTTCAGCCTAGCTGACAGTGTGGCTGTGACCTGATGAGAGAATTTGAGTCAGACGTACCTAGTTAAGCCATGCCTGGGTTGTTGACCCAAATAATTTATGAGATAATAAATATTTGTTATTTTGAGCCACTAACTTTTAGAATAACTTGCATTACAACATAGGTAATAAATGCACTATCCCTTTCCTGAGTTCCCACAGAAATCTATAGTTCCCCCATTATAGTACTTATATGCTTGTTATAATTATGTGGTTATTTGCACGGCCACTCCACTAGATTGTAAATTCTGTAAAGATAGGGACATTTTCTGTCTTGTGTGGTACTGTATCTTCAGCAAATAACATCATTCTTAGTAGATAGAATATATTAACACTCATGAATAATTACAGTAGGTTGGGACTCTATAAAATATGTGGCACAAATATTGCTATGGAATAGGAAGTTAGGTCAAGGAGATAAATACCATAAAGAAAGGCAATGAAATTAGTGCCAAATTATAAAGTGGTTATTAATTTAACAAATGTGTAAACAGATTGAGCACTAAGATGGTATAGAAGATAAAATAAAACTTTAAATGTCATACCTTGGCAAGACATACTGTGATGTCTATTGTGGTAAAGCCATCAGTGAGAGTGAGGTCATAAACAGATATAAAAACACTGACCAGGTAGCTGTTAGCCTTGCCTTCCCACTGACTAGCATTGGACCTGGGCTCTGCCTGACCTCGCTGGGTTACTCAGTTACTTCTTGGTGGGGTAAAGGAGGCTTCATATCTTCTTAATGATTCCTTTCAGCTCTAATATTCTAGTTTATGCATGAATCCATTCTGCAAATACTTATCTGTGGTCCTCAGTCTCTTGATTTTTCCATCCCATCACATCTGAGGCATAAAACACACATCCCTCTGAAACACTGCTTTTCAGCCTGTAGGGAGGAAATGGATGCATCACACTGTGGGCCTTTTAGAATTTCTGGGTAATGTGTGTAGTGTGAAAAAGTTTCTCAGATCACTCTGACCTGCTTGGTGCTCACTTTTGAAAATCTTTGAGGTAATACATAATGGCTGACCAACAAATTATGGCCAACAGTCTAGACATTCTGCTGTTTGATAAAATGAATGCAGCAGCACTTAATATATGTTCAGTAGAAGCTTAAAAGAGAAGTAATCTAAGCAGAAACATTTAACAAGTAACCCATTCTAGTGGAGTTATATCAAAATATGGGTCTTAGAAACACCATCACAAAGTTTCTTATTTTCCCAGAGGTTGACGTACTTTACCCAATGAGCTTCTGAAACTGGCAATCTATCATATTTTGACAATAATTTAGAAGGCAGTACTTCAAGGCATTTACCACATGACTGGGAGGCTTCTATATCTACAGGAGATTATTGTCAATATCCCTGACTGGAAAACCCCATATTGCTCTAATTAGTTTACAGCAGATTCTTTTGAGATATAGTAATAACGATGATACCCAGCTTTTGTTTAATTCTTTCATTTTTCAAAAAGCTTTCCATCTGTCATTGTGTTATCCTCACAGTATACCTGTTAAGTAAGCAGTGCAGGTGTCCTAAATGTAACATTTTCCCTGCAAGTTTACTCATTTCCTCACTGTATGCATCAATCCAGAAACCACTGTGTGTCGGTGGCTCACTGGGAATACGATGCTGAATAAAACGTGGCTGATGCCCTTGGGGGTTCAGGATCTAGGAGAAACAAACATATAAGCAGGTAATTCTAGTGCTCTCAGGTACTTGCTGTCTTTCACCGTAGTGTCCTGTGCATCTATGCCACACTTGGCCCGTGTTTAGAACTACACAGGGATGGCGGGCTCGAGGGGATTGTTCCAACAGTGGAGTCATTCAGTCCTTAATGTGTCAGCAAATGTTCCTCCATTCACACACCATTCCATGAGGGAATATCATTGCCTTTCTGTACTTTTGGCTTTGGTTCTTCCCTGAAGAAGCTGTTAAGTTCCCCCAAATTGAAGAGGCATGTGGCTCACTGTTTAACAATTTCTCATGGCTACTGACATTCCTTCCACCAGTCAGAGAGTCCATCTTTTAGAAGGAGCTCTTAAGTTTAGAAGCTCAGTAAGTGAGATGTGTGAAATTTTAATCTTCAGATGAAGCCTGTGGTATGCTGGAACCCACATACATTGGCTCCTGAAAGTCAAATATACACATCTCTTCCCAACTCAGTATTCAGTGATATCAGATTGGTAGCTTGAAATCATCCATGATGTAAACAGAAATCCGCAAACCCTATCTAAGATAACTGTTTTTCTCCGGAAGAGCAAGTTGTTCAACATTTACCAGCACACAACTGACTGGAGCTCACTGTCCTTCACCTGGGGCTTGATTAAGTTGATAGATTTACTAAACTACTCTGCATATGATATGCAAAACAGTCTCTTAATTTGGGTTTGAATGTAATTATACAAACTGTATTAATTTCTCTTCCCTTCCTCCCACATACGTGGGTTAAAACTCCCTTAATTTGGCATGTAAATTTATGCAAAGCAGCAAACAATTTGGGTTTTATGGTGAGAACCCTGGAACACTAATAACACTGCAATCTCAATTACGCAGACACAAAACCAGTGCTCATTCAAATCCATTCTCCTACGTTGCCACCTACAGAAAATCTACCCAGCTGAAATGGACTTTTTTCGTCTATAAATGACAAATACCTATCTTCCTTCTTTTTGGAAGAAATACACCAAAAATCAAATCAAAACAGAAAACCACAAGTGTGTTCATCTCAAGGATTTTATAAATCATCAATCTGAGTATCCAATTCTTTTCTCTGACACCTATCCCCAACAAAAGCACTTCTCTGGAAGGATTTCCTTATTCCTGCCAATGGTTTTTGTTTTCCCACTAACATGCTGGAAGCTTCGATGTTATCCAAGTGCTCACCATAGTGTTAGGCCTACAGAAGGGGTTCAATACATATATGTTGAATGGATCAATTTTTTTATTCCTCTTCTTTATAATCCTTTGTAACAAATCAGTAAGTCAGCCAATACTAACATAGGCTGTCTCTTCCATAACTTTTCCAACTACCTGTCTTATGTTTGTCTCTCCCTACTTTCAAGAATTTATACAAAAGACTTTAGCTGAACATGTGTTTTGTGGCAAGTACTGGGCTTGGGATGAAAATGAACCAGACATTCTACTTTCAAGGTGAAAGAGACACAAATGGATAAAAAACTCTCTGTAACGTGACAAGGGTTATAACCACAGAAGACATAGAGTGCTATAAAAGCAGAGGAGAGAGGGATTGGGCCTATTTCAAGTGGGAGAGAGTCTTGAGCTGGGTTTGACAGTATGCCTAGAATTTTACAATGGGAACAAGGTAGGAAAAATAATGGAGGAGGAGAGGAAATAATATGGTCTATTTGGTTTTGAGTAAAAGCTGAGTCAGGAGCACAATGAAATTCCCTGAGTTAAATTCTGCTTTGCCATTCTGAATGACCTTGGACAACTTAGCTAAACTCATTGAGCTTTTACTTGCCTCATGTGAAAGAGGAGACCATCTATCTTATAAAACTGTGAGGATTAATGGATACTGAATATAATTTCTTAGGATGGAGCCCACCATACCTTGAATGTTCAGTAGATGCTAGCTGTTTTTCCCACCATTCCAGGCAAAAGGACTAGCCTTTGAAAAATTATGGAGATGAGAAACTGGTATGGCCTGTTTCAGGAAGGGCAAGCTTACATTATAGCTGGGTATAACACTGGGTATTGGTTGAGGGCTGGTGAAAGATGAGTCTGGAATGGAAGACAGGAGTCAGGACCTGAAGGACCTTGTGTGCCATGCCTAATTCTTTTAGCTTTAACCTTGAAGTGACAAGGATCCACTGAAGGATTTTTTTTTAATGTTTCTTTATTATTGTGAGACAGAGAGAGACAGAGCATGAGAATGGGAGAGACAGAGAGAGAGAGGGAGACACAGAATTTGAAGCAGGCTCCAGAGCCAGAGTTGTCAGCACAGAGCCTGAAGCAGGGCACGAACTCACAAACCACGAGACCATGACCTGAGCTGAAGTTGGACGCTTAACTGACTGACCTACCCAGGTGTCACTGAAGGATTTTAAGGGGGAAAGTGACCATTCTACTTCTTGCTCCTAAGCTAAACATTGCTTTTATTGTCATTCTTCTGCCCAATATTGTCAAAGAGAAATAGGGCTAAATGTTAAAGATGGAAAGACAGATTTTCTTCAGTCTAGTGCAGTAGGGGATGGAGACTCCAGTATTAACTGAACTCATCTCCATTGAAACAAAAGGTAGGAAGCTTTTTAAATGCTGGCATGTACCTAAGGAATAGTATTGAAGGATGTTGGGGCGTAGTGATGGTCAGTATGATTCGGCCATCTGTGTTTGCTAACTAACTCATGCTTATCAAAGTTAGGCTCCTACCCTCCCACAGAAACTAGGCAACAGGGACCCTACCTTTCTTGATGATTACATTTCAAAGGAATGGCTCACTTGAGAATGATATTCCTGGGTTTTAGAAGATATATCTCAAAGGGACAGAGAAAAGATTTTTAACTATAAGCTTTCTGAAGAAAATGCTCTAAGAAAAGGGAGATTAGGGGTCTATGGTCCAGTTTTGGCTGGAACAAACAGTAAATTCTTGTGGCAGCTGGAGCTTTCTCAGCCAGACTTAAGGGACTGTGGTCATCCTAGGGATAAGGCTTTGGGCCCATAAAAACCATGCTAGAGTTTAAGTCTCTTAGTGGGTGGGGGTGGGGAGGTGGGGATACAATTGTTTGTTCTGAGAGTTTGTAGTTCCCATAGGCTGAGGTTGAGGCCTACTTAAGAAGGCAACTCAGAGGAACCTGATGAAAATTTGGTCAAGGAAAGAATACAGTAGCTCTCTTTTCTCTTATGTGACATGTAATGGCTTCATTAGCCTGGGAAACCTAATCAATCAGTCCCCCACACAATGTATATGGTTTACTCAAGTCCAGTTGTAATCGCCCCTCCCATGTCCCTTTCTCATTTTGATCTCTTGGCTTTTGCTTCTTTTGTTCCTTTTCTCCTCTGCCACTTACACCTTTTTTACCCTTCACAGCCTCACTTTGTGAAGACCCTGTGTCTACAAAGACTTATTTGATAACTCTGGGCCCTTCTCTCTGAACTACAAGACTTAATCTCCTTGCCTCACAAATTAGCTCTTAATTATCTCACATATTGTGTATGGAACATATGGGGGTTTGGAAAGTGTACTGGACTTGGAGTTCAGAGGGGTCTGGGTCTCAGTTCTTCTACCAAGTAGCTGTTTAAACATAAGTAAGTCTCGTTTCTGAGCTTCAATTTCTTTATCTGTAAAACGGTGATAAAACTCATCCCAAAACATTGTTATGATTAAATAGATGACATAATGTTTACAAAAGCGCCTAACACAGTGGATAGCCCAAGATTCCTGTGAGATAGATATTTATTGAATCTTTTATCATTTTATATATATCAATTGTCTCTCTGATTTGATGTTAGGCTAATTTTAGAGCCAAGAACATGGCTTATCTTTCTCTTTTTCACAATCTTTATCAAAGCATTGAGCTTTGATAAATAGGTACTCGGTAAATACTGAGCTGAAGGAACAGATTAATTGCAAGCTTAGAGGGAAGGGGCTGAGTGTGTTGCACATCCTGTGAGGAGTTTAACATATTCTCAGTAAGGAAATGAGTCCTCCTGACACCTACCAAACAGACAATTAATTTATATAGTTCTAGGAAGTACTAGTTTAGATTAAGGGGCTTTTTGACCTTCAAAGAGTCCCCAACAGCCTTTAAAACACTAGGACATACTAAGTAAAACTCTCCAAGAACACTAGGAAATGGATATAACTATGGGCAACCCTAAGGAAAAAAAAAATCTGGCTAAATGTTAGTCCCAGCATAAAAAACAGGCAATCAGAACTGGAATGCCCCATCCCCTTCTTCCGTTCTTGCTGGGGAGACTATCTCAGAGTAATTAGCTTCTAAACATCCCTATGTAGTAAATGAATAGAACAGCAGACGTGGAAAGTGATTTATTATTCATCACGAATAGCAAGTGAATGAAATAATTTAACAATCACTAATCTCTAAAAGGGACCTACTCATTTTTAATCATCTCCTATGACATGTGATCACTCATTCACATACATCCCCCTGAGCTCATCCCGCTGCCAGGAAACCTTAACGGGCAGCAGAGCGCTATTTATGTACTTCTGTGACATGAGTGTATCATTCGGTGGATATTGCAGCCTGTGGGATTAGGACCATGTTTTTGTGGAGTGTGACAACTTGACACAATCCATACACATGTCACCTTTTGCATCCCATTAGTATCGAGGGAACCCACAAATGCTAATATGGCGTAGTGGTAATTATACAGCTCACAGTTCTGAGGGTAGGATTAGAAATGGAAACCGTGGTGATGGATGTAGATTGAGGTGGGTTTGTCACATGAGAGAACACTAAGGGAATGGTTCTTTGTCATGAGAAGAAGTCTAATTGAAGCATTTCCTGTTCTAATTATAATAGTGCAGGTAAATATTATACTGTTTATTTTTGAGTCACAGGAGAATGTAGAATCAGTATGTTAGGGTCTGGCATATTTGGAGAATTTCCTTTGACTGGATTCATCATTTACATATCTAGGAATTTAAGGAATATAAAACCAAGTTTTGCTGTGATTGTAGATCCACACATCTCTACAAACAAACAAACAAACAAACAAACAACAGGGGAGAAAATAAAATTGATTGGGAGACCAGTTAAATTGGCCAGTTAATCTACTTGAGCTCTGGTACAAAAATTAGTAATTATGGTTACTAATAGTGCTACTATGTTTTGACTGCCTGCTATAGGCTGGGTATTGTTCACACATTATTTAATTTTCACCCCAATTCTGTGGGGTGGGCAATATTATCCCTATTTACACATGAAGATATGCATTCACTCAACCTTTGGTTATATCAATGTCAGCAAAAGGGTGAGAAAAAAAATATCTGAATTCAATCACATAACTTATTTTGAAAAAAAAAGTTTAAAACCATCTCCATTTTCCTAAAAGTCAGTCTTTATATCTAGATATAACTTCAGTAGGATTATTGTAGTGAAATTATATTTTTATTCCATCATGATTTCTATTATTTTTTTAGTGTAATTATTATTTCTAGTCTCATCTCTAAGAAAAGGAATCCTTCTCTTCTGTGCCAAAATTCAATAGATCAATGTACATGGATGTGCATATGAATCACTGGGGAGGAGATGACTTCCCCAATGCACAGTTTCTGATTCATCAGGTCAGTGGTGGGGTCAGTATGATGGTCTGTCCTCACCAACTCCACACTGATGCTGAGACTGTTCATCTAGGCACTCCACATGGGTGGGTAGGTTAAGTGAGAGAAACTGAAACCAATCCCTTCTAAGAAGCAGTCATCATTCTGGTTTTGAAGTTAAAGAAACCACAGTTATTTCTTCTTTTTTGGGGGTGGGTTCATGCTGTCTTGTCCCCCCCCCCCCCCATGAATCCTCTATATTATAGTAGAATCCGTATTTCTTATTGCTCTTCAGAAATATTCACCTTTCATGCAGATTCTCTTTGGTCTTTCACATTAGACTATTCCTGATAAGTTATACTGGTTTTTCATTTGATTTTGAGTTACAATAAAAGAGTGACCTACACTCTTTCAAGTTTCTAAGAAGTGTGATTGAATTAGTTTGGAAAGGAAAAGAACAAGCAATATAGGCAGGAAAAGAAAGACCATTCTGGTGGCGTTCACCAAGCCATTTGGTTGGCAGTTTGGTAGGGGATAATAAAGGATTGTAAATCATATATTACTTAGAACGTTTGAAGTTATATTTTGTGTGAAAAACACTAAACTACATAAGGCTATGTTGTTCACAGGACCATGTCTGTCTGACTTGAAAGTATACCCTCAATACAACAAAGGCTTTATATGTGTCCACATGAGAAACAAATGTACTTGTAGGTGGGAATTTCTATCAGTACAGTAAACTGTTGAGAACCAAGGACCCCTCGTGTGTGTGCCTCATGAAAGATGTATATTTTATAAGAACTTTATAAGATTGTTGGTATTTTATTAGACTTTTAGTAGTTTGATATTTTATAAGAATTCTTGTGGTTACACTGAGAGTAGAGTAGGGCTGATCTTACCAAATCTTGGATGAAGTCAAATGCCCATGGGAAGCCAGTCAGGCCCATGTAGGCAGCAGATGATCTGCAAAAGAGAGGAAGCTCTGGTGTCAGACCAAACTAGATATGAATTGTGGCTCTGCCTCTGTTGGCCATGAAACCTTGGGGAATCAGCATTTTTAGCTTCTGTATTCTCCTATTCAAAACAGGGACAAAACCACTGCCTCATAAGGTTAATGTAAGGGTAAATCCTGTCACCTGTGTGAAGGACCTTGTCCCAAGTAGGGGATCTATAAATTGTAGTTCCCTTTCCCCCTTTGCATGCACCACACATGTGGCCATTTCAGATATAACTGCATGCCCCACTTTCCCCCATCAACCAAGGCTGATTTACGAGAGGAAGATATTGATTCACTTCATTAAAAGCATTTGAACTATGTACTCATACCCGATGGTTATATTAGTGTTAATGCAAACTGGTTTAGGAAAGGAAAATTGAAATTCAATCATACAGTCTGTTTTGGAAATAAAAAGGTTTGGATCCTTCCACCTGTTTCCTTCCCCACTCCTTCTTCCCCCCTTCCTCTTTACCTTCTTCTCCCCCCCCCTCAAGTGATCCAAGATCAATCTTCCCATTTAAAGAACAACTATGAAATCTTCATTTTCCAAACATTGGGGATTTCATAAGGCAAAAGTCCTCAATCTGATTTTCTTTTAGACTTCTTTCCCATGCCTTTGTCATCGTTTTTCCCTTTAGTAGACTTTAGTGGTTCTGAAAACAATTTTAAGTCTGTGTTTTCCCTTTGCTTAAGGTCTTTCAATTTAAGGATTGAAAACACTTATTCAAAAGGTGGACGATTTATGGAAATACGAGGAGATTAGTGTGTGGAAAAGAGGTCAAATGCTTAAGATTTGGTTTCCAGAGGTTACTTTGAAAAGTAGAGTCAGAGCAAGAATCTGACCTCTGTCTTTATTTCTTTGACTTGACACCCAACCATGTTGCCTCGAACTGAACACTACAGTGTGCTGGACCATTAACTAGGATAAAGGAATGAAATTTCAGAGGTGAAGACTAAGATAAGTATGATAAAATTAGTCTGCCTGGGAGTTCAAAAGAGTACATCAAATCCCTTATATATTTGGGAACCTTTTTTATCCCCTAACATATAATATTATTTTAGACTTCTAATGGTCTAGGACACTTGCAATTTCTCATCTTCAAGGTCACAAGCCAAATCTGAGACCTTCATTTGCATGACCAGGAAAATGACTTTCCGTTCCCTGTGGCTTGCCCTTCCAGTACCACTTCTTAGTTTGAATGTACTTATTTGCATGTATGAAGCCTCCATTTTAGGTAAAAACTTTCCTATGTTTTTATAGAATTTTTCTTTCTTTATGAGCTTCTACATTTTCTTCTCCCTAGCTCCCCACTCAGATGTACCTTTTCTGCCTCTTTTGTAGACTTCCTTGATGGCTTTTGATCTCCTGGCTGTGTCTTTGAGATTTGGGGATACACTGAAGGGAGCCTTCAGCCCCATCTGCCTCTGTGAATAAAGGTTCTCCTGGAGAGGTTTCCTTTTCTACTTCTGCTTTATCTCAGACCAGTGTTTACCTCCTCCAAGGCTTCCACATCCAGTCAGATCAGTGTAAGGGGAGAAATCCCTATTCCCCAGCATTATTATGTAGCATTCCTAGATCCTTTGTAGTCTCTCTTCAGACAGGGTTTTTGGTTAGTATTTTGTTTTCAAATCAAGAGCAGATATGAAGACAATTTTCGGGAATTAAAAATAAATGAATAAAAATGCACTTATCTCCCATAACCATAAGGAGACCCCAAAGCCTAGGTTTTGGTTGTTAATAATCAGATGTTAAAACAACCTTGGAGTTTTACCCATGTAGAAGTTAAAGCCCTAAAGATGGTTATAACACTGAAATCTCCCTGCGTTGCTGCCACAGTTATGACTTTGCAGCATTTAAGTTTGCTACTTAATAGTTTACTTTTCCAGTCTTATTTGGCAAATCTGGTTAATTAATAGCCTTATCTTCATGGGGAAGTATAGTCTCTCCTCAGGCTTTATTAAGAGACCAATTGAGAAAAGAACAAAGAAAAAGTCTGCCTTGGGCACAGAAAATATAAAGAATGATGACATTACTTTGAAGATGTTAAGTGGTCTTTTTTTCGGGTTCCTATTTTTCCTGAACGGTACATCAGCTTTTAATGGGTCAGTAAGAAAATACTAAGTAGCATTGGAGACACTTTTATTTGGGCCAGATATTTTTTTTTCCTATAGTAGTTGTGGTGCTTTCAAAGAATTCAAATTGCATGTGTTTCTCTTCACAACATTTCCCCTTTTCAAATCATCTGGTTATTATAAGAGAAATGTTTGGATAACCAGCTGCTCTTTTTCTCCTCTTCCTCCTCCTCCTCCTCCCCCTCCTCCTCCTCCACCATCATTCTTCTTCTTCTTCTTCTCCTTCTCCTTCTCCTTCTCCTCCTCCTCCTCCTCCTCCTCCTCCTCCTCCTCCTCCTCCTCCTCCAGGACAAATTTCCTCTATAAGCAGAGCATCTCTGATATTCCTATGGGGAAGTATAAAATGTTTATGCCAACTGTAAACTTTCCAACTTAAAATTCCTTAGGATATTACACAAAGCAAAAAGAAAGAGATGTAGAAAACTCAGTAGTGTCTTGGACGAGGATAAATAGAATTGTTCTTATTCTGGGCTTAGCCCATGGATTCCCAGGGTGAAAAGTTTGTGTATGTGTGTGTGTTTTTTTTTAAATGAATTGCTGGCTTGATGCATTTCTAAGAATTTTCCTAGACTAATTTATTACTACCTAAATTAACCAGTTTTACTTAATGATACTTGAGGCTATGCCTTGCATTACGTTCTGGAAAAATATGGATTGCACTGTTTCTTGAAAAACTATCCTTTTGTCAACATGAACTCTGCATTTTTGGTTTCTCTGTGGACCTTTATTTTTCCTGAAGAGCTCTGACTGAGCCTTTGCCATTGACTGTATGACTATTTTGCTTACAATTTAGAGAACTGACAGGCTGGGTGGAATACATCAAAAATATTCCTTCTGGTGATCAGCCCTGTGATTTACTCTGAAGCAACAAAGCCATAAGCTTTGTTGTGCAGCTTCCCAATTAGCAAGGAAAGACAAGTTCCCTTGTTAATTGGTTTGTGGAGATATTTTCATGTATTACAGCTGCATCCTCAGTTTGTATAAATATAAAATGGTCTTCTGCTCACGGTAGTTTTGTGAGTTAGGATGTTCCCTCGTCTCAAGGAATAAATGTAAAATTATGCATATATTTTACTTCCAAATGAAGTCAAATTTATTATTGTCTTTTTTAGGGGTATCAATGTTGTCCTCATCCTCAACATCATATCAGTTGCAAAATACATATCTTAATAATTCTGTTTTTTTTAACTCATATGTACAGAGAATCCCATTAGAAAAGGCCTACCTCTTAAAATATCTAAAACCCCATTGTTCCCAGGCCTGGTGACAAAGATAAGGCTCACTCCATTCTTTCACCAACTTTCACTTTCATTAACATGTATTAAGAAACATCAACTAACTTGAAAGTAAGGCAAAGAGACAGTGACATATACCCGTTGGATGTCATATCAGAGCATTGTTTAACAAGCCCACCTGACAATTATTTGACCATTCAAGGGAATATACCTTGTTTGACTGTATCTAATAATTGACTAAAAGTCCATTTTCTGTGAAGTTGCCTGTTTGTTGGTAGGTTTTTATCTAGTAGAGATACAAATGATTTCTGCCTGGTAGAAAAGATAATTCCAAAGGCTATGGTTTTATTGCTCTGTGGGATTTATTAAGCATCATATTTGTGTAACCATCTTAGTTATGTATCTAACCCCATCTTGGTCAAACATTTTTTTCTCCCACGCCTATACAACTTCGGTTTTTTACTTTTCCTTTGAACTGTCTTTACTGGCCAGCTCGTTCTCTCATTAATGAGTTGAATAACTCTTTAACACATGCATATTTTATATTTGTATGGGTTATGTTTGGTAACTTCTTGAAAATTATATTTTGACATGTGTCATTCAAGATGTATGTGTGTGTGTGTATATGTACATATATATGAATATATATGTATGTATATATATATATATATGTGTGTGTATACATATATATGTATAGTGATAGTTTTTGTTTGAAAGTAATCAGTCAGGGGAGCAATCACTAATTAGTTTAGACACATGAAAACTTCATATAAGTCTATTTTAGGACCCAGCACTACTTCAAGGACAGACCAAATCTCATTACTTAAAATATTGATTTTCTAACAATATGTTAAGGAATTGTCTTGGGTTCAATGTGACAGATGGAGAATCCTTAAGGCATGCGGCCCTGGTAGTGTAATTAGTAGAAGCAGAGTGAGGCACCACCTTCATCCAGTTAGCTTTCCAAAAAAAAAAAAATTGTGATTACCATGACTTGTATGAGAAAATAAAAATTCCCTTAATTTCTTCGGCAACAACTTGGTCCATAGTTGGAGTTGAGTTCATTTGTTAAAACCAACCAATACACAGCACTACCTTTCTGCTTAAACTAACGAACCATGGCATCCTGTCAGCCTTCTTATCATTGTTGCTATTGCTTTCGCGCTCTGTGTGATTAGTTTTAAAGAAATATTTTTAAATATTGTAATAGTTGTTGAATGAATGCTTAAGAAGTCAAAACGATATAAACATGTATACAGTAAAATATTTTGCATTTATCTTTGTCCCCATCATTCTATTACACTATCTCCCCCAGAGCTAACCAGTAATTAGCTTTTTAAGTAACCTTTCAGATGTCACTTATGAATACAATAGCAAATAGGAATGTATTATGATTTTTCTTTCATTCTACATGAAAGGTAGCAAGATACACACACTGCTTGGCACCTTGCCTTTTTCTCTTAAAATGAGCATATGGGCAATCTTTTCATATCATTACATAAAACATTCTCTCTCCCTCATTTTGTAATGCAGTGTGGCCTTATCAAGGTAACAAACAATAACTTGGGACAACTAAATCCCAAGGAAACGCGTCAGGGTGTGCCATTCACTGTGCTACACATCTAATAGACTAGTCAGTATTCTAGGCGCTGGAGGTGAAAAATATCAGACACAAACCCAGTCCATAAGAAGCTCACATCCTACTAAATAGAAGTCAAAATGGAGCTAAAGTACAGTGTGGTTAGTGCTACAATGTAAGCGTTTCTGAAATGCTGTGCAAGAGAATTGAGGGAGTGATTAATTCTGCCTTGGAGGTGTGGGAGAAGAATCAAAGAAAGCCAGGAAAATGCGGTGACATTTGAGTAGGGTCTTGAAATAGGAATATGAACTCTAAAAGAATCATTTCCTAGCGTAACTGACCAACAGAGTTCTCGATATTTGAAAGAATTTGGCTGCAATGATCCTTTTTTTACTTCTCTCCTATCACTCTGCCCTGGGGGGTTGGGATACATCTTTTTATACTTGTTGTTTACATCTTTCAAGCATCTGTAGATCCCTTCCTTCTCAATTGTCAATTTGCCTGATGTAACAGAGAATCTTTCATCTGCCCCCCTGCCCCAGCCATTCTCCTTTTTTTTTAATATATGAAATTTATTGTCAAATTGGTTTCCATACAACACCTAGTGCTCATCCCAAAAGGTGCCCTCCTCAATACCCATCACCCACCCTCCCCTCCCTCCCACCCCCCATCAACCCTCAGTTTGTTCTCAGTTTTTATGAGTCTCTTATGCTTTGGCTCTCTCCCACTCTAACCTCTTTTTTTTTCCTTCCCCTCCCCCATGGGTTTCTGTTAAGTTTCTCAGGACCCACATAAGAGTGAAAGCATATGATATCTGTCTTTCTCTGTATGGCTTATTTCACTTAGCATAACACTTTCCAGTTCCATCCACGTTGCTACAAAGGGCCATATTTCATTCTTTCTCATTGCCACGTAGTACTCCATTGTGTATATAAACCACAATTTCTTTATCCATTCATCAGTTGATGGACATTTAGGCTCTTTCCATAGCAGCACTCTCAATAGCCACTCTTCTTGAACACAGTCAGGACTGTGGTCTCTTCCTGGCTTTCCAGCCACAATGACACCACTTTGTATTCTGAAAAACAGGTGTTCGGGAGTAGTCTTTTTCTAAATTTGAATACCAACACCTCCATGGTATGAGGGTCCCTACCTTTCCAGAGGCTCCTGCCAGTATAGTTCATTTGCACTGTTCATTCCCAATCTATTTATCCCACTGTAATAGCTTAGCCATGGAGCTCTCATGCTAAATAATAGCTCTTCACGTGCCAATGCTGAGAACTCCTCCTAATGTGAACGCCAAGCCATTTATTTTCATTTGTTTACAGGCTTTTCCATCTTTCAGCTGGCTTTCCAACCATGAGATAGTGTCCATATAGATGTCAATTTTTATTAAGCTCCCAAGTAATTTTAAAGCCCCCTACAAAATGTTTTTCTGAAGTCCCAATACATCTGCTACTCTGTTCTCTCACGTTCCTTAATCATGTAATTCTCTAGAAATGACCTATCAAGTATGATGAAGCTCTTTGTGCACCATCTGCATTTTATTTCACTTCTTTCTTCTCTTCCAGACCGAGGCCTGCACTCTGTGACCACAACGGAACTCAGTGGTCAGGCGAGAATTTTGGCCGGCCTAGTGAGGCACTGTTATTTTTCACCAACTGTGGGGACTCCGTGGGGCATAATATTTTTGAAATCTCTTTTCCCAAGATTCTCACCAGCCTGGAAATTGGCTGCAGCTCTGCTATTATTGTCGACTCAGAGCAATCAGTGGAGAGCCTCAAGTACAGAGACAGGCTACATTGCCCTCTTGAACTGCCAGCTTTGATTGAAGAACTAGAAAATCTTATATGGCCGAACAGTGCTCAAGGTTGAATTGTTTTACAAAAATCTGGCAATTTTGCCCTAAATGTATCAATTTCTTTGATAGTTTCAAAGGGTATTAAAATAGCACACTGTTAAATTACAACCCCCAGTACTCCTAACCTCTTTACTCTGCTTTATTTTTATATTTGGCATTAACTCCAATGAATATGCTACATATTTCACCTAAATTTTGCTTTCACCCCACTTGAATGGAAGCTGTATGAAGGAAGAGAGTTTCTGGCCATTGTGCTGTATGTTCAGTGCCCAGCAAAGCATCTTGCACACAGAAATTGCACTTATATATGGTAGGTGAATGAATAAATTAAAAAGTGCGAAAGGACTGCATTTCAGTTCATTGAATGCGGCTGTTCTTCATGGGGCTCAGTTTATCTTTTTCTGGTGATACACTGCCTTTTCCCTCCGCATTTCCTACATCCTTTTGAATATTTCCTAGATACCTCTTCCCTCCAGGAAGCTTTTCTTGAATTGCCACGTGGAGTTCACCTCCCCTCAGTTCTCAGTGTAATGTTTATGCTACTTAGTCTTTGAGACCAGCAGTGCTTTCATATGAGGCTAGTCCATGTTCCAAAGGTCCCGATACATTTTAAAGTCTGGTGACAAACACTGCCTGCATTGTTACGTCCCCTATAGCAGCATACCCGGGATGGGAAGAAAACCATTGTTCAGTTTCCATAGTTGAGGAGCAAAATGTGCATAATGCAGTGTGGTGCCTTGGTTTTAGAGTCAGTCCAGCCAGCCCCAGATTTGAATCCCAACTGTCTTCTTTACCATCTCTGTGAAACAATTGGTAAATACTCTGAGCTCGAACTAACAGCTATATCTTTAAGATGAAGATAGTGATAGTTCCCTTGCAGGGTGATTGGGAGGACCAGACATAATACGTACCAAACAACACACTTGACAGATTGATATTACCACTAATCGGCTATTAGTATGACTATTACCATTACTACTACTACTATTATCATTATATCATACCCTCCTTCTTTTGATTAACCACCTATCCTGCACGGGAATCTCCACTCCAATCTAGTATACAAATTCAGATATTTGAATGTGGAACGAAGTTTTTCATATGTTCACTCATTTAACAAGAATTTATTGAGAGTCTAGCATGTACCCAGTACGGTGTTGATTGCAAGGAACACAAAGATGAATGCACATTAGTCTTTGTACCTTCAGAGCCAACAGTCTAGGGCATTCATCAAGTAGTTCAACAAATTATTTGTTGAGCATCAACTGTGTCCTAGGCTCAGTTATAGGGACCAGGAGTACATCAGTGAAAAAAGCAGATGAGGATTACATTCTAGTAGAGGGAGACAGAAAATAAATAAGGTACTGAGTTAAGTGAACTGCATACTATGCTAGAATGTGGTGAGGACTATGAGGCACAGTGGAGCACAATGAGGCTGGTCAGGACTGCTCAGTGTGTTTTCAGAGGGGCTGGGTGTTTGCAATTTTAAGTAGGGAATTCAGGGTAAAATTCCTGGAGATTTGACATTTGAGAAGAGACTCAAGGAGTGAAGGGATGAGCCACATGGATATTTAGGGGAAGAGCATTTCAGCAGAGGGAATAGGAAAAGCTGGTGCAGAGCAGAAAGTGCTAGGTATTACAACAGAGAGCTCTTCTCCATCGAGTCAGCAGTAGAGGCCAGAGTCAATTTCTCTGTGTGTTGCTGGTATAGCTAGAGTGGGATCTGAGGGTGGATCATGTGAAATGGTCCTAATGGAGTTCTCTGGACAATCATCACAGGGTGAGCTTGCCCTCATGGTTTTTAAGACCATGATTTTTTCCCATCACACTCATGCTGATGCTCTAGCTGCTGGATACTTTGAATCATATCTCCTACTTTGGGGTTCTGGAGCAGTATGTTTCTCTGCAGGGTCTTCTGTCGATCCCTTACCCTGACTGCTATTCATTTTTTTCTACTTTGTTCTCCCTAATCTAGAGGCTTAATACTGAATCCCCTATTTCGCTCTCCTCTGAAAAATCAGGTACATGTCCACATGTCATGTGGACTTCTACCTTCACTGTCCTTTTCTTCTTGGTTTTACCCCAGATTCCTCTGGGCAGAGAGACTGAGAATCCTCTGATTCTTCCCAGTATCTCTATTGATTTATTTGTGCCATAATAGCAGGGGGAGCAGACCGTTGCTTCGTGGTGTGACTATGACAGAAAAACACAGTGGAAGGGAATGCAGGGCACAGAAAAGATACAGAAGTGGGCTCTTGGCTGCATTTTCCATTGCCCCAGTCTGAGAGATTTTCCTGTCATTCCTTTGGCTGAACCCAAGGTGGTGGTAGTATGAGTACTTTCCCCCCAGTAGCTAGAAAGAATAGATTTGGGAACAAGGAATGGAAAATGGATTATGTGTTTGCGGATATCACCTAATAACCCATTTCCGATTTTTTTTCAGCCCTGTAACCCCAGGGTTCTTTATCTTAATTGTTTTTCTACCCAATGAAAGAATGTTCCCACAAGGAGTCAGACATAAGACTCCACTCACATGAAAGAAGAGATTCTCTCCTGGCCTCCTGGTTCTCAGGCCACCAGTCAAAAAAGGAAAAAAAAAAAAAATAAAGGAAGGAAGGAGGAAGGAGGAAAGAGGGAAAGAGGGAAAGAATTTTAATTGCTGCTTGGGACAATACACCTGAATTTTTGGGAAATAGTAAGGTTGTTTTGGGCAGCACAGATGAAATGTAGAAATTACCCTGCTACGTGGACTATGGTATCCAGTGGTAAAGTTTATTTAATGGGGAGATAAAACCTTGTCACTAGCCCTTCAGTCTTGTTTCTTTAAGGTCACTGACAGTCCGACCAAACCATTAGCTCCTGCTCAGAAATAAGTATAGCTTCTTCCCTCAACCACCCTTCTTTCAGACCAAGTAGCTAGATGATCTTGAAGTTTTGGTGCTGGTCATCTTTCTCTTCTTCTGAGTCCTCTAGGACCACATCTGAGTGCCAGCACAGGCCCCTTCAGATTATTGTGCAAGGCTCAGATATTTTTCTTCTTAGATATCTTGGGTCACTTTTCTTAACATACTTGAAATTAGCTACTTTTTCTAATTGAAAACAAGACCAGTTAATTTGTAAATTCAGTCAAGGTTTGAATTGAACAGGTAACTTAATATATTTTTTTATTATTTTAATTTTATTTTTTTAATTTACATCCAAATTAGTTAGCATATATTGCAACAATGATTTCAGGAGTAGATTTCTTAATGCCCCTTACCCATTTAGTCTATCCCCTCTCCCACAATCCCTCCAGTAACCCTCTGTTCTCCATATTTAGGAGTCTCTTATGTTTTGTCCCCCTCCCTGTTTTTGTATTATTTTTGCTTCCCTTCCCTTATGTTCATCTGTTCTGTGTCTTAAAGTCCTCACATGAGTGAAGTCATATGTTTGTCTTTCTCTGACTAACTTCGCTTATTAGCATAATACCCTCTAGTTCCATCCACATAGTTGCAAATGGCAAGATTTCATTCTTTTTGATTGCCGAGTAATACTCTGGTGTGTGTGTGTGTGTGTGTGTGTGTGTGTGTGTGTGTGTGTGTGTGTGTGTATGTGTGTGTGTATGTATATATGTATATGTATGTGTATATATATGTATGTATATATGTATATATACATACACACACACACACACATACACATCACATCTTCTTTATCCATTCATCCATCGATGGACATTTGGGTTCTTTCCATACTTTGGCTATTGTTGATAGTGCTGCTATAAACATTGGGGTGCACGTGTCCCTTCGAAACAGCATACCTGTATCCCTTGGATACTTAGTAGTGCAATTGCTGGGTCATAGGGTAGTTCTATTTTTAATTTTTTGAGGAACCTCCATACTGTTTTCCGGAGTGGCTGCACCAGCTTGCATTCCCATCAAAAATGCAAAAGAGATCCTCTTTCTCTGCATCCTCGCCAACATCTGTTGTTGCTTGAGTTGTTAATGTTAGCCATTCTGACAGGTGTAAGGTCGTACCTTACTGTGGTTTTGATTTGTATTTCCCTGACGATGAGTGATGTGCAGTATTTTTTCATGTGTTGGTCGGCCATCTGGATGTCTTCTTTGGAAAAGTGTCTATTCATGTCTTTTGCCCATTTCTTCACTGGATTATTTGTTTTTTGGATGTTGAGTTTGATAAATTCTTTATATATTTTGGATACTAACCCTTTATCTGATATGTCATTTGCAAATATCTTCTCCCATTCTGTTGGTTGCCTTTTAGTTTTGCTAATTGTTTCCTTCACTGTGCAGAAGCTTTTAATTTTGATGAGGTCCCAGTAGTTCATTTTTGCTTTTGTTTCCCTTGCCTCCAGAATAGGTAACCTAATATTTACCTCAGTGTTTACACTGATTCTTTTTCCAGTTTCAACCATCTGCTTTCAAGCCATAGTTGAGCCTTTTTAGTTGGGTCATTGGATTGGCCTGACATGAAGAGATTTTATATTTGTTGATTAAAATTTTAGTCACACTTTGTTCTTATGTTGTAAGGTATTCTTAAATATAAAATTGTACTCTAAAAATATTTAACAGTTTTTCAGTCACCAGACACCTTAACAAGAGGTTAATAGAGAATATTATTTTAGATTTAATAGTACTTTATTAAAGTATCAGTTGCTATAGCAAAATTCTCACATCTTAAGTTACAAGTTTATGGTTTCTGACATAACTGTGTCCTCTTACATAACCACTTCAGATAAAGATACAAATCATTCCCATCACCCCAACAAGACCCATCCTTCACCATTCCAGACAAGGTACTATCTTAGAGGAAACTGCTATTCTTTCTTCTAATTATATCTCTTCTTCAACTAAATAAAATTATTCAGCGTATAATTTTTTCTGACTTACACTTGACTTGGCAGTTTTGAGGTTTATATTGGTGGATTAGTAGTTTGTTCTTCTCAATTTGTTGAACAATTTAGCTGATGGCATTCCATAGTGTGGATATATATGATATTTATCCATTCTCTAGTTCATGAACCTGATATAGATTTTTCCAGTTTTAGGCTATGAATAAAGCTGCTATAAACATTCTAAGAAAAGGTGTGTTTTTTTTAGTGAATATAAACATTAATTTCTCTGATTATATATATAAAAGTGGAATTGCTGGGCCATAGGGTGCGTTTAAATTTTTAGGAAACTGTCAAATCATTTCCAAGTGGTTGCCTATTTTGTACTTCCACCACAATATGAGAATGTTCTAGATGATTTCCATTCTTGAGAACACTTGGTATTGTCAGTGGTTTTAATTGCAGCTATTCTTGTGCGAAGAATGTTTGTTTTGATGTGCTTGAGACTATGTACCTGTTACTGTCATCAAAAAAAAGTAGGAACTAAGCATCAAAGAAGGACTCCAGGGTAAAAATATTCTGTTTGGACAGAAAAAAATTTTCACGTCCTAAGAGTTTTAATTAGCATCTGAAGAGTCGTGCCATGGCATGAATTTTTCTCTTATTCTTCTCTTTAGCCGTGAATTGAGACAAGGTAGGAAAATGGAAGGACAATGTAGGACTTTTCACAAAAAGTTAGTGTCTGGTGTGAGGAACATTGACTAGCAAAAAGGAAAATTCAATTTGTAATTATGTGAACTGAATATATATATATATATATATATATATATATATATATATTCACATATATACACATATACACACACACACACATATATATGAAATCAAAGAAACTGTGTGTGTGTGTGTGTGTGTGTATACACACTTTTCACTCTTGTCTCTCTGTGGGAGTGCTATTCCAGGCTCTCTCTCCAAACTGCTAGACATAGCTCCTGTGTCATTTCTTATGGTACAGTTTCTTGATTCCAGCCTGTGAGCTGGGCCCTAAACAAGTCCATCTTATACTATAAAAATGAAGTATGTGTTTATAAATTTATGTTCTGTAAAAGGTGTGTTATTTTTGCATAAAATAGAGGCAGTAAATGGTCTGATTTTAGGATATGAGTTGGCACTAAAATTTTAATATAAGTTTGTGATAATTTGTCTATGTGAAAATGGTTTCTAACTTAAATCATCTTTTTGAGACTGTGAAAAAAAGAGAGGTTTTTCAAAAATAATTGTGGAAAAGAAAAGCTAGCCTACTATATTTGGAGTCAATGATTGTACTAACAACAATGCCTTTCATTTGGGTCCCCATTGTGTTTTATACATTTACAGCGTATGTTTAACTTATTTCTTTACATGTCTGTATTCTAGAAAATGACAGTCTAGATGATAATCATTATATCCCCGTCTCCATTCCCAGGGCCTAGTATGGTATGTATCACATATTAATTGGTAATAAATATTTGTGAACAGACTGGCTTAAATGAAGAAAATGAAAGTCACATAAGCTACTTTCAAGTCTCAAGCCTTGAGAACACTTTATATACATTTGGGGAGCTTAGTTAAGAGGGAAAAATTCAGGTGTGGGGGGTTATCTTCAGCTTAGTTCTGGACAAGGACGTAATATTTGATTAAGCATTGAGAGAGAACATTAATGATACTTGTGAGACTACACATTCATGCCTACAGGTCAAAATATTTTATATTACTAATAATGGATTGACCAAATTCACAACTTTAATCATCTATGCCTGGGAAATAACACATAATTAACAGGAAAAAAATGTTTGCTATTTTTCTTTTTATCCGGTCTAAGGTATGTCCAGCCATTTGGCCTATGAAATGAAAAATCATCACTCCCATTTACTTGGTGAAAACCACTGAGTCAGTTTCTATGAAGGTAGAGAGAAACAGTCTTTTAAACCGAATTTATGAAGTCATAGCAAGTTTCAAAAAATCTCTTTTGTTTACATATAAAAGAAATGAAGCAAGATTCTAGATTCCCTTTAAATAACTTTTCTCTTTGAAAAAGTTGTTTATATGAGCACTGAAAGTAAAAGCCACTATCTGCAGTTATAGAGAAAATTATTTTTCCAGATTTTTTGGCAGTGTTTTAGGTAGGAAAAAAAATAAGTTTTATAATGTGATTCTCCTTCCAGAATTATTCATATCTGTATATTTGGCAGGTACTGAACACACTCCATTGTATCTCAGAAGGGATCCACAGATAATGATGAATCAGCACAAACAGTTCCAAATTGAAACATTCAGAAAGTCACTGTATTTTCCCTTGTTCTCAGATGTTTTGAAATAAACACTGGCAGGGTTTATTTATAAAGGTTCAGGACTTTTTGAATGTGTCAGCAGCACGCCTTGGCTCTAAACAGATTATGTTGCAATTTTTTTTCCTGATGATTCAAAACTATAAACTTAAAATTACCTAATTAAAAAGATAACAAACTATAATAAACTTGGACCTAAACTTCAGTTATGTACCTTGTCTGAAATTGGATCATTTTAATAACTCCTCTTCATGCCAAAGGCAGTGTTTCCTCTTTAGTCTGTAAACATTCTCAAGCATTAACTGAGGTTTCTTGATTGTCATTTTGAAAATATACTTTTCATTGTTTACCTGCTTTGGTAAATTAGGGATTTGGGTTTAAGTTTATTTTTCTGAAAAGTCTATGAGTAACATGGAGAAATTTTAAAGGAAAAATGGCTCAAGACAAATACCCAAAAATACCATTAGAAGGTACTCAATTGTTTTAAATAAGAATTTAAAGGTAGGATTTTTGTGAATAACTCTCATTCTAGAGACTGAATGAAGAATCTGTACTTACTGCAGCCTAATGATAAATACTTGAAATATGATGAAAAGTGCTTCTGAGATGTACTTATTTCTAACATTTTCTTTGTATTGATAATATATTGAAAATGCTTCAGTGGATTAGCATATATTTTGCTGGAGGTGCCGAAGATCTCTCAGTTGTGAGAGAGCAAGGCTGCCTCCCCTCCTCTCTTTTTCTTTATGCAGTTGATGCCACTACACCTCAGTTTCCTCACTTGTTCACTGGAGGTGATAGAGCTTTCTATATTTTTTCACAGTCCTTTTGACTGGAGGGCTTACCCAACAGGCTGTCTATGGATACCTTAAAGACAATTATAAAATTATATTGGATTTATTGTTAGTGCCCAACAATATGATCTTATCACTTACCTTCCTCTTCTGAAAGTAATTTTTACTCCTTCATTTACTTCAAACAGAGCCAAGTGGAGCCTCTATGCATCATCTATGATGGCAGGAGTATTTGGGGAGCCCACTTATCGACGTAGGAAGCAGAGGTTAGAAATTGTAACAGAGGAAAGAGGAGGAAGGGTATTTTTCCTTATCTTTAAATGTCTTGAAAATACTTGCTGCTAAAGAGAAATGTATAGCAGTGAGAAAAGAATGTAAGACTGATTATTTCTCTAAATATTTTTCCAAAGAAAGAGAGAAAAGAAGGCAGGCAGGCAAGAAGGAAACATATGTTAAAGGAAATTTTACACTAACCCATAGTATATAAAAAAAAAAAAAAAAAAGATAAAGGGTTGAAAGAGCCCCTCCATCCTTTGCCATTCCTCAGTACCAGTGGCCCAAGAGTGTCTTAAGAGCAATGTGAGGATTCAACAGAGAACAGACTGATGTTCACTATGCTAACCACGTCTTCTGTGGGATTGTAGCTAGGAAGGGCGTAAAGGTGTGAAGATGGCAGGGTAAAGACGAGCTAACACTTTAAGAGCATCTGTTCTATGCCAGACACATTGCAGAAGTCACTAAGTTTAAACTGTACAATAACCGTACAGGGTAGTTGTGTTTAGGTCAATATCACAGATGTGAAGTGGAAGCTGAAGGAGGTTACCTTCCTAGGTTGTACTGGATAATGGAACCAGTATCCAAACTAAGATTTGCTTCCAAAGGCTATGCTTTTGCTGAGGTAGAAGCACAGTTATGTTTACACCACAGCCCCTAAAATTAAGCCTTGGGAAAAACAGGTGCTTACACATTGCATGTTGAATCACAGGTCACAGTAATGAGCTGAGGAGGGTACCATAGTATTTGGTGAATTAGAAGATCTACTTTGTAGTTTTTATTTCTTTTAATCAAACCTTTGTACTGCATCCACAAACTCTCTGAAAGGCAGATGCATTGCATTTTATTTGTCTTTTTGGTTAAAGGAAGAAGTAAAAGGTAGTTGGCTAGGTTGGCAGCATAAAATATAGATGAGATGAACCAAAAACTTGGCTGTTTTTAAATTTGCTTATGAGAGATTATTTTTGAAAAAAAATTTTAAATGTTTTATTTATTTTTGAGACAGAGAGAGACAGAGCATGAGCAGGGGAGGGGCAGAGAGAGTGAGACACAGAATCTGAAGCAGGCTCCAGGCTCTGAGCTGTCAGCACAGAGCCCGACGCAGGGCTCGAACTCATGAACTGTGAGATCATGACCTGAGCCGAAGTCAGACACTCAACCGACTGAGCCACCCAGGCACCCCTAGATTTGCTTATGAGAGAGTTTTAGTAAAAATATATTTTGTCTTAGAATACAAAGACGAGCAATAATTTTGATGGTGGAGTTAGTAAAATATATGCACACATTTTATATATCATTGCCATAAATTTACTATACTTATAGACTAATACTCGATCTACACTTATTTATAACGTTTCCTGTCAGTGTTACAAGATGAAGAGATTGCTCCGGTGAATTGAACCAAAGGTAACAATGTAAGAGAAAAGATTTCCTATTCTGACCCTAAAATCAGGGTGTAAATTTGTTTGTTACAAACTAATCTCGGCACCTTCTATTTATATCCATGACAGAGTAACTTCTAGTAATCTAGATCTCCTGCTAAAACAACTATAAAACTGAACAAAATGTACGAGGCAACTTTTCCTAGGCAAAAAAGATAGTCAGTGGAGGACTACAGGCCCTGAGAAGTCAGCCAGATCATGAGCCTAGTTTTCTCCCTTGGGTGCACACTGCAGGGGGGTGTAGAATGGTGGTCTCAGTGTCTGATCTCAACTCAATATTGGCTGGTCTCATAGATACTGAATTGGAATCCCAGAGAAAGAATCGAAAGAAAGTTGAGTAGGAAACATGTTTGAAGAAGTAATGGCCCCAAATCCCCCAAATTTCAAGGAGCACATCAATTTGCAAATCCAAGTGTCTAAGATTACTGGGGAAAAATGATACAAATGGAAGTTGCTTTTTCATTAAAACAGTGGAGGCCTGGCTATCAGGAAATGCCCATACCCAAATTCTCAGAACCTGAGAATATGTTACCCTACATGACAAAACAGACTTTGCAGATGTGATTAAAGTTACAGACTCTGAGAAGGGGGGATTATCCAGGTGGGTCAAATAGAATCACATGTAATCAAATAGGATTCTTTTTAAAAGCAGAGAATATTTCCCAGTTGTAGTCAGAGAGAGATGACTCTGGAAGAAGGCTTTGGGAGATAATGCACATTGATGGCTTTGAGGATGGTTATGAGCCAAGGCATGCAGGCAACCTTTAGAAGCTTGAAAAGGCAAAAAAAAAACCCCAAAAAACAAAAAAACAAAAACAAAAAACAAAAATGAAACAAAACAAAAAAACTAAAAAACAACCCCCCCCAAAAAAAAACACAACACAACAAAACAAAACAAAACAAAAACCGCTTCTCCTGGAGCTTGCAAAAGGAACAAAGGAACAAAGCCTTGCTGACACCTTGATTTTAGCCCAGTGAGACCCACATTGGACTTGTGAACTGTAATTTTTTATTGTTTTAAGCCACTGATTTTGTGGTAATTTGTTACGGTAGCCACAGAAAACTGATATCTTTCAAAATGGAGGTGAAATTATGACATTTTCATATAAACAAAGGTTGAGCGGATTCATCTTTAGCAGACTTGCATTACAAGGCATTTTTCACAAAGCAGAAGGTGAGAGAACTAGTCATCAGTAGAACTGAGCTATGAGAAATGCTAAAGGAAGTTCTTCCAGGTGAAGGGAAGAGAAACCAGATCCATGGGATTGAAAGAATAGCATTCGAAAGGATAAATCTGTTCTTTGTTGCTGTTATTGTTGTTGCTGTAAGAATGAGAGGAACACTCCTTCCAACTCTCCATTCTGAGTTGGAATCTGGAAGTCAATGGATGCCCTTTAAGTGCAATGATACAGACTGAGAATAAAAGGGTGGCCAAAGAGAAACCATGCCAAAAGCCTAAGAAAGCTAGTGTGGCTACGTTAATATCAGACCAAGTGGACTTTCAGATCAGGAGCATTACCAGATGAAAAGAGAATACTTTTGAATGATAAAAGGACAACTTCTACAGTAAGGCATAGAAATCTTAAATGTGTAGGCGTCTATCTAATCAGAGCACTTTAATACATGAAGTTAGGGGAAAATAGACAAATCTGTAATCTCCGTTAGATATTTAGAAGTCTTAATCTTAACATAAGTCTCAATTTAAAATGTCCCAAAGTGGACAGCATATGTTTCCCTGACCAGTGTAACTAAATTAGGAATCAACAACATCATGATATCAAGTAAATTTTCATATATATGGAAATTAAGCAAAATGATTTCAAATAACCCATGGATCAAGAAGTACTCACAAAAGAAATCAGACACTATGTTGAACTATGTGATAATGAAAAGGATCACACATCAAAATTTGTGAGATGCAGCTACGTTGGTTCTTAGAGAAAGATTTGTGGACTGAAATGCTTACAATGGAAAAAAAAATATTAAAAAGGAACCACTTCCTGGTGCTCAATAATTATTGTTTAATCATTGCCAATGGTGCCATCTATGTAGAAGGCTTGGGAAACAGTTTAGACAAATTTACAAAAAACTGGTACCTGTGCAGTAGATTAATGTTACCTATAGTATTCATTATCAATGATCATTCTTAAACTTGACAAGGAATTTCATTAGCATAAATTCTATCTCATGGTGAGGGAAAAGAGCAAAGAATTTGACAATGCTTAAAAATCTGGTCCTAACTACTTCCTCTGCCACTTACGACTGCTGTGTCTATTTCTGTTGGTTTTGATTTTCTCTGAGAAAGAATGATACCCAATTTACGTATGTCATGAAGTTGCTCTAGAGAATGAAACACTACTTCAGAAAGGGCCCTTAAAATGCCAACTGCCAAAAGTCAGCTAAGGCAATTATCATCATCAATGAATGGGGCTAGAAAATATTCCTGCTTCTATGTTTTATTTATTGCTTGTCTTACCAGCACAGCCATTCTGTTGTGATTTTTAAATGTGACTTTGAACTCACCAAAGGTTGATATTAAAGATCTTCTACAGAAATCATTGTGAAATTGGTCGCTTCCATGGCTGGTGACACTTGTTAAGTCCCATTCATACTCCTGGGTGTGAGGGTCTCTATCACCTGGTCTCTGTTCTCCAGCCTAAGGGTATCTCACTGAACTCTAAGACTTTTGTGCTGTTTCATGTGTTTTGGGTATGTGATCATTCCGTACCCTCTTCCCTGAATGTTTCAAACTTTGTTTTTACCTGAAAAACTGATTTTGACTCCATCTATTTCTAGGTCAAGTATCTTCTTCCTCAGGCTTCCCTGATTCTCCTCTTGTCTACTGCCACAGAATCCTGCATATCACGCTGTCTCATGGCCCCTGACATAGTGTTGCATTGGCTGTGTAGGAGTCTTTCATATCCATCATACTCTGAGTGCCGCAAGGGAAGGACCATATTTTATTCATTTTTGTACCCTTAGGGTGTAGTAGAGTGCCTAGTGCATATTAAAGACTTTACAAATATCCACTGAATTTTTAAAAATTGAATTGAATTGCTTATTCTTATGAATGTATTGGAAATGCCATGGTAGGAAGTGAAGGTCTAAAAAAGCCATGAGGAAATTATGGAATTTTCAGATTTTTTTTAAATGTGCCTTCCACTAAATATTAAAGGTATTAACAAAATATTGAAATAGATTTAAATGAAAACTCAGGTTCATTTTTCTTTAAATGAACTTGGTATATGGTAATGTTTTTTATGAGGTTAAAATGGAAAATTTGTAAATGACTCTTCATTTAACAAAGGAGCCTTGGTTTTGCAAAGTAGGCCACAAGATTTCTTTGAATGATGAACTCCTGGTAGACAGTAAACTGACCAAAAAAGAATTAAAGTGTTCATTTGCCAAGAACATGTGCTATGCACAAAACTAAGTGTATCTGTGTCTTAATAGAATGTGTTGGGCATGGCTGTAAGATTTTTCTTTGACATTAGAAGCAGCATAGGGTATGGTATTTTAGAAAGAATGTATATTACTCCATCTAAAACTTTCAAAGTGGGATTGATTGCTATGACTACTTCAACCAATATGAGGAAATTGGAAGAATGTTTCAGTAGGGGGAAAAAACCCTAAAAACTAAAATCAGAGATTGCCAAAGCCTAAAATAAGTTCCCCCAGAGAATTTGGAAGTCTTGATAGGATATGGGGTGGGAATTTTCCTAGTGCTATGGAATTTGGGCTAAAGTCCAAAACTGAGGTCAACTAGTGACAATTGTTTCACATTCTAAAGAGATGTACTAGATTTGTTCCTTATGAGATGTGCTGAGAGGTGGCCCAGCTGTCAAGTACTGTCACTTCAAAGAACACTTTTACCAGCATGGAGGTTCATTAGAGGATAATTTCTTGAAGGAAATCTGCGGGAATAGCGAGCACTGTGGAATGGGAGGGGTGAGCAGTGATGTGACCTCACCTCAAGTCAAGGAAGGAGACTGAAGGAAACACCTTTCAAGAAAAGATAGGAGAGAGATGTTTGCTGGCAGGGAAGATACTGTCTTACAGAGTGTGAGAAATTTCTTGGGAGAGTTTTAAATGTGTCCTCTAGAGCAATGCTTCACAATGGATACATACTTGGGTAACAACATTTAATAGACCCGAATTTCTAGAAAAATGAAATTAAAAATCTTCACTGATCACACACTCTGTATAGTAACATCAAATGGCTATAAAAATTTCTTAACAGTACTCTTACTTTCTATACTTATTTTGTCAAGAATTGGACTATTCAGGGATCCACATGGAGTTTCCAGACCTAAGATGAAGCGGCACTGCTCTAGATCAGAGCTTTATGTGGGGGTCTGGTTACAATGACCATTACAGGAAGCACTACAGGAAGCCCACATGTCTGTATTTCTAAGAGGCTCATTAGATGTTGACACTGCTGGTCTGGAGCATACTTTGAGTAGTCAAGGTTCTAGAGCCAACCAATAGAAATGTCATGTGAGCCACGTTATAATTTAAATTTTTTTATTAAGTCTTTGAGATCTTAATGTGGACTAGTCACATTTCAAGTACTCAAACCCATATGTGGTTAATGGCTGTAGTATTTGACCAGCAGCTCTAGAGTTTAGGCAGCATAGGGACTAGGGAGTGATTCTTTTTAGGAGAAATCAGAAGGCATGAGGAGGGATGAAGATGTGCAAAGTAGCTGACTGAAGCCAGAAGGGCAATTGTGCCTACAGTTTGAGAACATGGAGGGGAGAAAATTGTTTGTTTTCTTATGGATATGCAGATGCTGTGCAAGATAGCACAAGTTGTCTTGAGGGGACCTCATGTCAGAGGGATGCTTGCTTAGGGTGAAGGGATCCCAAGGAATTTCCAGGAGCAGAAATCAAGGATCTTGCAAGGGACAGGCTAAAGAATGGATTACAGGTGCGCCTGGGTGGCTCAGTCAGTTGAGCGTCTGACTTCAGCTCAGGTCATGGTCTGGTGATTTGTGTGTTCAAGCCCCGCATCGGGCTCTGTGCTAACAGCTCAGAGCCTGGAGCCTTCAGATTCTGTGTCTCCCTCTCTCTCTCCGTCCCTTTCCTGATCATGGTCTGTCACTCTCTGTCTCTAAAAAATGAATAAATGTTCAAAAAATTTTTTTTAAAAAGAGAATCTTTTACAAGCATCAGGTAATGCTGTGTGAGCCCCTTATATTTTGAACATCTGAACATCTGAGCTGAGGAGGAGATGACCTTTGAATTGGCAGAGAGATTGAAATTTTGGCGTTTGATTGGATTGGACTTTGGGTTTTTTGTTTGTTTGGTTTTTGTTTTTGTTGTGTGTGTGTGTGTGTGTTTGTGTGTTTGGTTCTTGCAAAGTTCTATAGTACCTGAAAGTAAGCCAAAACTTCTGGGATCTACCCAACATGTGACTGAGGGGTGGGGAAGAAAACCCTGATAGCAGGTTTGAGAAAGGTTGTGAAGACAAATTCAAATTTTGCTTGCTCCTCATCATAACAACCTGATTTAATAAACTGGCTATAATCTGTGTGAGCTCATGATACATAAATGACAATCACTTGACAATGCTCTGTCCTTCACATCTTTATTCAGCAGCCTGACACTGGCTGGAAGCATTGCCAGAAAATATGAAACAACACCTGCAAGACACATTCCAGAAATTAATGTTTTGATCTTGTCAAATTATCTTATTCCCTATGTTTGTGGCAGAAAGTTTTAAGTAAAGGGGTAAACAATTAGCTTTGGAATCTGCTGCAATGCCTAAGCTCAGAAGGTAGAAGTAATGGAAGGAAGCCAAGAGAAACTGGTTAGTGTGCTACTGGCAGCAAATAATAGAAACCAGATGCTGAATATCTTGAATGACAGTAATAATAGCATCTCATGTAACCAAGTCCTAATTAGGGTGGGTCTCAGGGCTGATTGATACTGTGCTTCAGTGATACCAAGTTTGTTTGTTTGTTTTTAGTCTTTCCTCCATGGTGCTATTCTCTGAGTCGGTTTCATTTTCGGATTGGTATTCAAAAGACTGTGTCAATTCTATGTGACATATTTATGGGTATGAATACACAGGTGAGGAAGCAAAGAGTCTCTCTCATGCTTCTTCTCTTTTCTAGAAATGCCCTTGTAACCTCTCTGCACATCTCCTCGTCCAGAGTTGGATGATATTCTTGTTCCTGAATCAATTTCTGGCAAAGAAAATAGAACTAGTCCTATTTCTTTCAGGCTGATGCTGGAGTTGGGGTCCATGCTTATAAAGAGGGTAGAGGGTTATTTGGATGCAATTAGATTCTGCTAAAAAGAAGAAAGAAGAAGGAATGGATGCTGGGTCGGTACCAATACTGTTCACCAAAGATGTAGGTTTCTAATCTTAGGGAAAATGTGCTTCCAGTGGATAGAGATCTACCACACACTAGATTGATGGAATATGTGTGTCTAAGTTGAACTAGGCAGTCTATATGAATGCAACCCAATTACTGAAACTGCTTTCTGAATGACATCATATCATGTCACATCGTAATTAAAGCATAGATTATGAAAAGGCTTATGTGCAGAGGTGACTTTAAGTGAAAAGACCTCTGCAGGGAGACAGTATTTCAGTGAAGGACCTTTACCAAAAAGTAGATCTCCCAGATACCCAGTTGAGTTAAACTTTCATTAGATGACCATGTCCACCTTAGACACACTGTATTGAAATTTTCAAATGCCTTCTTTTACTTGTGTGAAGCCTTTGCTTTAGACTAGAATAGGAAAAGAAGAAATATGTTTTTTATGAGTATGGTTGTTTTTCTGCCTCTGTTATAAATGGAAAGATATGAACATTTCGAGAAATACTATCTTTTTAAGCAGTTAACTGTCAAAATTACCGTAGTTAAGTCCTGAGACAGAGATGAAGTTTTTATAAAACCTGCAACAATTCCAGACGATTATTCAAACTTATGGCTTTTTAAGCATATTTTTTCCAGCACTAATTTATTTAAACTTTTCTTGGAGCCATAATGTGTAGTTCTTGTTTTTCTGGTATAGTACCTGAGCATAATAGTATGGTTGGAAATTTCATTCTATCAGATCTATTATTCTACAGAGTGATAGGAATATTTAATGCCAGATTAGCTCCTTCACAAATAATTCTTGGGGAAAAATTTCACTCCTTTTACTGGCAGCTCATATTAATGTTCCTCACCTTGAATGCCAAATTTCAAAGAAAAAGAAATCCCAGAAGAGAGACATTGTTTTCTTTTTCTTTTGTTTTTAAGCAGACATACTTTTGCTCCATTGTTTTTCTTGGTTAGATGGTTTTCTTTCAAGTTCTCCTCCATCTTTCTTTCTTGTTTACTCCGGGAATGCAAACTTGACCTTGACTTTAAGGTCAAAGCATTTTCAGACTGTGCAGTCAGCAGAGAATAGAAAAAAAAAAAATCAATGTGAAACATATTAGGGAAGAATAAGGGTAAGAGTAATGCAGAAGGGCTGGGAAGTCGTGCAGGAATTGGAAACAACTGAGCTAATACTTAAAGTGAGAATATACCAAGTGGAGATTTTGATGATTCCTTTTCCTTTTGGTTCTCTTTTCTTACATGGTTAGAATTACAGTAATTTAAAGCCTAAATCATTAACAAATCATTTTCAGAAGCTAATAATTACTCTTGGCCTGTGAAGTTGAGACTTCTGTTTCACTTTTTCTCCCTGAAACCCTTTTTTTCTTTCTCTATTTCAAGTGAATGTAGGGAAAATAACTAGTCCACATACCTGATATGGTATACAAGCTTAGGAGTGTTTCTTGAAGGTCCACTCCTGAAAATCATACAAAAATTTTGAGTTCTTTTACATCAGCATTGGAAGTGAATCTAATTTTGAGTGATAGTATATTTTGACTTTATAAAAATACAAACCCCATGTAAAAGCTGAAAAGGGTTGAATAGAATCACAGTGAAAATTTTTATTATGAAACTATTGAAAAATGATCTATAAAATTAGGTCTTTCTAGAATCCAGTCACAGATACAAGAAAGAAAGAAAGAAAGAAAGAAAGAAAGAAAGATAGATCAGTTGTCATTTATGACAAGGATTCCTCCTTATTTACCATTCAAGTCCAGAACAAATTAGGCATAGGAAAAAAAAAAAACATCTCACTAATTTTTGAAGCTTAATATTTACTAAAACTTACTGAGGTAGACAATGATCAAAGAAAACTTTAACCTTTATGTATGTATGTGTTATATGTGTGTATAGCCTCTCTATATATGTAAATATGAAATGACAGATTTTTAATCGTATTGCCATATAGAAATAGAGTTTGGCTGATTTTAAGTAATTATTAAGCCAGACTATTGTGGTACCTGGGAAATACGAAATGCTTTCTCAAAAAGAGGCTAATATTATAAATACATGACAATGTCTCTAAAAATCTAGATTAAACATAGGTTACACTTGAGACACAGAGAGAGGTTATACATGGAAGATGATTATGTGTAAAATAAAGCCTTTGTTACCTAACATTCTTTCAAACTTGTTACTTTTGTGCTGACCTCACATACTTAAATTTTATAAAAATACAAGAAAGCACTGAGAACAGAGCTCTGGAAGAGGCTCATTGATAACCATAGTGTCAATTACTGGCTGAAATGGGTATTGATGATTTTCTCATAGTTGAAAGTGAGGAAAATTGAAAAGATTGTTTTCTCCCCTTTTGGAAGCATTTGAAATAATTCCCTGGAAAAGAAGAAATCTATATTAGGGGCTGAGTAGGGGAAGATAGAGGTTGAACCATTCCTTTGATCAGTCCAGGAAGTTCAAAGGTTGTTTCTGCTACCTCCCATCTTACATCTACGTCTTATTTCCAATTTGACAGATTCCCTTAAAGGGTCAAAAAAGACAAGGGCTTCCTGGGGCGCCTGGGTGGCGCAGTCGGTTACGCGTCCGACTTCAGCCAGGTCACGATCTCGCGGTCCGTGAGTTCGAGCCCCGCGTCAGGCTCTGGGCTGATGGCCCGGAGCCTGGAGCCTGTTTCCGATTCTGTGTCTCCCTCTCTCTCTGCCCCTCCCCCGTTCATGCTCTGTCTCTCTCTGTCCCAAAAAATAAATAAAAAACGTTGAAAAAAAAATTAAAAAAAAAAAAAAAAGACAAGGGCTTCCAAGCTAAATCAAATATGTGCATTTTAATTCATGGAAAATCAGCAGGGAAACAAGAAAGATTCTCTCCACTAACATTGATTTTCCTTATATTTATTTTTTCAGTTGGAACACTCCAGGCAAAAATTCACTTGGCTTCAACTAATTTGCAAATGCCATCATTCACTGCTGTTTTGCTACCCATTTCTCAAATCTCAATTAAATGTGATGACAGTTTACTTGCTAGAAACACACAGAAAGGTTCTTTCCCAACCAGAGGACTTCACTCATTTCCTGCTCGTGGACTTGGCAAGTGGAGTCAAAACATCCATTACTGAGACTGAATTTTAATTTAGAAGGTTAGCACAGAGTCAGCTAAATAATTGTAAATTCCTTCACAAATGCAAACCACAACAGAAATGTATGGTAACAACTGAGAACAATATATAGATCACAAAACTTGTTTACAGTTAATTTTTTTTAAAGTTTATTTATTTTTGAGAGAGCACGTGCAGGGGACGGGAGAAGTGGGACAGGGGTGGGGTGGAGAGAGAGAGAATTCCAAACAGGCTTCCCACCATCATTGCAGAGCCCAAGTTGGGGCTTGAATGCAGGAACCGTGAGATAATGACCTGAGCTGAAATCAAGAGTCAGAGGCTTAACCAACTGAGCCATGCAGATACCCTTGCAATGGGTTTTTAAAAGGATGATTTTAGTTCCTACTTGTGGAAGGTTTGCATGACCTTCTGAGGCACCCCTAGGATGGACTAAAAAGTGTCTTCTTTCTCAACTAATCTTTAATATTAAAACTAAAAACAAACACAGTAAACTTACTTTACTAACTTTGCAACAACAATAAAGACTTAGTCTGCAAACCTTGACACTGGCTCAGATTCCACATTTCCTGTAAAACTAAAAGCAAGGAATGAGGTGAGACATAGGTTTGGCCTAAAGAAATGCCAATTGAGGGAAGGAAAGAATATATTACTCACTTTTTCCTTATTTTTCTACGTGAACAAATTAATACAAATGTGTTATATATAAAACTTAATATAAATCTAATAAAATATGAAATTTGTATGGTATTAATTTGATAGTATAGGACCTTAACAAATCACAGAATGTTAGAAATATCCCTGTGTGTAAAATGGGTACCCACTTCATGTTAACAGGTACTCAACAAATGTTAGCCACAAAAGATAAAAACAGGGGCGCCTGAGTGGCTCAGTCAGTTGAGTGTCCCACTCTTGATTTTGGTCATGATCTCATGGTTTCTGGGATGGAGCCCTGCATTGGGTTCTGCACTGACAGTGCAGTGTGCAGGGCCTGCTTGGGATTTTCTCTCCCCCTCTCTGCTTGTGCTCTCTCTCTCTCTCTCTCAAAATAAACAAACAAACAAACATTTTTAAAAAAAATTAGTGGAACCTGGGTGGTTCAGTTGGTTAAATGTCTGACTCTTGATTTCAGATCAAGTCATGGATCTCGTGGTTTGTGAGATCAAACCCCATATCGGGCTCTGTGCTGACAGCATGGAGCCTGCTTTGGATTCTCTCTCTCCCTCTCTCTCTGCCCCACCACTCTTTCTCTTTCTCTCTCTGTCTCAGAATAAATAAATAAACTTAAAAAAAAAATTCTCACTCTGCTCCTGCCCCCACTCAAGCTGGCACTATATCAAAAAAAAAAAAGAAAAAAGTAAAAACAAACTATAAGGAGTCTTTGACAGAGACCA
Organism: Panthera onca; assembly: GCF_046562875.1. Taxonomy (NCBI): domain Eukaryota; kingdom Metazoa; phylum Chordata; class Mammalia; order Carnivora; family Felidae; genus Panthera; species Panthera onca. The sequence continues at coordinate 88,947,207 of NC_138347.1, read as the reverse complement.
ACTTATCAACCCCTCCCCCCCCCCCCCCACACACACACACTCTTTATAGCTAAAACGCCCAAGTAGTTGAAATACTTGCCTAACTTATAAGTGGGTGACTGGCAGCCAGGCTCAGTAACTCCTTTACCTCATCTCTGTCATAGAATGGCTTTGGGCCTCAGCTCATCATTTGATAACAAGAGCAACTCTACCTGCCCAGGGGTTATCGATCAAAAGTAATAGAGATTGTGAGAATTTCTTTACAATTTTAATTCATGGTACAGTGCCTTGCGTGTGGCAGCCACTCCATAAATCTCTGAGGAATGGGATTTGTCGAATAGCTATGGTAAGGGCTGACTCTGATTCACTCACTGTGAAGCAGAGCTCACTGTGTTTGTCCAGACTCTAATCAGCCTTATGCAACCAATACCTTTGATCTTTATCGCTTGGTGGGAGCAGTCACCTGCACTGCGGGAGCAGACACAGGCAGCCTCCCCCTGGTCATGGAGTGCCAGGGTGGGGACTCTTCCTTTGGGTCAGAAACTAAGGAGTGCTCTGCTGGACCCTGGTAAACCTCTCACCTCCATGTTTAGGAGCCAAACTGTCCCTGCCAATCTAGCTGCCCCTGGAAACCTTCGTTTTCTCTGCTTTTCTTTCTTTGTTTTTCTTAAATGGTGTTTTATTCTAAAAAAATTTTTTTAAGGTTTTTTTTTTTTTATTTTTGAGAGAGACAGAGAGAGAGAGAGTGAGAGAGAGAGAGAATGAGAGCAGGGAAGGGGCAGAGAGACAGGGACACCCAGATCTGAAGCAGGCTCCAGGCTCCCTGAGCTGTCAGCATAGAACCCACACGGGACTCGAACTCACAAACCGTGAGATCATGACCTGAGCCAAAGTCAGATGCTCAACCGACTGAGCCACCCAGGTGCCCCTCTCTGCTTTTCTTTCTAAGGCATAAAAATCAGGTGGAAGGTATTTCTCTCCATAGTGTCTTCCAGCCCTGGGACAGACCGAATTCGGAGTGATGCCCTGAAGGCCTGATGACCCTTCCTGCTGTACAACTCCCTGCCTGGCTTGTGTATTTTGTTTCGGTGGGCTGGCTTCCACAGAAACAGGAAAGACAGAAAGAGTAATTGGTTCTGAAAATGGGGAAGAAGGAAAAGAAAATGTGAAAAACCCATTTAATACTGAACTGCTTAAGGGGTCTTACACCCCTTTGTTTTTGTTTTGGCTGGCCTTGCAGATAGGTTGCATTATTTATGGACTGAGGAAAAAAGCTGCTATGGTTTTCTTTATCTAGCAAGTCCATGATTGCATTTGGTTAATTCTATTTACACATTTTGGCTCAAAGCGATTTTAAGAAGGGAACAACTTGTGGGAATGTTTTTATTTTATTTTTTTTAATGTTTATTTTGAGAAAGAGACAGAGTGTGAATGGGGAGGGGCAGAGAGAGACACAGAATCAGAAGCAGGATCCAGGATCTGAGCTGTCAGCACAGAACCAAGCTGGTAGCACAGAGCAGGACGTGGGGCTCGAACCCAGGAACCTCGAGATTATGACCTGAGCTGAAGCCGTTCACTTAACTGATTGAGCCGCCCAGGTGCCCCTGTGGGAATGTTTTTAAGAGCATGGAGTGAGGAGAGGTAGGTGGGACTTCTGCAGGTTCCACCCTGCTGCCTGCCTTTTCTGCTATCCTTCCCCCTTTGTGTCTCCCTCCTCCCTCTCATCTTCCTCCAGGCAATCACTATGCTCACAGCACAGCCTTGGTACCTGGCTGAAGGGAGGAGGAGGAGGCGCGTCCATTAGGAAAGCAAAGAAAAGACATGGTCACAGACTGCTTTGGTAGAGTATGTGTGGGGGAGAGTTAGTCCACACACCTCTGTTAGAGCCATAGGCTTGCCTTTCCTCTGACCTGCCTCCCAACTTTAATATCATGGTTTATCAGTACTCATGAGCTTCTAGAACAAGTGAGTGGCAAATGAGCAGCACACAGATATTCCTGATTGGTGGAATGCCATGGCCACTGGGAGTTACATGAGCTGTGTAATCACAGTCAAATCCCTTGGCCTCTCTGAGCCTCAGTTTCCTCATCTAGTAGATAGTAATGATGCCTGTTCTGTTTTCCTCACAGAGTTGTTCTAAGAAAAAAAATGAGACAAAGCAGGATGCCAGTCAAGGATATATAGCGATTGATAATTTTGTTTCTATTTTATCTTAAAGAAGAACTTGTAACATGAATGTTCTAGGTTTCTCCAGCATACAGGTACAGGTGATTTCACATTTAAGATTAAACTTGAATTTTATAGTGGATAAAGACCTATCTTGCTGGCCATAATCTCTACTCACTGAAACATGCATGCCATTCCCGAAAAGTCCACCCCAGGTATTTCTGTGGGCCACAAATGGTAACTTGTGGGGCCTCACACATCCAGTCCAGGGTCCCACTCACCACAGATCCTTGCTGCACTTTCCTTTGCACCGGTCTCTATCCATCTGAAGAGCAGATTCTTGGCCAGCTGCCTGGCTCCCAAACCCTCCCTCCCTGTGGCCCACAAGATGGTGCTCTTCTGGAAAGTCAGAGGGGGAACAGCTTCCTGGTTCTGCTGTCACACTCAATTCACTGGGCCCCTCTGTAGTCTGAGGGCACATGGCTGAGTTCACAGTCTAGCGATGAGAGCGGGGCTGTTGCAGGTAGCAGTAGGACTGCTGGTCACCCCTCAGTCTCTGTCCCATGGCTGAGGCAGACTAGTCTTGCCTGCTTCCTCTCTAGAGGCATTTTCCTTCACAGATTCTGCAAGGTCCTCTGGGCACTGTGGCTTCCTTTGCTTCCTACCACCCTTAGTTCTCCCTGCACATCTGTATGCCTTTGATCCCCAGTTGGGAATATAGTTTGAAATTTTTAGGAAATTCCTCATCTACCATATAAATGACCAGATGGATAGGGACAATTCCATGGACAGGAGTTTCTTCTAAACCTAAATGCGGTGTATATCTAGATCTTAGTTCCAGGCTGACTGGGACTGTCTTCTCCACCCCATTCATACTTCTTGTGGGAAACCTTGTCTGAATGGCATCGTGATGGACCCTTTACAGTTCCACAAAATAATAGAACTCTTTTAACTAATGTTCTGGAGAAATGGGTCTTTTGTTTTTCTAAGATCCTTTATGTGTGGGACTCACCTTTTGTTTAAGGTGATGAAGGTTTAAAATGGGGAATACATGAGGGGTGTCTGGGTGGCTCAGTCAGTTAAGCCTCCGACTTTGGCTCAGGTCATGATCTCATGGTTGGTGAGTTTGAGCCCCATGTTGGGTTCTGTGCTGAAAGCTCAGAGCCTGAGGCTTGCTTCGGATTCTGTGTCTCCCTCTCTCTGTTCCTCCCCTGCTCGTGCTCTGTCTCACTCTGTCTCTCAAAAATAAATGTTAAAAAAAAATTAAAAAAATAAATAAAACGGAATAGATGAGAACCCAGTATTCTTTTATGTTGCTGAGGAAGTAAAAAAAAAAAATCACTAGTTATTAAGAAGAAGTTGGTTTCTTATGAAATAGGATCCGTAAGGTTTAAAATAAATTTTTATTATTGGCAATGCTTTTATTTTCATGAGTCTTCTCGCACATGGCTTCAGCAACACATGAACTGGTTTTACCATTTACCTTAAAACCGTGAAAGTTCGTGCACTTGATCATCTCTGTATTATTCAATGTTAGCACTATAACAGGTGCTAAACAGAGTTTTTACCCATGAGAAACTTAAAATCTATACCTGAAGAATAATTTATGAATCCAGTCACTCAGCCAGCATATATTTATTGAGTGTTTATTATGTGCTAGATGCTGGAGTGACACAACAAATGAACAAGATGTAGATCCTGCCTAGAGGGGTAGCAGTTGATTTCCTTAAGACTCTCTATTAGAGTATCATAATATCCAGGGCTCAGCCAGGAGTTACACTGATCATAAATCGATAATCTCATTTCAGGACTCAAACACAGAGATGGCAAATAAAGCCCAGGCCTGCCCCGGGCAGTATTGACTGAAGCAACAAATGACTTATAATAGCAGGAAGCAATGAATAATTTTGCTACCAAAAGTGAAAGAAAATTCCCCCTTCTCTCAATCCCTTTCACTTAAATAGTTCATATGAAAGTGCTATGCACTGATGCTTTGTTTGGCTGAGAAGGGCAAGGTCTGGAAGAGGTCATCTTGGGGAACAGAGTGGGTTTTGACAGGCTGGGTTTCAACCCCAGTTCTGTCATGTACTCAAGGTGTGATCTTGGGCAAGTTACCACAGTTCTGAGTGCCTCAGTTTCCTCATCGCTAATCTAGGATGCTAATAACAGCATCATCTCTTAGGGTTATTGTGAGGATTGCATGCTAGTAAGTTCTCAGTGCAATGCTAGCCCATATTAGTACTGTAAGTGTTAGCTGTTATTGCATTTCTGCTGTTGAAGTACGGAAATAATCTTGAAGGCAATTATTATCCACCTCCTTCTCCTTTTTTCCTCCCATAAAACCACTAACTAAATTGGAAGTGGGCAGCAATTAGACCAGATGATTACATAGAAAATAAAGGGTGTTTCTCTAGCGTGAACAAAATTATGAATAATCTATAGCGTGGTTAAAATTGTGACTTACTAATAAGAACTTAAGGAAGTTTATCAATAGCAAAGCTGGGAGTGATATTTAATCAAGAATTAAATGTATTCAAAAAAACCTCAGATTTGTTATTTATTAATTTATATTTATAGTATTTATATATCTGTTTATCTGTGTTCATGAATATCTGTTGACCTGAAAATAATCTGACAGCTTACAAAAAAGCATATTATATAATAAGATAATATGTTGAAAACAGTAGAAAAAATTAGATAAAAGGAAAATGAAGGTGGGAAAGGAGATAGATTTGTATATGAAATTGTACCTTGAAATCCCATGGACTTCCTATAAATGGCCCACCAAGTTGATTCTAAGATGTCTACTGAACAACTTTAAGAGAAGAAATTAAAGTGATAATACAATTCACTATGATCAATTATGTTAAACAAGCTAGTTGCTCAGGAAAAAAATCATTACTAGTCCTGTGATAAGAGTAATTTCTCCATGTTACTCGGTTTTAATGTGTGTCAGAAATTTGGAATATAGTGATTAATAGATTCATACAGTAACTTTACTTAGCCCTTTTCCCATAGAAATTATTGTGTTATGTGCTACAGATGTCTAAAAGCATCCCTTCCCTCAGAGAATATGCATCCAATAGAGAGTATAAGTAATACATTAATAAACTAAGTTCAAAGTAGATAGTTATAATGAGAAATAAAGGTGTGGTGTTAAAAGAAGCAATTTAGGTCTGATAGCAATCTCTGGACCACCCCAGGAGAAGATATAATAACAAGTATGTTCTTTGTACTTTCTAATATATTAACTATGCTAGTTTCTATGGTGGTTTTTAAATACTTAATGATTCTCGAATGTGAGTTTCAAAAACCACAGAGCGCAGTATAACACATAACCAATTCAGAACTATTAAAGGTAACTTGGGGGAAGACTTGGCATAGATACTAGAAACCTGTGGATTCTTCTATCACCTGACCTTGTATAAAATTTAGATTATGAATTTATAAACTGAGTATCAAGTGTCACATTAGTTCATCATCTTAAATTGTCAAAAATTGGTTCTACAGTTTTCAGAGAGAGCAAAGCATAAATTGATTCAGTTGGTTAAACAGTCAACTCTTGATTTCAGCTCTCATGGTTTGAGTTCGAGCTCTGCATTGGTCTCTGTGATGACAATTTGGAGACTGCTTGGGTTCTCTCTTTCCCTCTCTCTCTGAACCTCCCCTGCTTGCATGCTCTCTCTCTCTCTCTCTCTCTCTCAAAATAAAGAAATTAACTTTAAAAAAATTTAAAAATCACTATATTGGATATCTGTTATATTATGGGAGTAGTACTGGACATAGAATTATGACAAAAGAGAAATTTGGATCTTTTTCTGAAGATCCATTGTTTAGGTGGGGAGACAGGTGTATAAACAAATAATGATGGCAACATGACACGTGCCAGTAGACATATATGAGAAAAGACAAACTCTGACTAACAGTATAGAGAAAGAGCCACATTGAGCTGGCATTTAAGTTTCTTCTTGAGAGATGAGCATTTTGCTGAGTAGAGATTGTATGAAAGGGGCAATATTCATCCCTGATAGAGGACATATTCTTGGAGCACCTCCCAGCCCATCAGTTTAATATTTTCTAAGTACCTATCAAGGATTCAGTGTGGGGTTAGATGGTATGGTAATTGTGAAGAAATGGAAGACTTGCTATTAGTCTTCAGAATGTCTGCTTGTAATGAGTAGATTAAATTTTCCACACCCTTTTAACAGTGATTAAGAGGTCATGACTATAGGTCTTAAATGGTGTGTTACAACATAAATTCGTGGATTAGAGGAGAGCATGATTATGTAATTCAGAGGGACCAGGGCAAGTCTTCTAGATGGTGTAATCTGTGCCTTGAAAACGGGGATGGGATTGGATGGTGGGAGAGAGCATGGTTCGACAGTCCAGCTACAACATATCTTGAGCACCTACCATGGGTCAGGTTCATGAATAAGAAGGCAGTATCAAGGTCAAAAGAAGATTGGGATTGAGGATGGGAGGACCTATGAGAAAACCTGGTTAGACCAGTGAGGTGGGGGGAAAAGATTGTGGGAAAAGTGTATAGAGGGAAACAAGACTGGGCAGGACACCTGTGGCTGGATTAAAGGATGTTTGGAAAGGCAGTGGCTTTTATATTTGAAATTTATGAAAATGAGGAGTCACTGGAAGACTTTGAGTACAGGAGGAAGCTGATGAAAGAAGTACATAAAGAAAATTAATTTTCCTCATGATATGTAAGAGTTGGAAGGGATTGGAGAGATCCATCCCTTCACTCATCACTTTCTCCAGATTCCCACGGCCATGATTCAACAGAAAAGAAAATTAAGGCCTAAAGAGGTTATGAGATTTGCTTAAGCCCAAATATAGTAATCTTGGCATTTCAGGCTCCTCTCTATTTCAGCGGTGTGTGTATTCTATAGGCAGGATGGCTGGGCAGTCAAGGGGAGAGGAGCCTAAGTGAGCCCAGAATCCTCTCAGTGAGACCACCCAGGCTGGCTGTGGAAAGGAAGGCAGGCAGCAGGGTTTGGCTCGGCCTATGTTACAGCCATAGAACCAGAATGTTAGAGCTTGTGGAAGACCTCAACCTTATCTAGCCCAGCCTATTTCTTTGCAGAGAGGAGAAAGTGGAGGGTCCAGCAAGGAAGTGATTCATACAAGGTGACAATCCAAAGGCAGAACCAAGGCCTGACTCTAAGCACAATTGTTTTTCCTCCATCATGTTCCCTTTCTTCTTCAGATCCTGTATTTGTGATGATGGACTCTGTTCTCTGGCCCCAACTAGTTTTCTGCTCATGTGCCTCCATCTCTCTGTCAAAGAAAGACATTGTTATTTGGGGCCAGGATCCTTGAGCTGCACACAGACTGACCACTTCTCCCACTCAGTTCCCAGGTGTGTGTGGAGTGGAGGGGGGCAAGAGCAAGGTGCATTAGCAGTATCTCCTCTCTTGCCATCCTCACCTCTGGAAGCCATGCTGTTCCAGGAGAGGTAGGGAGGTCAGAGACTTGCTGATACCTGGGGGGCTGCTGGGGAAGATGATTTTCAAATGGTGCAGCATGGGAGGATGAGGGTAGCTTCTCCAAAGCTCTGCTTGTAACTCCAGCAGGGAAGAAGTTCCTGCCCCCAGTGTGGGTGACAGCCAGGATCTGAGATGGCTTTAAGAGGAGGAAGCAGTTGGGAAAAGCAAGGACAGAAAATGAGAGATGTTTAAGAAATTCAAACACGAGAGCATTTGCAAGTAGTGTTAAAAGGCAGTTAGAAGTAGGTATTTAGATTTGATAATTTTAAAAAGTAACAAGGCCCTCATATTAATAAAATTGTTCTAAAAGGCCCTTATATTAATAAAATTGTTCTGGGTAGTCTCTCCACTGCCCCCTGGGGATGTGGTTTTTATCTCTGCGGTGAGCAGTAAAGGGACACTCACATTTTAGACTGCAAATGACTCCTTAAGAAACAATGGGCCTCTAAATAATGAAGAGTAGATCATATAAAATGATTCCTCAGTATAAATAAAGAATATATGGTTTAAAAATTTGATTATTTTGCCCTAACTTTGGTTGCCCTTATAAATAATTTCTGTATGGTGTGAAACTCCAGAATGAGTACTTAAGGCCATTCAGGTATTTACATGCTAATGTACCTTTATTATGAATACACACAACATTTTTTCTCATTTAAGAGTATAGGTGTATGTTTACAATAAAGAGAGTGAATATTTCTGAACTTCATTCACATAAATGCACAGTATTTTTTCATTCATTTAAATCGAGTGGGGATTTATCTATATGGCTTATATGATTATATTTGGAGAAGGCTAAGTAGCAGAAATATTATAACATAGACAATGGTATTAACATATTCAGATCTGCAACTCAGCCCTCACTGCTTTACACATGTAATTAGGTTGTTTCCATGGTAATGATCTAATTATGGGCTTCTCCTTGGCCTTGTGTAATCACATTTGCTGCATTTTGGCAGAGATGTTTTCCTTATTTTGTTGAACTGCAACACTTGACAAGATGTTCTCTCTTAAGATGAATAATGATTTTTCTTGGGTGAGAAAAAGAAAAAAATGAAACAATACCTTCAAAGGTGATTTGAGAGGGATTATAGATATTTGACAAATCATGCCAGTATTAAAATATCTATTACCCTTGAAAGCATGATCTGTTTTTATCTTTTGTGTGTGTCATTACTGATGGAACTCATAGGAGATTCTCATTTTAAAAAACCATGTATGCTATTTAAATATATTATTTCCGTGGGGCCTAGGAACCTGAAGAAAATGTCAGGTCAAGGAAGAGAAAGCTCCAGAGAGCTTGGCAGAAAGAGAACCAGAGAACCGGAGACTGTATTCAGTGAGAATATTACATTGCAACTGACAAGGCTATTCATGAAAAGATATTTGATTACGGTTACCATGGCAGTAGGAAACACCTGAAAAAATCAATTAAGGCCTATTTCGGCAGGGATCCAAATGCAATCCTTTATTCATTTGTAAAAGAAGACAGGAAATGTAAACACTTGTAGGAAAGGCAGCTTCATTGTCACGTGGTCCCTTCAGAAAAAGTCTGGGATATTACAAGAATAAAAGTTTAACTCTTTTATATGTATGAAATGCCACTGTGCTAGAAAGCATTTTATATGGGTGATCTTAGCAGAAAGAATGCATATATGGGTGCACAGTGTACTTAACCTGAGAGTTAGCAAGAAGGTTTATGGGCTCCAACGGCACAGTAACCTGGTCTGGGCACCAGCACCCAGGGGCTAGGAACTGAAAGCACTCTCCCTTAATATAATGGAAATGACTGCAAATCTAGAATTAGTGGATCAGAACTCTACAGACCCAGCATGTTGAAATTGCATTCTGAATATCATTTCACAGGGAACAGAGTGGGTAGATAAAGGTTTTTTTTTGTTGTTGTTTTTGTTTGTTTTTTTCTTATAACCTAATTGATTAAAGGGCATAGATATAGCATGGTGCTTGGGAATAATTATGACAACAACTGATTTTATGGCGAACCAATCCTTGTAAAATATCATATGGTTTGGTTTTAGACTTATGCGGTATTATTTTCTGAGGGGGGAAATGGCATTAATGAGATATTTAGTTATTATTTGCATATAACTAACAATGTTTATGTCCTTTAGATGTACTCATTCATTGAAAAATATTTATTTGCTACTTATAATGCACCAGGCACTGTACAAGGTCCTGGGAATAAAGAAATGAATCCTATAGACATGATTATTACTCTCAAGTCATTTATCATTTTGTGGAGGAGACAGAAAAGAAGACAGGTTCATTTCAACACTGAGCTAAGCGGTTTGATATGGGACATCTTAGGGTAAGAAGGGAGCATAGAGGATGGGAGCTGAAAGGGGTCCAGCAGTGAGGACAGGGGCCAAGAACAACATGGGACATAGACCAGGTATCACAGAACAAGTGCAGGCAGACAGTGGGGTGGGAGCCTGTGTAGTGCGAGGGGGTTAACTAGAGATGAGGCTGGAGCTTGAGCAGGGTCCAGAGAAACACAGCTCTTGCAAGTCCTGTCCAAAGCTTGGCCCTGAGCATAACCAGAATCCATTAAAAGTTTTAAGCAAGGGAACAGTATGAACTGATTTGTGGTTCCTGCTGCTGTTACCTTTGGCCTCTAGTTTTGAAACAGCGATTTTAAAAGAATCAATCCACTAATTTACATTCTGAAATATGGAGACTGCTAACTGGGATTCGAATAGTGTGGTCTTAGGTGAAACTGGTTTACCTCCCAAGTACACCACCTTATCTTTTACAAGGGCCTTCTTAGTAATGTTCCTCTGTAATGATGTGGTTTGTTTTTCATTGGTAGACAGAGTTGCTTACAGTATGAATATACATGTGTGTATGAGTAAATTATCTTTGATTACTCAGAGCTCTGACCTGTCCACCAGATGACTGATCTAAAACACTTTAAACACCTTCATTGCCACAGTGAGGCCCTGCCTCCCGGTAGGTCAAGCCAAGAGGGTGTTGGTACCTGTCATAGAGGAGGATGTGGGTTTGCATGAGTCACTGTGTGCAAGAGTGAATGATGGTTTGAAGAAGTGGTCATAAAGCATTGGAAGCATGCAGTGAATGACTTTCATAGTCTCTGCTCTTTTTTGAGTACACCAAGGACGGTTTTTTATTGAGTGGCATATAGAGTGTGGCAGTGGTTTGAGTACTTTAAGGCCACAGTTGAAATAAACCAGCTCTTGCTGTTTTTGGTGGACAAATCTACCAAACATGTGAAGAACAGAAATATTCTTGTTGTAAGTCAGAAATATGCCTTGAAGGAAGAGGAAGGTCAGAGATCTGTTAGTTGGTTACAGGATAAACTTTCTCTTAAGTGTTTGCTGGAGAATGTTGGCCTGAAATTCAGTTTTCCTATAAGGGAATGGGAATTTGACAATATATTTTGCTTAACAGTTTTGTTTAGTTTGTTAATTACTAGAATCAACAATGCTAATTTAAAGAATTTTATGTGTTTGATGTTGGTATATAGGTAATCTTGGTATACCAAAGAAAGGTTACCAAACATTTATTCAACAGTGTTTACTAGGTACCTAACATCTGTTAAGGACTTGGTTTAATTAGGTGAAAAAATTCTCAGTAATTTATTCTAGACTGCACAGTGATTTATGGGATAGTATAATATGTATAGTGATGAAGTGTGCTTAAGGGAACATTGATGAGGGTATTTAGTGTAACTGCAGGTTGGGGCAGGAAGTGCTGTAACTGTCCTCTGTGTCTCCAGAATTCTTAATAGTTCAAATCTAATTCTAGTAAAACTATGCCATATGAAAAATCTTAGGGTAACCAAGATAATTCAAGAACTACGGAAAATGAAATACTTAGAAGAATCCTTTGAACCTGGTCACGTTGGCTTTTCTATAAAAATGAAGGTAAGGTGATCTAGCTGGCTTCTTAGTCATCCATTAATTCATTCAGCACATGTTTGAGCTTCTATGTTTCAGGCACTATTCTCAGGCTTGGGATTATAGAGATAAATAAGACTGATGAGGTCTTTCTTTGGGTTGTCATGGAACTTAATTGGTAGGGAATCCCAAGACTTAAGAATTCTATCTGCTCAGTTATGTGCAAAGATAGTCCTCAACTACCCCAACTAAACTCAGGTCTTTGGTTTGAATCTTTGAACAGAAAGGACATTAGTCAAAAAGCTAGAGTCTGAATAAAATCTGTAGTTTAGTAAATATTATTGTCCCAATGTTAATGTTTTGGTTTTCATAGTCATACTATAATTATGCAAGATGTTAACGTCAGGGAAAGCTGAGTGAAGGGTTTAAAGGAACTCTGTACTCATTCTGCAACTCTTCTGGAAGTCTAAAACTATTTAAAAAGCAGCCGAAGCTCAACCAAAAAAAAAAAAACAAAAAAACAAAAAACCTGGGCCTTGGCTGTGCTCTACTTTCTGTTGTCTGTGTTTCTCATGTCTCTTTTGTCCTTCTGCTTCATCATCCTGGTGAGTATGCTTCAGGCAGAACAGAAACGATGATGGTCAGAGTATGGTTGGTCTTTTGTTTACATACATTACCATTCTACACTATATTTTTCCATGTCAAAGCCTGTCTTCCTTCACACCTATGTTGCACAATTTTCAGAAACAATGATTACTGTTATCATTTGGGTCAATGTCATGAATATCAAGGCAGAGGAACAGAGACCTTACAGAGATGATTTCTTTTCTATATTTCTTGGGATTCTGGTTATGGGGGTTTAATGTCATTCCTTATTTTGTGTCTGGATCTAAGGATGCTGTATTTGGAAGAGTTCTTAAAGATCTAGTCCAGCTCTTTCATTTCACAGATAAGAAAATCAAGGCCTGGCCAGATGAAAGGATTTGTCCAAGGTCAGTTTTCCTAGCTGGTGGTAAAGCTTGAAGTAGAACCAGCTCTTTTGACTTCTAGTGAGCTAGTTTCTCTATTCCAAGCTGCTTCCCAAACGCTTCAAATAGCTGAGAAAACTCCACAGGTGACAGTTCATTCTATTATAAACAGACTGTTAACATTTACAATGTTCAGTATCAGAACCTGTTGGGAAGTCTAACACAGGAAATAACCCTGGGGGCAGCAGTACACATGATTGCTAAGAAATTTGGCTGGATTGGGTTGTTCACTAAAAATTAATCAAAAGATTCCTTCCATTTATGTGATAGGTTTTGCATCTATCTACATATCTGGATTGACACCAAAAATAAAAAGTGCCAAAACGGCACTATCCTACACAATTTTGTAACCTAAGGGACTTAAATATAGCACATACGTTCAGGTGATTTTTTAATGTTGCATTAGGTGAGGTTCACATATCTGCAAAAGTCACATGAATTAGGCACTTAGAAGTCTTACCAATTTTTGCTTAATACCACAAAGACTGCATGTCAGAGAAAATGGTTGCAAATTAAAGCTGACGTACAGCAGCTGTGACTATAGCCAGCATCTAATCCCAGTTTATTTCCTTTTCTTTCAGATAAGCTCAGTGATGTGATCAATAAATCTAGATAGTTACAAACATTAGAAAAGTTGTTTGTGTGTGTTTTCCTTTCTTGGCCTGTATAATTTTCTCCAGGGTATCATGACTGTTGGTCTAGCCTTACCACAGTACCTATTCCCTCAATCCAGTGACCCCCCCCCCTCCTTTGACAGTGTGGCTCAGCCCTGCGTACTTCCCCTTGAGCCCCCCCTTGCTGCCTGCCACAATGTTCCTTGGGCCACAGCTAACTGGATGCTGGCCTCAGCTCTGCAGACTGTCATTCTCTTCAAGAGCCATAGTCCTTGAAGAAACACTTTGCCATCATCATGCACATCTTGGCTTGGATCAAATCAATGAAAGAATGGAAGACTTCTCTAAAGCTCCCTCTGGTGTGATGCTTTCCACAGGTCTTCTTTCTGCACCACACATCTCCCAACCTTCTGTCTCTTCCCCCCCTCCCCTCCATTTTCTTCTTCTACCCTTTCTCCTATATACTCTCTCTCCCCCTTTTCTTTCCACCAAATATCTCCACAGAACCTTGCTGTGCCTGGAACAGAGTTAGGTTCTGGGGATACAAAGGTAAATAGGATGAACTCTGCTTCTCAAGTGTGTACCCCTCTGGTTCCCTAGCTGTCACCCCATACCGACCAGACTCTGCCTGTCCACGCCTACCGTGGGAAGGACCAGCCACCGCCAGGACTCCTCTGTGCTCTTTCTTTGCATGTCATCAACCTCCATTTACACCAGGAAGTCCCTGAGGTAACACAGTGATGAGGAATAACTGTCAAACAGCATGAAGATATTTAATGATGGTTTAAAAAGAGCCTGGGAATAAAGTTGTATGAGAAATTTGTTACATACTTAATTTAGGAAAGATTGTTACAGTATCAGGGGAGGAAAGGAAGAAAATATATTGCTCCCCATAAAAATGCAGTAAAAGATAAAGCACAAACAGCCCCTCTGTTATGTTGAAATATTGTCATCCTGTGATTAAATGGAGGCAGCAAGGTGGTTTCTGTTTGGCACTTAGGCAAGAGAGATGGGAGGGAGGCATAAGGCTTCAAAGCTGTAGGTTCGGGTCTTTTCTAGAGCTTGGGGAAATTAAAACGCAAACAAAGCACAGTGGCACCGGGATTCTGAGGGTCTTCAGAGGCAGAGTCCTCATACATGGAGAGGGAGATGGGCCATGAAATGAACTTAAACTTTAGGACATGTTGACACCTCTCTGTTTTCCTCAGCTTGACAGCACTAACAGGAAGCAAGGTCACATCATTCCTGTTTTTAATGTATGAAAACTAATATTATGTCTTTTCTATCCTGGGAATCTAAGAAAAGAACCATCTTGCAAATGAGTCAGCCTGGAGTGTCCAGATAGCTCAGTCAATTTTTGGCTCTGTGCTTTAGCACATTCTGTTAATGGAGTGGATTTGCACTGGTGTGTAAGGCTTCAGAAAGTGGCAGGCGTTTCCTAGCCTATCACTTATTTGAGCTACTGAACTCGGGATCAATAAATATTCCATTACTGCATTATTTATGGCCAACTATAAACAATTTCTATCATTAAATCTTTGCCTTTTAGTTGTCTCTCATTAGCAAGAGATCAATTTCAGATCCCAGTCTGGGTCATGCCCAGAATTAAAGAAAAGCAATGTGTGAGAATGTTTATTCATATGCATATTTATACTTTATATCAAAATAGATACATGGTGGCAATTATTTCTGTATCTAATGTTTTCACACTGTTTCAGTTCTAAAAGTCACCTTGAGCTTCATGTCAGATGTGGTGGTGACTTGGGAGACGCACCAGATAGCACTTAGGTGAGCTTGGGTTCTCATCCTATATCTGCATGTCTCTCACAACTGGTTGTGTGACCTGTCAGGTAAGTCATCTGCCCCATTTGTAAAATGATGAGTTCGGAACGGATGATGCCTAAGTTTCTCTGTAGGTGCTATGTTCAGCAAATGGAAGAGGATTGTAGCGAGTGGTGGTAGATGAGATGTGGGAACAGGATTTAAATAGCACCCTTGCTGATGTTCAGAATTCATATTAGAACAGTGATAATGAAGGTCATGGTGTTAAGTGTAAGGGGGAGCACCTTCTAGAAGATCACCCATCGGTTGTGAATATTTAGGGATGGACTCTTTCCTACTAAGGGGGGCAAATTCTACCTGGGAGAACATGAGTTACATCTGAGTGGGAATATTGCCTATATGCTGGAGGCAATTAAAGATACATTTTATTCAGTACATAGTGTTATTTTTTGTTTCCTTAGCTGTTTTGTTGTTAAGGGGAATTTTAATGCTTTCACTGGGCTCATGCTGTAATTTGCCACAGTCCTCACCACTTGGCCCCCTTTACTTTGACCTCCTTCTCCTGAAGGTATTTAAATTGGTAAGAATGAGCCCAAGGAATTCAGAAGGCAGAGCCAGCCAGTCACTCAGGCGACAGCTACTGAGTACCAACCATGTGCCAGGCAAAGTAGGTGGCACTGGGAATACCAAGGGAGACACAGATGCAGTTTCTCCCCAGTGGAGCTGGCACATTTTTTTTTTTTTACAAATACTTAAATAATGACAAGTGTGCTAAGTACCAAGGAGCCCTGCAGTGCACTGTGGATGTGTGTAGCAGGAGAATCTAATTTAGTCTCAGAGCAAAGGGAGGCTTCCCCACAAAAGGGATTTTTAAGCTGAGACATGAAATACAGGTAGAAAGTACCCAAACAAAGAATATATAAGAAAATGTTGGATGAGAGAGAGGCACAGAGGTGGTGAGGGCATAGCAAATTTGAAAGTGAAGAGTTGATGTTTTGAGCAAGATTAACATGGATTAGCAACCATTTCTCTGTGCCTGTTCTGCCAAACTCATTAGTAATGGGCTGTAAGGAAAAGCAGCAAAGAAAAAACTGGATTTCCCATCTTTTCCCATGAAACCTGCTTCCCACCCTGACCCGGCCTTCCCATTGAGGTCAGTGAGTAGCCCCACAATCCCCCAGTTACTCACGTGGGCAAACTTGGTGTTGTCCTTGGTTCCATCTCTTTGCACAACTCTGTGGTCTCCAAATCCCATTCCTTCCTTCTGTGGAATATCTTTGATTTTTCTACTTCCTTTCCTTTCCTCCTGTTCCCACCCCTGTGTAGGCCCTCACACTCTTCAACTGGTCTGTCACAATACAGTCTGAGCTACTATCTTTGATCATAAGGGCCCCGGTCTCCTGACAGTTTAAGATGTGTCTTCCTAAAAACACTAACTTCTACAGGCTGACCTTTTCAGTGGATGTTTTTGCCTTTCTTTCACCTAAGGAACAAAGGCCCAACCTTTTAATCTTCCAATGAAGGCCCCAAACTCCCATGAGAACATATGTCCCCTTGCTGTGCATCTGAGTTCTTCAGCCTGACTACACTGTAGAACACTGATGGTCTGGTATCATGAGTAAGCATTTTGAAAGAAAACAAGTGTAGTAAAAAACATGTCTTTGAAAGAGTGAGATGATTCTTTTACTCCAATACCCTGGTCTGATAGTAATATTTTTGTATATTCTTTTTCTCCCATGCACATTGATCTAACAAATTTTCTTCATGGCATAATAGACCCTTGAACTCTGCTTATTATGTCCTGTGGAAGATTGTATTTTTTAAGATGGCTGCAGCATGCTCTCCCATCACCATATTCTTCTTTCAATATGACATTGACACTTCTTTTATTAGGAGGAAGTTATCATGTTCACTATCCTTGAATCTGGGAAGCCATGACTACAACCAAAGTCATTCTCTGATGACTAGGCAATAAAATGTGAAAGGGCTTCCGTGGGTATTTCTTGGGGTGCTTGCTCTTGGAATTCAGGCACCATGCCTTGAGGAAGCAGGGAGCTCCCGTGGGGAAGCCATATGGAGAGGACGCATGTAGGTGTTCTGGACAAGAGTTGCAGCTGAGGTCTGAGTTCATAGTCAGGATCAGTTGTGGACTCAGCAGGCTTGTGAGTGAGGAAGCCTTTGAAATGTTCTCAGCACCAGCTACTGGCTGGTAGCAACGACCTGAGAAACCCAGAGAAAGAACTGGTGAGCCTGTTCAACTCCAGTCAACTCCCAGAACTGTGAAAACTAATGAAAAAGTGGTTGTTATAATTTTAAGCCACTTAATTTGGGGATAATTAAATGTTACAGCAATAGATAGCCAGACCCATACCTTAAGCTAGTAAAATACCTGACGTAATTTAAAATTAGAATTCATCCTGAGAAAAACATTTCAAAAGGAAAAATAAATACTTTATTACAAATATGCCAGCATTACTTGCAACCTGAAGATGATGGGGAAAGAAAACCAGATGTCCAATTTTTTTTTTCTATATCTACTCACATTTGCTTTACCACCTAACTTATCAACACCTTGAAGGCAGGGATTATGGTTTAAACTTTGCACGTAGTAGGTCCCTCTACCCCATACTATTTTTTAATAGGATGATATATTCTATAAATATATGTTCATGATTTATTTTAATAACTTTTCAGTCTAACCAAATGATTTCATTCTACCCTTTCAAAGCTTTGTCTGGTTTTACAGGTGAGGTAAAGAGTCTAGCACTGTGTTCTCTATGTACTCAAACCTTCTGACTTTAATCCTAGGACATGCTTTGCCACAGGTGCTCATTGTCCTGAATTTTCTTTCTAACAATATTTGCAGAAACATGATGGATTGTCACATGTCTTGGGAGGGCTATGTCTTTGTCCAGGAGCTCTGATTTTTTTTTTTTTTCAATGGCTTTGCTGAAACTCTATGGAAACCAGTAATTCAGAACAGGAGTCAACATAGGAAAAGTGCACAATGAATAACCCTGCTGGGAGTTGCATTTTGGGCTCAGTGATAATGTGTCAGAAAGGTTACACCTTTGGACTCCCCTAAGTTTTCTTGTGATATACCAAGATGGTTTGTTACTCTGGTATCTTTAATAACTGGTCTTTGTAAAAGTTGACAATGGAAGAAAAGATCATACAAAGAATACCAGCCGCAAAGTCAAACTGGATTTGAAGTTTGACTCTGACATAGTTCTGGAGCTTCAAACAAGTTTACTGACCTCTCAGAGCCTCAGTTTTCTTACCTCCGAAATGGGAAACCTAGTTCCAACCTCATCAATTTTTTGAGAGGAAACAATGAGATGGTATATGTAAAATGCTCTCTAAAATGCATTTCTCTTAGGGAAAGCTGAGTGGCTCAGTTGGTTAAGCGTCCAACTTCAACTCAGGTCATGATCTCACGGTTCATGGGTTTGAGTCCTGCATCAGGCTCTGTGCTGATATCTTGGAGCCTGGAGCCTGCTTCGGATTCTGTGAATCCCTCCCTCTCTGCCCCTCCCTCACTCCCACCCTTTCTCTCTCTCTCTCTCAAAAATAAATAAAAGTTAAGAAAATTTAAAAAAATAAAAATAAAATGCATTTCTCTTAATAAGCACTGAACAATTAATATGACAACTTAAAAATTCATTTTGGTTAAACTGTTTAAAAATGTAAGAGCTTAAGTGTCACCTGGAAAGGTCTAGAAATTCTCATTCAAAGTTTTTGTGTGACCTTGGGCAAATCGCTTCATAATTCTGGGCCCCAGGGAAGATTTGGCTGGAGGATTTCCAAGATTATTATCTTCTGAATTTAAAATTCTGACTTTTAATAAGTAACTTATATGACATTAAACCATTTTGGATTTGCTAATCTTCTAATTGGTTTCCTTGTAATTACCACTTTGTTTGTCTTTTAAATACTACGTGACCTTCTGCCATACTGGTATTTGATTTGCTAACAGTTGGAAGATGTTTACCCTTTGCAAACATTTCACTAGTAATGGCCACAATCTTTACAGTATCACTGCATTTTTGCTAAAAAATGTATTCACTCCTCCATCCTCATAATCCAACACTCAATAGGACAATGCACTTGAGAAGGTATCAAAGCTGTTCTGAAGGCCGTGTTGGTTTTCTGTTGGTGGCGTCCAGCCTTGTCTACCAAACAGTGTGCCTATTACCTTCATTTATTCAGCCAGAACTAAGTAAAACTAAAATCACATAGGACATTTGTGATTTATAGGAGTAATAATTTGCAAAGTGTTTCAATATCAGTAATCAATAAGTGTGATATTATTGCCCCCATTTATTGATGAGAAATTAAACCTCAGTTTACGGTTTGTCACATAAATACAGATAAACAGAAATATGTAATTTCAGAGCTGAGTCTCTAGGCCTTGTCTAGGTTTTAAAGGTTGCCCATTGTACCACCTAGTGTGGTTCTCTTTTGGAGAGATTCAGGGTCATTAATCCTGTATAGGTTGAGGGAAAAATTGCTAACCAATCTTTAAATATTTCCTCTGATTATAAATGAGTGTATCAACAAATTACAAGTGGGGACACATCAGAAATGTAGCTAGAAGGGATCAAGGAAAGAATAGTCTCTAAAAATGGTGCATTTCAACAATTAAAAAAAAGGAATAGGTTAACATTAGCAGTTGTCAAAATTATGATGAGATCTCAGAGTCTGCACTGGCAACAACACCAGAGGCATTAAGAGAAGGCAGGGGCCATGTAAGGCCTTTTTTTATCATCTTCAGATCCTGCATACCCTACTCTCCAGCTTGTTCCTTTCCAGTCACTCCTTGGCTAGATCTGGACCACCTAGCTATACCTCTTAGGTAAGTGGCTGTAAAAGTAGGACTTGAATTACTCTAGTATGGTAAATCAGAGCAACATAGTAAGTACAGAATAGTGAGAGGAACTAGTGTGCAGAAAAAATTGCTATGGCTGAGAGATAGGAGGATTCTCTGAGCTTCAGTTCCCTTATATGTCTAATATTCTATGACTGTTGCAGTAAAATGTTTCCTAGTGATTATAAAGGTACAATAGAAATCTATCCTCAGATTAAACTTAAGACCAAGCCACCCTGCTGAATATGCTCCACGTGTGACATCGGATCTAGGCTCTACCTCCCCATTCACTTAACCAGGAATTAGGAGTGAAACAGCTCCTCCCATAAGATATGTTACTTACAAAAACCAAATATATAGAGTGAATGTTCTTCTCTTTTACATGTTCCTTCTCAAGGAAGAGCCTTGGAATGCAGCGTGGACTTGAGAGTCCAGAAAGGTATGGATAGAGCAACAGAAAGTTAACTGGGAAATGTTAGTAGAATAAACAATGGGCAAATGACAACAGCTTTGTTGAGTGGTTAAGATGTGGAATGTGTCTTACACACATCACTCCTAGTTTTCATAACAGCTCTGAAAGGAAGACAATATTATCTCCAAGTGACAGACATGGAGGCTGAGGTTCAGGCAGATTAAGAAATGTACTTAATGACCCTCAGTAATAATCAGGATGTCCTTTTTTTCCATTAGAAGCAGACAAGGATGGGTAGAGGGGTTGTCTTGGCTAGAGAATGGTGCAGATGACATCTATGCCCCTCCTACCTTTCTGGAAGGCATTAGTAGAAGCAAGGAAAAGATTTTGAAACTGAACATTTTGAAGGGGTTGAAAATCTTGTGGCTTTTGGGAATCCGTGGCCTCTTGGCATTTTGATCATGGAAGCTGCGAGGCTTCTAGGAGTGTGAGCTTCTTGAGCATCTTTCGGCAGAGTGATTTCTTGGGATCTAGGGAGACTTCTGACAAGGCAGTCCTACTTGGTACTTCAGACCAGAAAAGATCCAAAAGCACTGTAAGCTGGAGCATCTGTTTGGGGCACTTTCTGCTCAAGGCAAAGAGAGAGAGGGTGCTGCTTCGTTCACCAGGTAGGAAATCTGGGACTCAGGACAGATGCTTGGTCTAGGAATAGAGTGTTTGCTTTAGATGCATTTATTGAGTATTTGCTTTTTTATGCCTATAAAAACTGAGATGTGACATGGGTCACATGGAATGAGGAATCCCAGCAATAGCTGCATTTATTTGGAAGTGTATATTTAAAAAAGTAAAGATGTACAGAGGCTATTCAGTTACATAGATTCAGGCCATATTGATTCATGTGCATTCTCTATGGTATAACAGATATAATAAAGACATTATGTACACAGCCATCAGTTAAAATAATTTAATATTCATGTGGCATATGGCATATCATATATATTTTAAGACATGGAATATTTATTCAATTATAAAAATAATCTCAGGAGAATGAGAAGACATGCTACAGACTGGGAGAATATATTTGCAGTGGACCTATCTAATAAAGGTCTGTTATCCAAAATACAAGAATTCTTGAAACTCAAAAATAAGAAAATGAAAAATTTGACTAAAAACTGGGCAAAAGACGTAATAAGACATTTCACCAAAGGTATACAGCTGGCTAATAAGTACATAAAAAGATATTCCACATCATAAGTCCTCAGGGAAATGCAAATTAAAACAACGAGATACCACTACCACCTATTAGAATGACTCAAATCCAAACCACTGACAATACCAAATGCTGGTGAGGATGTGGACCATCAGGAACTTTCTTCTTATTTTTTAATTTTTTTTTTGAGGTTTATTCATTTTTCAGAGACAGAGAGAGACAAACGTGAGTGGGGGAGGGCAGAAAGAGAGGGAGACACAGAACCTGAAACAGGCTCCAGGCTAGAGCTGATAGCACAGAGCCCAACGTGGGGCTCGAACTCACAAACTGTGAGATCATGACATGAGCTGAAGTCGGACACTTAACCGACTGAGCCACCCAGGCGCCCCAGGAACTTTCATTTATTGCTGGCATAAATGCAAAATGGTACAACTACTTTGGAAGACACTATGGAGGTTTCTTATAAAACTAAATGTACTATTACCACAGATCTAGCAATTATGCTCCTTTGTATTTAGCCAAATGAGCTGAAAACTGATGTTCACACAAAAAACCTACACATGTTTATAGTATCTTTATTTATAAATGCCAAGATGTCCTTCAGCAGGTGAATGGATAAATTGTGGTTCATTGAGATAATGGAATATTATTTAGTGCTAAAGAGATATGAGCTATCAAGGCATGGAAAGACTTGAAGGAATCTTTATGTATGTATGTATGTATGTATGTATGTATGTATTTTATTTTTGAGAGACAGAGAGAGAGCGAGAGTGAGTGAGCTTGAGTGAGGCAGAGGGACAGAGAGAGGGAGACACGGTATCTGAAGTAGGCTCCAGGCTCTGTGGCTCTGAGCTCTCAGCACAGAGCCTGACATGGGGCTTGAACTCATGAACCACAGGATCATGACCTGAGCTGAAGTCAGCCACTAAACAGACTGAGCCCCCCCCCAAGTGCCACAGACTTAGAAGAACCTTAAATATGTGTGACTAAGTGAGAGAAACCAATATCAAAAGAGTATATACTTTATGATTCCAACAATAGGATATTCTTTGAGAGGGAAAACTATGGAGTTAATAAAAAGATCAGTGGTTACCAGGGGTTAGTAGGGAAGGAGGGATGAATTGGTTGAGCACAGAGGATTTTTAGGGCAAAAAAACTATTCTGTCTGATACTATAATGATGGATACATTAATTCATTAGTTAATGGCTATTATATGTTAGTCCAAACTCCTCGAATGTACAACACCAAGAGTGAACCACATTGTAAACTATAGACTTGGGATGATAATATGGTGTAATATAGATTCATTGATTATTTTAAAATGTGCTACTCTGATGAAGAATATTGATAGTAGGGCAGACTGTGAGTATGTGGGGGCAGAGAGTATACGAGAACTCTGTGTACTTTCTGCTCAATTTTGCTATTACCTTAAAACTGCTCTAGGGGTGCCTGGGAGGCTCAGCTGGTTAAGTGTCTGACTCTTGATTTTTGTTCAGGTTACAATCTCACAGTTGGTGGGATCAAGCCCTGTGTAGGGCTCTGCGCTGTCAGGGTAGAGCCTGCTTGAGATCCTCTCTCTCCCTCTCTCTCCTTCTCTCTCAAAATAAATACATAAACCTTAAAAAAAAAACTTCTAAAAATAATCTATTAAAAAATAATGTATGCACAAAAGAAGAAACAAAAACCATCTAAATTCTACCATCCAGCAATTACCACTGCTCACTTTAGCATACATCGTTATATCATTTATTCAGTGATTATCAGGGAGAACCTAACATTTATCAGGTATCATTCCAGGCATTGTGGCTACAGCAATGATTCCAACAGACAAAAGTCTTTGTCCAGTGGAGCTTCTATTCCACCTGGGATGGAAGAAGACTCAGAAAATAAAGGAAGTGAATAAGTAAATGATATAGTATCTTAGATGTTAATAAATGCTTTGAAGGAATACAAGCGAGGAAAGGGGATGGTGAAGAGAAAGGAATAGGAGAGGTGTTCCTATTTTAAATAGAGCATTTCAGGAAGTGCCCATTTTTGACATTTGAGGAAAAACCTGAAGGAGGTGTGAAAATGAGTCATGTGGATATTTCAGGTAGGGCATTTGGGGCAGAAGGAACAGCAAATGATGGTTATGAGATTTCAGAAACAAGAACAACACAGAGGCAAGTGTAGCTGCAGGAGAGTGAGTAAGGGAAAGCTTTGTGGAAGGTGGTCATAATGATAAGGGTTCGCCACATCAGGTAGGACCCTGCAGGCCATGGGGATAGTTGGGTTTTTGTGTCTTTGTTTTTGTTTCTTTTTGGAGTAGGAAGTCATAGGAGAGAATTTTGTATAGAAGAGTTATGTGTTCTGACTTAGATTTTAATATGATCACTCTGGTTGCTCTTTAGAGAATAGATAGTGAGTGGAAAATGGTTAAAACAGGGAGTACAGGCAATATGGGAAGAAAGTTAAAACTGGTTATTTTAATAACCCAGATGAGCCACAGGGTTGGCTTGGATCAGGGTGATAGCAGTGGAGGTGCAAAGAAGTGGTCAGATGTTGGGCAGATTGTGAAAGAGGCCTGCCAGTGTTTGCCAGTGGATAGAATGTGGGATATGAAAACTAACGTGGAGACAGGAGGCCTTCAGGGTTTTGTGGGCATCTCTAAGTCTGGAGTTGGCATTAGTTAAGATGAGGTAGACTTTGAAAGAAGTAGATTTTATGGGGATCAAGACTGCAGGAGTCTGGTACTGGACACATTCAGTTTGAGACTTTTCCCATGTCAGTGGAGATTTAGATGTATGTGTTTGGAGTATAGGAAGAGATGTGGACTGGGGTATTCGTTTGGTAGTTGTTTACTTAAATGTGTTTAAAGCCAGGAGTCTGGTCGAGATCACATTGAACTGGTACAGAAGGAATGTTAATGTATTGAGTCCTTGATCCCTCCAGCAGAGAGAAAAGGTGCGAGAGGAATTTCTTTATCTATATGTATTTTAATGTAATAATCTTCTCACATGGTGTTTTAGCTTGCTTTGTTTTACTTAGCAATTATATCATGAGCATTTTCCCATTTTATGGAAATGGGACAATATGACCTTTTAAAAAACAAATTGGAAGTTTATTTTCCTAACAAAGAGTTGATACAATACCGTTTTTAGTGGCTATCTTATGAATGTATTATAAGACATGCAACCAACCCCCTATTGTCTAGTTTATGAGTTGCTTATAATTTTCCCATAACATATTCAATGAATACTCCTATGCACATTTATAAAATATGTCTTCATTTCTGTAGGATAAATTTCTAGAGTGGAATTGTTGAATTGTTTATTGAATTTTTTCAAATTTCTTTCTCCAGAAAACTGTAACAAGAAATTTTAGAAAAAAAATGCTATTTCTTTATACCTTCCCCAAACCATTTTATAACAAGCTCTATAATCTTTGCCAATCTGATAGGTGAGAATGGTGAAAAAAACAGTTTTATTATATCACTTTGGTATTTTTTTATGATTAATAATGTAGTTGAGTATCTTTTCATGTTTTTTGGCCACTTGTAGATGATGATTTCTTTTGCTTCTTAGCTATGGCCCAGTTGTTGTATGAAGAACAACCACAGACCACTTTCTGCCCTCCTCTCCCCTATCAGCGCAGCCCAGCTTGGGTCTGACTTTCATTGGTATAAATACCAGAATCAGATTCATTGTCTTTACTGGTGTATCTCCAGTGAATGTGGTTGGCTTTGGGTGGGCCTCTCTTCGGAAATTTGCTGTTTATCCAACCCACCATCTAAACTATGTGTAAAAGAGATGAATTCTCTGGTAATGTTCTGCCCCACATCTGAGTTCAGAAGTTCAAGAAGACAGGACCTTCAAGTTAGGCGCAGCCAACCATTAGTCTGCAGCAACATATTGCAATTCTTATACTTCTTTTTCTCCATTTAACAATTTGTTGTAATTGTCCTATAGTTAACAGCTGGAGTTCATTTCAGGAAAAGTTAATACCATAATTTTTACATACTGAAGAAACACACCATATTTGGGTTTTGGAAAATAATTTCAACTTTTATTTTTTTTTCCTAAATGTTTCAGGTTTGGGCAAAGCCAAAGGTATTCTGTGTCAAGCCTCTCCACCTTCATTTTCAAAGTCCTAAGTATTTAAAAAGAAATCCAATCTACTTTTTCTGATTCCTTTACCCTTAAGTCATCAAATGTACTTTATTAAGACATGCTTGATGTTCAAAAGAATTCAGGGCTTTGTCTTGTTTACACAACCAGGAAATATCATTTTGTTGGCTATAAGTAGAACTTGAACCTCAAGAGGGTAAAATTCAACCTGAAAATTTCAAACACATGAGCAAAGAGAAGAGCTGTTTTGCGTATTTCCTTTCTTCTGGTTATTATTTTCATCTGATTTTTAATTTTTATTTAAAAAAATAAAGTTCTCTAGGAAACATATTGATCAACAAAGATCAGCTCACAATTTTCTGATTAAATTCCAGTTTTCCAAGAGGCTTTTCAGAGAACTAAAGTAGTATTATATTTTTCTAAGCATTTTCAAGGGGACTCTTCGAAAACACTCACTGACATTTTCTTTTACTGCATAGTGACCATCTTCAAGTGATTCAGACTTTGTGACAGGTCTCCAGATAGGCATGATGAAGAAGCAAGTTTTCTTAAGTTGCGTTGTTTCAAGTTATCAGCAAGCCTTTTATACAATTAGGTTTCTTAAAAGTTTTAAATTTTAAATGTAATTCTTATTTGGCTATTTGACTATGGTATTACTATTCCTTAATAAACTTATGTTTGAAGAGTCAATTCTTAAGTGAGATATCTTCACTTATTTACCGAAAGAGGAGGAAGGGAAATTCTCAGCACCAAGAAAATCATACCACCAGAACAATATTAAAAAACAAAACCCAGGACCAGGGAGTGGTACTACCTTTGTCATATATTCTGACCTAGATGACTTATGCATCAATTAATTTAGTTTTCCATCTTTACTTTTTGTTTTTGAAAATTTTATTTTATTGTGGTAAGGATACTTAATATGAGATCTACCCTTTTAACAATTTCTGAAGTGCATAGTATAGTATTGTTAAAATAAGTATAATTTTGTAGAACAGATGCTTAGAACTTATTTATCTTACATAGTTGAAATTTTATGCCCATTGACTAGCAATTTCCCATTTCCCATTCTGCCCAGCCCCTGATAGCCACCATTCCAGTGTGTGTGTGTGTGTGTGACATTTTATTTTCCATTCATCCACTGATGGAGATTCAGGGCTAAAGACTTATGTAGACAGTTCTCCAAAGAAGACATACAAATAGCAGGTATATGAACAGATGAACAATAGGCATATGATATTTAGTGTTACTAATCATCAGGGAAATGTAAATCAAAACCACAGTGAGATATTACCTCACACCTGTTAGGATGGCCATTGTCAAAAGAACACGCGACAAGTGTTGCTGAGGATGTGGAGAAATTGGAACCCTTGTACACTGTTGGTGGGAATGTAAAATGGTGCAGCTGCTATGGAAAATAGTGTAAAGGTTCCTCAAAATACTAAAAATAGAACTACCATATGATCCAGCAATAATCCCACTCCTAGGTATTTATCCAAAAAAATGGAAATCAGGGTCTTGAGGAAATATTAGCACCCCAATGTTCATTACACCACTGTTTTTGTTTTCTTAGCATAATAATAATAATAATAATAATAATAATAATAACTATACTGAAATGATAGTTTTAAAGTAATACTTAAACATTGGTTTTTGTTTACTTTTTCTGTTTTAAGATGGCAGACTAAGTACAATTTGTGATCTGCCTCTTCCTATTTTTAGAAAAATAGGAAAGATTTTTGTTAGTGGTTAAATATATACCATTTACTCAAATCAACTTTTGGTGTGTCACAAAATGGGAAATATCCCAGGAGAAGGGAGACATAATCTCTTTGCTAAACAAAGAGGAAGCAGAACAAAGATGTTCCATAGATGAGTTTATGGAGGGAACAGGTGGGAGGCAATCCACAGCAATGACAGAATCTACCTCCAGGTGAAAGCAAGAAGTATAGGACTTTGGATGTTGATGATAGGGCATTACTCCTCATGACTGGTGAGAACTTGGAAGGGAAAGGAACCTTCATTCTAAAATACAAATCATAGAGGAATGGAGCCCAGGGGAATGGTTTCCCCCATAACCTGCACTAACACATATGGAAGACACACGTACGTAAGCCTGAAGCAACTCCAACCTCCCCCTGTAGAAAATCTGGGTGAAAAGATGTAAAAGATAATTTAAAAGACAGGCAACTTCAAAATACAATCAATTTATATATATCCAGAGAAATATAAAGGATAACATTTCAAATATAAAACAAGAACAAACCATTACGAAACAGAACTAGAAATCTTGGAAGTCAAAATTGTAATTATACCATTCAGATATTCCTGCTGTTAATGCTTAAGCATGTATCATTCCCGTCATTTTCTCCACACATTTTTTCAAAATTCTTATCATATTCAATATACTATTTCTACTTGCTTTTTTACCCCCAGAACAGTTTAGGAAAAAGCCTATTAAACATGCTACTGGATATCTTTTCCACTAATTAATATATTTTTATCCATTGACTTTTCATACATAGTACTTTTTGAAACTTTTTATTATAGAGGCTTTCATTAATAAGTCCACACTTAGGACTTGCACTTGGCTCTTTAACAACTTGGTGGCTTCTTCATTGTCTTCTTTTTCACATTAAGTTTGGCAAAGATGGGAGCACACACTTTCCCTTTAAATGCAGAGTGTTACTTTCATGCTTAATATTTATGACTCTTATAATTACTCTTATAAAAGATCCACTATTACTAGAAACTTCAGCTCGTGGGTTAATAATCCTGCATTTTAATAAGCTCTAGGTAATCATACTTTGAAGTCCAAGACTTCTTTTCAAAAATTGTAAATCGAAGTTCTTCTTTTTATAACCATGTAATTTTAATTTCATGTTGAAAAGCAATGAAAATTTGCACATTATAGCACAACTGTAATTTTAGAGGGAAAAATCAGTAATAGACTAGGTAATTTTAATTCAGGTCACTTCTATACAAGGGTAGTGAAAATAAACTGAGAAAAATTTTCTTCACAAGCTAGAGAATTAATCTATTACTCACCTTGAAAAAAGAGCATATAAATAGGAAGACTCATGGAACAAGCTGGGTTCTGCTTTATGAAAATGGTTTTGTCAAAGTCAAGTGTCACTAACATCAAATAGAAAATAAAGATTTTAATTGCTAGCTTTCCTCTAACCAGGTCATACAGCCACACTGACACTACTAGGACTGTAGGAATTTGAGTTGTAAAGTGGACTCATTCAGCTATCTTTCTCGTGTTAAGCTAATTCCCTGCTGCCAGTTGACCTCCTCTGTGGTAAAGGTCTCTTCCACTTTCCTCCAAAACCTCACAATATTCTCCTGCATAGTCAAGACTCAGTATTAGGCAGTTTCTAGGTATGTAAAACTGTGATCACGGTCCCGGCAAATTTAACTTTTCAATATGGCCTATTATGAGTGCTTCCATGTTTCCTTTCCCCAAGTGTCCAAGCACCTTGCTTTGGAATGGGTGAGGGAGCCTTGGGACAAACTCAATACACCTGGTATGGTTCTGTCTTAGATTGTTATCTCCTTCTACTAGAAATGACATAAACAACTTGAGGCAGGAACTCAGGCTTAGAGATTTTTTGTCTTTCTCTTAGCTTTGATCACAATGCCTTGCACATAATATGGTGGATAAGAGCAAGCTTGTGGGTACAAGTTCCATGGGTAAGTCTTGTGTCTCTTAAACTTGATTGTGTGATCTTCGGTAAATTAACTTCTGCAAGCCTCATTTTTTATCTCTGTAAAATTGGGATACAAATCCTCCCCATGTAATCATGATTGGACAAGTAATATAATCTACATAAAGATAGTGGCTTTAAAGACTTGGTAGTTATTATTAAGTAATAATGGTATTGACTTGGCTTCAAAATACTTGTTGATGTATTGGAAAATTATTCTTTCTTCAAAGGATTTCTGCTCCTTAAGGGTGAATCTGAGTCAGAAATAGCAGTTATCTTTTGTTTAGACACTGTTGTTAGCATACTTTCCATATGTAAGTATTGGGAAGATTACTTATCACAAGAAATATTTGGGGAAGTCCATTTTTAACCATCCAGGCAACTGACAACATTCTCATCAATGCCTATAGTGCAGGATAGGATGAAAGATCAGGTTCACAGTAAACAGACCTTTTCCTATATGAAGCAGCTGAAATCTTTAGACAGTTTGCTAAATAAACATTTTTTTGAGGTCAAATTCTAAAATACACACGTATTGTGTTACTTTCTACTGAAAATACATGCTTTGTTTCCTTGAGCAGCTTCACTATCGGTTCACACATTATTTACCTTTTGTGGGGGGGAAGAGATTTATGGAGAAATTAAAGCAAAATATTTCTACTTCAGGAGTAGCAGATTTATAAATTGGCTTTTTGGTGAAAACTAACCTCTTGTCCCTAGTTGTTATGTTTACGATACTTAATATAGGGTGATTATAGCTTTGTGGCTTTCTTAAACATCAACAAACTAAACAGAACAAAAAATACATATAAAAAAACGAAGCTTACTGTATTCCTAAATCTCTCTGATGAGTTTGTGGTATGAATGAGACTGGATAAGGCTGTCACACATATATTGGAGATGGTAGCCCCTTGAATTAACACTCTCAAGAGGAGTGTTTTTAAGGTTTTAATTAATAATGAATAATTTACTAATGCAGGGTCTCCTATTTCTAATTGTCTCTATGTTAATTAAGTCCATTTAAAAAATAACTATTCTCATAGGATACAAGGGAAAGCACAAACATGAACGTTATGCAAACTTTAATTAGACATATGGAAAAACACGTCAGCATTTTAAAAAGGGAAATGTACTTAAGGAACAAATACACAATTTCTTAAAAGCTTACTCATGTTGACCCACTAAGCAATGTCAAGAGAAAGTCAAAACTCAAACGACTAGAAAATTGGGTCTGTGCCACTAGAAAATTGGTGCAATTCAAAGTGTCAAGCAAGCAGCTATGAGCAAAATCTGTGCTTCAAATGCAATTACACCACAATAATAATAATAATTACTTGTTTTTATTATAATGTAACCTGAATTTCTCCAGACCTCACCAGCCTATGGATATAAATGAGGTCACCTTATTAGTCATTATTCAAATTACTCTGGCTCATTGCCTTCACCTGTATAATAGAGTTCTCTGAAAAGTCTTCCTCACTTATTTCTGCAAGTCCCTAGATGCGCTCACCTACAAACTTGCCCTTGCTATATCCTGCTGCTACTTTGCTGTTAATGATTCTCCAAGGACTATAGTCTCTTTCACCATCCTTGT
Source organism: Panthera onca (assembly GCF_046562875.1). NCBI lineage: Eukaryota > Metazoa > Chordata > Mammalia > Carnivora > Felidae > Panthera > Panthera onca. The sequence continues at coordinate 88,916,362 of NC_138347.1, read as the reverse complement.
CTGCTGCTGTTCTCCTGGGCACTGTGGGTGACTCCACTTTTCTACCAAGTTGCATTGTAGAGGCATTGAGCCAGTGCTGTCCTCAAGGTCTTTGCTATTCAATGACAAAGTGTAGGGAGAAGAATGGCTCTTTTCCCATTGGATCATTTTCTCTAAGTGTGGGATCCATAGTGGCCTTGACAGGGCACAGCTCTTCTGTGGGACTTTGCTGCTCCATGTGGAATACAGATAGGAGTCTGATGGGGGCAGGGCCAGGACATAAACCTAAGTAACAGATCTCTTCAACATTATGGATTTCTTCTAAGTGATGTTCTCATGCACGTTGGCCCTCAAATATATTGAACTTTAAACACACCCATTATACCATCTTGTCCAGCCATCGTCATAATCATCATAACAGATAACACACTGAACATTTATGGGGTGTCAAGGACTGCTGTATAGCTCACCTACTTCTTACAACTTCATGAGTAGGGAATTATTATTATCCTCCCTTTTTCACATGAGAAAACTGAGGCCTAGAAAATGTAACACACCCAGGGGCATGGAGCTAGAAGCTGGTGGAGCAGCAGATTAGGGAAATATGAATCTTAAATTTGACTCAAGATGGGGAGCACATTAGAATAATAATGGTAGCTACTATTATTATTTCCCCCTTATGTACCAAGTGCTTTACAGGTACTATCTTATTTAATCATCATGAACTCATGAAGAGGTATTAATCTTATGAAATTGTAGAGATAATTGGATAACAAAGAATAAGCCATTTTCCCAAAGTCCCCCACCTAGAAAATAGGAGATCCGTAATTTGAATTTATGTATGTCCAATTCTAAACATCTTTGATATATGTGAAGTTCTTACAGAAATTACTTTTACTGCCTTTATGTATGCTTAGGGATTGGATTTTATCTTCTTCAAATGTTTGAATTTCTGAGTTCAACTCTTAATGTAGCAATTCACTGCTCTGTATTCTTGAACAAGTTACTCAAGTGTTCCAAACTTCAGTTTCTTCATCTGTGAAATGGGGATGATTATAACAGAACCCACCTCCTAGGGATGTTGTGAGGATTCAATGAGATAATTCTTGTAGAGATCATAGTTTCTGGTACATAGAAAGTGCTCAGTGTATCTTAGCTGATATTGGTATTATTAACAAAATAAGACACTGGGTAGAATGGTGCTAAAGCAGTCAAATTTTAAATATCACTTAGAAAGATCACAGCCATCCTGTGAATCTTGTAAGAAATTTCAGATCTTCAATACCAAACAAATAGTCATCTTTAAAGTTAGTTTCCATACAAAGAAAGCAATTCTATACTGCTGAAGAATGGGAATTCTTTTCACAAGTTAGGATTGAGAAGGCAGGTTTGTGACCCTGCCTCCAGCAGAGAGATGGCTCAATAATAGTTGTAAATAGATGGTGATCCTTGTGGATGAGGAGGTCATGAGCTAAAAGAAAGACTTTGTAGATAATATTTTAGCTAAATGAGGAGAGGCAAGATATCTCTTGTGATCTCAGAAAGGGAATTTCAGCGACTCTAGTCTTTTTGATATTTGAGGAGCTTAGAGACATTCTTTACATTACTATGAAAACCAACCAGACCTGAATAGAGAAAAATAAAGGTTAAATTCACCTTTTCCCTTTTCGCCTTCTCTTTTCAACTTCTTCAATCATCTGTGTAAATATGATTGGCAGGGACTTCAGAGTTCATGAAGCTATAAACACAGAAAGGGATGATTCTATAATATAATCATGTGTATCAAAAAAAAAGTGTGTATAATTATGTAGTTACAAGTGAATGTAAAACAAAATCTCTGACTAAAATATTATAGTAAACTATAAAAAACCCTGCTAAGATAGTACTATTTCTTTTTTCTTTGTCTTTCCCTCCCTCCTTCTCTTCCTTCCTCTCTTCCTTCTTTCTTTTTTCTTTTTTGCCCAAATCATATTATCCTCTTTAAACTGACCTCACACAAGTTATTCAACTTTGTCTCTAGTATGTCCACACAAAATCTTGCCTCTCTAGTCTGGCTCTCATCTGCTTCCCACCATATTCTGTTCCCTTTACCTGGGATATGATTCTGCTCCCTCTAACCTGTTCACAAACTCAAAGACCACCAATTCTTCAAAGCCCAGTTCAAGTCTCCATTTCTCTAAGAAACCTGCTTGACTACTTTAAATGTTGTGGTTAGTAGGAAAAATATAGTCTGCGAAGTAAAACTTTTCTTGGTTCAAATCTTGGCTTTGTCATTTACCAGCTGACCTCAATGAATCTCTCTGTCTCAGATTTCTTATTTTTGGAATGACAATGTTTCATATAATTTTGTCACTATTAAACATAATACTAGTAACTATGTTTCTTAAAGACCTCTTATGGCTCTAAGTTCTTATCTCACCTTTAGTCACAACTATATAGTTTAGATCCAGGCTTCCAGTTCTAGCCATAATAGACTAATATGTATCATACTTACCCTCCAATGATTATTACATTAAAAAAACTATATGAAACAAATATTTTCATATACATGGACAACATATAGTGCAGAACTGTGATACTGGTAGAAGAGGTACACATGTGGTAAGTTCCATATTTACCCAGATTTTTCCATGGAGATACTTTCAAAATTACAGCCTCAGGTTATAGAGGCCAAAGAGAGAACAGTGGTCTTATGAGATGTGGAAAACAGAGACCATAACATGGGGTTGCTGAGACAGAATTTGTGGAGCAGGGCTGTGAAGAAAAGGAATATTCTAGAGAAAGAGCTCCAGAATTCTGCACTGGGTGTTCTTTTGAGTCTTTGGCTGAATACTAAGATGTATACATGTAAGGCTTGACTCTATGAGGTCTTGGAAAGAATGGTTATTACTGTGTTTGAGATGAACAGTGTGATTCTAAAGATTTCCCTGTGTTAGGAGAACTTGGAGTCCGAGTAACCAGGTTGAAACTTGGGAAGTCACCTGAGATCCAGAAGGGCCTTGCCTTAGGAAGAGTAAGAACCACTCTAGACCCAACCTAATAATGTATAAGTGTAGGTTTCAACACGATCAAGGTAATCTACCAGTATATTAATTTGCTAGCAACACAAGACTTAAAAGTCTTTAAAGAAGACAGTAAAAATCCAGAATCTCAACAAGATTGCTAGATATGTGAAGAATTAGGAACATATGACCCATCACCAAGAAAAAAAAAAAAAAAACCAATCTACCTACGCAATTCATAGTCAAATCCATGAAAACCAAACATAAGGAGAAAATCTTAGGTGAATATGGGAAATAAAAACAGATTATTTTTAGAGAGTGAAGGTAAAAATGAACATGAGCTTCTTATCTAAAAGGAAGCAAGTCAGAAGATGGGAGTACCCCTTCCTTTGTTAAGCATAGAAAGATGATGAAGCAACATCTCTAATGTATTGAAAGGAAAGAATTCCATCCATCTAGAATACTACTTGGAGTAAAATAGTTTTTGAAATTAAAGGTAAAAAAACCAAAAAAACAAAACCCAAAAAAACCCTGACAGAATTTATCACAAGCAGATCTTCCAATAAAAAATATTAAAGTTTTTCAGACTGAAAGGTAAAGAATTCAGATCATACAAAAAAAAGAGTACTTGAAGTGATAAATATCTAGAAAATAAAAATACATTAATTTTCATTTATTTAAATGACAGTTACTATTTAAAACAGACAAGAAAACCAAAATATAAGGTAACATGGGTTGTATAACATCTGCAGGGATGAAATATATGACAACAGCTACTGCAAAGAATGGAAGAAAGTAAATGGAGGCTGTCATATGTTGTAAGGCTCTCATAAAATATGTGAAGAGGTATTAAATTCAAGATAGATTAAGTTGAGGATGCACGCTGTAACCCATACAGAAACTATTAAAATCCTGATTAAATTAGAAGCGATAAATGGGGCTACATAATATTTAATGTGTCCAACAGAAGGCTGGAAAGAAAACTAAGTAATGAAGTAGAAAACTCAAAAGGTAGAATACTAAGAAAACAAGTAGTAAGAAAAAAGACACAAAACCATATTCATATTTATATTAAATGTAATTGGAGTAAACTATAACTAAATGGCAAAGTTTGTCAGACTGGTTAAAAGAGGAGCATGACTCAACTTTATGCAGTATAAAGACATAGATAGGTTAAGAGTGAAGTAACATAGCATGAAAAAACTATAAGACACCTGGAGTGACTATATTGATATTAGACAAAATACATTTCAGGACAAAGAATATGACCAGAAATAAAGAGAGACACTTAAAAGATCAAATCACCAAGAAGGTATAATAAGACATAACAATCTTAAATGTTTATGCACCCAGTAACAGAAATTCAAAAATATATGAGGCAAAAATGGACAGAATTAAATGGAAAATAGGGGTGCCTGGGTGGCTCAGTTGGTTAGGCGTCCGACTTCAGGTCATGATGTCACTGCTCATGAGTTTGAGCCCCGCACTGGGCTCTGTGCTGACAGCTCAGAGCCTGGAGCCTGCTTTAGATTCTGTGTCTCCCTCTCTCTCTGCCCCTCTCCCACTCATGCTCTGTCTCTTTCTCTCAAAAATAAATAAACGCTAAAAAAAATTAAAAGGAAAATAGATAAATCCACAATTTGACTTCAAAATTTTAATAGTCTTTTTTTAGTAACTGTTAGAACAACTAAACAAAAATAATCAGTGATGATATAGAAGATTTAAATAATATTAATTGAATTAACACAACTGATATTTATAAGAAATTGCAACCAACTCCTGTAGAATACATATTATTTTCTAGAGAGCATAGAACATTCACCAAGATAAAACATGTACTGAGTCATAAAGCAAGCCATAAATTTAAAAGCATCTTTTCTCACTACAGTGAAATTGAATTAGAAATCGATAGAAAAAACATTTCCAAACATTTAGAAAGGAAGAAACATCTAAATGCCTCATGAAAGAAATCAAAATTAATATTTGAAATATTTTAAATTAAATTAGGATATAAGCACAATATATTAAAATTTGTGGGTACCACAAAAATAGTGCTTATTGGAAAATTTATAGCTTTAAATGCTTAGATTAGAAAATAGCAATGATTTATAATCAATGCTCTAAGCTTCTCCTTTGAGAAGCTAGAAAAAGAAGAGCAAATTAAATATAAAATAAGTAGAAGGAAGGAAATAATAAAGATAAGAGTAGAAATCAATGAAGCGGTAAGCAACAAACAATAGGGAAAATCAATGAAACAAAACACTGATTCCTGGAAAAGATCAATAAAATTGATACACCACTAGCTAGACTGTTTAAAAGAAAAAAGAAAACACAAATTGCAAATGTCCATAATTAAATAGGGGACATGTCTCCCATCCTATTGACATTAAGAGAATAACAAATATTACAAATAATTTTTTATAATACTACAATTTAGATGACATGGAAAAATTCCTATAAGATGTAAACTACCAACACTGGTATGAAAATAATTAGAAAATATGAATAGATCAGGGTGTCTGGGTGACTCAGTCAGTTAAGCCTCTGACTCTTGATTTTGACTTAGGTCATGATCTCAGGGTTGTGAGATCAAGCCCAGGACCAGCTCTGTGCTGAACATGGAGCCTGCTTAAGATCCTCTCTCTCCCTCTCTCTCTGCCATTTCCCCACTTGCTCTCACTCTCTCCAAATAAATCTTAAAGAAAAAAAAGAAAATCTGAATAGATCTATATATACCAAAGAGAATGAATCTGTATTTAATAACACCCCATGACATGGAATCCACAGTGTAAGTTTTGGTCTGAGTCCAAAGATCTGAGAATCAGGAGCACTGATATCCAATAGCAAGAAAAGATGGATGTCCTAGCTCAAGAAGAGAGAACAAATTCACTCTTTTTCCTTTTTGTTCTATTAAGGCCCTCAATGAATTGGATAATGCTTACCCACATTATTGAGTGTGATCTTTACATGGGCTATCAACTAAAATGCAAATTTGTCCCAGAAACTACCTCACAGACACCCCCAGAGTGTTTTACCAGCTATCTGGGTACCCTGTAGTCCAGTCGTGTTGATACATAAAATTAACCATCACACTCTATGAAAATATAAAAGCTACAACATATAAAGCCTCTAAAAGAAATCATAGGAGAAAACACTCATGACCTTAGAGTAGATACACATTTCTTAGATGGTTACGGAGAGCATTACCTATAGAAGAAAAAGCTGGTAAATTACACTTCATCAAAACTGAAAACTTTTCTCAAAAGGCATGTTTTTGAAAATTAATAGATAAACTACAGATGAGAAAATATTTGCAATCCTATAGCTATCAAAAGACATATATGAAGAATTTCAACAGCTCAATTAATGGACAAAAACAAAAACAAAGCCCAAAATGGGCAAAAAGCATGAACCAACACTCCAAAAAAGAAATATGTACAAATGGCCTGTAAGCATGTGAACAAGTGTTCAACATCATTTTTTTTCAGGGAAGAGTAAAATGAAAATATTGACAAATCAAATTTTGCCAAGGATAGGGAGTAAACAGAATTCTTAAACATTGCCCATAGAAGTTCACCACTCCTTGGCAGTTGTTTATAAAGTAAACATATACCTACATTGCAACTCAAGGATTTTCCTCTTAGGATTTTATTCAAGAGAAGTAAAATATATACACAAAAAGATTTTCATAGGATACTTATGACTTCTTCATTCATAATAGCTCATAATAAGAAATGACCCATATACCACCAACCAAATAATAGACAAATAAGTTGCCATATATGCATACAGTGGAATATTATTCAACAGTGCAAAAGAACTGCTGATACAGGCAGAAACATGGATAAATTTCAAAGCCACAATATTGAGCAAAGGAACTGACACAAAAGAGTACATAGTATATGATTCTATTTATATGATGTTCTAGAACAGATTAATCTAATACAGAGTAAGAGAAATTAGAACAGTCTTTGCCTCTGAAGAGAGTGAGGATAGGAATTGATTGAGATTTGGCCGGAAGGAACTTTCTGGGGTGATAGGTCTCCAACTTGTTAGGAATGTGGCATTTCTGCAGGTCTATGCATTTGTCAAATTTATCAAACTTTATACTCCATGTAAATTATATCTCAATAAAAAGCCCATTTTAATTTAAATAAATAGATATCACATTGTATTTTAGTATGTTTAAAAGTAAATATTGCCTTGCTTTTCGGTACATAATTTAAAAATCATATAGGTTAGCACCTACATGTTTTGTAGAAATACCAGGCACATATAAACTGTGCCTCTATGTTTTAACACAGCCAGGCTCATAGAATTGTAGTTGCAAAATGAATACTCATTGATAAAGAATTTTTAAAAAATCACATTTTGCATTATGGATAATTCTATTATATATGTGGATTAGTGAGAGAGAAGGGGTCGATAGCAGTTTTAAATAGCCTAACAATTGAGTCCTTTACACATTTGGAGAAATAAAAGTAGAGAAGGTAAGTGTAGGGTCATTTTATTAGGTGGCAAGCATAGTATTTTTGGAATAGGTGCATGTCTTACTCATGGTGGGGTTTTTCTGTGTCTAATATTGCCTGGCACATTGAAGTTTAGTGTATATTTGGGGAATTGAAATAACCAGCTTTCTATTGCAAACACTGTTTAACAAGACCAAATTTTATACTGCAATTATTTTTGCCAAATTTCTGGTTTTGTGTTCCAGAGTAAGTTATTTAAAACATAAACTGACTCCCCAAAAGCAGCCCCAGTTTTGAAGCAGGGAGATTTAAACTACACAGTGATAAGAAATAATCTTTTGGTAATTTTTTGGTTTCTCAACTCAAGGAGTGTGCTTCTACCTAATTCTTGTACATCATAAAGGAGTTAAGGGCAATTGGCCTGATGCTTTCCCCTTTCTTAGTTATTGAGTATGGTATGTGAAAAGGAAGAGGAAAAGACCTAATGCACAGATACATGGGTTCATGTTGAGTATGATTGGAAATGACATCGGTTAGCATAGTTTGAAGTTATTTCCAATTCTTTCTCTCCTTTATTGGGAAGTGAGCTATAAATAAGACAATATGCTCAGTGCTAGGGTCATAAAAAATGAGCAAAAGAAATTTCCGCGCTCTAAGAGATCACAGAGCAGTGGGGCGTGAGAGGGAAACAAGATGAATAACTGAACAGATGATTATTCATAGTCAAGTCTATTATTTTTTATAAGTTAATTTCTGTGTTAATAACTATTACCATATGTAAGGCATCTCTCTGAAACTTCACAGGTATTATATCCTTAAGGCAAATATTACTCTTAGAACAGTGGAAATGAAGACTTGGAGAGCACGTGTCACAGACATGGGGGGATGGAATCAAGACTCGAACCGATTCTGCATGACTTCCTAGCTTATGATCCTTCAACCAGAATCCATTACCCAAGATGGACTTCAGCCAAGCTTCTCAGCCTACAGCACTAATGTGTAACTTCATAAACCATGCCCAAGGTAAAAACAACAACAACAATAACAACCACCGCCACCAAAAAAAAAAAAAAACAAAAATAAAAACAAAAAACCCAAAACAAAAAACCTTCAAAGGAGCTCATTTTCCCTTCCTTGGTAATTTTTTATTTTACACTTTCTTAAACTCCAATACATAAATAATCACCAGACACACAGAGGGAAAAAGTCAGGTTCATTTTGTGCTAGCCATATGTTTCCATTTAGAATTTCCGTGTGAGGAGATGATGGTGGTTTAGAACAGCACACATGTGGTGATTTTGTGCATAATGTCACATGCCGAGTTCGTGTTCCGCTCGCGAGCCTCAGCTGCTCATGAAGCAGTGCTTGCTGCTCAGTGGAGGCATGCAAAGGCTTTGTTTATCCCACCTCCAACTCCATGACAATTAGAGTAGAGGGTTGGCTTAGGCACTAAGAGTCTTGAGTGCTATTCAGTGTTACAAACATGTTGGCTCTCTACTCTGTTCAGAGGCTGCGCTGGGTGGTTCTGGGCCCTTGGCTGTCCTGTAGCTTGCTTTCTGGTGCAGGGAGACCCTCTGATGACTCTGGGCATAGCTACGGCTGAGAAGTCAGAGTGCAGTGCTATTAAGAAAGTGACCTACAACAACTCCGAGGAACAGAGTTTGCAAGGAGGTGGGGAGTTGACTTCCTGGTAGAAAAACGAAGAGGCTGAACTTACTGATTCTGCTATCCAGGTTTCATTTACCTAGGCAATATTGTTTATTCCTCAACACAACAATGTGATGGATATGTATTTTATATATATAATATAATATTAATATGTATTATAATATTAATACATATTCTATAGTATATATAATATTAATAATATTATATAATGTTATGTTTATAGTTATTAATATAGTTATGTTATTAATATAGTTTATGTATTTATTTTGTGAGACAGAATGAGAACACAAGCAGGGGAGGGGCAGAAACAGGGAGAGAGAGAATCCCAAGCAGGCTCTCCACTGTCAGCACAGCGTCCTATGCAGGGCTCGAACCTGTGAACCATGAGATCATGACCTAAGCTGAAATCAAGAGTCAGACACTTAACTGACTGAGCCACCCAGACGCCCCATATATATTTTTAATTTAAAAAATAATGCAAGGGTAATTAAAAGTTAAAATCCTGTTGGAACATATACATCTCACCTCACACTGTCAGCTTCCATCCCCAAGAGAAACCAGAGTAAGTGGTTTATTCTATAGTGTTTTCTGTTAATTTTCCAATTAAATGTGTGTACACTTCTTTGTGAATGCATCGTTTATTTTTATACAAATGGGAACACACTAAATACCCTGTACTGGACCTGATAGTTTTTACTTAACATATCCCAAGATAATTTCCATGACAGTATGTACATAGGGCTTTACCTCTTTTTGTTTTTATTTTTTATTTTAAAGAGAGAGCCTGTGAGCAGTGGAGAGAGGCAGAAGGAGAGAGAGAGAATCTCAAGCACGCTCCACACTCAGCATGGAGGCTTACACGGGGCTTGATCCAATGATCCTGGGATCATGACCTGAGCCGAAATCCAGAGTTGGTCACTCACGGAGTTACCCAGGCGCCCCCTTTTAAAATACAATATAGCTTTCAGTATATACGTTGGAGTTTTGAGAGGATCCAATAAATAGCACTCCCCTTCCCCTGTTCCTGAGGTTCTGAACAATTTGAGAAGGAAATAAATAGAGGCCACAGATAAAATTTTACTGCAGATAGAACCTGGGATTTATGTGACTAGCCAAGCAGGCTCGTTCATACCGAGCTTATGTATGTGGAACCCATTTATGTAGCTGAGCTCAGTTCCCAAAATGAAAAGGATAAAGCCAAGCCATGATCTACCATGCAGATAAGTTATGCTTCCTTCCCCAGGGCTAGAATGACTCAAAGGCAGGAGGGAGGCCACAGGGATGCTTAAAAATTCCTTTTCTACAGAAACCAGAAGTGGAACCAGTGCTGTTCTCTGACAGTATGGACAAAGCATCCTTAATTTAGCTAGTCCCCTGCTGATGGATGTTTACGTTACTTCTGTCCCTGCTACTGGGCATGCATGTTTGTATTCTCTTTTAACACAAATGGAAAGCGGCTCCAGGAGGTTACATGTTCAAAGTGAGACCTAGTGAGAGGCAGAGCCAGAGATGTGACTCACATCTGACTTAAAGTCCAGGACTCTTCATTTTCCACAGCCTGTAATTGTTCACCTGATTCCTAACATCTGTATGGAAAATTAGTAATAGTCTATGAGTCAATTTTAGGTAAATCCTCTTACTACTTCCTTACAATCCTCATGTGGGGAGGTTGAGGCAGGAAATATTCTCTCCATTTTATAGCAAAGTAAATGAAGTTTCAGAGAGGTTATTACATCTTTACCTAGCGTCACTAGTTGATGGCAAGATTTAAGACTCAACCTCTGTTTTTCTCCTTCTCCTCTATCTCAGAGAGCCCCAGGCAGTGACCCATGGAGTGCAGCCAAGAGGAGGGGGCAGAGTTAACAGATATATTGATGGGCAAATACAGGATTTGCTCCAGGAATGCCAAAGTATCCTCTTTCAATGATATGCAGATTATGTCCTTCCTAGGCATGCCTGTGTGTGATCTGTGCATAGCAGTGGCCGGGAAATGTTTAAAATAGATTCTTATGCTCCACTTAGACCTACTAAGAGAATGGAATCAGGAACCCGCATTTTAACATGACACCTGGGATATTCTGATGAAACATAGACTATGAATTATGGATCAGAGAAGCCCTGCTTGGGGGAATTTTTTAAAATTTAAAACTTTTGGGGATGCAGTGAATGACTCATAATCAAAAGAATTGCTTCTTGAGCCTATGTGTTATTGTGAAAAGAACATGGGCTTTGGAACTAGCTAAGGCTAAATTGATTTGTCATTCCACCATTCATTGGGTGGGTCTACTGGAGAAAGTTATAAACCCACTGAATCTGAGCCAGCTTATGTACAGTACAATCTGTTATGAAGATTAAATGAGATGATATATGCAAAACCCTGCCCTTTAGATCTTCCATAAATGTTACTTGCTCTCCATTTCTTCTAACATTTTTTTCAACAATCCTTCTCCTCTCCTCCACCTGTGACTTCTCTGAAGCGCATCTTCTTGGTCTCATTTATCTTCCCATTGTTATAGCTTAAAATCCCTGCTACAGAAAACAGCACAGATGCCCAATAGTGCAAGGCTTGCATTAATCAGGCTGCTACACTGATGGGTCTTATTGCTTGTTCTAGAAGATCCATGGAATGAAATGAGTAAAGCACAATTACCATGTCCCTTCTCAGAGGACATGTGCGCTGACTCATTAACAAAATGTTAAATTGAAAAGTTTGTGTTGAAATGGGATTTTGCTTATATTCCCTAAATGTCTTGAAATGACCTGGGACTGTTATAGGCAAACTTTGGAAGTAGGCCTTTTCAGTTTTCTTCTGATGCCTCTGTTTTCTTTCTTTTCAGTCTACTCTGTAGCTATCGACCCCAACTGAGCAGCTCTCCAGGGGGAGACCTTTCCTCCTTCTTGCCTTGGCTTCAACATGGTACCTCCTGTGTCTCCTAACCTCAGAATGCTTCTCTAAGAATAGGATGAGATTAAAAATAGCCCCCAAAGGGTTTTCATACTAGTAACAGCTGGGTATGCTAATTACACTCATCTTTTGAAATGAAGCTTTTCCAGTCTAGAATAAAATGAAAAGGAAAAGTAGAAATTTTTCATATCTTAGTAGTCTTAGGATGATATCAGGGGAGAGACTGAGGTTCAACTACTACCTGAGGGATTACATAACCTGGTGATGGAGGAGATGTCTTACAACTGTAGTCACCACTTTAACAGGCAGAAACGCAAGCAACATGAATATACACAGGCAAACATTCTTTGGGAAACAAAGAAACAGTGGAAAGAAATACTTAAAATCACAAGTACTAGATATATGGTCCTAGAACTTACTGATGTGAAATTATACTTTCAATTTTGCCAACCTCAATGTGTAATTGACCCAAACTTTTATCTTACCCAAAAAATTCATTCACCATGATCATTTTAAAAGAACAACAGAGAAAGTACATTTATAAAAATTACTTTTTTCTAATAACAAAAGTAATATATATTTGTAATTGAATATTTAGAAAATATTTTATTATTTTTTTAACTGAAAAATTTTTTAAATGTTTATTTCTGAGATAAAGAGAGACAGAGCACCAGTGGGGGAGGGGCAGAGAAAGAGACACAGAATCCAAAGCAGGCTCTAGGCTCTGAGCCTGGAGCACAGACCTGGACGTGGGGCTCAAAACCACAGTGAGATCATGACCTGAGCTGTAGTCAGAGGCTTAACTGACTGAGCCACCCAGGTGGCCCTGGAAACCGTTTTTAAAAGAGAAAGTAAAAAGCAGAGTCCCCAGAGATAATCACTGTGTACATTTTGATGCATATATATTCACTCTTTTTTCCAATCATCAAGTCAAAGTTTGGGGAGTGAAAAGGGGAATTTTTATGTATATATTTTTATTTTGCTTAAAAATATGGAATATACAGGTGCTTTTCAAGATTTTATGCATATAGGAATCACCTGAGGACTTTGTTTAAATCTAGATTCTGCTTCAGCAAGTCTGGGCTAGGGCCTGAGAATCTGCATGTTCTCATGCAGTGTACGTGGCGCAATGTGAAAAGTAGCAGGTGTGTAGAGCATTCTGTGTCATTACTGATTTCCTACCAACATATTTTTAGTCACTACGAATATTCCATTTACAATGTGTGTAACTCAACAATGTCATACCAGTGGCTGTTCCGTTTATTCGTTTATTTTTATCATATTATAGAAGGTACTATGATGAATTAAAAAAAATTTTTTTTACATTTATTTATATTTGAGAAACAGGGAGACAAAGCGTGAGTGGGGGAAGGGCAGAGAGCGAAGGAGACACAGAATCCGAAGCAGGCTCCAGCTCTGAGTAAGCGGTCAGCACAGAGCCTGATGCGGGACCCAAACCCACCAACTGTGAGATCATGACCTGAGCCCAAGTCCGACGCTCAACCGACTGAGCCACTCAGGCGCCCCTATGATGAACTTTTACACGGAGAAAACTTAACACACACTCACTAAGATTTCTTTGAAATAATTTCCTTGAAACAAGAATCATCAAAATTACTCCAAATTTTAAGCCATTTAATACATATTGCCACTACCTGATGGGGGGAAACGCAGTTTTGAAAAGTAATGTTAACTAACTAGATGTGTTATGCTGACCTGATTTTTTTGTTTGTTTGTGTCTGTCTGTCTGTCTGTGTCTGTCTCTCTCTCTCTCTCTCTCTCTCTCTCTCTCTCTCTCTCTCTCTCTCTCTCTCTCTGTATCTTTTCCCTAGGGAGAAGGCGTTCCTGTCTCCATGGTAACCTCACTGCCTTCTCTTGTATCTTTCTCAGTATTCTGCTACTGGTGTTTGCTGCCAAGGGTGTCTGCCCCTCACTGGCCAGTGTGTTAGCCTCAGTGCTGAGCACTGAAGAAATGATACCGCGAGTGGTGAAATGAAAGGATAAGTCTTTCGATATATAAATACTTGCTACAGCATTAGAGTAGGGGCAGTATCAACTTCTTTTCTAATACATGAGATACTGTGTCCACTAATTAAAACCCGAACATGAAAAATTGTTTGCTGCTTCTTAGAGAAAATCACCCACAACAGGCTTTGGTGTTAAAATATTTCATTTTATAAAGCAGGCCATGTTTGTGCCTAGCTGGTTACGGTTTCAAAACGATGTGCACCAAAACCTGCGGGCTGGGGGCGCCTGGGTGGCTCAGTCGTTGAGCGTCAGACGCTTGATCTCAGCTCACGTCATGATCCCAGGGCCATGAGACTGAGCCCTGTGTTGGGCTCCACACTAAGAGTAGAGCCTGCTTAAGATTCTCTCTCTCTCTCCTTCTGTCCCTCTCCCCCAATGGAGCTCTCTCTCACTCTTTAAAATTAAAAAAAACCCAAAAAGCAAAAAGCAAAATTCATTCTAAAAAAACCCCCAAAGCCTACCGGCTGTCATTATCATACTGGGCCCTTTATTAACAGCATTATGTAGTAACACTCATATAATAGTTTGTTATGAAAGTGCTAATGATATAATAATGCTAATATGTTTTACAAATCCCATGTGGATTGTGTTCTTATAATTATTCATAATGGATTTTTGCACTGTTTTTTATATTTGAAAATATTATATTAAATATTGTTATCTTGATCATCAAGGATTTTTGACTCCCTTAAATTTCTCACCTGAAGTGGGAGCCTCACTTGCCTCATCATGGTTCTGGACCTAGAAGTTAACTGTAAATTCTTAAGATTTTTTTTTTTTTTTAATTTTTTTTTTTTCAACGTTTTTTATTTATTTTTGGGACAGAGAGAGACAGAGCGTGAACGGGGGAGGGGCAGAGAGAGAGGGAGACACGGAATCGGAAACAGGCTCCAGGCTCCGAGCCATCAGCCCAGAGCCCGACGCGGGGCTCGAACTCACGGACCGCGAGATCGTGACCTGGCTGAAGTCGGACGCTCAACCGACTGCGCCACCCAGGCGCCCCTAAATTCTTAAGGTTTTTGAGCAGGCAAATGAAATTTATAACTTGAATTTTGCACATTTTCAAGTGATATCACTTAACCAGGTAATATTTGCTTGACTTATCATTTGTGTATTCAATTACTTTTCTCCTTGGTGTTCATATCTAATCAGGTACCTATTTAAATTGCTGTACCTGTGGGTCTCTCAGGAATTGGTGCTTGCTTTCTGCAGGCAACAAACCGGAATATTTTTGAGACAGAACTATTCACACGAATACCTACTTTCTCAATTCAAAGTTATTCCTTTTGTTCAACTGCTGGCTCGAAATAGTTTTTTGACTCCTGTTGTGTGACAGGAACTGTGATAGGCAAGTGCTATGTAGGAAAAAATGAGTAAAACATGATATGTGCTTTCAAGTTGGTCCCCTTTGATAGTGGAGGCAGTCAATACACTAAGATATAATTAAATCCAGGTTTTAAATGGGAGCAGAGAGGAAAGACAGGGACACTTGGAACGCAGGGACGATGTGTTGGTCATGCATAAATTGTCTCTTCCAGGAGTGGGTTTTATGCATCTGTTATATTCACAACACCCTCCCTCTCTCCCTCACTACCTCCTCTACCCCCTCCTATCTTTCCCTCAGTCTGTAGCCATTATCCTGGGAGGACTTAGATGCTTTGGCCAATGCTCATTTAATCTAAGTTAAGATTTACAAAACAAAACCTGGAGTGTATTTGTATGAGCAGGAAGTAATTCTATATTGAAGCCCATATGGTGTCACGTGTAGATTGAGAATCACCATGTCTGCTGAATTATGTTATCACTGACTTCGAAGTTATCATTGTGAAGCAGCAGCTATTGCCAGGAATAGTAAATCATATCTCATGCTTTATAAGAAATGGTATTATGGACTTTCCAAAGAACGTGTTTTTAATAGAAGGCACAAGTCGTCACCCATACCATATACAGGCAAAGTATGGATTTATTTGTATTATTTACTTTTGGCCATTTTAATTTGATTTCAAAATATTTATTGAATGCTCACGACATGAAAATGAATAAGCCCAATCCCTATTTTAAATAGCTTGAAATTTATTGGGGAAAAAGCCGCGTCCACAAGTATCTGAAGTCTGAAGCCAAGTGTCCCGTGTGTTAGGATGGATACGAGTCATTTGGAGGCAGTGAGGGGAAGGAACAATTAAGTTCAGACTGGTAATGGGGAAGAAAAGAGGACTTACCAGAGGAAGGGGCATTTGACCTAGTTTTTGACAACTGTGCAGGTTTGGTTTTGTTTTGTTTCGGGAAGTAAATAAGCAAAGACATTTGATACCAGGAAAGTCATAAAAATAAATGCCAGTTTGGGGAATTGGGAGGTAATTAGGTGTTGTTGTTGATCAGTGCTTCTTAATCCTGGCCGCACATTGGAATCACATGGGGAGCTTTAAAAATACTGGTGCCTGAGTTTCACCCCTAAAGATCCTTTGGTATGGCTTATACATTGGGAGTTTTACAAGGTCCCCAAATTATTCTAATGTGCGGCCAAAGTTGAGAACCTCTGCCGTAGAGAGTACTATACTTCATATGGTACTGTGAAGCAGGAAAAAAAAAAAGGAAATGAAACCTATTTTTCTTGGGCTGAATTATCCTTGCATAATTATCCCTGAATTATCCCTGAAAAAAAATGAGATCCTCATTTGTGATTATAGGAGACTTGTGATTACAGAAACATGACCAGTGTCCAGGACTCACTGTGAGAAAGGACAGGGTTGGAGGTGAAGGGGAGGGACTTAGAGTCAAGAAGCAAGGGAATATTTAAGAAAAGAGAAGTCGGTACTTCATTTTTCCTAATGGCTGTATTCAACCTGGATTCTGAAAGTATGGAAACTTGACCTAAAACTACTCCTTTTCCCCCTTTCTTCCCACCAACTATCAAATGTGTACGTGGGATAGGGTACACACATGGGAAAGCGAGTCCACTGAAGGGGGGCAGTGTTCTTTCAGGGTAGACGGAGGGAGAGGACAGGCACTGACATCATCCCTCACCCCTTCGCTCGCCCAAGCTCAAGGCTTCCTGTCATCTTCCTCCCCAGGCACGTCCTATCAAGTCTGCTTGACAATAGCTCCCACGTTCTGTCAGATGATGGCCTTCTTCAGGAAACCTCTCCATCCAAATGAAACCTCTCCATCCAAAAGTTGGGTGAATAAAAGTGCCTGTGAAAGAATCTTCTTCTCTTAACAGGTAAATACTTGCAAGCCAGTGTTTCCTACCTTTTTGATGATTCTAGCACAACATGCTTCCAATCCATGCTTTCACACCCTGTTCTCCCTATTTCCCTCCATATTTACCAAGTATCATGCTCGACGATGATCTATGTAAGGGTCTGGATGGCCATCCTTGTTTTATTCTAGCATCTAGCACAGTGATGGATATAGATTTGTTAAATGTTGATTGAATAATTATCCTACATGGTTTCTAGCACATAGTTCCTATTTTCTTTGCCTGTCGTATGCCTTTTTAACATGTGACCCCTGGATAACTCTTTGACATCAAAACCCTGGGATTTTGTCTCAATAGATCTGTAGAATCTAATTAAAGGTCAATCCTTTTGAATGCTTAGTTTTCATTAATGTTCTATCTCTCCACATTCCATAATATCCTCCCACCTCATTCTGTTTCCTAAAAAAGAAAGACTTACTGTGTGTGTGTGTGTGTGTGTGTGTATACATTTATATATAGTGTGTATATATCTGTATGTGTAAATGTGTGTACATATATATGTAGTAAATACATGAGCACTAATGAGTAAGCGGGCCCTTGCAGGAAATGTATCAACATCAACAAATTGATCTACCTCTGAAATATTCCACGATGAACCATCACTCATGGGAACCATCTTATTTCTACACATAGAGAAGTACTTTGCCAACCACAAGAAAATGATGCACTCACCATGATAAAGAATGAGTATGCATTTAGTTTCTTTTTTCTAGTCTCACTATTTCTCTTCAGGCCCTACGCAATGTCTCCTTTCTTAATGAGATAATGTTCTAATTTCCCTGCTTCCTAATTTATCATGTCTTTCCTCCCCATCTCTTTAAAATATATAAGTGCCAGATAAATTTTTCTTAAATATGGTTGTGGTAGTCATTTTCCTACTCAAAACTTCTCATTGGCTCTCTCTTTCTAACTCAAATATGTCCATCTGCCTTGGGTGTTCACAGGGACCTCACACCCTGGCCCAACTTTTCCTACCCAACTCTTCTTCTGCTCATTTCTATTACATCATGCTCAGCCAAATGTGCCTATGTGGTTGCACTCTCCCTCTAGCACACCCTTTGCTCTCACCTTGGCTTTGTCTTTGCTACTTCCTCCTTATGAACTGTCTGTATTCCCACTAAGAACACTTACCCAGCCTCCAGGTTCGAAATCTCTTTTGTGAAACATTCCCTAATTCCTACAAATGAACATAATTCCTGCATTTTTTCCAATCTCTTCATTCAATTGTCTGTATTTCCCCAGATCCCTCAGTCTGGTTTGCTTTATAAATATCTATAATCATCCAACACTGTCTTCCTGGCTGATTCCTCTAGCACCATGAACTGAACTCAGTAGATGTATCACAGGTATTTGAGAAACATTTTGTGAAAATGCAGTGAAGGATTAGGGATGAGAATAATGGTGTACATTTTCTTGCGTCCGCAGTATCAAAAAGGAGCCCTGATGGGGAGGCATAACAATTAGCTACCTAATATTTAGAGAGCTTTAATCCCTATAATTTTTATCTCTAAACTTTTTATATCTTTCCCTTGTACTAGCCATCGCCTTCCCACACCCATATACGTATTCACATAACCACATGGGTATAGGTAGGACTTCTGTTCAACATGAAAGATAAGCAGGACTAAATTCACTTTGATCATTCTGAGGTGGGCAAAAAAAATCTAACATCATTTAGATGCAAATAGTCTTTAGTAAGGGAGAAAAAAATCATTAACATTTCTGCGTAGCAAACAAGTTATAATCTACTTAATATGCTACACAATTTTGTGCAGAGGAAATAAAAAATATATATGATTATATATTTAAGAACAAAAAAAAATGTGTTCCAGCTATACCTGGTGGAATATGAAACAAAAAGTAATCTGGGAATACTGAGAGAGAGAGAGAGAGAGAGAGAGAGCACACTCCTGAACAGCTTCTGTTCTGTACACACCAACACTATGAACATTTGAACATTTAGTGACATCTGGAGAAAAAAAGAGTAAGCCGGAAAAACAATCTGTCTTTTGTGACACATTTTTGAGTTGGATCCAAGTAGCAACTTTTAGGCACAAAATAGCAAATAAGTGTTTTATGTTGGAGAGATTATTTGTTCTTCCGTTTCCAAGCTGCTCCTCTGTAACTACACCCCCTGTAACTGCCTGTGTTTGATTCAGAAACACTCCATGGGTTGAGTGGCATGGCTCATCTGGAAGCTTCCCCTTGACAACCAACATTGCCATGGACAGTTTTGCTACTTTTAATGATAGTCCTAGTAAACATTAGGTATTTTTGATGTGTAAATGTTAACTACTATCTTCTGTATTAATAATGAAAGAGCCAAGGGGGCTCCTTTATGTTATCCCGAGTAAGCCAAAGACTCTCCTTTCCAGCTTTTGGTTATCGATTTCATTGTGATAAAAACAGAGTACTGAATCACCATAAAAACTAAAAGTTCCTCATGCATACACCACCTTTTAGGCTGCCAAATGAGACCAGGAGAGAATGAAGCATTCTCCCTATACCACGACTGAATTTATAAAGTGATTTCACTTTTTAAATCACCAGTACATTAGCTGAATAGACTTTTATACTATATTCCCTCCTCCTCACCGGTGTTCCTCTGACTGCCTTGATTCAAGCACTTGAACGGTGACAGTGACTACCACAGCCTCTGATGCATCCCTGCCTTCCCCCCTCGCCCTCCTCGATCCACCCTCCACCCTGCTGCCGCGGATGCCTCTGAAAGTAAATTGAATCATATAATCTGTTGAAATCATTCTGAACTTTCTCCTTAGCTGGCCATATGAAGCCGGTGAAGATCTGACCCTACCTTAGCTCTTACCATTTTCCCTTTCGCTGCCCTGGCATCAGTGCATTGTTGTGCTCTGCCCTTAATCTGTGGTGCTCCCTTCAGAGTTTGTGTCCTCTCCCAAATGTTCCCTTCTCCCCTTGCTCCGGGCTTTTCCCACTCAACCATCCAGTCTATCCATCACCTCTTCAGAGATGGCTCCTTGCCTCCCCCACAACATGTATCCATAGCCTCTGTGGTTCCTCCCTCAGCTCTCACCCCACCACACTGTCATGGCACACTTCATGTCTCCCCAGCTAGACAGTGATCACTGAGAGGGCTATTTGCCGTATCTTTTTTATCTTTCTATCAACATTCCCTCATACAGGACCATTTACCACGGAGGTGTTGATTATGTGTTTGTTGAAATAAGATCCATTCTGATTGCCTAAAAGTAACTCACATATTTTACACAACACCCCCCTCCCTGCCATTTCTCTTTTGAACTACCCCTTTTCTGCCAAATTAAAAGAAATCAGTGTGTGTGTGTGTGTGTGTGTGTGTGTGTGTGTGTGTGTGCGCGCGCACGTGCATGCGTGTGTGTGTGTGTGTAAACAAAACCATCCAGGGAGAATATATTCAACATGTTTATACAGGGTACAAGATCACAAACAACTCACTGTTTAGGTGATTTTTCTCATTTTCTCTTATATGACAGATATTGCTGAGCTCCTTAGAAGAAACATTCTGATCAGTTAATTTCAGTTGTTACTTTCAATTAAATCGATCAGCACAGACCATGCTTCATGGAGGGGTGATCAGGAAAATTGGTGCTTGTGGGTCTCTGATGCAAAACAGACTAACCTCTTCAGTATGTGATCTGGAGGTACCTTAAAAATGTTTTGGAAAGTTGTTCTGTAGCTGAGTTTGCAGTCACAGTCCACAGACTGGTGAGGAAATCACATACTTGGAGACTGTGCTCCAAGAAGTATTATTGATGGTGATGAAAATGTACTCAGAGAGAGCAATAAATCAGGGGCTATTTGACCCATTTCATGAGCTGCACTCCATGTTAGGTTTCTACAGTAAATTCCTCAATGCGTTCACCATCTTTCCCATTCTCCAGGATACATATGCACATGACACACACACACACACACACACACACACACACACACACACTTCAGCAAGATTTTGGTCAGAAATAATCCATCCAGGTGATATGGATACAGTCAGAACAGAGATTTTATTTTTTAACAAAAGTCCTACAATTTGCAGTCAGAACTGATGCAAATTGGGGAAAGAATTGTTGCTCTTTGATTGGGCAAGTCTACCACCAAATTAATAAGAAAAGCACTGTTGGTATTTTGAACACGGGGTATTATTATAATTAGAACAGTTGCCTCATTTGTAAAGGAAATAAAACTGTAATTCTTAGCAGTGAGTTATGGTTGACGGGTGAAGGAAGATACGTTTTCACATTCCATTATGAAAAAGATAACTAAGGACTCACATTTGTTATTATGTATGTCCTCTCTCTTGGCAAGCCCTTCCCTTTAGGCACTAGGCTCCTTGAAGGCAGACATGAAAGTGTCTATAGCTACTGTACTGACACTGGTCAAAATTCTGTGCCCCATGCAAGTGGCTTTGTCTAGACTGGTACATTTGTTATCTTAAAAAAAAGTGTGAACCTGGCTCAAATATTGTTTTATTTGAAGCACAATCTCCTTTGGAGTGGATCTATTTCAGAAAGGTTTTACTGAAGTATTGAAAAGGATCCTTTAAGGCTGTCTGATCTTCCCTTGACATGGCAGAATTATGGGGAGCCTTTGATGAACTGAACACCTGGCTAAGTCAGGCAACTGGGGGAATAGAAAAGAATGAAGGGTCGGGTGGGGCACAGAGACTGGAGTATGTGAAGCAGCCAGAAGCTAAAGGTGGAGGTACCTCCTGTGTTCCAAGCACCAAGAGAGAGGAGCTGTCTCATGCTTTATTTCATTTCATTTAATCTTCCACCAGAAGCTTACAATGGAAATTATTCTGTCCCTTTTATATTTGAAGAAACATTCCCCTGGAGATTGAGAGATTTGTTTGTGTAGGCCATGCATGGCAGAAGCAGGATCCAAATCCACCTACTTTGAAGCCAGTGCTTTTCCTAACATCCCACAACATGTGGCATTACCCACAGTGACTTGAGAGTCGCTGTGCTTGGGTTTCTCTCACTTAGTGTGTGGCAATGGACAAGTCACTTCACTTCTCAGGGTTTGGTTTCTCAGCCCTCAGCACAAGTAACAATGCTTATCTGTGTTCATCGTAGGGGTGTTGTAATGACCCCACAAAATAGCACACGTTAGAAATCATTTTGTAAATTACAAAGCACCAAATGTTATAAAGGGTTACAGCCCTTGACCCACACCTCTTTATTAAGAAAGAGTAAGGCAATTTGAGAGACACTGGTTTTGTGGTCTATGAACTTGCATTCACAATTACGTAAAGATCTCTGCTGCTAGGGTCGATTAATTATAGCTGCCATTTTGTAGTGCACGGCTTATCTTGCATACAATTAATTATTCCATAAATCAAATAAGCAAGATGTTGGCAAATGACATCTGCAGTCTTTGATCTGACAGAAAAATATATTATGCACCATAAATATCACAAGCCAACTTCTATTTTTGAGACATTTTGATGCTGGTACGCAGGAGCAGGTTGTTACTGTGAATGCTGCTGGTGATGGTTGAATGTGCCTAGACCTCTCAACAGCTCAGGGGACAGCTCTTTAAGTTCTGACCTCAGGTTAGCAGGCTCATTTAACAATTCAAGATGAAAGTGGGATAATTGAGACTTCATTGAAATAATTGCATCAGGACAGCTAACACCCTTTGTTCTGAGAACTCTGGTCTCTGAATACTACTTTACTTATCTTATGTGACTTTGATTCCTTCTTCATTTTTCTTTTATTTAAAACTTTTTAAAACAATTTCATTGAGGAGTAGTTGACATATAACATTAGTTTAAGACACACAACACAATGATTTGATATTTGTATATATTGCAAAATGATTACCACAGTAAGTTACTGACCATCACTACACATAGTTACAAATGTTTTCTTATGATGAGAATTTTTCAGATTTACTCTTTTAGCAACTTTCAAATATGTGACACAGTATAATTAACTATAGTCACCATGCTTTACATTACATCCCTAGGACTTACTTATAACTGGAAGTTGGTACCTTTTGATCCCCTTTCTCCTTCTGTTAAGAGTACCTGGAATAGTCCCTGGCACATAGTGGGTACTCAACAAATATCTATCTCAGGCTCCAATCTTAGGCCATTTACCTTCTGTTTCCTTAGCACTACTGACTGGTTGCCTCTCCCCTTGCAATTTCACTTGACCCTCAGGGTCTTACACCTCGTACAGGCCCTGCTGTATCCATCTGGATTCAACCTTAGCCTAGGATCCTGATTATCTCATAGGCTTCCAGTAGGCTCACACTCTAAGAAGTTACAGTTCTGTACATATTCCTGTATCTTCACTGCTCTCTACCCTCACCTGGGAGCACTCTAGCCAGGAAGAAGAATGACCCTTTCTGTAGCAATTGGACTTGGTTGAGGTTGACAGAATACAATCTGGATGGTTTGGCTTAGTGTATTTTAATGACACTCACAAAATATCTTTTTCCATTTCCCAATAAGGTCAGAACTTCTTAATAGGTAAATTTATAATTTTATCTGTTGTTGACCTAGAGATGCATAAATAGTTTTCATTTCTTTAATTTGGTAAATTATCCATGGATTGGTGAGTTATAAATGATCTCTTCCAGTCTTTTACCATTCTATTATCCTTTGGTTGTTTTCTTTTATGGTTTATTTATTTTGAGAGAAGAGTGGGGAGGGGCAGAGAGAGAGAGAGAGAGAGAGAGAGAGAGAGACACAATCCAAAGCAGGTTCCAGGCTGTCAGCACAGAGCCCAACCCGGGGCTTCATCTCATGAACTGCAAGATCATGATCTAAGCTGAAATCAACAGTCAGACGCTCAATTCACTGGGCCACTCAGGTGTTTCAGTTTTTTTCTCTTTACACATTAGTTTGTCACTTAAAATGGAAATGTTAATTTATTTGAATCTTTCAATATTTCTCCAGAAACAGTAAACTTCTCTCTACAGCCAAGCATACCACCATGAAAAGGTCATACCATTACAATCTATCATGACATGTATACTGTATTTCATTGATTTCATTGATTCTAACCTGCACATCTTTTTACCAGATAATATCTCTAAAATTGGCCGCATTTTACAACTGCAAGCCTCTTGTACCATTTCATGATCTAATGGACAGTATTTTTTTAGTTTTTTTAACGTTTATTTATTTTTGAGAGAGAGAGAGAGAGAGAGGTGGGGAGGGGGGCAAGAGAGAAGGAGACAGAATCTGAAGCAGGCTCCAGCCTCTGAGCTGTCAGCACAGAGCCCGACGCGGGGTCTGAACCCACAAACCGTGAGATCGTGGCCTGAGCTGAAGTTGGGCACAACCAACTGAGCCACCCAGGCGCCCCTATTTTTTCTTTTTTATAACTATATGAAATAATGGTATATCATGCAACCAGTGGTGCCTTAGAATTGGTGGAAAGTAACTTAAAGCTAATCATAGCTACAACTTTTAATTCACATTTGTTAGACATTGTATAGTATCTGATTCAATCTCATTCCATCCTCCTTTTGCTGTGCTTCTCTGTACTGCATACGCTGAAATGTTTAAAAGTTTCCCAGGCTTCAATACAGCCAGAGTTTGGCCTGAGAATGGGGTTTGCTAAATAAATGAGCACACAAAACTTGGAAGATGAAAATAAGACAAAGGGTGTCTTCTTGATCCCTTTGAACGTGTATTTCTGGCAAACAGGGTCTTGAGGACAACATATTACCCTGCAAGAACATTCCAGTGGACTTCTCAGATGCTTCCTGGTTTCCAGAGGCAGCTGTGAAGCAGCAGCAGAAGCTTCAATGGGTTTCTGATTACAGTTTGTTGGTCTCTAAATCATTCTTCTGCAGTGTGCTCTCTGACTCAATAGCTATAGTGGTGGGATCAGAGATCCCCTGGTAGGTAAGTGTTGTATTGTTCTGAAGGTAATTTCTGGAGGCCCAGCCTGTAATTTATTCTTCTATCCCCTCCAGTAATTTTATAAATACCCAATTCCCTGTATTGGATAACTTCCTGTTTAAAATACCTGGAGTAGTTTTTGTTTCCTTTATGAGGGTGACTAACAGTTATACCAGATTATTAAATACACTCTAAAACAAAGAAAGTTGTCAAAGACATTTTCTTTCGATCAATTATAGCTATTTTTTAGACCTGAGAAACAGGCGTCAGGGTTTGTCATCATGGTTGAAGTAAACAATGCAATGCAAATGATTTCCTTTAGAGAAATGACAGCACTTAGTATTTTTATAACCTCATTAAATGACTGTAGAAGAAGAACTATTGTTGCAATAACATCCTCAATTTCTTTATCGAAGGCAGAGGAGCGTAAGCAAACAAGTAGGTGGACACATAAATAAATCATTGTTAAATTATGAGCAAAGAACTACACAAAATACTTTCACATTTATCTCTTCATTTGTCACTTGAAGAAATAGAGTTTAAAGGAAAAAACTCTGCTATATAGGATATCAACATAAACATCAGTCTGACCTTAAATAAGTCATTTCATTTTGTTCTGACTCAGATCTTCTTCCTATAAAATATGGAGAATAAGACCAGTCACTTGCCTGGATTTCAAGGATATTGTCAAGAAGAAGAATATTAGGTAATGTTTTTGCATCTATTTGGAAAAGCCCTTGTAAGTTTGGGGTGTTATTAAACATGGATTAGGTACCCTAAGTGTTATTCTCATTGCTAAGACTTCATAAAGACTCATCAAAATTTGAAATTAAAAATATATAGGAGATTGGTCTAATTAAATAGAGCACATCTCTTTTAAAATTGTAGTTTCAGTCTGCACTGTGAAAGAGCTCTGTCCATAGACGCAATAATGAAATATATCCCAAGGTTAAACCAGGACTGTTCTGAAAGCCATTAGGGATCAGTTCAAAGCTAAATATAATTCACTAATAAATGTTCCTCATTTCAAGTTCACTCCTCAGAAATGATTAAAAGATACATCTTAGAAGCCAATAATTTTCAGGTTAACTGTCACTTTTTATCTGAGATTTGTTTTCCATTTTTAGTTTGTAGATCTGTGATTTTTAAGCCACATATTAATGTGCTCAGTGAAAACTTTCCTCTAGGATGTATCTATAAGGCTGAACAAAGAGAGGAAAACTAGCAACATGTCTTTTGCTTAAAATGTTTTCATTTCTATGAAATCTATTATAGAATCAAACTGGTGCCTCCTGCTAGTACCTCCTGTGCGATTTTTTCATTAGTTGAACCAGGGCTGAATGTCAAAGGAGTTGATTTAAATATAAGGAGAAAAATAATGTAAACTTGAGTGTTTTTTTTTCTTTTCCAAGGTGAAAACAAATGTATTCCTTTCAATCTGCAGTTATGCAAAAGACTTACATACTTGAGTTATTATATCCATTTTTAAGTAGCAAGAATAGAAATTCCCAAAAGACTGCATTTCTATTGCTAATGCTTGCAAGGTAGTTTAATGTGATGGTTAGATGCACAAACTCTGGAGAGCTCAAATTCTGCCACACCAATTTATTAGTTGGGTGACTTTGGACAAATTACTTAACTTTTCTGTATTACTTAGTTTGGAAAAGGAGAAAATAATAGTATCTACTTTTTAGGGTCTTTGTTGGTGTTAAATGAATTAATACCTTGAAGAAGGGTCTTAAAATATAACCTGTTTCATGCAGGTGCTCAAGAAGCTGTGATCACTTCTGTAATGGTATCACTTCCTACAATTTACAATACTGTCATACTTCCTTGTTCATAGAGCCAATCCTATGATCCTTGATCATGTGAGAAATGATCAAGGCCAAACAAATTCTTTTTTCTTCTTCAAACTCAACAGGTTATATTAAATAACAGAAATCAAAACAATATGAAAGAATTACGAATCACTAAGCAAAGGATTGAGCTTGTCCTTAATGTTTTTACAAATATACTCCTATGACTTGATATGTAATTAACATATATGAAAAGGCAGTCATAGAAATCTAGACATCTCTAACACTGCAATGAGACGGATTTGTAAACATTCAACCACCTGACTGTATTCCTCAGCTTTTATGCAGTGGGTTGATAAATTGAACAGACGTGGATACAGCATTTTCCCCAAAAATTGTGTCCAAGAAAAAAACGTATGTCCACCCCTTTTTAAAAAATATTTTTAAAATTTTATTTTTTGAGAGACAGAGAGAGACAGAGCATAAGCAGGGGAGGGAGAGAGAGAGGGAGACACAGAATCCAAAGCAGCCTCCAGGCTCTTAGCTGTCAGCACAGAGCCAGATGCAGAGCTTGAACCCACCAAGGCGAGATCATGACCTGAGGTGAAGTTATGTTCAACCAACTGAGCCACCTAGGTGCCCCAGGTATGTCCATCTCTTAAGATGGCCCATAGGGGAAAAAGAATGGTAGAAGGGGTTCCACAGTCAAATAATTTAATTGAGGAAAGTTGCATATTAATGTTCTTTCTTACAAATTCACATTAGTGATTGGTATATTAAGGTCTTAAAATAAAAAGACATATTTAATTATGTTTAACCATTTCTCCCAAATATTTGATCATAAGATTTTCACCCTTATTACTTTATTGAGAGTTATCAAAATATTATTTTATTGGGTTTTCAAAATTCCTGGACTATTTGCTTGCTAGATTAAGGCCCTTGTCTTGTTCCCTCCAAGGCTGATAATTCCTGCTTCTGGCAATGAGATGTTTTATTTTTTGTTTCTTTTATTTTGTTTTTTATTGAGTGATTGACTAATATTTTAAAC
Organism: Panthera onca; assembly: GCF_046562875.1. NCBI lineage: Eukaryota > Metazoa > Chordata > Mammalia > Carnivora > Felidae > Panthera > Panthera onca. Next base: position 88,888,332 of record NC_138347.1, on the reverse strand, counting down.
TTCTTTCTAATTTCCCTTAGGAAATTAGATACCAGGAAGAAAGAAACTAATCATAAGGTATTAGAGGAGGAAAGATGACAGGGAATGTCCATACTTGGGAATCAAACCCTTTCAAATACTTTCTCTTTAGGACAATCTTGCCTATGATTTGGGACTTGAAGCCTAAGTCCTTTGGGCTTTGTTTCTTCGTGTTTTTTCTTCAATTCTCTCTTCCTCACAGATGCTTTAGTATGAAATGAGGTGATAAATGTTAAATTCCTTTATTAGTAAAAAATTGGTAAAAATATTTAGACTGGAGTTGCCATTCTTTTTGTTGGGATTTCAAGGACAGTGGTGAACAAGGCTGTGTCATTTGGGAAGAGACAGTAATTGCTTTATAGGGGAGTATTTCCCAGCATGGCTACAGTAGAATCAACCATTAAAGGGATGTTCAAATCATCCCAGGTGTGAATATAAAACCTTTCACTTTGCCTTTTTAAAATGAAAAATATTAATATGTTGCATTTCTCTGGATGGCTTTAGGTATGTGTAATGATTTTCTAAAATTAAATGTATCATCTCCTTTTCTCTTAGTTCTCATGGTTGAGTGGTTTGCTGCTCAGTGGTTCAATTTCATTTATATGGGAGTGGTGTTTCTCATATTCCTTTAGAGTATTTTTTTCTCCCTCCCATTCAGAGTCTGTCCATCTCATTATGGGGACTTCAACACCTGAGATGTAGTCCAGAAAATCCTGGATATCGTGTCAGAAATATTAAATACAGGGCTTCTGTTTGTGGCTTGCCCAGGTTCATGTATTTTGATAGAATGTAATGAAAGAGCACAATGAATTTCAAAGTGCCATAGATATTTAAAGTTTTAAAAACCTTCAATATTATATTCTAGATCCTGCCTATATTAACTACTTCTGGGTAGAAATCAGACAGTTTGGAACATTCACTAAGTCTTTTGGCGTTCCATTTAGAGCCCGGTCTTAAACTATAGTACATATTCAAAATAGTATGCATGGTAGGCCTGATATAATCTATTCAGTATTTAAAAAATATAGAAAGAAAAATGAAAATGGACTGCCACATGGTTACACATTGGGAAAAAGAAAGAGTTCTAGTTGCCAGGCATGTATCTTTGGTGAATATCCTCTATGTGCTGAGCTAGTCCAGGTATTGAGGACATAAAGAAGTATAAGACTTGTATTTGTGTTTTGAAAAAGTAGGTCATTAACAAGCATAGAAGGGGAAAGTAGGAGAGAGTCCCAGATGTGGATAGAAGTAGAGAGGTGGAGGGGTGCCTGGGTGGCTCAGTTGGTTAAGCAGCCGACTTCAGCTCAGGTCATGATCTCACAATCCGTGAGTTTGAGCCCTGCATCGGGCTCTGTGCTGATGGCTCGGAGCCTGGAGCCTGCTTCGGATTCTGTGTCTCCCTCTCTCTCTCTGCCCCTCCCCTGCTCATGCTCTGTCTCTCTCTGTCTCAAAAATAAATAAATAAATAAATGAACAAAAACATTAAAAATGAAATTAAAAAAAAAAAGCAGAGAGGTGGAAATACCTATGCACCACTCAGACTACATGGAATAAGGTAGTAGGTTAGAGAGGAATGGGAACTAAGTCAGTGAGTATTGTTCTAGGAGATGATGAAGGGTTTTAAAAGCTCTTACATTAATATGATGGATACTTGTCTGTGACAGTGCTTTAGGTAAAATTTAAAGTATAAGTAGCCTAGCTATTAAAATTTGGTTGACAAGTAATTTAGCTGAATTTAGAGGATTCTGAAAAAAATTTCTTTTTAACAGTGGTCTAGCAAATTCAGAGTAAATCTTCCAGTGCTTTTCAAGAGAATTCGGATATTATTGGAAACAAATATTTCTGCACATTAAAATAAAGCCAGTTTTTTTTTGCAACATCCTTTCTAAATTTATAAACTTATGAAATCTTCATATTGCAGAGGAGTTTGAGGGCAAACTTTGTTGTTTTTACGTACTCACCCAGAATGTACACATCCACAAAATTCCTTAAGTTTCTGACAGCAGAAAAGAAAATGAATAATTAAATGCAGAGAATCATAATTGGAACATATTCAAGAAGTGGAGAATCTGTTTAAAACCGACAACTCATCAGATGTAGTCTACTCAATGGTTATATTTTTGTGTAAGCCTGAAAGCCAAACAGGCATGTCTGAAATCCCATGGGTAAAACACTACGGTTTAAAAAATGTTTCTTGGTTTGGCAAAAGCTCCTTTCTGGATTGACTGCATCCCCCAATAGAAGAACTGACTCCTAAGGAAATTCAAAATACATCCATGAAAATGGAAAATTATAAGGTGCCAAGCATGAGGCAACTGACAGCGACAACACATGCCTCTAGAGACCTTATAGCCAGAGGGGAGGAAATTCCAGCCAATGCTTCTTTTTCTTTACAGCCATTTAAATTCCAGTCTTGACCAGCAAATGATCCAGGGCTGTGTGAAGTGGAGAGAACACCCCTCTCAATTAAAAAAAAAAAAAAAAGTGTTGACAGTAGAAAGATTCTTCTTTACAAGCAAACATAATTTTTAGGTGTTCCTTTCCACTGAATAAAAATTCCCAACTTTACAAATAAAAATGCTTTGATTTGTAGATGAATCCAGACATTTTCATGTTCTGTAGACCTGACATACACCTAACAGAAGCCTCATGGGGTCAGGAAGTGGTGTTATCTGCCCCTGGTGGCCAAATGCCAGAGGTGGAAAAGGAATTTCTCCCCTGCTCCTGCTTGTTTAGGTCTGAGGGAAAGGCAATGCTACAATTTGTGGTGGGCTTACTACAAGGCATTTAAGTCAGAGCCCGTACGTTTAGGTTTTTTTTTTTTTCTCTTAGGATTTATTTGTAATAAATGCCTTATACTCATTTTGTTGTTTATTTGGGGAGAGGTGATTTTTTCCCCCAAGCCTCTTGAGCATCATAACAATAGTAAAAGATTCATGAGGTACTCATAAACATGGTTCAGAAGCAGACATTTTTTAAGCATCTGCAACTTAACTTCAATTGACAATAGCAAGGGGCGGCGTTCCATCCCAGCATTTCTGCAGAAATGGGAGTCATGGGCAGGAGAGCTCTAATTAAGGAGGAGAAGTGCATTGGGATGAGATCCAAGTTTTATATTAAGAATAGCATTCTGTTTCATCCTAATTAGTGTAACGTCTTCATTCCACAAACATATATCAAACATCTTCTGAAAATAAGGCTCTCCTTACCTTCACTAAGATCTCCCCACATAAAAGAAAAATCCCAATACTAGTTAGATCAAAACTTATATTGAATTAACATATATCAAGAAAGGGTGAAAAAACAAAGCAGAACTCTTGGTTTGAATGGGCATAGGCCACAGCAAGTCCTTGAAGGCTCATATTGGAGGTTTCCCTATAGATTATTTTACTCCAGTGGCCTCACTTTAAAGACAAGAATGTGGAGCCCAGAGAAGTGAGGCCACTTCTTGAAACTGATATGTTCTAGTGGCAGAATCAGTAACAGACTCATTTTTCTGGATGTCTACCCAATTATATATTTTTAGTAACAAGCAAAAATCCAGCTGCTTAATACATGTCTACACAAGTCAAATTTTCATATCCTCCTGTGTGCAGGGAGAAGAAGGGGTCTGGGAAGCAGGGAAAAATGGCGGAGGCCTGATATTTCTGTACATGTTGAGCGCTGGGTGAGGAACTTCCATTCTTGATCTCTTAAAACCCTTGTAACAGCTCTGTGAAGTCAGTTCTGTTGCCTCCATTCTTCAAATGATGAATGCGAGGCCCAGAGTAACTACAAAATTTACCCAGACACACACATTTTTGTGAGTCACGGACTTAGGATCTGAACTTCTTTCTGCCTCCAAATTCTTTGCTCTTTTCACTTTTCACTGGACCTTAATTATTGCCTGTTAGAGGATGCTGTGCATTTCTTCACAAATGAGTCCAATTTTTGCCAGCCACCTGGTTTTCATGACTGTCCAGATTGATTGTTTCTTTTAAATTTATGTTTCGCAACTGCGGGCTTTTTTCCTTTCCATTTATCTCTCTTCTCAGTCATGAGGTTGGAAAAAATGAGAACTATGCTGGCTTTGTTTGGACTGAGAACATTCCAAAATATTTGGCTGTGCCTCAAAACCCTGTTAAAATAATATTATTTATAACTTTCTGCTTGGTCAACTTTATTTTAGGTTTGGCTATTTCCCACAGGAGGCTGTTCTTTCTCCTTGAGGGTAGGTTTGCTGCTTGAAAGCCTTGGTCACACAACATTTTCCAAGTGCAGCTCGGATCCTTGCCTTCCTGATGAATGGAAACTTGTTAGACAATTGTCCCAACCACTCTGAAGCAGCTAATCACAGGATCTCACTGTCAGGAGCTGTGGGGTAGAGAACTGGTGGGGAGAATGCCATCTGTTTACACATGAGCCATCAACGCTAGTCACAAAGCATGGCCCGTCCAACCCCACGGTGGGTTCACATTTTAGAGCTGGACTTTGGTGTGGCATGCTGTTTCCCAGAATGCCTTCTGAGGAATATAGTTAATTTCTTCTACATTTCTCCTCAGTCTGGCTGTTATTGTTAAGCAGATTCGTTTAGCTGCCTTAGCAGCTTGGGACCTTTCATTGACTTTGAGCAGATGATTTGATTTTCAGGCAGAGATGAGGGAAAAGGCAGCTAGCTGAATCATTACAATGGAACACCCACCACAAATAGCGGGGAGGCAGTCTTTTGACAGAGCAGATCTGAAAAGGGAGACCTGTCTTTGCCTCGATGTGTAATTGAAAGATGGCAAAGCAATGTGAATCACAGAGGCCAAGGATCTGTTATTTAGATATTTAAACAAATACGGTTTTTCTGAAAGACCATTCCCTTTCAGACAAAAACTATGGCCAATGAAGTCACGGTACCTTGCTCCCTGGAGCAGCTCACCTAAGGGAAACGTAGGTAAAAGAGAGAGACTGAATAGTTAACCCCAAAATATGGTTGCATAACTGCTTAAATTCCACAACTTGCAGACTTGTGGCCTCATTTCGGTCTTTACAGACATTCCTATCCCTGCAGTTGCTGGTGGCCACCCTTTTATATTTCTCCATCTCCCTGGATCCCTGGTAGCTAAATACCTATTGATTTTCCCAGAACCCCAAGCTCTCTCCATAACAGGAAGATTTGGTGGACATCCTGTCAAATGCCAACGAAAGCCTCTGCCAGACTGAGCATTAGAACATGGTGTTTTAATAGAAATGTGAAATATCAATGCAATTATAAATCAATGAAAACCCAGAGGGAAAGAGAATCTCATTTGAGAGAAGATCTTTAAGTTTTTTTCTCCCTCCTTTTTTTTTTTTTTTCTTGTAAAGAAAAATGCAATCAGGGAAACAAATGTATGAGGTAAAAAAAAAAAAAAAATCAACAAAGTATTCCTAGCTATAGCTGGAGCTGAGAAAAAGAGAGCCGAGTCATCATTCAGTGTGAGTGTGTGAAATGACAGGTTTTGATATACTAGCTGGGGGGTCAAAATTACCTCCCCTCTTTCACTGATGTATTTGGACGTTGGCCAAAATTGTTATTGTTTTAATTCTTTTGCTCGTGCTTTTCTCTTATGTCTCTTTTCAAATTCCATATTTTCTCCTACTTTTGCCTTCTGTATCCTAGATATTTGGGAACTGCAGGGTACCTTTTGAGGTCTGAAAAGCTCACGCTAGTTCGCTTAACATAAATGCCGTAATTCATGATGCAGAACCACATGGAGAACTGTTGTAACAAGGCTGCAGTGCCTCCACTAAGGCACATTGCCAAGTTGAGGACTAAGTCAGAGAGCATCACTAATGGGGGTAATGTGGTAGGGCATAAAAAGTTGCACAGAGATCAGAGGCAGCAAGTACATTTATCACTTACCATAGCCTGGATCCATTCCTCATCCTGGTGGGGTCATTTCTTTTTTTTTTTTTTTATTTTTTAACCTTTATTTATTATTGAGAGACAGAGAGACACAGAGTGTGAGCAGGGGAGGGGGCAGAGAGAGGGGGAGACACAGAATCTGAAGCACGCTCCAGGCTCTGTCAGCTGTCAGTACAGAGCCCAATACGGGGCTTGAATTCACAAACTGCGAGATCATGACCTGAGCTGATGTCGGCTACCTAACCAACTGAGCAACCCAGGTGCCCCATGGTGGGGTCATTTCTTAACGCTGGACATAGCTAATCTTTGCCGACCTTTTACAGAAATTCTGAACTTGCTTAGTGAACGTGCAGAAGAATGAGAGAAGGAAGGGCAGACGTTTGGGAGAAAAACGGACAATGGATTGAGACTTTTGAGCGAGAGAAAAATATGTTGGTTTTGACATCATTTTCCAAGAATCACAGTTTTTGAGATAAAATGTTCACAGCCAATTACCCAACATTATGATGCAAATTAGGAGATGGTTATCCAAGTGATGCAAAGATAGGAATGTATGAATATAAACAATCACATTGGTGGAGGTGGTAAGGGGACAGGGTCAGTGCCTCATCATCAGATGCTTTGTGCCAGTATGCTCATAGCTTTTCTTGATTCTTTTTCTGTGTCAATATGTGTTTTACAATAATTGCTCAAGACCAATAGTGATAAAGTTTCACAATTTATTTATCTGATTTCATTTACTCTTGAAATTTCTCTTATGTATCCAACTACAACTTACTTTGGACTTCTAGAAAGTTCAAAGGAAAGGAGAGTCCATGTGCTGACCTGTCACTGACTCCCACAACCTCACCCCTACCACCATACCTGCCTCTGTACATCACTTGCTTTTGGTTAATTAACTTCGTGGAAGATGGAAGATGGTAGGTTCAGTTCTGGAATCTTCCTTGGAAATTCAGCCTTCCTGAGAAAATAAAAAGATATTTCTCAAATCAGGAGTTTGGTAATGTGAAGAAGTAGTACTTTTATTCTTCTTTTGACTTTTGCTCAGTTAGGATTTTTATATATTATTTTCTTTTACTAGAATTGTAATGTACTATAAAAACTGTACTAAGTGATTGTAAGCTATGGACTGTGAAGGGAAAAAGAGAGCGCTGGTTTGATGTAAGAGAGATCCTCAGGGATCTAAGAAATGGAATATTTATAAAAATTATAATGTGTACTCATCCTTAAAACCAGCATTAGTGAAAGAATTAAACATTTTTAATATCGTATACGGACTTGGTTTTAGAGAAATTTGTTCTCAACTGCTGATAGAAGCAGGATGTTCCTTCAGCATAAAATGGACATAATCCTGAGCCAGGATGTTCCTACAACCTGAAGTGGACATAATCCTGAGTCTACACTAAAATTTGAAGTAAATAGAGCCATCCTTAGGGTGGAGGCAAATGGAACATAAGGATTGGTTTATATTTGTAATTTCAAATGGAAACATCACTTAATGAATACAAGCTTTGCCAAAGGACCACTTAATGATGTTTACTTGGCTTAAGAAAATAGTGTAAGAGACCCATTTGCCTTGGAAGGCTGGGAAGGAATTAAAATAGAGAAGCATTTGCCCTTCCAAAGGAGGTTTTCCACTTGTCTAGATCTGGAATTTTTAGAAGATGATGCTGTATTCTCTGAAGTGACTGAATCATGCAGATCAAAATTCCCCATGGAAAATACATTTAGACATGTCCTAAATTATTTATAAAGAGGCTCAATATCTTTATTACTAAAGAGAGCATACAAGGGTCCTTACATAATCAATACAGATTGCAATAGTAAGGTGTCCACCAAAAAGTTAGAAATAGCATCACTTTCAATGAATTAGTCTGAAAAAATCTACACATAACATTTGATTTGCACTCTCTATGGCTAAACCAAGAGACACCTGCAAATGTAGGACTGGAAGGTCTTGATAGCTCCTAAAACTCCAATCAAGGAGACCCATTAAAGAAGCAGAACCAGAGTATGATTGTGATATTTTAACCAGTTTTATGATAAACTTTTATGGAAAGACAGTATTGAAAGAAGAGAGATGGTTAACCTGGAATAATTAAAAAGAACTGTCAAGAAGTAATATTTGTCAGAATATCTTCAGTACTCCCAAGAGGGAAAGAATGTTCCTACTATTCCTGAAGATTTGGCAGGCAAATTCTAGAGCGTGGAGAAATGCATCTGGCCTTTGTAGTTTAATGATACACATCAAGAACATCTATCTGAAGCAAGTTACTGACCATAATTTAGCTTCCCCTGCGTTATGTCTTATAGGAGAAGAATGTCTGACTGATGTAAACTTTCTCGTTTCCTTGGTAGATCTTTTTCTCTGTAGAATGGTAATTGACTTGCTGGATTTTAATGGATTAATTAGTGAGAGTTGGTTCCCCTGAGTCAGATCATTTCTAAATACAATAACAACGGTGAATTTTAAAGTTAATGTGTTGGTGATCCCACCCACACTCTCTGGTCTTCCCTAGGTGGCCTCCCTTATGTTTGTATGATTTCATCTTGCCCTGTGCACTGAGTATTCTCAAACTCAGCAAAGTAGTTTCCAAGTGAAGAGAATAGAGATAGAGAAAGACTGGGGTAGCATAAAATACTGTTTGAGAAAAAAATCAAATGTGAAGGGGAAAGACATTGTGAGATTAAAAAAAAAATGTTGGAGAAAATAAAAGAAGAAAAGGATTTTTATTACATACTTTATACTTTAATATTATATTTTTATAATTTCCAGGCTGCATATAATGAAAATTCATTGCAGTTGGAATATCAAAATAGAATACAATCAGAATATAAAAATAAAAATATAAATGCTTCATTCTTTCCAGTTCTCTGTCATCCTAACCTTAAATTTACATGAACAATCACTTTGAATGATTCAGATATGAACATTTATCGGTATCTAGCATGCACAGGTACTGTGACAGATATTTTATGCACTGTATTTCATGGAATTTGACCAAAAAAAAAAAAATCTGGTTACTTCTGTCAAAACAGTATTTAGAAGGACTAGTTTCCTTTATTTATTTATTTATTTTTTTAGTTTCCTTTAATCTTGAGACTTTTATTTTTTAATATTTATTTATTTGTGAGAAAAAGAGAAAGTGTGAGCAGGTGAGAGGCAAAGAGAGAGTCCCAAGTAGTCTCCACAGTGTCAGCACAGAGCCTGACATGGGGCTTGAACTCATGAACTGTGAGGTTACGACCTAAGCCAAAATCAAGAGTCGATGTTTAACCAACTGAGCCACCCAGGTGCCCCTGAGATTATCTTTTAATTGACTTCAAAAAGACTACTTTAGTTCCCCTTCCCTCCCAACCCCCACAAATGGAATATCAATTAATTACTTATTTTATTTTAATTTTTTTTTTGTAATGAAAAAAGTAAAAGGTTTCACTGGATTCTTCACTTTACAGGAGAGTGACTGGTTTAGGGCCTCAATGGACTTGGCCCTAAAGAGATTAAATACTTACCAAATAGCCCAAGACAATATCTCAAGAGCCTCAGGCAAGGGATAGTTTTTTTTTCCCTAATAAAGAAGCAACATTTTTCCTTTACCCTTCGTGTCAAATATTTAAATTTTTTTTTAACGTTTATTCATTTTTTGATAGAGACAGAGTGTGAGTAGAGGAGGAGACAGAGTTTGAGAGAGAGAGGGAGACACAGACTCGGAAGGAGGCTCCAGGCTCTGAACTGACAGCACAGAGCCCTACGCGGGGCTCGAACTCACAGACCCTTAGATCATGACATAAGCCAAAGTTGGACGCTTAACCAACTGAGCCACCCAGGCACCTCTCAAATATTTTAAATTAATGTTTGTTTTTGTTTTTGTTTTGTTTTGTTCTGTTCTGTTTTAATATCTCTTGCAAGTTTTGTCAGTGCCTTCCTTCCCCCTGTTTAGCTAACTTGATTCCTCCATGGGTATTGTCTTTAGTTTCCTAGCAGAAAATCCCCCTGCCAGACCCAGTGCCTGGGGTCCGTCTCTGCCCTAGGGCTTTATGGTTCTTTTTGAACCATGCTGGTTTCTTTCTCCTAGTGCTACTACTTGTAGGTAGACATATCATATTTTAGGTACTGATTGCTTTCTTGGTGATTTTGTAAGTTTTATGTTTTCATTATTTTATATCACAGAATTCTTTTAGGCCAAATTATAGTTGTTGGGGAATGAGACCAATAATAAGATATTATTAATTTACTTTAACCAACCATATTGTTTTAACAAATATAGCCTTAATTATGGCAATTTCAAAAAAAACCACATAGCTTTTGAATTGAAGTTATTTTGCAAAAAAATAAGACTACTTATTATGGGGGGAGAAGCAAGGAATAATTTCATTCTCACTTTGAAACATAGTCAAATTTAAATTGCATTGGTAAAATAGAAATAGTGTGGTTTGTGAGTCAGATATCTGGGTTCCAATTCTGGCTTTGCTCCTAAGTAATATTAAGGAGATCACTGGAACTCTGGTTCTTAATGTCCTCCTCTAAAAATGAATTGAACTAAATGGGATTGAGCTAAATGATTTTGGGGGTATCTAGAAGTTCTAAGACTCTAAGTCACTGTGTAATATATCAAAGTCCTTTTAGACACATAAAATTATTCTGAAATAAATTATAGTTTTATATTTCAGAGGCAACAATATGGGTCTAGTATCAAATAAATTGGTGTGGAGAAACATTACTATCTTGAACTCATGTACTGTAGGTCCAAATATATGCTAAAGTGAGCTTCAAATAATATCAATAAACCTGTCTGAGAAGACATACCTGTTCAATCTTCTGTTGAGAACAATGCTATCTAATAGAAATATAATGTAATATACACACACACACACACACACACACACACACACATATATATATATATATATATATATATATATATATATATATATATATAATTTTCTGGTAATCATATTAAAAAAGTAGAGAGGGAGATTAACTTCACTAATTATGTTATTTAGCCTATATATTCAAAATATTACTGCTTCAACATGTAATCTACATAAAATATTTTAATGAAATACTTTGTATTCTTTTTAAAAAATTGACTCTTAGAAGTCTGGGAATACTTAAATTTCTAGCACACCTCCATCTGAATTAACCACATTTCAAGTGTCAATAGCCATATGTGGCTAGCAGCTACCATATATTGGTCAGTACAACTTTCTAGACAAATTATTTTATTCTAATCACAACTTTAGAAAGCATTTATTAAAAATGTATGAAAACACCTCTCCACATCTTCGTATTTAACTAAATCTCAATTCGAGAAGATCGTGTTTGTCCAGGTTTTGACAATGTGGCCAGTTTCACACAGCACAAACTGCAGGGATGTCAATCATCTTTTAGAGAATGTAGGTTGTGCAATGAATCCCAATTATCCAGCCTCCATGACAGGGGCTGTGATGGCTTTGCCTGGAATTTCAAAAATGGACTCAACTTGAAAGTGACATATTTCATCGTATTCATTGCAAAACTGATGCCTTATCAGAAAACCTATTTTTCTACTGCCTCTAGAATACTGACCACTGACTGCACACAGATTTATGCAGGCTTCATATATCCTGCAGACAGTTCTTTCTGCAAACCTCAAAGCAGAGAAAGTTAATCCAGATTTATGCTTTATTGCAAATATTTTGCGTGATGTGGAATGAGAGCTTGAATAGAGATGTTACATAATAATTAGCTTTTTGAGCAAAAACATTTAAACACACTTCTTTCCTTTTTCTTCCTTTTTTTTTTTTTTTGTCTCATTTCTATCTGAAAATAGAAATGGGAGACAGTTTGTAAAGTTCTCAGTAGAGAAGGGTTATAATTAGGTTTGAATCAGATTCGAAGCTTCCATCCGTGAGGTCCCAGTCAATTAAACAGAGCTTGTCTCTGTGAAATATCTTTTAAGAGGAGGCATTTCAAAAGGAAACATGTTTTCCTCACCAACTTTCCAAATGTATCTGAGTCATATAACTTAGATTCATATATAAAGTTCTTTGTAGAGACCTTAGAGACCTTCTAAAGGAATTAGTCTTCACTTCATAGCCATGAACACTTACAAGGAAATGCAAATGTCATGCATCCAGGGAGTGAAAGACTTCAGGATTCCTACCCTTGAATCTTGATCCGGTGCTAATTTTAAGACCTCAAATTCTTCAGGTACTTAATCTCTGGTGAGGTTATAGTTTCAAGATGCTTAAACATCAAAAGAGTTAAGCAGACACAAACTTTTAGAGTTGTCAGACTTGTAGATTTCTTCTGGTCCACAAATTCCTAGCTTTGATGAACTGTCCTGGAATCATCTCTGGTGCTGATCATAAATATGGATTTCTGGATTCTTTCCTCATGCTCACCTTTGGATCTCTCAGAGTAGGTCTTGGGATTGTAGTTATCAAAGCCCTCAGGTGATCTCTGCTAGGTCAGGTTGGAGAACCTCCATCGTTGCATCCTGCAACTGAGAAAATGGAAAATGAAAGAATTTCAAGTATTTGCCTTGTATCCCATGGCTAGCAGATATCACACCTAGGATTCAGAGCCCATTTGTGCTTTCCCCTAAATGAGCCAGTATCTCTAAATCATATTCCATACCATACACTGAACTGATAAAAGCAAGGGGGAAATCGGGCTTATTTTAGACATATTGCAACAGTGAGGATTTTTTTTAAAAATGGATTCACTTGAATTAAGCAGATTCCCTTTCCTCAATTATTTAATCAAGCTCTTCCTATCAAACTTTGTTATAGTGTTCTTCAGAGAAACTTACAAGCAAGTTCTCCTAAGCCCTTCTCTCGTTTTTAAGGTATATGAGGTTTAAGATAATGTAAGAAGATGCCCACATATTTTTTTGTGGCAGCTGGAATCATTTAGGTAGGTTTATGTAAATTTTATGCAAATTTAACACATTTTATGCCCCTAAACTTATGGCGATCATAACTATTTTATTCACCGAAAGTTGGCCTTCAGCAAGATCCTACTGAAGACTGATGATCTATGCGGCCTCCTTCTGCCTGGCTTTCTGTGACATTTATCATCATCATCCTACTTGGATACTCAAAGACTTGCGGTATGTGAATATAGGGCTGAATATAAGACCTGATTTTCTTCCAACCCAGGCTAAACTATCTATAGTAGGCATTTAGAGGCTCATTCCTCGGAGCTGCCTTTCCAACTCCCCAGTACAACTCATCTTGATTCATTTATGCCACTGTTTAGATTACAATTTCACCGAGTAAAAAGACACACCCTAATATGTATGGAAAATATTACTAAATTGTATTAGATTTAAGAGTGACTGTTTGCCAGCAGCTAAATGTAGAAAGAATAAGTTCCTGACAATGCAACTGTAGAGAAAATTTTAAGGGGTGATGATTTCATTAATTTTCAGAGCTTTACAGCCAGCTGGCAGAGGTTTGTCTATACCATTGTGGCTGACTGCCTTTGAAATTACTTTCTTTTCTTAAATTAACCTGTGTTAAAATGATACAATAGCAATAATAGTGAAATAAAATTAGCCTCTTTATATAATCTTAAAGCATCTTAACTAACTTAAATAATAGTACCCTGAGTTTATAACTGCTGCAATGTACCCTATAAAAAGAGATTGGTATTAGGAACATTTATAGATCCTCATATTTTATCAATAGATAAATAACATTTAGAAAATTGAATCATATATACATGAAGTACAAAGAAGCCTCTAGCCTAAAGAAAGAATTCCTCATTTAAATCCTATATCCTGTATAAGATCCTGTATATCTCTGTATTAAATCCAATACCTACTTGTCTCACTTGTGGTGGAAAGAGCACCAAGCCTGGAGCCACCTAGTTCAGGTGGTGGTTCTGTCATTTTATGTATGTGATCTTAGACCAGTAACAGAACTTCACTGGGCCTCAGTTTGCTTATCTACAAAATGGGGCTATTAACTTTAATGTTGCCTTCTTTACATGGTGTTATAAAAATAAAATAATAAATTCCACTGACAAGGGAGGAAAAACTTGACTCCCCTGAATTCTAAGGAGTTTGTCTCATGTAGAGAAAAAAAAAAGTCAGAGTAAGAGGTTATGCTGCAGTTTCTACACTTTTTATAGTGCCTGCAGAGGAAGGCCTAGATTAGGACAATTGTGTCTGAGAGGTAGGAGAGAAGGGAGAACACAGGGGGAAAAGGGTGTCAGGGCATCATGAGCATAGCATTCCTCAGAAAGAAAGGTGAGAGAGAACATTCATGTGAAATGGATGGACGGATGAACAGACGGATGATAGATAGATAGACAGATAGACAGACAGATGGACTGAGTAGGCAAGTCCCTGCACCACTTTTTTAAGACAACCATCAGTCAAGATCTACTTCGGGGTAGCTGCTCAGTAAGTCATGAGGGTGGCCCAGAATTCTTTCAGTTTATCATGTAAATTTTTATCATTATTAAGCTTTTGTACAAATGCCAAGTATTCCTGTTTCTTTTCTTAATGACACTTTTTTAGCGTATATTTATTTTTGAGAAAGAGAGACAGAAAGAGATCACGAGAGGGGAGGGGCAGAGATAGAAGGAGACAGAATCCCAAGAAGGCTTTGTGCTGTCAGCACAGAGCCCCACACGGGCTCAACCTCACAGATGGTGAGATCATGACCTGAGCCAAAATCAAGAGTTGGAGGCTTAACTGACTGAGCCACCCAGGTGTCCCCAAGTATTTCTGTCTCTTAAATATGGTCACTGGTGGGTAACCTGGCCACTTCAGGAGGAGCCCCATTCCACTACTGGTAAAAGTGACCTTCTTTAACTTGCACTGAAATCTTTTCATTCTGGTGACTGTTACGTTGGATCCTGACTCTAGCTTCAGACTCACAGAATACTTTTTCTCCCTTTGTTTTTTTTTTTTTTTTAACGTTTATTTATTTTTGAGATAGGCAGAGACAGAGCATGAACGGGGGAGGGTCAGAGAGAGAGGGAGACACAGAATCTGAAACAGGCTCCAGGCTCTGAGCTGTCAGCACAGAGCCCCATGCGGAGCTTGAACTCACAAACACAAGATCATGAGCTGAGCCAAAGTTGGTTGCTTACCCGACTGAGCCACCCAGGCACCCTTCAAATTCTTTATCATAAGAGGAAATAGATCCTGGAGACATATAAGGCAAGGCAAGATCTCTTCAGTGTTTTGGTGTAATTCCAGATCATCTCATCTTGTTAGTGGAAGGCATCACTCAACCGGGGACTGCCTATTCACTGTAGAATTTTGTTTTATTGTATTCTGATGCCATTTATAGTAGCTTGCTTTTTATTTTCTGTTATAGACCTCTAATCTCATAGGATAATAATTGACTCTTTCAATTGCTCATTAGTTGAGTCTGGCCCTCTCCATATGAAGAAAAAAGATTTTTTAAAATCCCTATTCTCATAACACTTTATGGAGGGCATTTTTAATTTTCCAGACTAGCTGTTCACTAATCAGTAGCCCAAGAGTTTATGTGTTCTAAATGGTACCTTACTAATTTTGAAAAACTAGGATGGCTTGCAGAATTTCCAGAGTCAGGTCTCACAAAAAATCCAGCAAAGACGCTAGTAAAAATGCAATAACATTCTATGCCTAAATTTAGTGACAGACATTTAGCCAAGTTTATTTTTCACCAGATACTTAAGTTCACAGATTTTTCTAACAAAGAGTGGTTAAGATCTAAATTGCCATACGACCAGGAATTTAAAGGAAGAGATTAAATAAAGTGACCTTTCAGTCTAACCCCTATTATATCTATTTGAGCATCAAATTGGGCAAATCCTTTTTACAAAGTCCCCATTTCCCACCCCCCCCCCTTCCCTTTAGGGCACATATTAGTTTCAGCATATCCACTAAGGTGCTAGACCAAAGGGAATTCCAGTCTTTTGATTCTTGGCCTAATTTTGTCCTTATATTGCTGGTATGGACATAGGGGTCCCTTGTACACATTGAACAGAACTTAATAAAGATTTAAAAAAGGAAAAATAACAAGGAAACAAGGAAAGAAATTTGAAAAAACAAACAAACAATGCAGTATTTTCTCCTTTGGGGAGCTCTGGATATAAATCAGGGCGTGGTTAAAAAGTGAGTCATTATACCGCTGCCTACTCCTTTTGTGCCTAAGATGATGATACCATGGAAATAATGCTACCCGAAAGGCATTTATGTAACTATTAGCCTCTGAAACAACAGACAGGAGCAGTGTATTGTTCTGGAAAATGTTCAAGGAGGAGGAATCATTTTGTCCTCTTTAAAATTTAATATCTATTTTCTTTCTGTATCATTTGGAGGAAGCTCCTTTTTTTCTTTTCTTAAGCAAAATAAGTGTTTTGCACTAGTAGGTAGTGAGTGAATTCTTCTTGCCAGCAGGAAGAAAAGCAATTTTTGAATGCCAAATATAGCTTCTTTGTGTGAAAATATCACATAGCCAGAGACATTTTAGAGAAGAAAGGAAAGATACATGTTCTGAATTAATATTTTTTAAATGTACAGGCAGAGGAATGTTAGCAATGGAACAGGAAGAAATTGACATAAATAGACTGAGAAGAAACAAATAATCTTATCTACAGTCACGGCAGCCCCAAAGTCTGAATGTTTATCCTATCTGCAATGCTCTTGGCATTTTCTGTGATCTCAGAATGATAATTTATCTTCCTAGTCCGTGTCTATAGGAGATAGGTGTTTCTAATCATCCTGTTTAGTTCAAGACATCTCTTCCTTACCTTACCTTCCTCTTCTTGTTTCTATGTAAGATTGCCAACTAGGTAAAGCATGAGGCACCCTGGACATAAAAGATGTCCCTAGCACCGGGGACAGAAATAGAACGATTTCCTATGTGGCTGTCTTTAGGTCTAAATTACATTGACACCTTTGGAATTCCATGCACCATGAGGAGTCTCTTCACTCATTATTTTCATATAGCAGGCAATCAGCCAGTTACAAAGAGTTTTGATAGAGATGGTGAGCATCTATTACTTTTATCCACCCAATATCCTTTCCTGCTTCATTTGGCAATGGCATATGTTTTTCCTTTGGCAAACTAACCACCCTGTCTCACGTGATCTTGGTGACACTGTCAGTCCAGTTTTCCTGCCTTTTTGTGAGTGGACTTGTGACCCAAACTTGAAGAGTAAGACACTGTTGCAAGAATTTGAGTCTTGAACAGAAGATTTTGACACAAAAATGGACCATGGCTAGTGATTCAGTTCGCTGGTGGCACCCTGAAAAGAGTTCTCACTGATCCATTAATCCTCTTAAGTAGACCGTGTGAATTGTCCTGATTTCTTCTTCCCTTAGGCCTGGCTAATCAGTTTCTTTGATTTCATCAGTGACTTCACATCACTGCAATGAATTTGATTTTGAAGTTGGCCAAGATATTTGCAGCCAAAAAAATCCTAACTGCAACAAGCAGAAATATTTCCTCAGTATGACTCATCTGTTAGTAAGATATGTAGGTGAAAAGCTTGTGGGGAAATAGTGTTCTTCCTTTCAGAAACTCATCCATTGGCTTATGTCTTCCTATTATGTTTGTTTCCATTTTATTCATTCATTCGTTCCATTGTATTGTCTTTTATACATTCATTTGTTGACTATCTACCATTTTCTAGGCAGTAAGGGTATTCCCTTTAGATACCTGCGTGGTGTACTTCTTCATCTCCCTAACTCTTTGCATGAATGCCACCTTCTCAATGAGACCCCTGACCTCCCTTCTCAGCCTACAGTCCCAATCCCCTTATCCTGATTTTTATAGCATTTTCTGCCTTTTCAGGTAGGATGTAATTTTACTTATTTATTCTATGTTTTGTTTATTGTCCATCCTCCTGAGATAAAGAACAAACTCCAAGAAAACTGGAATTTTTTCTTTGTTCATTCTTGTGTTCCTAGCACCTCACTTAGTGCCTAACATTTACTGAGTAGGTGAAATGTACAAAATTTTCTTAAAAGTGAGAGATACATACATTACTAAAGGAGTGTACTGTGGCTTTTTAATATATCCACTTGGCTAGGCTGAACTACATTCCTTAAAATTCCCTTCGCTCTTATGTTTTCTATGAAGATGGGACACAAGGGAAGTTCTTGTGGGGAATTTGGAGGGTAGAAATGAAGCAATCGCCATGTCACAGCTAGTCTGTGTGTTGCTCATGTTCTGGCTCACCTCATTGATGTGACGCAGCAGCCAGGCCTGCCACAGCTCCACCTCATATGGCTTTTCCTTTAGCTTTACTTGACTCCTGGACCAGGTGTGTGTTTTATCTGTATGACCAAGAGCCCTCACTTCATCAGTGTATTCACACCACCAAAGTCAGAGGCAATAAGAACACACACATTTTGTAGTTTCATGGGCTCAAGTCATGTTTGTGATTCCAGCTTGTCTTTGACCAACTTTAAATCAATCTTCCCTTTCCAACTGGTTGCCTTAGACTTCAAGTTTCAGTGTCAGATTAAAGACAATAGCCTTGTGGAGGCTGATTCACCATCTCTTAGGATTGTATAAGGTCTAATCCTTTTTTTTTTTCCTTTTTTGAAATCTGTCTCCCTGCCTACCTACCTACCCACCCACTTTAATGTCTAAATACTGAATGAATTCTAACCTCTGTCTGACACAGACTTTGGTACCTGGAAATGGGCTAAGGTGCTGCCATAGCAAAACCTGAAATGTGGGAGTGGCAGTGGAATGAGGCAGTATGCGGAAGTTGGAAACACTGTAACATTTTTGAGGGGAATATCACTAAAAGTTTTAAGTGCCTTGAATATGCTCTTTGTAGAATTTTGAATTACGTGGTGGCTGGCAGTGAGAACTTAAAAGGAGTAGGAGGAGAATCTTACTGGAAACTGGCGTAAAGTACAGAAATGGTCCAAGCTAAGGAGATTTCCAAAGTGTTTCCTTACCACCTGATTTCTTCTTGTTTGAAGTAAAATGTGAGATGCAGGAGAGAGAAACTCAGGTAAGGGGTGGACACAAACAAACACAAAAGCTGGGAATTGAGGGTTTGAAAGCTCTAAGATGCTTCAGGTGGTCCAGGATGATGCTAAAATTAAAAAAAAAAAAAAAAAAGGAAGGAAGGAGAAAAGGAAAAAGGTCTGAGCAAGGATTTAATCCAGGGCGATGCCAGAAAAACACTGTGTTAAAGAAGATAAAGTGCAACGTACGGCCATAGAATATCTTATTCAAATCTCAAAAAGGTCTAAAGTGGTGCCTCAGATGAACTTCAGTCAGATTGAAGGCCCTCTAAAGAGATTAAAGGGTACCACAGAGGGTCTCTCCATCAAACTACTTCTAGGAACTTTCAGGGCCTTGTCTTTCAGGCATCTCAGCAGCAGCCCAAGATAGAGAGGGGTTTATCCAGAAGAGGTTATAGGTGTGGCTTTTGTCTATCGGGTTTGACCCCAAGACGTCATAAGGGACTCACAAAGTTCTCAAAGGAGAAATCTGCACAAACATCACCAGCTTGGGCTGAGAGGGACAGAAACAGTACAGAATGAGGAGAGTTGGCCTTTGAATCCTCAGAATTTTAGCACCTGCTACTTTTTGTGAAAATGTTAAGATAGCTAAGAGGGGGGAACGAGGAGCCCAGAGGGCAGAGTGGGAAAACATGAAAAATTACTTGGGATAGGAGAACTAACCAAAGACTTTCAACATCAATTTGCTTAGCTGAATTTCAGAATTGCATGGGACCAGTAATTCCCCTGTGTTTCCTACCTTGGTCTTTGAACATGACTGTCTATAATGGCTATCCCATGCCAGGCCTACCATTGCATGTTGCAGGGGGTGGGGGGCAGATAATTTGTCTCTTTTGCTTCCCAGGTCTGCAGATCGCAAGGAAATATACTTGACAAGTTATGTTTGAGGAATTATACTTGAGGGACCTCATCCATACTTGGACCTGATTCAGATGATGAGATTCTGGGGTTTGAGTAGATATTGAGAATTTTGAACTCTTTGGGAGCAGGACGAACATTTTACATTGAGAACCAGAGAATGGACTATGGGTGCCTCCCAGTGATCCCTGCCTCCTGGGATTCACACTCTGGTGTAGTGTCTTCCTGCTGAGTAGTGTTTGGGTTTATTGACTCACTTCTAACAAGCAGAATACAGCAGAAGTGATAGGATGTCAGTTCTGAGCTGAGGTTATAAAAAGTTGTGGTTTCCATTTGGGAGACTCTCTCACTATCTGTTGAATGTCTCAATCTGGGAAAATCCAGCTGCCATGTCATGAGGCAGCCTGTGGCAAGTTCCATGGGAGTGAACTTGAAAGTGGACCTTCTGAGGTTTGCCAACTGCCACGTGAGTAAGGTTGGAAGCAGGTCCTCCCCAGTCAATCCTTGAGATCACTGCATCCCCAGCCAAAACCTTGATTATAGCTCATAAGAGATGCTGAGCTAAAACTAGCCAGGAAGCTGCTCCTGGATTCCTGATCCACAAGAACTATTGGACAACAAATGTTTCATAATTTTCAGCCTCTATGTGTTAGGATAATTTGCTATACAGAAATGGGTAAAAAATACCTTCTATTCCAGAGGATAGTCTGCACTCTTAAATTCTAATTGCGATTATATAATGTTTTGTGAAGGGGCAATTCCAATCTTTAACAGGATGATCTTGTCAATGAACATTTATGCACCATTTGAAGAAGGCTAACCCCAAGTTTCTGTCTCCTATCTTTCCACTGTCTTACTTGATCTTTTGATTAATTGATTCCTTTAATTATAAAATGATAGCTAAAAATGTCATTAGAGTGTGATGTTCTGTTGTGTCCTTAGACTTCTCCCGGGTTAGAATGCTCAAAGATAAATGGGCTGCATCAATACCTAACAATAGCTCACTTGTTGGCTTGTTTTTTCTGTACCAGGAACTGTGAAAATTGCTTTTTATATAATCCTTTTAGATAATTCTTTTTTTTTTTATTTTTTATTAAAAAAATTTTTTTTTAACATTTATTTATTTTTGAGACAGAGAGAGACAGCATGAACGGGGGAGGGTCAGAGAGAGAGAGGGAGACACAGAATCTGAAGCAGGCTCCAGGCTCTGAGCTGTCAGCACAGAGTCCGACTCGGGGGTCGAACCCACAAACCATGAGATCATGACCTGAGCCAAAGTCGGATGCTTAACCGACTGAGCCACCCAGGCGCCCCTAGGTAATTCTTACATCAAGGTATTGGTATTATTATTCCTACATTAAAGAGACTTGCCCAATGCCATTATTATTATTTGAAGTAAGGATCATTACTATTCCTACTTTAAAGAGACTTGCCCAGTATGACACATTGGTAAGAGGTGGATCTGAACTTTGAACTCAGGCCTACCTTTCTGCAAGGCCTGAGCTTTTTTTTTTTTTTTAATGTTTATTCATGTTTGAGAGAGAGAGAGAGAGAGAGAGAGCATGAGCAGGGGAGGGGCAGGGAGAGAGGGAGACACAGAATACAAAGAAGGCTCCAGGCTCTGAGCTGTCAGCGCAGAGCTCGACGTGGGGCTTGAACCCACAAACCATGAGATCATGACCTGGGCCAAAGTCAGACGCTTAACTGACTGAGCCACCCAGGTGCCCCTGCAAGGCCTGAGCTCTTAATAACCCCAGGCAAAGATGATCTCCTGTACCTCTTATAAACAAGTTAATATGCTGTAATGAGTAGATTTTCCATGGCACAATACTTATGGAACAGAACTATGGCAAGCCCTTTCCATGTCTTCATGGATGTAGCTGGAGAGGGGTTTAGAATCTAAACAGACTACTTTCTCAAAGCTGAGCTCATGATGTTTTTGAAGAGAGGGGTGAATGCCCAGGATGAAATAAACTTTGTCACCAGGTTATAGCCTCTGCCCCTCGGAAAACTTTAGCATCTGAAATGTTGTTTAGAACGTGGGAGATATTTGAACTGGCCAGTTATATTGATTTTCAGAATCAGGAGTACACGATCCTGAGGGATCAGTCTCAGGGTTCACAGAGACATTTGGCTGAATGGAACAAAAACTCCCTGCCTTTGCCTGAAACCAAGACTGCCACCTCTTTGTTCCTCACTAAGGAAAAGGGAGCTTGACATACAGTAAACTGTCATGTGCCAGAACACATGTCTTAAGTTATGCATCTAGGGTCATTCTGAAAAATACCATTGACTCATTTCTTCATTATTTTTAAAAGATAATTGAAGTATAAAATATAATGGATTCCTTGATATTAACAGGTGTCTTTGCCCTATTTGAAAAAAACGGCTCTTTCGTTAAGGTTTTGGCGTTAGTACAATTTTTAAAAATGGAATTTTGAGTTAAGGTTCTTAACTAAATATTTGTTTCTATTTGCTTTTCCTCTCACTAATTTTCCCACAGACTTATTTTTTTTCAAGACCAAATTCCTTCTACTTCTCACTTTTAAGTTTCAGTATAATTAAAAAAATAATTGTTGGAAATACAGTCCATGGTTTGTCTCTTTTTTTGGCTTTTGGTTGTTTTGTTTGTTTTTTCGGTCCATTTTCTCATTCTCAGACTATGCATTAAGTCACAGGGTGATGGTCAGGCCAAAGTTTATCTTATCACACCAGAGTTTTTAGGTCATTTCCAGTTTTCTTATTTTTCTTTTCAGACTTTCACTTGAAAAGAAAATTAATTGGGAAACACCAGTAAAGCTTTTTTCCTTCCTCTTTCAGCTACTCACCTGCCAACTGCCAATTCTTTCTGAATTCTTTATCTGATGTGCACAAGAGACAAGGAAATTGTGGCTGTTCCTGGAGCTGGCAATAGTTAAATGGAATTCTAGAGAGTGACTCAAACCCACATGTATTTTGTAGAGTCTTTTGATTACACACAGCTTTCTTGGAGACATAAAAACCTCTTGAAGGATTAGCTTGCTAGAGAGAATTACCATTTTGGAAGATTTGTGTCACATTTCAATGACAAAATTATTCAAAAAAATGCCCTCTGTAAATAATCTCTAACTTCTCACAAACATCTGAGCTCTTGGGGGCCAGAATCAGGGCATGATTTGCATAGATTAAATACACACACGTACATACACACTCACATTTACTAATCCAAAGGTCTCACGGTTGTGTTATGATACTCTCTGGAAACTTTCATCAGAATAACTGTACCAACTCTTTAAAGGAGGCTGTGATACAGACCATGAAAACACTGTTGTAGAAACCTTATTATAATCACTGATGTATTTGAGTTATATTAAGGCCACAGCTGAATTAACTTGGTTAAAATCCAAGTATGTTATATCTATCTTCTCCCCAACAGACTAATATGAAATTTAAAGTTTATTTTTTCATTTAACACTTTAAGGGACATAAATCATATATTATAAACACTTATGATGACTCTTCTGTTAGATTTAAATCTCATTTTTTTCAAAATGCAATCCTTGACATTGCTATTATCTGAGTTAGCTACCTCAAGTTCCCTGAGATTAATTATTTTTACCAGAATACAGGATGTGTTGGTGGAATATTTTGTTTATTATGCTTCTGTCTTATTAGACTTTCATCAAGTATTCAAGACAATATAAAATATTAATGCTGGACAATAACTTAAAATTTTTTGCAGTTGGTTAAATTCTCATCAGAAATAGTCCACAGAGGTTGAGTAATTTTGCACATTTGATTGATGACTGACCACTGTCAGTGGCCAAGAAACAAAATGCCACTCAAAATGCCAACCTTCTCTGTAAAGATGGAGTCCATGTCAAGTGAAAATGTAACTCACTTTACAAATCAGCCCAACAGTTGTCTTGGCTTTCGGGCTCCAGTCAAATATTTCATGGAAGAAAGGTAGTAGAGTGACTCTGTGCCCTTCCTCCTTATTTGAGACTTCCCTAGGTCAGGCTCCCACATTCTAACTTTCCCATCCCAAAGTAAATTGCAGTGAGAAGTTTTGGAGAAGTTAGCTCTGAGTATGAAATGTTCTCTGACAGGAAAATTTCAGAGAATGTGCTCATGCTTGTATGAATATAAGCAGGTGTTTCTATGGCTGGGATGGGGGTGGGAAAGATGGAGAGGTAGATGAGGGGTGGGGGAGAGAGCTGTGATATTCCTGGAAATAATTTGCTCTCATGTCATCCTGGTAAATGGCATCTCCCTTAAATCAGGCAGGCATAATGAATGGTGTGATACCTGGTAGCCTGCACAGTTATAAATACATGGCCTTTCATCCTAGAGATGGCCCATTACCACTCGCTGAAACAGTCTGTCACAGTGGTGCTCTGGGGCCATTCATTTTTTATGACCCCCTTGGCGACGTGACTGGGATTTCCTGAAACCAAGCTCAGGTCCCTGCCCAGTAAGTGCTCCACATTAATACCCTCTGATTCCTTTCTTCCAAAGGTTATCATGTCTTTGTTTTATTTGTGTGTGTGTGTGTGTGTGTGTGTGTGTGTGTGTGTGTGTGTGTGTATGTGTGTGCATGTGTTTTCCAAAGACAAACACACACATAGAGCAACAAGCAAGCTTGGCTTTGCTGGAAACACAGCTTATTCACAGAGTGAAGCTTGGCTAAAATTCAATCTTATAATATTCAGAAAGTTCAAAGTTTCCAGTTTAATGCATAGAAAGTAAGAAATTTTGAAAAGCATTTGAAAAATTATCTCTCCATTCTGAAGGCTCAGATTTCACATTGTGAAAGGCAAAACTTTCGCATTGCAATTTCAGCAAAACAGAGCCTTCTGATTTGCTGGCTGCTTCAAATAACAGTTGTCCCTTTGATAGTATTGACACCTATCTCCTTTCACAATCTAGTGCTTCTCCTGCACTTTGTAACATATCCCATCTGTTTTTTAGGGCCCCTGTCATAAGGAAACCTGGGAGAGCGAAGAAAGGCCTGATTGATCACAAGGTCCTATCAAATGTCAAAGCTGGCCCTGGCTGACCTCCCATCTATTCAGAGCTGCTTTGATTTAATCTCCAAACTGGCTGCTTCTCTAGGCTGTGAGTTCTGTCTGCAACCCATGTGTCAGCATTGAGATATGACCTGCTTCACGCTCCATTCATCTCATTTGAAGGACGGAAATTAAACTGGAGGGTCGAAGAGGGGAACTGCTCAAAATACACACACATTAACTGAAGGCTTTTGTGTGGGTGCATTATGAGTTTGAACAACCATTAAAAATTATATTAAAATGAAATTGATCTTTACTCCACTGAAATGGTTTAGAACTTTCCCCCCCTCCCACTACCCTCTCATCTATTCTTTCTTATAGTAATCATGTGATCCTGATCTCATTAAGGTTCAAAGTAAAGGAGAGAGAAATTTACAAATTTTCAGTTTGTTTTAAAAGGTGTCCTTTAGAAAATTAACTTATTGCCTGTGATTTGCACAGTAAATATTTGAAAAAAAGTAGAGATCCTAAAAGCTGATAACCAGACTAACAGAAATGTAGACTGCTATGTTTAGCACTATTGATTAAAGTAAGTTTCACTTTCCAAGGTTTTTTTTTTTTAAACTCATTTAAAATTCAAACTTTGGGAATAGTCCTCTAACTATCCTGACACACTGCTGTAGTATAAATCTATGTATCCTCGGTTCCATTATTTCTTTCTCAACTTGCCTTGCTCTTTTTATTGGCCCTTTTACACTATTAAGCAAGGTTAGTAACTACTGAAAGCTTGATTTCTTACAGATTTGTTTGTTATAATCTCAAAAGTAAACTCTATTTCATCTGCTAGTGGTGTTCCAAAATTATGACTTAGGATAATAATATTCCAAATGTGTTTGGAAAGGGAGTTATATTTATTTCTACATGTATTCATTAGCTCATACATTCATGCACTTGTTATTTGAACTTTCTACTATAACGATACCCAAGTAGGGAAAATGCCTTCTATTCTTTATTTATAAAGTGTATTGCACGTTTCCTGTTATAATAGTAGTGCATATCCACTATCAATAAACAATCAACAAAGACAGGTGAGGAGAGAGAATGAGACAGAGACAGAGAGGCAGAGACAGAGAAGGACAGACAGTATACTAACACTTTTTATTTTCCTTTGTGGAATCACATTGTTCCTTTTTGGGAGAAGACTACACTTTCAGTTGTTTTGGTCACCCCCCTTTATGTATATATAATATCGTTTTGTATGGAAGTGATGATTTTATTTTGTTAATATTTTCCTGAAGACCATTTAAGTTTAAAAAAAATTTGCCACTATAAATATTATTATATAAAAATATTTTTATGCTTCCATGATTTTCTCCAAAATTCTCTAATATGAAAATAGGCTGTGCCCAATTTACTATTTTCAGTCAAAAGTGTTACCTTTTCTTTTATAGTTCTTAATTTGAATATTCACTTGGAAATAACTTTCCTTCCTAAATAATCATATGTGTTTTCTTTAGTATATATTATTTACTTGTTTTATATTTAATATGTGTAAGAGAATGAATACTATAGTGAATATTCGTGTTATTTATACATAAACCATTTCACAGGACTTATGGAAAAGATTTCAAATCTAGTTATATGGAGGAAAAGATTCTGAGCATCTGAGGCATTCAAAGAATGCCACTTAAGCATTTAGTTTGCAAGCAGGAAAGCAGAAGAACACAATATGATTGTATCTCTCTTGTACTGCTTCTCAGTAAAATCTCTCTTCCTGCATATCCTTATGTAAATATCTTATTACTCAAGGCAGAATGTATTAAAAAATACATTTTGCAATTTAATTCATTCCTTACAGTGCCAGGTGGGAAGCTGGTTCTTTGTTTTAATGTGATACTTTGCAATAGAGCTTTTTACAATGATGGAAATGTTCTATATTTGCACTGTTCAATATGGTGGCCACTGGCTACATGTGGCTACTGAACACGTGAAATGTAGTTACCGCAACTGAGAAAGTGGATAATTGTATGTAATTTAAATTGTGGCCAGTGGCTCTCTTATTGAACAATACGGCTTTGGTAGTTTTGCCATTATTTAAAGTATGACAATAGTTTGTTAAACATTGTAGATGTTTACCCAGTTATTCAAGTTCATTTCATTAAAGAATAAGTATTAGATGGTGAGGAACTAATAGTCTTGGAATAAAATAATAAGAAAAAAGATAAAGCCTACTTGTGCACTGAAAGACATTTTTCACATTTTCTTTCAGAGAAGAAGATTGAAAGTTTCAATAAAGAAAGGTGATGATAATGTCTTCCTGGAACCCTTGGGTAAGATGGATTGGCAAAGAATAAAATGATCTAGGTTCTAAAATTTGGCTTTGATACTAACCACCTATTGAGTAAGTGACTTTTGGTGTCTTAGTTACTTGATATTCATGATAAAGGGTTTGGAATAAATAATTTTCTTTGTTCTTACTGTGGATAAATTGTATGAATCTATTCTGTTTTATATTTGGAATCAAATACTACATTTTCCCTCATATCTCAGTAATGTGTTTAAGTACCCAGTGCCAGATGCCTTGTTAGTGCTCAGTAAGTATTGGTTGAATGAATGGCCATACTTAGCTGTCTACTTGAATCAATAGCTGCTTTCACCATCCATCCTTATAGCTTGCTATTTTCTACACTCAGACTGGGCAAGATTTTTAAACATGGATGGTTTCGATGCAGGAGAAATCCTTTGCTACAGAGTGGTAGAGGATCATTGGCATACCTCTTTGGCCAAGCTGAAGTCCTTCTCAGCCAAGACTGTGCAGCTGTTAAAGGAGTGGACAGAGGCCTTCTCCTGTGACTTCCAGGATGAGAAGGCCATGGTTGAACCGAAGACTATTACCCACCGGGTCACACAGTGTAATGAGGAGAATGGCACAGTGAAGAAGGCTATTTCCCAAACGACACAGAGCCTGCTGCTGTAGCCGGCTGCCCAGAGCCAGCTTCAGGAGCTGTGGGAAAAGCTTCCCTCACCAGCCATGGACAAAGGGTCTTTCCTCAAGGCTAAGCCACCAGCCACTCAGAAGGACATCCTGGGTGTGTGCTTTGACCCCCTGGTGCTGGCCCAGCAGCTGA
Source organism: Panthera onca (assembly GCF_046562875.1). NCBI lineage: Eukaryota > Metazoa > Chordata > Mammalia > Carnivora > Felidae > Panthera > Panthera onca. The sequence goes on along the minus strand of NC_138347.1, from coordinate 88,860,482 downwards.
CTCATATTGAGCTGGAGAGGATCAATAGCATTCACTCTGAGGATCTGATGCAGATCGTCAGCCACATGAACTCTTGGGACAAGCACCGGTGCCAAGGGGACCTGACCAAGACATATAGCCTGGAAGCCTGTGACAGTGGTTCAACTGCCTTAGCATGCTAGTGGCCACTGAGGTGTGCCAGGTGGTGAAGAAGAAGCACTGGACTCACATGCTAGAGTTCTTTCTTGCTGTGGCCCAGAAGCACTTTAATATCGGGAATTTCAACTCTATGATGTCCATCATCTCTGGCATGAACCTCAGTCCTGTGGCGAGGCTTAAGAAAACGTGGTCCAAAGTCAAGATGGCCAAGTTTGACATCTTGGAGCACCACATGGACCCATCCAGCAACTTCTGCAACTACCGCACGGCCCTGCAGGGGGCCACACAAAGGTCCCAGATGGCCAACAACAGCAGAGAGAAGATTGTTATCCCTGTATTCAACCTTTTCGTTAAGGACATTTACTTCCTGCACAAAATCCATACCAATCACTTGCCCAATGGGAATGTTAACTTCAAGGAATTTAGGGAAATCTCCAGACAAATCCATGAGTTCATGACATGGACTCAGGTAGATTGTCCCTTCGAGAAGGACAAGAAGATTCAGAACTACCTGCTCACGGCACCCATCTGGAGCGAGGAAGCTCTCTTCATCATCTCCTTTGAAAGTGAAGGTCCTGAAAACCACATCGAGAAGGATAGCTGGAAGACTCTTAGGATGACTCTCCTTAACAGAGCCTGAAGGCATGGATGCAGCCTGCAGATGCTGGATGAAGTACACACATGCACTGAGTTTTAATCTTGATTAAAGAGGTTGAGATGAGGAGGCCTTACTGGTTGGGGTCCATTTTGTATATGACTTTTATGAAAAAAAAAGGTAATTATTTCATGTATTAAAAAAAAAAGTTTCTACTAAACCTTCGCTAAAAGGTTCTACTTCCAGAGATAGACAAGGAAGTGTGAGGTTCCAGAACTTGACTGACCTTCATAAAGGAAACTCCTCAGGATGCTCCTAAAGGCCTGAATAAAGTACACTGAGGTGATGATGGGAAGGCTAGAGAAGGGCCAGAATGCAATGAAGGCTTAACTTCCTGATACTTATCATATATAACTTCTCTGAAAAGGAGTTTCCATACCTCAGCCATACTGACTACTCTGATTACTCAAGTCCAGAATAATTAAGCTTTCCTTCTTTTATATTTTGATATATCATATATTTAACTTGTTAGATATTTAATGTTACCTTCTTTGGGACATAGTTTTTAATGTGATGATGTATTTTTAATCCAATGAGACTGTTAACTTCAGTAAGGACAAAGGCACAAATCTTATCCCTGGCACACAGTTTTCTGTATCTCACAAACCTCATTCTAGTGTAATCTATTCTTCCCCACCCGAGATCAAACATATGGGAAGAAACTGTCTAAACAGGAAAGCATTGTACGGGCATTATTAGTTGTTATTATGGTAGGAATTGATATTGTAGGTAGTTTAATATTTACTGTTTTTTCTGTTACCTACTCTCATCTGGAAACTTGGTTAACATTTTTCAGAGCTCACTATAGATACCCTGAAATCTTCCCAGAATTTCTAGGATTTCAATCCTATAAGAACGTCTAAGGAAAATTCATTATGCTCTTCCCTGAGAAGAGATAATATTAAAAATTAATGACCATTTCAGTCCTCTCGGATGTAATATAATTCAGGGTAGGGGAGGAGGTCTGTCACTATCCTTTTCAAGGGCAATTCACAACAACAATTTGAGTGATAAATCCCTGAAGCTTGATGTTCTTCCCATTGTAGAATGTGAGTATTGACAGTGTCTCCTTTTAAAAGTAGCAATATTTCATTTTAAATTAGTGCACCTGGTTGAGAAAAAAAAAGGGTCAGTGTAGTAAGAGCTATATAGATACTCATATCTTTTACTCCCATGAATTTCACAACTAAAACTATATCTTAAAGAAATAGCTCAGTAGAAATCAAAATCTAAGGGAATGAATACCTTACTTATGCCTAATCAATGATGAAAAGAATTTGGAAACCGTTTAAATTAAATTAAAGAAATTAAAGTATACTACCAAGAAAAAGCATTATAAAGATGTTAACTTTTAACATTTTAGAGCCTATATGCATAAATGTTCATGCCATAATGTCAAGTGGAAAGACGATAGAATGAATATTTTTACTTAAGTATATGAGATGTTTATATATGTATGGGCACTAACATTCCACAAATAGAGTTGTTTCTTTGGGTAGAAGGTTTCTATTATGTAAAAAACACAACTTTGGGATTAGAGCTAGGTTTGAAAAACTCTGCTCCAAACTGACAGTGGCAAATTATGAAACTTTCCAAATATTAGTTATTTTTTTCCTTATTAATGTGTGTGTGTGTGTGTGTGTGTGTGTGTGTGTGTGTGAAAACTAAATAAGAAAATCCACTTAAAGAGCACAGGACATAGTAGGAGCTCAATACCATTATTTCTCTTTACTAAATACCTGAGACTTCCTTAGGATGACAAATTTACTCAAATTGGTTTTTGTAGAAATTTCAATATTCTTGTTTTTGACCCAAATAAGAATTTTTAGAAGGCAATTAGAAATTAAGGATTAACATGGTAGCTCTTCTATAATTGGTAACCTTTATATTTCAATGGATTTCAGAAGGATATTAAATATCCTGAGTTGGAGATCAATTTTTATATGCAATTGAAAATATAAAGCTCAGAATGGTATATTAATTTGTGATAACTAGTTTTATGTGTCAACTTGACTGGCCACAGGGTGCCCAGATTAAACATAATATCTGGCTGTGTCTGTGAGGGCATATCCAGATGAGATTAGTATTTGAATCAATGGATTTAGCAAAGTGAATTGCTCTTCTCAACATAGGTGGGCATGATCCAATCCCTGGAGGGCCTGGATAGAGAAAACGCTTGAGGAAGGAGGAATTCTTCCCCTTTTCATACCTTTTTCCTGCCTTACTGTTTGCGGTGGGATATCTCATTTCATCTCATCTCATCTCCTCTCAATTCATCTTCTCTGGCCCTTAGACTAGGATTTACAACATATGCTCTCCTGGTTCTCAGGCAGTTGGACTCAGACCATCAGGTTTCTTGGATCTCCAGTTTGCAGATGGCAGATCATAGGACTTCTCAGCCTTGAAAATTACATGAGCCAATTCCTCATAATAAATCTCTCTCTCTTTTGATAGATGATAAAATTTTATAGATAGATATAATAGATATGTCTATTATTAGATAAATAGATGGGCAGATATATCCTATGACTTTTGTTTCTTTGAAGAACATAGACTAATACAATTTTGGTACCAAGAGTATGGAATCGTTTCTCTAATCTAATTAGGTTTAAAGATGCTAATGACTCTCTTTCCAGTATGGAGAGAGCACTTATAATCCACAGTGTAAACTGTTTATAGAGATATGCAAAACATCTGCATAAATCACTTATTTATAAGAAACAAGGAGCTAGGTGACATAGTATATGGAACTTCTGACATTTTTGAAAAATTAATGAATATAATGACATTGACTGATTGCTCCTAATATTATTGACAAAGTAGCAAAAGAAAAGGAGGAGTTCAGAGATTTAAATTCCCAGCTCAAGCTCTTCACAAATGACCTAAAAGCTACTATGCATTCCTGGAAAGACCCTTATCACCTGTAGCTACAGAGCTGAAACTGCTAAAAACCAAATGTAGAACCTCATCCTGTGACTTGTTAAATTACAATGCAACTTGAACTCCCATCCTCACAGGGTGTCTACTATTAAAGTGAGGGCATTGAATGGGCAAGAACGGGATCATAAGCTGGGATGAGGTTGTGTGAAGATTCTGCTGAAGCTGAGGACATTGAGTCTCTAAATTCTGGTAATTCTTCCTTACCAGTGGAGGAAGTCTCCCCATCTCCAGCAGAGTGGGCCTCCTCACCCCCTCACTCCTCACAGTGGCATTCCCACCTCTAGTGGTACTGGCCTTGTCATCCACGGTGGTGTTGGTCTTTCCACCCCTGACTGACCAGATTGACCCTACATTCCCTGGGAAAACTGTAATGGCCTCCCTTAAGGTATTTGACATGCATGACAATGCTGAATCTCCTCAGAACCCATCCAACCACCCCTCTTTGCTTCTAGACCTATCACTAGATTCAAGTACCAGCAGGTCCCAAAGATGAGGTATTCTGTGTGACCAATGAGAAGGTGTATTACATCTGGCTAACTTTTCTAATTTATATAGACGGAAATCTAGGGGACATGTGGGAATAGATACTAAAGATGTAGGACAATGGTGGAAGGAACAGAAAGTGGGATCAAGCTATATTTATTGACACAGGTTCATAAAGCAGATTATGCATTTAATGTTGTAATTCAGGGAGTTTAGAAAGGACTCTAATAGTTTCTTTGGTTGGTTGGCTGAAACATGGATCAAGAGATGACCCTGTGAGTGAGTTGGAAATACCAGACATGCTTTGTAGAGGAAGGGATCCAAAGGCTTAGGGACATTACAGTGTTAGAGAGTAGATTTACCATTTAAGAGTGACTTACCGAAATTAGGAGGGTCCAGAAGACATACATTTCAGCAGGACTGTGAGGAATAAATTTGTAAGGGGAGCCCTGGTGTCCTTGAAAATCTCTGTAATTAGTCTTCTCTGTACACCAGACCTCACAGTGGGCACTGCAGTCACTGAATTGGGAAACCTCAATGCAAGGTCATTAACTGGATCCCAGGGTAGAAAGGGCCAAGTGGTGGTACTCAACCATCACAGGCGAGGTAGGTGTGGTTACTATAATGGACACCAGAGTCAAAGCAGCAATCAGAATATTCTGACTCACGCAGACCTATGGTACTGGCTAATTGATCATGATGTCTCTAGAAATGAAATAGCTAGAAAGCCTGCTAAATTCTTACTTGATCTGTACAAGTAGAAAAGTTCTAGGTCAAGTAAATAAGTCTAACCTGAATCATAAGAACAGAAAGCCATGTCCCTTCAATCAATTCCCGGACATGAGCCAGTTTCCACACCCAGAAAAATTTGAATGAAGGGGAAGCTGGATCCCCTTGAGGTATGACTTCAGTACACTACTGAAAATGTATACTACTAATATTTCTCTCAGCCATCCCCAAAAGGAACTATGGCCTTTTACCAGGGTAACCCTCTATTGGTGGAAGGAAATAATCAGACATTTGGGGATTATTGGACAAAGGCTCTGAACTAACACTAATTCCAGGAGACTCTAAGCCATTACTGTGGCCCCACAGTCAGAGATGGAGCTTTTAGATATCAGATGATCAGTGGAATTTTAGCACAGGTCTATATTACAGTAGGCCCAATGGATCCCTGAATCTATCTTGTGATATTTCCCCAGTTCTAGAATGCATAGTTGGAACAGACATACTGAAAAGCGGGCAGAAACCCCACATTGGTTCCTTGACCTATAGAATAAAGACTATCATGGTGAAAAAGGACAAGGGGAAGCCACTAGAACTATCCTTCCCTAGCAAAATAATAAATTAAAAGCAATACCATGTTCCTGGAGGGATTGCAAAAGGTTAGTGCCACCATTAAGGATTTGAAGGATGCAGGGCTGGTGTTTCCCACCACATCTCCCTTCAACTCTCCCATTTTGCAGAAGACATGCACAAGACAGGTGGATTGTGGAGAATGACCAGTGGGTTATTGAAATTTAACCAATTGGTGGCTCTGATTGCAGCTGCTTTAGCCAGATGTAGTTTTATTGCTTAAAGAAATTAACACATTCCCTGATACCTAATAGATAGCGATTGTTCTGGCAAATGTCTTTTTCTCCATCTCTGTCCATAATGTCTGCCAAAAGCAGTTTTTTGTTTTTTTTTTTCAGTTGGTAAATCTGGCAATATGCTGTACTATCTCAGGGGTACATCAACTGTTCACTCTCCTGGTGTCATAATTTAGTTTGCAGGGATCTTGATCTATTTTCCCTTCTGAAAGATATCACCCCCCAGTCCATTACATGGATGATAGCATACTGATTGGGCCTAGTGAGCAAGAGGTAGCAAGTACTTTAACCTTGTTATAAGACATTTTTTGTCAGAGGGTATGAAATAAATCTAACTAAAATTCATGGGCCTTTAATATCAGTGAAACTTCTAAGGTCCAGTGGTGTGGGGCATGTAGAGATATTCCTTCCAAGGTGAAAGGTAAGTTTTTGCATCAGACCCTTTTACCACCCCAAAACAGGCATGTAACCTATAGTGCCTCTCTGGATTTTGGAGGGAGTTAACAGGTTGGCTCAGGTGACTGATTCTGACTACCAAAAAGAGATTGGACTGCTATTCCACAACAGTGATAAGGAAGAGTATGTCCGGGCTATATGACATCCCTTAAGGCATCTCTTAATATTGTCAGTCCCAGATTAAGACCAATGAAAAATTACCACCACCCAATCCAGGCAGGACTGCTCATGACTCAGACTGCAGGAACAAAGATTAGGGTCACCCTACCGGGTAAAGAACCATGACCAGTTGAGGTGCTTGAAGGCAAAAGGAATACAGAACGAGTAGTGGAAGACAATAGTTCTAAATAGCAGCTATGACCATATGACCCATTACAGAAATGAAGACTGTGATTTTCATGAATATTTACTCTTTATTTTTCTATGAATACACTTATGTGGTGTGTTTGTATGTTCTTTGAATCTGTGTGTGTGTGTGCGTATATATATATACACATATATATACGCACACACACATACATATATATTTTTTTTCCTTTGTTCTTTTATTTACTTATATAAAATAAGATATATTAACTTTATATCATAGCATTTAAGTATTGCTAATCTTAAATCATAGTATTTAAGTTATAGGATGTCAAGGAGAATAGAAAACATGAATCAAGGACTTTACCTTCTCTTCTGGGGCAGGAATTTGTGAGTTTTTGGTTGTGCACAGGATAGTTATATAATGTTAGGTGGAATTATGACCTTGTTATTGTCTTTATTTGAAGATTAAATATGGTTTAAGAAGATGCACATGGGTGTCAAGTTGACGAGACGTGGACTTATGATTGTTAATTTTGTGTGTAAATTTGGCCATGAGGTGCACAGAGTAAACATTATTTCTGGGTGTGTCTGTAGGAGTCTTTCAGGTGAGGTTAGCATTTGAACCAGTGGACTCAGTAGAGTGGAATATCCTCACCAGTGTGGGTGGGCATCATCCAATCTTTTGCTTCTGTTCCTCTGAAGAACCCTGACTAATCCACGCTGATCTTGACTATAAACTAGAGAAGTTTGCATTTGTTTTCCCCATACTGTTGACGTTAAATTCTGGAACACTTATATATACTTTCCATTAGCCTTCTGGGAGCTCCTTTCTGTTGATTCAAGGATGGAATGTCCCCCAACTATAAGGCAATTTCGGAATACCTAGAAACTCACTATGTAGTATATTTGAGTATTTAAAGGAAATTGGTCTTATAAATGAAAGAAGATGGGCAATGATGGAAAAAGTGACCTTTGCCGCTTTGTAGTAGAGCCCAGAGAGGACAAGGGAAGATCAAACAAGGGGATTAAAGTTCTTTGTCAAGTGAAACTATTCCTTGTACCCATGCTTAATTACAAAAGGAAATTAGGAACAAGTGCATGTGTATTACTGCATGTATTAATGTAGAGTTTAATTGGTTTGGAGTAAATTAATGGCTGCTTGCAATATTTCTGGCAATTTGTTATAAGCTGTGTAATTTTAAATTGGTTTCTTGAAAATGCTGGGTAAAACATTTTAATTCACACATTGCTTTAGGAATTGATTGGGGGATAATAAAATATAATGAAATGTTTTACCTCAGATGGATGTAAGTTCTATTTGCTCTGCAATTTTTTTTTAAATTTGAACGCAAATAATGAGTACACTGCTAGGATCTTTCGAAGAGCTGTAACTGTTTGTAAGTTACTTGTCTCTTTCTCCATTGGGCAAACTATAGCTATTTTAAAATTCTATTTTCTTGAAGCAGTAGAGAACAAGGAGAATCCTCTAGGGCTTTCCTCTTTTATCCAAGAAAAATTATATGTGAAATTGAAAAGCAAGGAGGTATAAAAATCTGGCAACTCAGCAAGGAAATTATTATAAGAGACTAGAAATTGGGACACTTGCATGTGGGCCACTAAAGAGAAGTTCCATGAATTCTTAGCTGGTTTGTGGTAGCAATAGGATTCCATATGACCAACTGTGAAATGGAGGTGATGTCAGTGGGTTTTACCTGATGTGAAAATTAAGTGCAAGTCATCTGAGAAAAATGACAGTTATTCTTCTAAGACAGTCAACCAAAAAGAAAGCAGTGGTGTTTATTAGCATACAGTTTTTTGATTTTTGAAGATTATTTTCCTGCTGTGACCATAAGTACCTGGGAAAATTTCAGGCAAAAGGAGATCTGGGCATTTGAACCCCCTTAATGAACATAGGGCCCCTCCGTGTTATGGAAATTGGGCTCCTCTTCCTTCCTTGCTAGCCAGGCATTCACTTCCTGTTGGATTTCTTCATTTCAACTAAAATTTTCAGCTTTCAGAAATACAGTTACCCACAATTTGCCCGCTCTCCTTTTGAAAACTTTTTTTGCCATTATTTTCTTTTGTGGCTGAGCAGGCAGTGATAGAACCTAGAAAAGAACTCTGGAATAGCTTATAACCTAAATATTCCAGAATTTATCCTCAAGTTACCAGTGATATTACTACTGACAAAGCAATGTCTCCCCCCACCCCCGCCCAAATGCTCTGTTTTCCCTTTCTGTTACTGTCCTACATTTTATGGATTCTTTTCTGAAATATCTAATTTCCTCATGCCAGTTCCTTTCTTTCTCTTACCTTCAACTTGAAAGCCTATTCTAAGAAAAGCTTTCCCCAATTCTGACTCTCTTCTGCTTGTCTTTCTGAAGGTTGTACTTCTATTATAGAGTTGATCATATTACATATTGTAACTTTTTACATATGAATTTGATTCTCCCATTGGGCTTGTGAGCTCCTTGAAAGCAAGAACTGTATTGTATTCTTCTTTGTAGCTCTTTGTAGCTTAATTATGTTCATGTGCACAGTAGGCACCCAACAACACATACTAACTTATTTAAACTAAGTTGTAAATGACTAATAAAGGTTATTTCTTACATTGGCAATGCATTTTAACAAGTGGGTATAGATTTCATCTTGGAGACTTGGGGAATTAGTAAGTAAGAAGACAAGGTCTCCTTTTCTTATTTTGGTTTTAATAAGAGGAGACACTTTGGCACATCTGAAGTAACATCACAAGAGCTCTTCCTTTTCTGTCTACCTCTGTAGCCATTTGTGGATTTCCAGTTTTGTTTGTTTGTTTGTTTGTTTGTTTTTTGTTTGTTTCCATTCTTATTTTCTAGCAGTTTTAGTCTTGGTTGTTAGCTGGAAATGTAGAGATCTTTTTGGAGGAGGGGCTCTTCTTCTTTCTTCATTTATTTGTATTTGTTTCTCTTTTTGGCAAAAAGCTTTCCCCAGTGTTATTTGGCTTCCTCACTGCACCCTTTTAAGGTGGGAGGAAAGATAATATAATCTTATTTAAAGAAATCGAAATTCAGAGAGTCAGGCTGCTTGAATTCATTATGACTGAAAAACTAGAATTTTTATCCTTATTCTTCATTACCCCAATTCAGTACTCTTTCATCCTAAAATAACTTTACATAGCATATATTCATCTTAGGATATTTTCTCAGTAAACTTAGAGATCAAGTACATAATATTAGACCTATGAAATGATCTGGTTTAACAACACTTTATTACACCGATTCTTCTTCACTTAAAGTCTAAGAGATGTTTTTGTCCATCAACAGACAATATCCATTTATTTAAGTTTAGATATCTTATTAACTTCATTGATTTGTTACTACAACTGATCACCTTAGGTATTCTCAGCACATCAACATAGTGATTAAAATAACAATAATCTCTAGGAATGAAGTTTAAATACATGTTGATATTAAACTTCTCCATAATCCACAGAACTATTTTGGTCTTCTTAGTACCAGTTAAATTTATACGACAAGATTAAATTGGACCATCTGTGACGCATACCTTCAGAAACATGTGTTATCAATGACCACTTTGAATTTTCAAGGTCCATCCCTAGAAGGCTGTTAATAACTCCTATGCTTTCATTATCCTCCTATCACCATGTTCAAAAATAGACGCAACTCAATATTAACAAATGAAGATCATTAAAATACTAATACATGTGATACCACCAAGTATCTTTTTTATGTGTATATAAAAAAAAGAGATAGATAAACCAAAAGATATCAGCCATAGCAAAGATTAGCATATAAACCCCATATGGGAGTTTCTTCTTTCTATTTTACTGGTATCAAGAGCTTCTAAAAACTGAACATAGCACATTTTCCTCTCCTCCAGTCAGAAGTTGTGCGTGGATTTTCAGATGTGGATGCTGAACCTTGCTTACCTCAATCAACTGTATCTATCTGAAGCCTTTCAAATCTGGCCAACCCATTGGTAACAAAACTTCTTAGTGTTGATTCCCCATAAGTGGCTTCACCCTGATTATTCCTTTTTACTTTCCAGTAATAATTTTACTTGGCATTTGATGTCAGTCCTACTCAGCCTACTTTGTTTAGGAGTGCAATTCTCTGGTAATTTCAGAGTCCCATCTCTTTCCTGGGCATTTGACTTTGGTCTCTTTGGCCCATCCTTTGGCATTTCTCCTCGACTTTGTTTAGAGATCTCTTGATTGCAATAATGAAAGCCTAATAGAGACTAGCATGAAATAGAATAGCATGTCCAAACCTGAAGAATAATTAGTATAGGGATGTATATTGCCACTGACATTTTTTTTGACATTTTGTCTTTGCTTCTCTTTTCACATCCACATCTTTCTTTTCTCATATCACAGCCTTCATTTCTCAGTTTTCTAGTTGTGATGAGAAGTGGTTTCTGTATTCATTTCTCAGGAATTCATCACTTCTTTTCAAGCAAGAAGCTAAAATGAGCAAGAATCCGAAAGACACATGCCAAATACTCAGAATGATTTACCCAGCTTGGGTCAGATGCCCACCCTTGGACCAATCACATGTAATCAGGGGGCAGGGTAATATTATACCATCAGAGAAAGCCTGTAGTAACTATGTGGATATAGATGGGTTTAGCAGGTTGAGGGAAGGGAGTAATTAGCAGTTGCAAAAAAAAAAAAAAAAAAAAAAAAAAGACAATTTCAGGGGAAATTCTGTTCTCAATAGAACCCTTTTCTCTCAACTGCTACATCATTTTTCCAAGAATAACATGACTTTACAGTCTATGCCAAAAGTAACCAAAAATCAAGTGGTTTGATACTCTTTTGCTTTAGATCTCTGCTCAGTGAGCTTTTAATATCTGTCTGGCCTTTTGAAAATGAAATATTATTTATTGTGTCTTCAGCTCTTATAATTAGCTCAAGAACACAGCTACCTTGGCCACAGCATTTCTTTCTTTCAGACAGAAAAACAAAAGTCTGTTTCCTGGCTGTCTCCCTCTCCCTCTGCTTTACCGTCGCCTCTTAACTAAGGGAAAATTCTAAAGAAAGCCAGTGGTCATTACTGGTGTCAACCTTGCCACTATCTTCTCACTCCATGTCACTCATTTCCCCCCTCCTAATGAAGGCTTCATTATCCTACAGGGAATATACCATGTGAAGTCTACACTTTACAATTTGGCATTTTGCTAAAGATCACACTTTCACTGGGCCTTGGGGCTGCCAGGGGTTCTTTCCTTGGATCTTGTGTTCTTCTGTAGACCTTGTCTTTTCCCTTTCTGGAAACTATTGTCTGATGCTAAAATTTTAGTCACACTGTTTTTGTCCTCTCAGATTATTGGGTGAGACAGAAATAGCAACACACTCACAGAATACTAATTTAGAGATTGTTGATGGACTCTAGTTAAAATAATTCAACTTGAATTATGACTGAACTCATGAAAACACTAACATTTCAAACACTCATGGAACATTGCACAGTTGGCTGTAGTAATTAATAAGCATAGAATTAATTATTAGAATCTGCAAGCTATAAATTCTTCATCAAATAAAGACAGAATTAAGGCATATGTTAACTTTCTGATGTGTTTTGGTACAGTGGTTCCCAGCTCTGGATGCATATAAGAACTAACTGGGACACTATTTAAAAACACATATTCTTAATCTCTACCTAAAATTTACTAAAATGAGAATCTTTTGGGGAGAAATTTTAATGCGTCTTGGGTCTTGATGGTCAGCTAAACTGGAAATCACTGATTTCTAATGCAGCTATACTCCTTCCTTTAAGTGAATTCCAGGAAGTCATGTTACTCAGAGATGTGACATTGGCAGAGCAGAAGTCAACTTTACTGGTAAGTCCAGAGAGTTATCTTGTATGTCCCCATAATCCTAGCCCCAGGTAGTTCTACCCTCTGCATCCTTTGTTTCCACTTGACATCTTTTCAGATAATCTTCCTGTATCAGAGCTTATCCCATCAAGTTTAAGAAGAGAGACAATGGCTCCACAGAAGACATCCAGATGGCCAATGGACACATGAAAAAATGTTCAACATCACTCATCATCAGGGAAATACAAATCAAAACCACAATGAGATAACACCTCACACCTGTCAGAATGGACAACATTAACAACTCAGCCAACAACTGATGTTGGCGAGGATGCGGAGAAAGAGTATCTCTTTTGCATTGCTGGTGGGAATGCAGACTTGTGTAGTCATTCTGGAAAGCAGTATGGAGGTTCCTCAAAAAATTAAAAATAGAACTACCCTACGACCTAGTAATTGCACTACTAGGCATTTATCCATGGGATACAGGTGTGCTGTTTTGAAGGGACACATGCACCCCCATGTTTATAGCAGCACTATCAACAATAGCCAAAGTATGGAAAGAGCCCAAATGTCCACCGATGGATGAATGGAAAAAGAAGATGTGGTATATATATATGCAATGGAGTATTACTTGGCAATCAAAAAGAATGAAATCTTGCCATTTGCAACTACATGGATGGAACTGGAGGGTATTATGCTAAGTGAAATTAGTCAGTCAGAGAAAGACAAAAATCAAATGATTTCACTCATATAAGGACTTTAAGAGACAAAAAGATGAACATAAGGGAAGGGAAACAAAAATAATATAAAAACAAGGAGGTGGACAAAACAAAAGAGACTCTTAAATATGGAGAACAAACAGAGGGTTATTGGAGGGGTTGCAGGACAGGGGATGGTCTAAATGGGTAAGGGGCATTAAGGAATCTACTCCTGAAATCATTGTTGCACTACATGCTAACTTAGATGTAAATTAAAAAAAAATAAATTAAAAAAAAAAAGAGAGAGAGAGATAATGGTTCTTCTCCACACCCAAAGTCTTGGGTGATTTGAGAGGGGAGAGCCATATTCCATTTGGCTGCGGAATATTCAGGAGATGGAAGTGAGAGAAGCACCACGTGACAGAAACTGCCTATGTTCTAGCCTCTTGGGCTTTTTTTCTGTCTTCAACCAGGACCACTTGCATTCGTGCCTATAGCTTCAGCCCCACCCTACTCATTAAGACCAATTTGATCTTGGATGTGAAAAAAATTGAGCTTTAACCCAACCTTGAGGGCATCTCTTCCAGCCTAGCCTTGATGTTGTGATCTGCCTCTGATAACCAGTTTTCAGCCTCCCTCTACATGTTAGAGTCTCTATCTTGGCAACCTGCCTGATACTTCAGTCTTTCCAGGTCACGTTTTTCATAGAGTGGTATGAGAAATCCTTCACTGGGATCTTGTGAGGTACCTCTCAAAAATGCAGGGGGATGGGCTAAATGGGTGATGGGTATTAATGATGGCACTTGTGATAAGCACTGGTGTTTTATATAAGTGATGAATCCCTAAATTCTATTCCTGAAACTAATATTGTATTATACTGTATGTTAACTAACTAGAATTTAAATAAAACTTGAAGCAAACAGACAAAAAATGCAGTTTAGGAGCCATTATGTCAGAATTTCTAGGACTGGAGTCCAACATGTGCATTGAAAACTAAGTGGGTAGTCAGGACTTTATCTGGAGAGTCTTACTTATTCTTTAATACAGAAATCCTGGAATTCCATACATGTCTCTGTAGCTTATGTTTCTAGTTATTTTCACTATCACTCTGACTTTTGGGTGAAAGTGTAGTATAACACAATATTTGTGTGTTTCTCTTTTAGCAGAAACATCCATAAGATATCACCCCAAAATATGGCTGGGAGTGCATTGTCCATACACAGTATTTGGTTGCAGGACATTTTGATGTGCTGATCAAAAAATATGTTTTGTATTGCATTTTTGGAGAAAGTAATTGTGTTTCCAACCATACCTATCCAGAAATATTACAAAATGCAACTCACTCTATGAAGGGCAATTAATTTTTATTGTAATTATTTATAATCGTCATTAAGAGCAATTAATATGATATATTACTTCTAGTAATTTAAATGACTATAATAATAGTAGTAACATCTGGAATTTTCAAGGTACCTTTTATTTAAAAGGCCCAAATATTATGAAAAAGAATGAGTTAGTTTTGTAAAACATTTCCTAGGTGTTCTTCTAGTTACTTATTTACAAGAAATATATATTCACCTACATGCTACCTATGTGGTGAAGAAATTGTTCTCTCAAAGCCAAATATAAATTAGGATAAGGGCTTTATTTTATATCAGATCAAATAGCTGTAACATATCTTGACAAGCACTACTAAGAACTAATGAAATTATATTATTACAAAAACAATCAGATCTGACTCCAGCAAACCCCACTTACAGCAATATTTAACTTATGTAGCAAAGCTAACATTTCTGCAAAATATCCTTGCACCAAGGCTGACGTGAGTTAGAATTGGTAAATCACAATAGGAATTCAGCTATAAGGCACAAATTAGAGGTGATTTATTTAGAGGCTTTAAATCTGAAAAGGAGTTTTAAAGTTGACTCTATGTAAAGGATGTTCCTGTTTTTATGAATGCTAATTACCAAAAATTATAACATAATTCATCTGCATTGTCACTGAACTGCCTAGGGGTAACTCATAAGTTTTCTCCCTTAAATGAGTGTGTTAGTGTAGCATGCAACAATCCCAAAAGTGAATGAGGCCAGTTTTTTTCAAATAATGGTTTGGATTATAAAGAGAGATGGTGAGATTCTTCCAAATATGTTTGATGAATTTTTTAATAATGATAGTAATAATCATAATCATAATCATAATATTTCAAGTATCCCACAAAATAATTTCTTTGTAGCTGTGTTGCATTATATCCACTTATATATATACATATTATGTATATATAATATATATGACTAGGTATAATAGTAGATAGGCAGTTTTTTTTTTGATAGAGTGGAAACGGTTCTCTAGAAGAATTGGGAGAATCATATATAATTTTTGTAATCTTTTAAAAGCACCATTGTTTTGTCCTTGAGATATGTTTTTTAATACTTAGGATCTTCTGCAATAGGATTTTCTTCAATCGTATAAGTCAGAGACCCCCACTTGCAATGACTATATTACTCAGGAAGATCTGTATTATGATATTCAATGCTTTATTTAAAGAGGAAGGATCTGAAAAAGAATAGTTCCAGAAAACCTGATGTATGTTTAAAGACCAGCAGGTGCACTGTACAAATGTATCAAGTCTGAAAGAACATGATCATTGCCTCTGAAATGTCAAATGAGCAGTCCCTGATGGTGGCATTGGTGGAGACCTCCCCATTTGTTTATCTATTTGTTCCTCAAGTATTTATTGGCATTGACCATGTGCAAGGTACTGTGCTGGGTGTAAGGGCTACAAAGGCAAGCAAGCAGTTTTCCCTTCAAGGAGTCCATAGACTAGAGAGAGAGAGAGAGACATATTAATTGATACTTCAGCACCAGATGGGACATGTGATACAGGATTGTGACTGAGTACAGACCTGAGAGCCACATCACCAGTGTTTGAATCTTCCTCTGTCATTAATTAATTGTATGAGGTCAGGGAAGTTATTTAGTCTCTTTCCTCAGTTTCACCCTCTGTAAAATGGGGATTTCCTCCCAATGGTTTTTTGTGAAAATTAAATGAATTAATATATAGGACATATTCATGTAGTTAAACCATATTATTAGGTTGAACCATACAAAATTGCTGTTTTGTGGTCAAATACTGTTGAATAAACAACATACATCAAGTTCTAAGTGTGAAACATTAATAAATTGGAGTTCATCAAATGTAAACACTTCGACTCATCAAAATATAGTATTTGAGTGTGAAAGGTAACACACAGATGGAGAAAGAGTGTCGACAGTGGTGAGGCACCACTGATGGCCTTGAAAGAGATTCAAAAGTTTTATGCAGTCTACCAAAAACAGGCAGGGATACTATTCCATGTAATGTCACCTCCATCAACCCAAGGCAAACAGGTCAGTTTTGGAAAGAGTCCCAAGTCAGTAATCCAGCGACAGCTTCTGCATTAGAGATGTAGAGTCCTTTGGTTTGTGCTCAGTCTCTCTTTCCATGCCCAGTGTGTTGATGGTCAGGTTGTAGTGATCAGGGTGGTATAGGCTTGGCCAACAGCTTGATCCTAGGCAATCTCATCAGAGAGCAGACTTTTACAGGGGTCACCTACCTGAGGGACCTACACATTTTGACTAGCAGCCATTATTTGTCTCCATAGTCCTCAGTTCCAAAGAGGGGTATCTTTAACCTGCTAGCCTTATTGTCCAGGTGGCAGATGAAATAAGTAATTGGCAATAAAACAAGAGTCAGTAAAAATATAACAAGGTTCATCAAGGAGAATAGTGTTTAGAGTTCTGAAAATGGCTTGGGTTCTGCCCACCACTTCCAATTTTCTTCTGCATAGCTGATGCTGACCTTGAATAGTCGGAGTAGGCCAGCGGGCACCATCATGTTTTAGCTTAGCTGAACTACAGTGAACTAGGCCCACGTTTTTAGAAAAAAAAAATTCTTCCCCTGGAGATAGCTACCACCTTTCCATGTAAAGCCAAGATGTCACAGGTATCATTTCCATTTGGCCAGGAAGATTTATGGGCCCTTCCCACTTTGTTATTGAGTCTGAGTTCACCTACCCTAAAATGTGAATTTCATGTAGGAGTCATAAGGCCTTTATTTGTGGGATGTTCAGATGTCAGGTGTCCAGAAAAACCCAGAAACAAATTAATAGCTGCTTTTCAAAAGGAGTAACTGGTGGCCATGTCGGGGATAGCCCCAGGGGAACCTCCAGATAGAGGCTGCCTCCCTTTGCCTGTGAATCCAACAGGTAAAATCATTCTCTTATACCTCAGAATATGACCTTATTTGTAGATAGTGCTGTTACAGGGGTAATCAAGTTCAAGATAGGCTTTAATCCAATACGACTGGTGTCCTTAAAAAAGGTGAAATTTGGACACAGAGGCACACATATAGGGAAAATGATAAGAGACATGGAGAGAATACAGCCATCTACAAGCCAAGGAGAAAAGCCTGGAATAGATTCTTGCCCCATAGTCCCCAGAGAAACAGCCCTGCTAATACTTTGCTTTTGGACTTCTTCCAGCCCCCACAACCATGAGAGAATAAATTTCTGTTGCTTATGCCACCCAGATTGTGGTATTTTGTTACAATAGTCCTCACAGATGAATAGATCCTGGAAATTTGACTTTCTTCAGAAAATCTCTCCAAGAGGGCCAAACTTCCCATATCGTAGCTGCTATCCATTGCAAAACAACTCTGGAGGTCTTTCACTTTTATTGCAAATGAATCTAAGGTTGCCATAATAGACTGTAGGAAGGAATTGAGCCTTAAGATATTTTCCATTAATCAGCATTACACACCCCAGTCCTCTTGTCACCCAAGGGAAGTCACTGAATTTTTTTACAGGTCAGCTGCTATCTGTCTCAGACGGTCACAAATTCCCCTCCTTTCATGCTCAGTATGGGCATATGTCTCTAGCTATTATTGGAAAGGGGTAGAATCTTCTTACAGTGGTGTGTGTCACACGTAAGTACCAGATTAACAGAGAAACGTGCCTCCTGGAGGAGGGGTAACAACATCTGGGAGAGCTGTCATTGAACTTACTTCCTGGTACTGCTTCTGTACCCATTTCCCCATTTCTGTTTCATTCACAGGCGATAAAGTGGAGGGCCATTCACTGCCCACTGGAGTGTACATTTTTTTAATGTCTTTTGCCAATTTCCATGGGCTTTTCTCATGTCCTATGAATAGACCCTCACGGCCTTCATCCTTCCATTTCAGAAAGCTGGATCTTTGTCAGTATCCCACTCTTGGGCCTTCCTCCTACTTCAGGCTCCTGTTTTACAGGATTGTTTGGTGGCCTTCTCATCACTTCCTGCAACTGTCTCCTGTCACTGTTCCATATTTTAATCATCTGGCATTCATTTAATTTTGATTTGATTGATATTCACAAGCATACATTTTGCCTTGAACATGACTTCGATGGGATGTTGGACATACAAGCACAGTATCCTTGTAGATAATTTGGCTTATGATTATTATTTGTAACTCCCTATGTATCATGGCATTACTTGGTCTCTTGATTATAGTTATGATGATTATCTCTTTCTAATTAAAATCTTTGGTTTAATATGTTAATCTCATCATGAATGATTCCTTTTAAAGTAAATGTATAACAAATAATCACTTTGATACTATTAGTCACTTCTATATATTATTGTTCTTCTTAAGTTTTCTTCCACAACAGATGCTGTGACATGATTTGTGGGTAATTTCCTTAATATTTCTTCTCCTTGTCCTATGAAGACCTATGACTATAAGCAATATTTTATAGTGTGTGTATGTGTGTATATGTTTTAAGCGCATAGTTATCGTTTGGTCTAGAAATGTGTGTTATAGCAAGGAGCAGAATTTATTTGTCAGTGAGTGACTTTGGATAGATGATCAAGTTTACTAAAAGATTCTATGGGCTATTTATTGATAGCTTTGAACACATCTCTTAGATTCTAAGTGTAATACTATAATTTTATATTAATTACTTTTTAAATTTTGATGTAATTATAGATTCATATACAATTGTGTACCCTTCGCCCAGTTTTCCCCAGTGGTAACCTTTCTCATTGATAAAGTACAATATCACAGCTAGGATCTTGATACTGCTACAGTCAAGATACAGAACAATATCATCACCACAGGAATCTTTTATGTTGCCTTTTCTGTCCATACCCACCTCTTTCCTGCCCTGCTTCCACACCCTGATCCCTGGGAAGCACTCATCTGTCTTTTTCATAATTTTATCACTTCAAGAATGTTATATCAATGGAATTATAAAGTATGTAACTTTTGGGATTGGCTTTTTTCACTCAGCATAAATTCTCTGGAAATCCATCCAAGTTGTTGTATTTATTGATAGTTCATTCCTTTTTATTCTGAGAAATATTTCATGGTATGGGTCTAGTACAGTTCGTTTAACCATTTACTCTTTGAAGGATATCTGAGTGTATTTCCAGTTTGGGGTTATCATGTATAGATTTGCATTAAAACCTACCTGGGCTTTTGTTTCATTCAAGTATGATGAGGCCAACAGATCAGGAGACATTGCCATTGAAAAACTCCTTGTTACTCATAGTTCCCGTGAGGACAGGAGCACACCATGCCTGTAGGGTCACATAAGAGAACACTAAGGTCAGCTGCAGGCAGGGAGAAAGAGCTGGGAAACTACAGAAAGGCCTTTACTGTAGTTTTCATGGGAAGGAATAAGCAAGGTAATTTAAGCAATGAACCCGGTTAAGACTGGCTCATTTGAATAATTTTAGTGGGCTCCAGGCTGCAGAGTCAGCTTGATGCCTGGCCCCACCAGAGAATAGAGTCTCAGAAGTGTTAAGAGCAGCACTTACGGCAGGTCAGAGATTTGGGCTTTGGATTGGTTTGTTTGCACAATAAAAGGCAGGCTTCTGGGAAAGTGCTCTGCTACCTCTAGGAATCTACAAACTTAACCACCCATGGGAGGGTCAGTCCTTCCCCAGGCAGCAAAGCTCCAGATGTCAGAACATCAGATACAGAAACTAGAAAGTATAGTTAACACAGCAGTCCCCCCTTATGCGTGGTTTTGCTTTTCCTGGTTTCAGTTACCTAAGGTCAAGCACGGTCTGGAAGCAGATGATCCTCCTTCTAAAGTACAGCCATAAGGTCAATGGTAGCCTAACGCTTATCATAGTGCCTGTGTCATTCACCTCATTTCATCCTGCCATGTAGGCATCTAATCATCTCCCAGCATCACAAGAAGGTGAGTACAATGCAATAAGATATTTTGAGAAACCACATTCACGTAACTTTTGTCGTAGCATGCTGTTATAGTCATTCTATTTTATTATTAGTTATTGTTGTTAATCTAACTATACCTAATTTATAGATTACACTTTATCATAGGCATGTAGTATAGGAAAAGCATCCTACATATATAGTTTTTTATACTATTTTTGATACTATGATCTTGGAACATAACCCTTGTGGATGAGGGGGACTACTATATGAAGTTTTGGTGTAAATTTAAGTTTTCATTTCTTGGGCTTAAATACCCAGGACTATAAATGTTGGATCATATGGTAGTTGCCTGTTCAGGTTTATAAGAAACTGCCCAACTATTTTCCAGAGAGGGTGAACAATCTTACATTGCCACCAGAAATGTAGGAGTGATTCAATTTCTCCAAACCTATAGACTTTGGGAACGATATTGTTATTTGGGTTATTGACATTTCAGGCTTTATTTAACGTGTTTTTTATTGGGTGAATGTAATCTGCAGTACACTGAGCTGGGAACAATGAAAGATCCAAAGGTGAACAGGAAGCTGACTTTGCTCCAGGAGCCTTTATCCCCCAGTGGAAGTAAAGCTGTAAACAATAAACAAGAAAGAATAAAAATAGGTGGCACCTGGAGGTTCAACCAACATACAGTGTAGGTGTGGTGGAAGGGGCCATTAAATCTGAGGGTGTCAGTGGGAGGCCTGATGTAGGTGGCAATTTCTGAGCAACTATTGAAGAGTAAGTGTAATTGGAAAGGTAAAAAGAAAAAAAAATGTAAGAAGGCCACCCAGCATTGAAAATATTTGTGTGCCGGTAGTACTAGGAGTGCTCTGACTCGGGCATGGTGGGAGGGATCCAGCAGTTCAAGAGAGAAACAGCCTTGAAGGAAGATCAGGAGTAAACCCAAATGACATGAGCTGGACCTCATTTGGTACCTAATGAGAAGTTGCTGAAGTTGGAGAGGATGGATACTACCTGGTCTGCATTTTAAGATATTGATGATGTCATATTGAAAACTTATGAGATGGAGAGATGTGAGAAGCTACCATGGTAGTTGAGGTGAGAGACGCTGAGAGCAAGAGCTCATTGTGTCTTTGTGGTACTTTCTTTCATTGTTTTCAAGTCTGCAAATAATGCATGTTCCTTACAAGAGTCAGACAATAATGGAATGAACAAAAGTCACCCAGAGTGTCCTTACTTGGAAATGACCATAGTAAACATTTTGTAATATTTGTTTAAGATTTGGTTGCAATCTGTATCTGCATGTATGTATGCATGTATATGTCGTTCTGAGCAGATATTGGTCATGCTATGTGTAATGTTTATTTTCCCATCTACAGTATATTATGTCATCCTTTTAGATTTATAAATGTATTTACTCAGGATCACTTGACATTCTTTCTATTGTATGGGGATATCACAACTTAATCAACCTCTCCCTACTAAAGGATATTTAGGTGTTTTTGTTTTGTTTTGTTTTTCTATTTCTAGTAGTGTTCTTTTATTTTTTTTATTATTATTTTTTTAATGTTTATTTATTTTTGAGACAGAGAGAGACAGAGCATGAATGGGGGAGGGTCAGAGAGAGGGAGACACAGAATCCGAAATAGGCTCCAGGCTCCAAGCTGTCAGCACAGAGCCCGACGCGGGGCTCGAACTCACAGACTGCGAGATCATGACCTGAGCCAAAGTCGGCCGCTTAACCGACTGAGCCACCCAGGTGCCCCTAGCAGTGTTCTTTTAATTCAAACACTTTACAGATTTGGAATCAAATATAAAATTCAGTATCTGTGGTTTTCCTCTCTTGTTTGTGCCCATGGAAGAAGGAGTGGGGCCTCCAGATAAAACATGCTGAGATGCTCAACACCACTTTGTACTGGCATCACACGTCAAGTAGCCTTGCCGCATCTCTCAAACTCTGAAAATAGCATGGCTTAGATTGAATTAGAGGCCAAGAAAGCCGGTGCTTTTCTGGTTGCTACAAGGTCTACTCAAGGTCTTTTGACCTAGATTGAATTTCCAAAGCTGAAATGTGCATTAAGTTATCCAGGGATCTTTTTACAAATGAAGGTGCTAAGGACCAACTACAAAAGATTGTGATTTACTAGTTCTGAAGTAGAGTCAGGAGACTATATATTTTTTTATTCTTCCCCAGGTATTCTGATAAACAGCCAAGGTAAAAACCATGGTTCTGGGCCTCTCTTTCCCCTCTGGCACGGCTCCCTCCACTGGCTATGAGTTTACTAAAGTGGTGCTAGAATATTTCATGCTGGGGGCATGGCTGAGTGATGGTGGTGTGAGCTGCTCCTTTATTGGGAGGTTTGGTGTCTTCAGCTGGAAGGGAGCCAGACTCCTGCTGACCACCAGCAGGTTGAGGGCAGAGATACTTTTGAGATGGCAAGTTTTTATAAAAACCTTTAAATCTGGGACTGGGTTTTAAATAATATCCTACCAGGTGTTGAACTGCTGTTTTCCCAAATTATTTACTGATCCGTCTAATTGGGTGGTGAAGGCAACAACATCCCTATCAGGAGACGGTAAAAATGGATATCTGGGTGGACAGGACTATCCCTTCTCTGAGCCCATGTTTTACATGGGTGGGGTTAGTACTGTGATTCTGAAGGAAGACAAGATAAAAGCATCTCAGAGTAGGGGCAAAAAGGCACAGATGAGAAGGCTCAGGTTGCTGAGGGCAGACTTTGCCTACTGGATTCTTCTCCTGGGAAGGCTGTTCCAAGGACATTGACCCAAGTATCACATAAGAAGGTCTGTAGATGTGTGGTCTCTACACCATCAACAGAAACTGTGCCATCACTGGACACTGCACAGAGTTCCAGGGTATGTGCCTTCCCCCCCATGCCTGCCTCCTTTAGTCATCCCTGCCAGCTCAGAGTAGAGATGCGTATTCCTTACTCCTAACCTTGCCCATGTTTCTGTTAGGATGAAGGTATTCTATAGATATCTCTGTAATCAATCTTTGCCCTATACCTCAAGTTCTGCCTACTTTCTTGGGTCTGTATGAAAATCTAACCCACATTTGCTCCTTGATAATGGCTTCTCTTGGCTAAAGAAGCATCTCCTTCTCTACGGCCCAGAACCAGCCCCAGTCTTTTCCCATTTCCATCACAAGGGCTGACATTTTCTTCTATGTGCAAAGAGAGGGATAGAGCTTTCACTTCCAACTACATACTTCTCCATAAACCTCAAGCAAATTGCTCAGCACAGGTTAATTTTCCCAGTCTCTAAAGAAAAATCTTAGCATCTTACCAACACTTACTGACACATTGAAAGCATCAGATTAAAATCAAATGGTCAGTTATGCTTTAAAAAATGGAGAGGATCCGCAGCATCAATATTCATCTCACAAAATCTGTGTGTCAATAATGTGGCATAAAAAACAAAGTTATTGCAAAAAAGGATGTTGTTACAAGAGAGGATCGATATATCTTGTTTGGGAAATCAACACTGTGACTTCACCTCATCATTTATAATGTATTAGCTAAAAGGTCTAAACTGTCTCAATCAGGAGACACGCCTTGAATTCTCTGCATGAGGATTTGATGTAAGTAATGATAGCACTCATTTATTATGTACTATATCTAGATATTTTGCTTAAGTCACTCTCATTTAATTCCACAACATCCTTGGAAGGGAAATCCTAACATCCATTTTAGAGAGGAGGAGATCTCAAAGAGAACCTCTGGTCAGAATCAACACTAATCAAAAGAAGTTTCCTGGGGCCCTCTATTTGCCCAGCACCCTCCCCGAGGTTCACTCATTTACACAGCTCCAGACTTCTCAGAGTTTTCACTCAGTGTGGCTGCTCCTGTATTACTTTTCTCTTATTCTTTTCTTTCTCTTTACTTAGCTGGCAATGTCTAAGGCAGGTCAATCGGTTACCGTAGACCTGGTCATCATGGCTGTTGTAGTGGTTGGTGGAGAGGTGGATGCAAGGTTTAAAATATAAACACATCCCTCCCCCCATACACGCTCAAAATAGGTAATGAGGGACAAAGGTTGATTTGACAAATCTAAATGCCCAAAAAGAGACGTGTATTTATAGGCTAATAGTGAATACCAGGATAGTTCCATTCTCACACTTAGCCTGTTATATTTTAGAAGGTTAGACACTCTTTTCAATTAAATCAAGCATACAGAGAAGCATCTCAATAGCATTTTAAAGATATATAAAAACAAACTATAAAAAATTGAATTTATTTTCCATTCCTTCCATCCACTCTTAACGTTGTGGCATATATTTTATTTTTTAAAAATATTTATTTGTTGTGAGAGAGACGGCATGCACAAGCAGGGGAGGGGCAGAGGAAGGTGGACAGAGAGGGAGAGAGAGAGAGAATGCCAAGCAGTCTCCAGTGCTGTCAGTGCAGAGCCTAATAGAAAAAAAATGCTAATAAATTGCTAATGCTAATGAATCATGAATCATGAAGTCATGACCTGAGCCGAAATCAAGAGCTGGATGCTCAACTGACTGAGCCACCACCCAGGGGCCTCTTGACATATATTCTAAAGAGGGACAGAGACAGAGACAAGGAGGGAGAGACAGATAGACAGGAGTAGAAAAACAGACGTAAAAATTTCATAAAATAGAGATCATAGATTATACATATTTGTCTTTTTTTTCAGTTATGAATATTTTCCCATGTCATCACCCTTTGAAAATATTTTTTTTAATTTACTTATTTTGAGAGACAGAGAATGTACACACAAGTGCAGGGGAGGGGCAGAGAGAGAAGGGGAGAGAAAATCCCAAGTAGGATCCATGCTCAGCACAGAGCCCTGTGTGGGGCTTGATCTCACAACTGCAAGATCATGACTTTAGCCAATATCAAGAGTTGGACACTTAACTGATGGAACCACCCAGATACCTAAAAACATGTTTTCAATGACCTAATAATATTCCATTATATGAGTAAGCAATTTAATGATTGCCCAATTTGGAATTATTTACATTATTTCAAACCTTTAAAAATTTTTTCTATTATAAATAATACTTCAATGGACATTCTTAAATATGTATTCTCATCCACATTTTGAACTTTTCCTGTATAATAGAATCCTAGCCATGTAATTATGGCTTTTTGGCTTATTTTAGATGTAAAATTTCATAAAATAGAGATCATAGGTTATACATATTTGTCTATTTTTTTCAGTTATGAACATTTTCCCATGTCATCATCCTTGATAAATGTTATACAATTGTTTTTCAAGAATTTGGTGCTAATAAATACTTCTATAACCAATGTTTAAGAATGACTTACATATATTATTTTAAAAAATTGACAAGGATGAACAATATTATGTAATAATTTTACATTTTATTTCTTTAATTACTGAGGTTGAATACTGCCTACAAATTTATTAGCAATTATGTATTTATTGTAAATTATCTGCTCATGTCTCAAGTCACTTTTCTAACAGATTTTCTTCCCTTTGGTTCTTTGGCCATCAACATTGTTGCAGGGTTTTTTTTTGTTTTTTTTTTTTGCCAATTTATAATTTGTCTTTTAATTCTATTTAATAATAATGTTAAGGTAAACTAAAAAGTTAAATGTAAAATAAGTGAAATCAAGAAAACCCTAAGTAAATTTTGAACTGCTATTAGATAGTGGAGAATTTAAGTGAAAAAGTAATAAAAGAAATAATGAAGAGGAAGATCAAATGTAGACCATTTGCTTTTCAAAACAATTTCAAAAAATAATATGTGATAAGCAATTATAGAACTGAACATAAAATATAATTACCATTTTTGAGAAACAAATATGTCATATCAAATGATTTTTCAAATTAGTTATATCAGTTTGTATTCCCACACTGGGAAACAATTGTAATAGTGAATCAGTTACATATTCAAGAGTGTTCATAGCAGTGTGAACTGCAATAGTCAAAAACTGAAAAAAAAAATCACATATCCATTAAACAGGGGAATGGGAAATATACATTTTCATATGCGTGGACACTATAGAGTAGTGAAAATGAATTAGCTAGAGCCATACACATTTACCATGTGTGAATCCCATAAATATAATGTAAAACAAAAGAAAGCAAGATATACAGAACACATACAGTGTGATTCCATTTATATAAAGTTCATGCACAACTAAACAGTAAATTGCTGGGGACACATATATATGTCATAAAACTATAAAGAAAAGCCAAAAAAAATGATAAACACAAAATGCTATTGTTTAGATTACTGCTTCTCAACCCTGGCTGCACTTTAGAAGCAACTCGGGAGCTTTTAAAAAAAATATTGATGCCCAGAACCCAGCCCAGAACAATTAAATTAGAATCACTTTATTCAATGGCTTAGCTAAGACTTACAGTAAACAAATACTTAGTGCATCATTGAGAAAATTAGGGTCATCCTTTCTCAGTACCTCAAGGTCTTTGCTTCTGCAATTATTTCCTTTCTCTCCTGCAGCATTAATTTTTTCCTCACTGTTGGGTTTCTCTCTTTGGCATCTGCACATGCCTTAATATTAGCCATCTTAAAAGAAACAATAAAACAAAGAAATAAAAAAAAACAGTCCCTTGACATTGTGTTTTCCACCTTCCATCTACTAACCTATTTTTTTTTTCTCTGCTTTCATAGCTATTGTCCTGGAAATAGTTGTCTACGCCTCCTTTTTCTACTTCCTTACTTCCCCGTCTTCTCAGCACACGTTACCAGGTGCATTTCTCCAGAACTGCTCTCCTATATTTTTCATAAAGATCAGCTGCAATGACCTCTGTGCTACCAGACCTTTATCCATTTTTGATTTCATCATGTTTAACCTCTCAGTGGCATTTGACAAAGTTTGTCACATCCTCTTGCTTTTCCTCCTACCTATTACTTCTTGTGCTTGGTTTCTCTTTCTCATGACCTCAAAGTGTTGGCTTAGGCCACAGTTTAGTCCCTGGCTCTGTTCTTAACTATCTTGTTCTTCATCCTGAGACCCTGAGAGATATTTCACTAGATGTAATTCTGGGCTCAGTCAAGACCTTTATTTCCTTAGATAAGCTCGTCTCATTCTGTGCCTTTAAATATAATTTACAGGTTGTTGGCTTCCAATTGTTTATCTTGATGGCTTTTCTGAACTTGGACTTCCTTAGATGAGCTCGTCTCATTCTGTGCCTTTAAATATAATTTACAGGTTGTTGGCTTCCAATTGTTACTCTGATGGCTTTTCTGAACTCGGACTAGAATATTCAATTGCCTATTCCACATATATATCCTAGTACCCAAAATAGTACTTGATTTCAACCCTAAATTAATTTCTACCATTCACTTGGTTTCTTAGGACAACAACAGGGACATCCAATTTTTCAGGAAGTTTTTGTAGATGGGCCTTCAAGTCAGAAAATGAGCCAATCACTTTCGCCATATTTACTGCTACTGTCTTAATGTAAGACATGTCTCAGATAATGCAAAAGTCTCATGAGTGTTCTTTCTGCTTTCGTGATTCATCCTTTTCTAGTCTTCCTAAAGCAGCTTGGTCCTTTTAAAATATAATTCGGATTATGTGTCTCTCATTTAAAAACCTCCAGTAGGGTCTCATAGCTATGCTCACCATGGCCTAGGAGGAGGAGATACAAGATATGGTCATTGTCCACACCTCTGATGTCATTTCTTACCCCTTACTTTGGTTGTGAGGCTTCAGACCCACTCCCCTTCCTACATCCCTCGGAAATGCATGGCCCCTTTAGTCTCATTGTCTGAGTGACAGTTCTTTCCTCTTAAACTCTGTGTTGGCTGGCTCCTTCCAGTAATTTTATTCTCAGCTCAGATGCTATCTTCTCCTCAAGGGGACTTCCTTAATCATTCCAACTCAAGCGTGTTTGCTCCAATCCACATTCATACTCACTCTTTATCACATTAGCTTGTTTTCTGTCTTTATTAAAGTATCACTAAGTGTATTTATTTGTGTATCTATATAGTCTCTTCTCTGCTTCATTAGAATATCAGGTCCCCAAAGGTGGGGACTTTGTGTTAGTCTCTGCTGTAAACTTAATATTTAGTTCAATGCCTGACAAGTGGTAGGGTCACAATAAATATTTAGAATGGAAAAATAAATAATAACTCAAATTTTCTACTTTTTATGTATGAGTGTCTATGTTTTATGCTTAGTTGGATACATTTTTTTCAATTTTATTTGCAAACTTTCTTGACCATTACATAAAATGATAGGAGTCACAGTTCATTTCCCGAATATGAAATATTTGATTTGCTCCTCTATTCTTTCTTCATAGAAAAAAACACGACTGAGGAAATGTTCTTAAAACTATTTTTCCTGTCTCTGAGGCCACACCTTTCACCTATAAATACACCTGCCTATGCATTTCCCTGCTTCTAGCTTTTGCCACTAACTCCAACCTGTGTATTGCCTAGCGCTCTAGACTCCCAGATGTTTGTCATTTACTTGTCACCCTTGCTACACTTTTCTGCTTCCCCCAAACGTTACCTTTCTCTTCATTATCCTTCATGACTTTTGTATGCTCTGTACAAACATGTATTCTGTTAGCATCTCTCTAAGGTTTGAAAATAATGGCACATCATCGGAAGCATCAGAAGCAACTCTCCTATCTGACTTCCCCAGCCTTTGCCAGCATGAACCCATTTTTTGAAAGAAAGCTTAGGAGGTTGATGCTGACAATTGGAAACAGATGGCCTGCAGACACCATGAGATATTTCACTGGATGTAATTCTGGGCTTAATCAAGATCTTAATTAACAGCATTGTTCTTATTTATTATACAATTGTCATTATGTGCTATCACGCTGATTGTGCATTATAAACGGGCAGTTCTTTGGGTGAACAGTTCACTTGAGTATAACTTGCGCAAAATACAAAATGTTATTTTAAAATATAAGTGTACCTAATTTAAATGTTCCTGAAGTGAATTAAATGGTGATTTTGTGCTGTTCTTAAAAGAAAGGATTTACACCTACACTGTAAATTATAAAGCAAGCTGCAGTGTTCTTAGCATCCACTTCACACTGTTTCTGTTAAGAATTCCCAGAAAGACTGCTTAGAATATACTAGCTATTAAGTGAGTTACAGAACATTCTAAAGGATTTTATGATACCACAGAGAAATAAAAATAAAACACAAAATATATGTTTAAATTATAAAAAATGTTATTTCAAAAATTAAAATTAGGATTTATCTGATGGTTCATTCTTCATACTAATGTAGGATTTCTGCCTCTATTCCCTGGTGAATGCTTCAAAAGGCAACGTTGCATGGTACAAAGTGTCTTTTTCTGGGTGGCTGAGTCCAAAATGTCAAAAGACCAAATGTCACCCTGGACTCAAGTATTTGTGATATTTGGAAGGAAAAAAACCCTGTCATTAAGCTAAAATAGTATTACATTACCATGAAAATAAAAATAGTACTGCAATAAATCACAAAAGAAGAGATATATTATTCTTGCTTTTTTTGTATTTTAAATAAAGTAGGCATGAATTAGAGTAATGCTTCCTGGTTTCTTATAGAATGATGAGAAAAGAGTCATTCCTCTGAAATCATTCTCTACCTCTCCTGACCTGCAGGCCTTCGTCCCAATGTTAAAGTCTTGCTCTGACTTCAAGGCCATGAGTAATGACACTTCAGGCCCCTTGGCCACTGCAACTGATGACTTCTCAGATTTATCCTTTGGAAATCTTCTTCCTCTTTGTCCCTCCTCCTTACCTTTATTTGTGAACAATAATTTTATTTCCCTTTCTTGGCATTTACTACAGTGTGTCCATATTATTCATTATCTGATGGGACCCTTCAGGGCAGGCACTATAGTTATTTGTTTTGGTATTAAATTTGCCACGATAGGATTTGCTTCTTGTAGGTGCTCCCTGAAAATTTGAATTGAATTACATGCATTTCATTATGATTTGCTTCCAACAAACTCTCACCACATTCAAGGAATTCTATAACTCTTGACTTAGAGCTTTAGCAATGAATTAAACAATAATAATTACTGAGTGAGTTTTAAGTTCGAAATACTAACACCTGTGGAAAAGGAAAGACGTCAAATAAATTATGAAGTCTGTAGCCATGATGGGAAAAACGTGAAGGTATAATGAACTTTACACAAAACAATAAATAGCAAAACACATTTTTGTTTTCCAAAGTGGTAGGATTAAGAAAAAAGGAATGGGCTCTTTCATTCTGTTCAGGACTTACAACTGGCATAGAAATTTTAAGTAAAAATCCTCTAAAAAAGCCACACAACCATAATATATTTATAGAAGATACAGATCATTTGAAATATATGCTGTATGAAGGTAGCAATGTTTTAATTTTTTAAATGTA
Source organism: Panthera onca (assembly GCF_046562875.1). Classification (NCBI taxonomy): domain Eukaryota; kingdom Metazoa; phylum Chordata; class Mammalia; order Carnivora; family Felidae; genus Panthera; species Panthera onca. The sequence goes on along the minus strand of NC_138347.1, from coordinate 88,829,845 downwards.
GATAATTTCAAGCATACAAGTAGAGTGAGTATGTATATACAAAAAGTTTTCTATTCTTTTCCTTTACTATCAAAATTTAGGGCACTTCACTTCTGGTCACCAAATTGGTGTCTTTCCCCCATACTGAAAAATTACAGAACACCAGCTGAATGTCTAGCAATTTAATTCAACTCTGACACCATTTACCTGAAATTAGCATCAGCTCCTGCAAGTTGAGGGCTCAGCCCCACAAAGTAGCCCCCACTTCAGGCACCAGTCACTAGTCCCATGCTGTCGCCTATACCTCCATGACCCCCTCATTGGGTTAAATAATTTGCAAGAATGTCTCAAGGACTCAGGGAATTGCTTACATATGTTTACCAGTTTTTATAGAAGAATATGACAGAGGATATAAATGAATGGCCATATAGAAGAGATGTGTAGGACACAGTGTGGGGGATGTAGGACGGAGCTTCTAGGCCCTCTCCAAGTTCATCACCCTCCCAAGAGCCTTCACATGTTCAGCAATCCAGAAGCTTTCCAAACCCCATATTTGGGATTTTTATGGAGGCTACATTTTGTAGGTATGATCAGTTATTAACTCAATTTCTAGTCCTTCTTCTTTTCCTGGAGGATAGGGGGGTGGTGTGAGGCTAAAAGTTCTAAGCTTCTATTCATGGCTTGGTCTTTTTGGTGATTAGTCCCCATCCTGAAGGTATTCGGGAGCCCACCAAACATCACCTCATTAGAATAAAAGACGCTCCTATCATCCAGGAAATTACAAAGGGCTTAGGAACTCTGTGCCATAAATATATATTTGCATTATTTCACAATATGTATCTATTATCCAATTCAGCTTAAAGAATTATCACTCAGGGGTACCTGGGTGGCTGTTTGTTAAGCATCCAACTCTTGATTTTGGCTCTGGTCATGATCTTATGGTTCGAGAGATCGAATGTGCTGACAGCTCCAAGCCAGTTTGGTATTCTCTCTCTACACCCTCTCTCTGCCCCTCCCTCACTCGTGATCTCTCTCTTTCTCAAAATAAATAAATAAACTTTTGGGGCACCTGGGTGGCTTGGTCCATTAAGTGTTCAACTCTTGATTTCAGCTCGGGTCATGATCTCATGAGTTCTTGGAGGCATTGTTTTAGAGCCCCTGTACTCACCACCCTCAGAAGGATTTTGAGCTCTTTTCTGTTCTTTGGTAAGAGCAGGACTTGGCGCTAATCTTTTGAAGAAAATGTCCCTGAAATGTACGAATGAACACATTCCTTCTAATATTACTCTGTGTACCAGCTACATAACAATGATGGTGTTTCAATACTCTCAATCCCGTTAAGAGCTGTTAGTGATGATTAGTAGAGGAGATACTGCTCCTGTAGTAGCTGTTTCCAGCCTATAGAAATAGGTAGGGTTTAGGCAGTAGTTTAACAGTAATGAAATGAGATATGAATACTCTTAAATCTTTTATGATTACCAGCGTAACTTTATTGAGATTCAAAATCTAAATGTGCTTTTGGCAAAAGAGCCAATTAAGTAGCAGAGAGAAAATGAAATTACTTTTTTATTCTAGATAACCAAATAGATGCCTTTTGCTTTTATTTTTGAAGGAATTCCTTTAAAAAAGACTTTTAGATCTGGAAGTCTTGAAAGGGTCACTGGTTTGGCCTCTTGGCTCTACACATGTCTATGTCCAAACATCTATTTTTAAAGATCCTAGAAATGGAGCATTCAGAACATCCCTAGTATATTGTTTTCAAGTTCAATTTCCTATATAGTGCTCTGTCTTTAGGAAATTCATAGCCTTGTGAAGAAGACAAATATGTACACTAATAATTAAACACAGCAAGACACATGTTAATGCAAGGATGCACCAATTGCTACGGGAGCACAGGATCAGACAAAATTTCACAGGGGGGTCTTGGAAAAACATGGAGAGCTTTGTGAATTTGCAAATGCTCCATGAACAGGGCTGTGTAAATCTTCCAATTTTAGCACATGTGCTGTAACACCTGTTCTTTCTATGTTGTTAAGATTGATCCTGAGGTGGGAAGAGATTCTAATTTCCTCTCATCAACTCCTCTTTCTACCATTCCTTATGCATATAGATGTACATATACCCAGGCACCTTACAGAGAAAGAATAATTATAATGAATTTCTGTGCTGGAGAGGAAAAGAAAGGGACTCATTTTCATCAATAGGCAAAGTTTGACATGTTTCAAGTTTGACAGCTCAGCAGATTATCAATGTAACCAGGCCCGGTTTCACAAGAGTTGATTAAATATATTCTGCCATCTGAAAGATCTGTTTTGTTTTTCTTCCTTTCCTTTCCTTTCCTTTCCTTTCCTTTCCTTTCCTTTCCTTCCTTCCCTTTTATTTTATTTTATTTTTTGTCAAGATTAGAGGCACACATGTTTGATTCCCAAAGCACTGTGACAGTAATTTCTATCTTTAAAAGTCTGGGGTCTGCAGTATTGATTTACTGATGACATGGCTATGTATAGGGCCATAAATTACTTCTGAAAACACCCTAAAGACCAGGAAACCATTTCTCCAACTGAGTCTTTATGCTGTATTTGAGTGTCCTAACTAAGTGGGTATTTTCTTGCAGTATAAATGGAACCATTTATACTACTGGTAGGATACCAGTAGGAACCATTTATAGCTACTGGTAGGATATTGCTCTGTGGTGCCCAAATAATTAGACCAATAGGGAGGTTAACAGAAAATATACTTAAGTAGTTGAGTAAACGGCTCCCTTCTGATCCTTTTCATCTAGTTGTCCAATATATTTCTCTATGAGAAATAATGCATCATCTCTTTCTAGGCTTCCTAGATTTCTCTATTAATTTTTTACTCAGCTCTAGTTCTCATTTTCCCAGCTATCAGTTTTTTGTGCCAGATACTGCTGCCAGCCAACCCCAAATCTGTCCTTCCTTTTGAATACAACTCCAATTTCTTTCATGGCATCAATGTATGCAGCTAGCATCTGCATCAATCCTCCAGATTCCCTTACCATAAAGAGTGCTCATGCAGCACTGTTGTAACGAGTAAGTGGAAATCACCAGGTGACACTGCTGGGACAGCTATTATTTTCTTGATAACACAGGATAGATTCAGCTAGCATGAGCCTTTTGCTGTCACCTCTCACCCCTTCTTCTTGTCCACAGTGAGGGACTGAGGACCAGTAGGGGACAGTCACAGCTGCAATCGTGGGAACTGAGGCCACATTCTAAAAGAGGGGATCAAAAGTTATTTGAAACCTTATTCCCTAGTGACTTCTTTGAGCAGCCATGCTAGTGCTGGCCTGCTCAACCCTGGACTTGGTCTATGTAAACAAGTCACGACTGGTTGAGTCACTGTAGATCTGTTTCTGTTAACTTTAACCGAAGGCACTGCTGACTGACTACTCTTCCCTCTTATTTGGACAGGCCATTTAATATTACAGAATGAGAACTTGTGGAGTCCAAGTTAGTTGAATAACTTGGACAAGTTATTTTACTGATGAATTAGTTTATCCTATATTAAAAGGAATAGTAATACCTTGCTTTTAAAATTATTATAAAATTAGAAGAGTAGATAGCAAAACATTTTAAGATAATATATTCAACAAAAGTCATTCCTGGTACCATCTCACTAAAATGTTATTACTATCATCATCCACAAATATTTGTTAATTCTGGACTACAAAAGGCTCTTTGCTTGGAAACTTATTTAGGATAAGTTCCTAGAATTCCACCTCATTGCACAATGTAAAACACAAAAACTAAACTGTGAATAAATGAGCCATCACCTTCTCATAAACAAAAGCCATAAAAAAGGGAGTATAGACCTTAAAAATTCTATTTGTCGAAGCAGAGCTAGTTGATTTATATTCTATCCTTAATCTCTATTTCCTTGAAATTGATGTCAGAAAAATGTCCGTGGGAAAAGAAATGGGTATCAGCTACAACAAACCACCACATAATAGATTTCTTTTAAACAAAATGAAATAATTCCTTTTAGAATAGGGTAAAATTTCCTTCACCATAGGAGGCAGGAATCCAGGAAGAGATGTAGGGAGTTTAGATTCTAGGACTCTTGGGTTCTCAACTCAGTTCCATCATTTAATACCTGTGTGATCTTGTCCAGGTTCTAGGTCAGTTTGCCACAATTTCTATTCAATGGGGCTATATGAATATTTTAAAAGTTCATACATGTTAAGTGTCTGATATAGTTCTTTAGCACAAGACAGTTATTTCAAAATCTATTACTTTAAGTAAATGCATTAGGAAGAACAGATATTTATACCATCGTGTGCTGTGAGCCATTCTGAAGCAACTGCCCTGCTGGCCGGGAAAACCTCCTGTTATAGTGGATTGTGGAACAAATAGTTCTCCGAATGTTTTTATTACACTGTGTTAATCTAACAATCCAGAAAACCCATGCTTGTCTTTGAGGCCACTATAAGCTCCTGGCCCATAGCCTTTAAACATCTCAAATAATTTCTAAATCCTTAGCCATTAAGAAATATTCATTCCATGGAAACCCCTGGGGATGTTCTTCCCCTCCTGCAGATTGATAATAAATCAGAAAATGGCTTTCAGTAATCTTCAACATAATATAAGTTATACTTCCTTAGATATTTCTTTTTTGTTAAAAGGGAAGAAAGGAAGAGGGAAGGAAGAGAGGAAAGGGAGGAGGGGAAAGAGGAAGGGAGGGAGGAAGAGAGGAAAGAAGAAAAACACTTTACTAAGATGATATTTGAGGGGCCAAGTGTCTATTGTGGAAGCGTTCGAGAACATCCTCCTGCCTGCTCGGTGGCTGGGGTTCTTCCTGCCACAGGGAAATAGTTCTGTTTAGCGCTCACCTTTGCGGGTTTCCTGAAGGTGATCACCTGTGCATTGGTACAGGTGGAAAGAGCGACAGCACCCTATACCACCGAGTCTGTTCCATCCACTGCTACAAATGGCATGCAATCAAACAGAGTGTTTGTGCACAATTGTTATCCATAACTTGTAAGCAACAATTTTATAAAACTTATTGAGCCAGAACTGTGCCATCAATACCAAATTATGACATCATGCCACCAAAATGAAAACAATCATTCATGGGTCTGCTGACCCATTACCACTATCCAGAACCTGTGCCTACAAAAGATGCGATTGATAGTCCTTATTTCGTATAGGGAAAGCATCTGTCAGTGTGCTATGACGGGATGCGGTTTGATCAGGCATAGCGCGCTTTAATGATCTAAACAGAATATAGAACATTGTCATGCAGCTAGTATTTGTAGAGTAACTATTGATGAATCAGTTTCCAGGATACTGGATAGGCACCCAAAAGAAAACTGCAGTGAGGAGAATTTATTTTGGAGCCCCAGTAACAATAATGAAAATATTTCAGGCCTACTCATTTTTCTTAGAGGTTTTTACTCTCCTGAATTGCAATGGAAATTATTACAATTCTAGACAGTATTCATTTTTGGAATTATTACATTTCTTACCACTTACAGAGTTTATTTAATTTAGTCTTTGATTAAATAAGCATCCCTGATGACACCATACATTGTCCTTGTACCTGTAATGGAAGGGTGAACTGAATGCTGTTCTAAAGAGAGGGACAAGCTAAAAGGGCTTCAGAAGAGATGGTATTTGAAGCAGGTCTCCACGATGAATTGGAATTTACTACCCAGAGAATGTTGAAAGGAGAAATACAAGCAGAAATAATGACATGTGCAGAGTCACAGAGTTAGAGTGTGATACAGAAAATGGTGAGAATCTGTGACTAGTGTACAGACCACAGACAGGGAAGGGGAGAGACTCAGGAGAGAGGGTGGAAAGGTAGACCTAAAAAGATAAATTGGAGATAATGTCACCACAACTAATCTTAACAGCATCAATGACAACTACTATGTATTTAGCATTTCTTCTCTGTGTGATAAACACCATAAATAATTTAATATTCTCAAGAGCTCTGTGAGGACATTATTAATGCCTTCATTTTATGGTTGAGGAAACTGAGGCATAGAAAAATTACTTTCCCAAGATCACACAGCTTGTAAGTGCTAGAGTCCTAATGCAGCCCGGCTCTGAGGGATTTCAAAGCCTGTTTCTGTAACTGCTTTCCACAGCGCTCCCCAGTATGCTACAGAGATCCTTCTGGTATGTACCAAGCTATTTGCACACTATCCTGGAGGCAAGGAGAAGTCAGTGGAGAGCTCCGAGCAGAGGAGTGATGTGGTATGGAGGACAGCGTGGCAGGCGAAGGGGCGAGGCAGGAGACTATTTTCCCTAAATATGTTATACATAAAATATATACATACATATAGGATGATAACTGCTTAATCATGAGATAATTCTGATCTAAAGCAACCATGTAGCGTCACTAATCCATTGTAGATTTATAATAAGTGCTGCTGCCATGTATGTATCTTTACCAACAAATTCAACAAGAAGCAATTGTTTAAAGCCTTCTATGTACTGGACACCATGCTAAGTGCTTGGGATATAAAAGTAAAGTAACACATGGTCTTTCTGCCCTGGGAGAATTAAACAAATAAACAATCTTCATTTCTCACCAGCTTTCATTTTCTTTCATAATTTTGTAACCCAAAGGGGATTTTTCTTCTGTGTCTCTCATGTGACAATCCTGCCAGGGAAGGGCTTGAGGTGTTTTAACTAAATTAATCCCTAGATATATATAATCTTCCCACCATCCCTACATCATTGCAGTTATGGCCCCTTCTTGGCTCCCCCCACCCAATCTCAAGCCCAAGATACCCCTAAAGGGAAATTAGAGATTATAATAAGGTATAATAAGACCACATTGGAAAAGCTTGATGAAATACAATGGTAAAAGAAAAATATTGATGCCAATAAAAACCAAAATCAGGCCAAGTAGCTAAATTTGTGTAAGCGACCAAGAAGCAGCAGGATCATATAAGGCAAAACTAGGCAATCAAGATCTAGTGCGGCATAGTAAACCAGACATACAGGTGAAGGAGACAGGGTCTGTAATCACCTAATAGAGACTGAGGGTAGAGACTGTGGACAGGGAAGACTGAAAAGGTCCTGATGCTTTCTCTGTAGTGTAATGCAAATATTTGGCTTCAATAAGATACAGAAATTGGTGAGGAAAGCTAGAACACCAAATTAGAAAGAGAATCCCCTGAAAAATATTCTGCAAAACCAGATATTTCAAATAAGAATGACCAAATGACAAAAAGCCCCAGGTGCCTCTCAATGCAAAGCAATTTTTTGGCTAAGTTATTTGCCTTTGATTAACTCTCTGGAGGGATAAATTGTTTTGAAAGTTTGGGTGATAACATATAATTAAACTTTTTCTATTATGGAAATAGGGATAGAACCCATAGGAGAGTGCCTTGGAAAGACGGGTTTTATCTCCAAAAAATTATAATAATAATCTTACTATGATAGCTACATTTATTAATTAAAAATATTGATTAAGTACCTACCATAGTGAAGATCCTATTCGAAGTGTTAGGGCTACAGCAATTGCTTATATGATAAGCAAACCTGTCTGTCTCATAGAGTTTACTTTCTAGTGGGGCAAAGCAGAAAATAAACATAATGAATATGAAATTTCTAGGGTGTTTTGAAGGCTGAATAAATGAGATGACAAAAGCAAAGCAAGCTAAGGAGGATGGTGAGTGCTGAGGGCAAGAGGTGATTGCAATTAGAATAGCCACGAGAGAGTTTTGATTCCTAAAAAAAAGACATTCCCAATGGAGAAGGCTTGAGACAGAAGTATGCCTGGTGTGCTTGATGATGATTTAGGGGATCAGAGTGTCTGGAAGACAGAGAGAGGGGGGATAGTAGGGGACAACATTGGGAAGTGGGAGGAGGAGGAGAGGAGGAGAGAAGGCAGACTGTGGGGCTGTGTGTTTCCAAGAAATGTAAAATGAGATGGAGAAACATTGGAGAGTTTCAAGCAGAGGAATAGTGTGATCCAGCTTCTCTCTTAACACACTGGCTGTGAAAATAGATTGTGGGAGGCAAGGATGGCAGCAGGAAGGACAGGTGATAGTCCCTGAGTGTGTTTTGTTAAACACCTGCCCAGTGCGGTGAGTTTAGCATAGGATTCCATCTTAAGACTTTAAGGAACATGATTCCATTTTACTGATGAAGAACCTGAGGCTCATAGAAGTAACAGCCCCTGGTCTACAACTGGTAATAACTATAGAATTCTAAAATCTATGCATTTGAGTGTTTTCCACACTCTGAATTTATAGGGCATTTATTGAATCTATAGGGGTACAGTAGTAAACAAGACAGCCATGGTCCATGCAGAGCCTATGGAGGAGGTCATCATTTAGAACTCTATCAAACTAAAAATACGTAATTATAAATTATGAGTAATGCTCCAGAGGGAATACAAGGTGTTATGAAAATTCATAAAACTTAATTTAGGTGGGAAGGACAGGAAAGGAAAGGCCTTGCAACAAAAGTGACAATCAAGCTAAAACCTGGAGTTTTAGCAAAAAAAGGAGTGAGGCAAAGAGGTAATGGAAGATAATTTCAGGCAGACACATGAAAGTACAACAAAGAGATTAAACTTTGCAGAAACTGAGGAAAGGCCAGTGATGTGCAGAGGAGGAAAGAGTGATGAGAGGTGAGTGGGAACAGGAGGCAGAGTCCAGATTATGCAGGGTCTGGCTGGCCGTAGTGTGGAGTTTGGATACTATCCTAAATATGAGAAACTGTATTTATAAGTGAGCTTTAAACAGGAGTTGGCAGGATTCGATTTGGATTTTTCTAGATTATTTGTGATTTGTCAAAGGAGGGTTTTTTAAATCTCTTAATATCATTCTTTCCTTCGTACAATGTTTTGAGGCCTAGCAGACACTAAAGCTAGGACAACAAAATCATGGTGAGGAAGAGGCCAAGATACTTTCAGGAACAGGAAGGGAAAGCCCAATTTGACAACAGAGGAAGTCATCTAATTGATGTTCATCTGCTCCACACTCCCATCCCCCAGGCGTGTCTAGATAAATGGGAACCCAAAGGAACCAGCTGAGGATCCCCCATAGCAGGAAATGAGGAGAAGAGATGGGAGAGGTTGGGAGGACAGAGGTTAAAGGGAAGATGAATCAGAAAGATATGCCACTGGAACCAAATAAAAAACATACAACAAGACTCAAATGTACTGAGGAGCCATAGAGGAGGATGAGTTTAAAGAGTGGAGGAACCATTCTGGCCTCCACCCTACTGTAGACCCCACTTGGGCTGGAACTTGTAGGAGACAATTAAACTAAACTGCAGGCATCTCAGGGAAATAACAACCACCACAACAAAAATAGCACTTATTGATAGTTACCATGTGTCCAAAGCAATTTTCCTGTATTGACACATTAATCCCCACAGCAACACTCTGAGGTAGGAATATCATGGCTCCCACTTTACAGAGGACTTAATGAAGGTACAGTGAGAGTAGGGAATTTTCCCTAGGTCATTAAATTAGCAAGTGGTGTTTATGTAAATATGTTTTTGATTCTCTTGGTACCACACCCACTGCATTTCTCCCCCTCCTTTTAATTTCAGGATTAATGTCCATTAATGGGCTGATTTTTCAAAGTGCCACAACTTCATTCACAACAGAATCTGGATACAGTCAAACAATGTAAAATTGTGGAAACTGTGTCCTTCACAGCCCTCTTTCTGATTCGCCTCCCCTGCACTTCAATCAGCTGTGAGAGCACTCTGGGAGAATTCCTCAGGGCTAATGACAAATTACTAATGTAATTGATCCTTCCTTTCAGTGACCAGTAATAGTTCTAGTGCCAGGCACATGATACAACTCTTACAGATGATTGTTTTAGTTTTGATTAATGTTTCATCCTATTTTTCAAAGTTTTCAGGAAACGTATTTTAGTTCTTATATTTCCAAGGAATTGTACTACTACTCAAGATCAACTGATGGAATCATAGAAAACAGCTGCCATGAAGACAGTCATTACTGCTGCTGGAAAATGTAGGGCATGGGTCTGAAATGAAGATTAAGTTCTCTCCCTATTGAAGCATGATTTTCTACATTAGTTGAATGCTTCCCTGAGTCACTGCAAAATTGAGCCACTTAATCAGTGATACAGAAATATTGGAAATGTTAAAAAAGGACACATATTACAAGAGGCATCAGCACTTAGAAAAATGCGTGTCTTTAATTTCTACAATTACAATTTTTATAATTACAGTTTCTTTGTGATGATTTCTAATATATTTGAACTCACAGCCACCTATCTTTTTCTTGTTATGAATCTGCATACTTACCCGGGTATTATAGTGTTTACCATGGTCTAATCAATATCATTCTACCGACAAACACAGTCTCTACTGTGCAATACAAACTATGTTTGGCACGAGGAAAATGGAGATACAGTGCAACACATTTAAAGATGGGGTCCGGGAGGACAGGCATACCAAGAAGCAGATTTCAAAACAAATGAAGTAATTCTTTCAAAATAGGTTGAAAGAAAGATCTGAGGGCTACCAATGAGAAAGGATTAAGAGACAGGATGCCTTGGAAGAGATGCTATTGAATAAAATCTTCAATAATTATCTGGCTTCAAGTATATAATATTTGGCAAATATTAAGTCCTCAAGAAATACTGAATATATGGACAAGGTTAAAAATCTAATAAGTGGTAAAATGTGGCCACTTTGTAAGATACTTTGTTGGTTTCTTACAATACTAAATATATTCTTGCACTATGATCCTACAATTGTGCTCCTTGGATTTACCCAAAATTGATCATTTATATCCACACAAAAACCTGCACATGGATATTTATAGCAGCTTTATTCATAATTACCAAACCTTAGAAGGATCCAAGATGTGCTATAATAGGTGAATGAATAAAAAAATGATGGTACACGAAGAAAATGGAATCTTATTCAGTACTAAAAGGAAATGAGCTATTAAGCCATAAAAAGAAATGGAAGAACTTTAGATGCATATTACTATGTGAAAGAAGCCAATCTAAAAAAGCTACATACTGTATGATTCCAAGTTTATGGCATCCTGAAAGGACAAAAACCATGGAGATAGTAAAAAGATCAAGTGGTTGCCAGGGGTGAGGGGAGGGATGACTAGGTGGAGCACAGAGAGTTTTTAGGGTGGTAAAAATTCTCTGTATGATAGTATACTAATGGATACCTGTCATCACATACTTGTCCAAACCCATAGAATGTACAACACTAAGAGCTAACCCTAATGCAAACTATGGACTGTGGGTACTAATGGTTTGTTGAGGTAGGTTCATCAGTTGTACAAATATACCACTCTTGTGGAGAATGGTGATAATGGGAGAAGCTGTGTAAAAGTAGGGGCACAAGGTATATGGTAAATCTCTGTACTTTCTTTTCAGTTTTGCTGTGCATCAAAAAACTACTCTAAAAAATATTTTTTTTCTTAATAAGAAAAATCCAGTGGGGAAGTCGTCAGGTTTCAGGAAGAACAAATGGGAACAGTATTTCAGACTGAGAGAGGTCATTCCCTGCCTCCTTTGAGTAAAAGCATAGACCTACAGTGAGGCTTAAGGCATAATGAAAATACACATAAAAATAGTGAAGAAACGATTGGCTATGTTTTGACACATTTAAGAAGGGCGGTGTTAAGAAGGGTTTGCAAGGATAATTTAGAAGATGTGATTTATTTCTTGTATGTCTCTGTCCCAGGGGATGGCTTTATCATCCATTCAGCTGTGCAAGTCAGATTCTTAGAAGCTGTCCTTGACATATCCTTCTCTTTTACCCCTCCATGAGTTCTGTTGATAGTACATCCTAAACTGATAACAGTCCACCTCTCCCATCTCCACCATCTCCACTGAAGTTTTTGATCATAAAGGATTTTTTTAAATGTTTATTTACTTATTTTTGAGAGAGAGATAGGTAAGGAGGGGAAGAGAGAGAGAGGGAGAGAGAGAATCCCAAGCAGGGTCTGCATTGTCAGTGCAGAGCCCAATGTGGGGTATGATCTTATGACCACGAGATCATGTGCCGAGCTGAAATCAAGTTGGACAGTCAACTGACTTAGCCACCCAAATGCCTCCATAGTGGATTCTTAAAATTTCTTCTGAATGCACATCCACCCATCCTCTTTTCAATTTTATTCTCCGGGTTGCAACCAAAGTGATCTTTTATTTATTTTGTTCCCAAGTTTTTATTTAAATTCTATTTAGTTAATATATAGTGTAATAATTGGTTTCAGGAGTAGAATTTAGTGATTCATCACTTACATATAACACCCAGTGCTCATCCCAACAAGTGCCCTCCCTAATACCCCTCACTCATTCAACTCATCCCCCCACCCATCTTCCTTCATCAACCCTCAGTTTGTTCTTTATAGTTAAGAGTCTCTAATGGTTTGCCTCCCTCTTTTTTTCCCCTTCTCCTATGTTCATCTGTTTTGTTTCTTAAATTGCACATGAGTGAAATCATATGGTATTTGTCTTTCTCTGACCTATTTAGTTTAGCATAATACACTCTTGCTCCATCCATGTCATTGCAAATGCCAAGATTCCATTCTTTTTGATGGCTGAGTAACATCCCATTGTGTATCTATAAACCACTTCTTCTTTATCCATTCATCAGTTGATGGACATTTGGGCTCTTTCCATACTTTGACTATGGTTGATAATGCTGCTATAAACATAAGGGTGTGTGTGCCCCTTCAAATCAGTACTTTTGTATCCTTTTGGTAAACAAAGTGATGTTTTAAAAGAGCTAATTTCTTTTTTGCTACAACTCTTAAGTGGCTCCTGTTTAACATGGTACAAAAAGTCTTCATGATTTGTTCTCTGCCTACATATCTGGTCTTATTTAATACCATTCTCATATATCACTATAAGTTTTCTTTTATAGGACTGATTATCATTTACATTTGCCTATTTTTGTGTAATTAATTTGTCTCTTTCTTATCCTAGGAATCCATATGCTATATGGACACCGTCTCTGACTTTGCATCCCAGTTGTGTGATTGTGAGAAGTTATTTAACCTTTAGCCATCTCAGTTTTCTCTTAAGAAAAAACAAGATTAAGAATAAAAATATTTCATTTAGAGGTTATGCAGATTAAATGGAATGATAGTCATAAGAGTTTTAAGAACAGTGCCTGGCACCGTGTGCATGCGCAGTGGATGAGAAGTGCTAGTTATAGAATGTACATCCCATCACATCATACCAAAATCTGTTTGGTATGTCAGTACTTTGCATGATTCCCGACATAATTGCATAATTGTATAATTTCTCAATAAGTATTTGTTGAATAACCACAGAATAAATAATACAAAAGCAAAAGTGAACACAATTATATCATGGAATACCATTTCATACTTACAAAATTAAGAAGGTACTGTAAATTCCTGTTAACAAGGAATCCAAATGATTTCCACCATCTTTTGAAATTCTCATCTAGATGTAAATCCTTAGACTTGCAGGCTAAGAGACACAAATGTTGTCAGTATTCTGAGTAAACTCATTTGGTGATATTGGTTTTTCATAACTAGACTCAAAACACATGGTTATAAAATCAAGACTACTGGGGCACCTTGATGGCTCAGTCCATTGAGCGTCTGACTCTTGATTTCTGCTGGGATCATGATCTCACAGTTTGTGAGTTCAAGCCCCACATCAGGCTCTGCACTGGTGGCATGGAGTCTGCCTGGGATTCTCTCTCTCCCCTTCTTTCCCTTCCCCTCCCCTGCTCATGTTTTCTCTCTCTCCCTCCCTCTCTTCCTCCCTCTCACAAAAATAAATAAATAAACTTAAAAAAATGGATTTAGAATGAGATATTTAACTACACAATGTACAAGAAAATGTATGTCTTGGTTAGCACATCGCCTATTTTCTAGGAAAGTATATATGAAAGTCAAATTATTATAGGAAATGTATTTGTTAGGCATGGAATCAGAGCAAAGGGACTAGTTATATAATATTTGTAAGTGGTGCCATCAGGCTATGAAACTGTGATGTAGTCATCTTCCCTCTGGATACCGTGACCTATAGACAGACGGTCTCCCTTGGATTGTTCTGACCCAGTCTTCCTCTTGGTGAAAGTATACCTTTTGCTAGACAATCTATGAGCTACTTGCTTGTGTTTATATTTTTCTTCTTTTTCAGATCATTGCTTAGATTGAATTGCTATGGCTATATTCTAGTCTTAAGGGAACAATTTGATCTTCCTTTTATGAGATGTAGGCATTTCTTAAATCTCTTCGGTGATAGCTCCATAGTTCTACTGATTTATGTTAGGGTATTTTTGTTGTTGTCATTTGTTGATTTTTTTTTTTTCTTTTTTTTTTTTTTTTTTTTTTTTTGGTCTTTTAACCAAGAGTCAGTCTTATTCTTTGTGTTGAGATTTCACAAGATGTCACTGCTTTCATTCTGGAGCCAACTACTGATATCTACAATATGCCAAATAACTGATATTTTAAAAATGCCTTTTATTTTGATATTTAAAATGCCTTTTAATCAGAAGGACAACTTAACTATTGTTATAGTTGTTGTTTTAATGTTTACTTATTATGATAATCAAAAAGCAACCAGCTAAAATTCAATTCAGGGAGTCTTGTAGCATAACTGAGAGAAGAAAGGAACACTGTGTAGACTTGGTGAAAGAATTTGGGCACACCAAAAACAGAGATTTCCTTGCACTAGGAGGTAAGCAAGGATGCTGCTTTCTTCAGTTGACAAGCAGTCATAGAACTGACTTTTATTTAAAATGACATAAACATTCCCTCTTGATGAGTAACTCTTCCTAAATTATTATTGAACCTTTAAATTTTTCTTATTATTGGATTATATAAAGAAATATCATTTTATAGTTTTAAGAAGCATTTGTGTGAGAGATGACTTTAAGACTACTTTTAGGTACAGTAAATTTCCATTTACTTGGACTAATCAGGGAGGAGAAGCTAGTTTGAATTTCATGAAAAGTCTGAAGTTATTTTTATTATTTTCAAAAATAGTGATAAATAAAACAGGCTAACTCCAGCCTTTATTAATGAGACATGGCAAAGAATTTGTAGTTAGCATACTGGTTGCTTTAAAATATAATTAATATCCAAACCAGATCTGAGAAAAAATGTTACAAATACTTAAGAGAACAAACAGGATTCCTACTCCTAAATTTTCAAACCTGTTTTCCAAATAATAAAAAATTGTATTCTAAGAGCCATTTCAAATTATCACAAGTTTCAAGTTTGTAAAGCACAACTAAGGACTTTGAACCACATTTCAAACTTTGTAGGTGGAAAGTTGAAGCAGTTATTGTTTAAATAGTAGCTTCATGTGTTTTATCATCTTTTGAGATTTAATGCCTGCACATTCTTAATTATGATTACAATTACTGGCTCAGTTAAAGTTGAATGCATGATTACATGGGAGTATTTCAGGTAATAAGTTAGATATTTTAACTCAGTAATTGCCAGTGATTAATTCTGTTTTTCCAGATTATTTTTGTTTGAATTTGAAAAGTTGCCTTATTATTTCCTTGAACTGTAATTGCCTCTAAATTATGCACAAGGCTCTAAGTTCTGAGTTAATTATATCCTAGTGAGCTCTCTTAAATCAAACTCAGAAATTTCAAGGTGCACACATCATAAGAACCTATTAAATCCTTTAACATGTATCTAGGAAAAGAACCACCATGCATGATTGATGACAGAGGTTTTTGGACTCCTTTCAATTCTGTGATGCCAATCATTAAAGGCACTGAAATTCATCTCTATTGAAGAATTTATAGGAATTCACAAAATTAAGATTATGCTGCTGAATTTTGGCCAATGCCTTTTATTCCAGCTTCTTTAGGAAATACAAGCTCCTGCTCTGAATTATGAGAAAAACGTAGGCAAAGAAAGTGTCAGGTTACTGGCACAAAAATAGACAAATAGACCAATGGAATAGAATAGAAACCCCAGAACTAGACCCACAAATGTATGGCCAACTAATCTTTGACAAAGCAGGAAAGAATATCCAATGGAAAAAAGACAGTCTCTTTAACAAATGGTGCTGGGAGAACTGGACAGCAACATGCAGAACATTGAAACTAGACCACTTGCTCACACCATTCACAAAAATAAACTCAAAATGGATAAAGGACCTGAATGTGAGACAGGAAACCATCAAAACCCTAGAGGATCAAGCAGGAAAAGAACTCTCTGACCTCAGCCGCAGCAATTTCTTACTTGACACATCCCCAAAGGCAAGGGAATTAAAAGCAAAAATGAACTACTGGGACCTTATGAAGATAAAAAGCTTCTGCACAGCAAAGGAAACAACCAACAAAACTAAAAGGCAACCAACGGAATGGGAAAAGATATTTGCAAATGACATATCAGACAAAGGGCTAGTATCCAAAATCTATAAAGAGCTCACCAAACTCCACACCCGAAAAACAAATAACCCAGTGAAGAAATGGGCAGAAAACATGAATAGACACTTCTCTAAAGAAGACATCCGGATGGCCAACAGGCACATGAAAAGATGCTCAACGTCGCTCCTCATCAGGGAAATACAAATCAAAACCACACTCAGATATCACCTCACGCCAGTCAGAGTGGCCAAAATGAACAAATCAGGAGACTATAGATGCTGGAGAGGATGTGGAGAAACGGCATGTGTTGGTGGATGTTGGAGGGATCCACATCCAACGGGATGTTGGAGGATGTGTTGGTGGGAATGCAAACTGGTGCAGCCACTCTGGAAAACAGTGTGGAGGTTCCTCAAAAAATTAAAAATAAACCTACCCTATGACCCAGCAATAACACTGCTAGGAATTTACCCAAGGGATACAGGAGTGCTGATGCATAGGGGCACTTGTACCCCAATGTTTATAGCAGCACTCTCAACAATAGCCAAATTATGGAAAGAGCCTAAATGTCCATCAACTGATGAATGGATAAAAAAAATTGTGGTTTATATACCACATTGTGACTCCACAATGGAGTACTACGTGGCAATGAGAAAGAATGAAATATGGCCCTTTGTAGCAACATGGATAGAACTGGAGAGTGTTATGCTAAGTGAAATAAGCCATACAGAGAAAGACAGATACCATATGGTTTCACTCTTATGTGGATCCTGAGAAACTTAACAGAAACCCATTGGGGAGGGGAAGGGGAAAAAAAAAAAGAGGTTAGAGTGGAAGACAGCCAAAGCATAGGAGACTCTTAAAAAACTGAGAACAAACTGAGGGTTGATGGGGGGTGGGAGGGAGGGGAGGGTGGGTGATGGGTATTGAGGAGGGCACCTTTTGGGATGAGCACTGGGTGTTATATGGAAACCAATTTGACAATAAACTTCATATATTGAAAAAAAATAAAATAAAATAAAGAAAGTGTCAGGTTACAACCATTTTATTTAACCTGTATTTATTATATACCCAAAAATGAAAAACAAAATAGAAAAATAAACAGTAGAGTGAGAAATCTGGAAGGCAATGTTTGGCTATGTCTTGATGATGTTACAATTGATTCTTAAATAAGTGGCTGTAATGAAATAGTCCTTCAGTTACCTGCTCATTTGTTTATTTTAAAAGTGACATGGAGTTCTGACTCAAGAGAGTAAATGTAGAAACTCATTCATTTTTCATTTCTCTAATACTGTATAGAAATAAAACCTTTTTTTTTTCTTAAGTATATGCCCTAAACAATGAAATGATCCATGAGATAGGGTTAAGGGGCAAAAACGGAGAAAGATAAATACATTTCTGGAAGACTGAAAGCAGTTGGAAACATGTTGATGTGTTGAAAGTTATTCTAAAGTAAAAAGAGCCATATTTCATAATATGTACAACAAAACTTCAGTGTTGTCAGGGGTCTAACTTCCTGTGTAAAGGGAAGAGAGACTAAGGGCTGGAAAACATGGCCCTAATTAATTATATCTTTTTGGACAGCTACGCCAGGTGTCCCCCATGCATATCCTGAATTCATCTATAAATGAAACAGAACAAAGAAACAAACTGATATAATACTTACAGCTAACAGCACTGGAGGTAGAAAAATAAAACCTTTCATGCAGAAAACATTTTTAAAGACTTTTTTTTGAGGTTCAGCTGAATTATTGATCAAGGGTGAGAGCAAGAGTTATTTTTAGGCATGTAAAAATTCATAAACTTTTCATTCACTCTCTCTGAGAAAGGTATTTGAGGATGTACATCAGAAAAATGGGATAAACCAAGTAAAAGAGAAAAGAACTAGCCTTGTAATGGAATGATCATGATGCTAGAAGAGATTTGAAATAGATGTGGAAAAAAAATTGAAAATTAAAAGAAAATGTGATGGAAAGAAATGAAGTGGTGAGGAATTTGGGCAGATTAGCAGAAATTATTTTTAAAAATCAAGGGGAGGGGGCACCTGGGTGGCTCAGTTGATTAAGCATCTGACTCTATATCAGCTCAGGCCATGATCTCATCATGGTCATGGGATCAAGCCCTGAAATTGACTCCACACTGAGCATGGAGCCTCCTTGGGAATCCTCTCTCTCCCACTCTCTCTGCCCATGCTTCACTGTTGTGCTCTCCCTATCTCTGTCTCTCTCAAAATAAATAAATAAACTTTTTTAAAAAAGTCAAGGGGAAATTCTAAATTGGGAAAAATCACTGAAATTAGTAATGAAATGGATGTGTTTAGCAGAATGGAAATAACAAAGGAGAGAATTAGTGATAGAGTTAGTAATCCTGCATATATCCGAAGAAAATGTCCAGACTAAAGCAGAGAAATCAAAGGATAGGGCATAAGACTCTGTATAATTAAAAAAAAAAATAATGTTTACTTTTGAGAGAGAGAGAGAGAAGTCAGAGAGAGAAGAGAGAGAGAGACGGAGTATGAGCTGGGGAGGGGCAGAGAGAGAGGGAGACGGAATCCGAAGCAGGCTCCAGGCTCTAAGCTATCAGCAAAGAGCCCAATGCAGGGCTTGAACCCACAAACTGTGAGTTCAGTTCAGAACTGTCAGTTCAAGACCTGAGCCAAAGTTGGACGCTTAAGTGACTGAGCCACCCAGGCACCCCGTGATTTTTTTTTTTAACCTAACATATGTGTAAATAGGGTCAAAGAAGTAGAAGGGAAAGAAAATAGTGTAAAAACAATATTTGAAAGATAATGGCTGGGAATTTTCCAAAAACTTTTCAAAGATAAATCATAGATTCAAGAAATTCTGTAACACTAAGTAAAATTTCAAAACGAAAAAAAAAAAACAACAAAACATGTAAGCTGATGAAATCATAGTAGTGAAAAACAAATGCATAAAGAAAACTGGAAATTAGCCAGAGGAAAATGACATATTACATTCAAAGAAACAATAAAAATGAGAGGTGACCTTGAGCACAAATGATGAAGTCAAAGGAGAATGGAATGAGACCTTCAATGTATTGGGGGGAAAGAAGGATTAGAATCCCTCTGGCTGGGAATTCTGTAATCATTGAAAATATTGTTCAAAAATGAGAGAAAATAAAGATTTAGATCATAAAAAAAAGGAAATACTGATATCATTCAGCAGCAACAGCAGAACCATATTAAAGAAAATACTAAGGAGAATTCTTCATACGGAGATGAAGAATGAATTCTTCATTACGGAGATTCTGGAAGTAAACAAGAATAATAGGAAAAGTCAATATGTGGGTAAATATATATGGTGATTTATAAAATCAACAATATTTATGGGGATATTTATTATATATGATATGTTATACTATATGTAATATTTGATATGTATAATATCAAAGATTAAAGCATAAAAATTAGGATGTAAAAGCAGTCATAATACTCTAAGATCTTTGAAAATTGTGACAGTACTAATTTTTATGTAGACTTTAATAAGTTAGAGATATATGTGGACATTTCCAGGAACACAATATTAGAATACAAAAGCTACATAATTAGCAATCTAATATGCACAAGGAGATAGGAACAGAAAGAATTTAAAGCTGCTTTTGGGATGTGGAACAGCAGTAGAGGAGAGATGTTATGGGATACTGCTACTTTCACTATATAAGCCCTTTTGACCTATTTAATTTTTAATATATTAATATTTTTATTAAAATTATTTAAAAATTATCTATCTTTGTGGAGCTGAAAGTGGCATGGCTTTGATCAGGTAGCTCTGAGTCCAAATCCTGCTTTACCACTAATTAATTGGTGACATTTGCTGTGTTACTTAAACTTCTGAACAGAATATTGTGTTTAGAAAGGCTATTTATAATAAATATTCAGAATCTGTGAGTATTTCTCACATATATCTCATATTTTTTCACGAACAATATAATTTTTAAGTTTTTTTAATGTTTATTTTTGGGAGAGAGACAGAGGATGAGTGGGGGAGGGGCAGAGAGAGAAGGAGACATAGAATCTGAAGCAGCCTCCAGGCTCTGAGCGGTCAGCACAAGCCCGACACGGGGCTCAAGCCCACGAACCAAACCACGAGATCACGACCTGAGCTGAAGCTGGACACCCAACCAACTGAGCCACCCGAGCTCCCTTCATGAACAATATTTTATATATGACTTATTTGTCAATAAAACCAACTTTGTAATATTGTTTTAAATGTCAAAAGAGGGGTCCCTCTGTGACTCAGTGGGTTAAGCATCTGACTCTTGTTTTCAGCTCAGGTCATCACCTCACAGTTCATGAAATTGAGCCCCTGTCAGGCTCTGCACTGACAGTGTGGAGCCTGTCTGGGATTCTCTCTCTCCCTCTCTCTGATCCTCCCCCATTTGCATTGTCTCTGTCTCTCTCAAAAATAAATAAATAAACTTAAATGTCAAAAGAATATCCCATTATGTACAAGTCACAGTTTGTTCTTTCAATGTCCTAATTTTAGAGACGAATTTAGTTTTCACATTTTTTTGCAATTATAAGCAATGCTATGAGAAGCATTCTGAAAACTAAATTTTGGTGAATCTCAAAAGAATATTACTTTAGGATTAAGTACTAGAGATGGAATCCCAAGGTCACATAACATGTGCATCAGTAAGGAGTTTACTTCATATTGCCAAATTGCCCCCAAGAAATTTTGTAAAACTTTTCCCTTCACTGCTTATGTATAAAACAGAAGTGCCTATATTTCTATAATCTGAACACACTGACTATTATATTTCTTTATACATTTTGCCAATTCACGTGTTGAAAAATATTTTCTCCTATCTTCAGTTTATGTTTGTATATTTGTGCATTTCTGCACTTTGTTACTTTTTAACTTATTTTATATTTTAATACACAGTCTTCATTTATCAATCTTCTCTTTCATATTCATGACTGTTCTCAATAATACACACAAAAATAATATTAAATGTGCCAGGCTTTCATTAATTTATTCACTTACTCTGTTAGCCATGTGGTCTGACAGGAAGATGTAGTTAGTGATGGTGTGGGGTGGTTGTGGTATTTTCTGAAAATGAATTACATTTCTCTAATTATTGCATGAGTGCATAGTGAAAGGTTAAGCAGCCTAAATAATAAAAATCTAATATGAAATATATACTTGGATTATACTTTTCTAGATCTTGTCCATTAGAAAATGTGTTTCTGTTATTTTACACTCGAAAGATTTATTGTGTGTAAAACTCTTGGGATCACAAACATTTTCACTCAGTCCTCATGGTGATGATCCATTGCCTTCTGGCATTTAGTACAGTGTTAGTTTATATCCTATGAAAAGCGGATGATGAGACAGAATGAAGAGAACAAGGGCTTTACTGTGGAACAGGCTCTGAAGATAAAAGGAAAGAAGCAGTGGTAGGCGGGGAATGTATAGACCAGGATATGGGTCAGAAGCCTGTGAAAGGAAAGAAGGAGGGAAACCTAGCTGAGGAGAGAGAGCCTCTCTTGTGAGGCATCTGTTGAAGTCTTGGCCAACTCAGAAGGAAGCTATAGAACAAACAATTCCCCTTATGGAGTCCCAAGCTGAGTAGAAATGGTCTTTTCTTTTCTCATTCTGTGACTTGTCTTCTCATTGTCTTAACAGGGTCTTTGGCACAGCAATACTTTTTATTTTGATAAAGATTTTTATGGTGTTATATCCAAGAACTCTTTGTCTAAGCTAACGGCCTCAAAGATTTTCTATTATGTTTTCTTATAGAACTTCGATTTATTTATCCTTTCTTTCACATTTAGGTCTCTGATCCCTTTTTAGTTAATTTTTACGTGAGGTGTGCAATATGCTGAGGTTCGTTTTTGTTGTTTCTTTTTGGCACATGGACGTTCAGTTGTTCTAGCAATCAGCCAACTTTTCCCCAACTGTCCTATACCAAATTCCTAGAGGCGTAGGTCTGTTTCTAGATGCTTCTCCAATTTCATCATCCTATTTGTCTATCTTTATGCCAGTTAAACACCATCTTAATTATTATAACTTTATAATGTTTTGATATGGTAGGCTGAGACACCTGCCTCATATTTTTTTCTTCAAAAAACAATTTTTTTAAGTTCTTTTAGAACCTTTACTTTTCTCTTTGAATTTTAGAACCATTTTGTTACATTCCATAAAAATGTCCTCTAGAAGTTTTTGTTAGTCTTGACCCAAAGATGTCACTGTTTCTAATTATTTGTCACCACATAATTGGTGTTCATGGGGAAATTTTCCTGAAATGGAACAGAACTGCTTGGATGTCTTTTCCATGTAACTTAAGCATAGCATTATAAAGTAATAGTTGGAAAAAATAGATGAATTATAATTCAATTAGTAGAATTGAATTAATAGATAATGTGAAGAAATTGATATCACTATGATAATGAGTTTGCCCATTCATAAATTTTATGTATTTTCCATTTATTCAGATCTGTTTTATGACCTTCAAAAGTTTAAGAATACTTTCCTAAAAGGTCTTAACACCTTTTGGTAGATTTATTTCTAGATACCTTATAGTTCTATTTGCTTTTATAAGTCAAATCATTTTTTTTTATTATTATTTTAATAATAATAGAAAGAAAGAGAGAGAATGCACACATGAGCAGGGGAGAGGGGCAGAGAAAGAAAGAATCCCAAGTACACCTGTGTGTGGAGCCTGTTGTGGGGCTGGATCCCACATGGCTGGGATCATGACCTGAGCCTAAGTCAAGAGTCGGATGCTCAACTGACTGAGCTATCCAGGCACCCTGAGTCAAATCGTTTTTAAAGTGTTGTTTTCTAAATGATCATTGCTAGTGTATATAAATTTAATTTTTTTATCTTGTATTCAACAATACTGGAAACTATTCTGATTCTAATTATGTACTCCAGGTTTCTTTTGATTTTCTTCGTTGATAATCTTTTTTTCATGAACATCCATACTTTCTCTTCCTCTCCTTTTATCTCTTATTTCTCTTATCTTTCTCCTGTTCCTCCTCCTGTTCTTCCTTCTCCTGTTGTCAGATATTCCAGTGAGATGTTACATAATAGTGACAGTGAGTGCCCCAGTTTTGTCCTTGACATTAGTGGGAAAGTTTTCTAAAGTTTCAAAATAAGGTATTTTCTTTACTCTGTATTTGATTGATGCCCTTTAATAGGTTAAGAAAATTCTTATCTGTTACTTGTTAAGAGTTTGTTGGTTTATTATAAAAAATGTGAAATGTCAAAATGGGATATTTCTAAATCATATGCAAAACATGATTTAATCATATTTAAATTTAAATGCAGCATTTAATCATTTATTGTGATTACTGATAAACTTACTTCTATACTGTGTTTTTCCATTTTCTTTTTTTTTTTTTTTTTTTTTTTAACGTTTATTTATTTTTGAGACAGAGAGAGACAGAGCATGAACGGGGGAGGGGCAGAGAGAGATGGAGACACAGAATCGGAAGCAGGCTCCAGGCTCCGAGCCATCAGCCCAGAGCCCGACGCGGGGCTCGAACTCACGGACCGCGAGATCGTGACCTGAGCTGAAGTCGGACGCTTAACCGACTGAGCCACCCAGGCGCCCCTCCATTTTCTTTTTAACAAGATTTTTTTCTTTGTCAGTGATAATTCCAGACCTCATCCTGGACCTACTGTATTAATAACTGTTTAAAGGGTAAGGGATGGAGCAGGAGTCTGCATTAAGGAAGAAAACC
Organism: Panthera onca; assembly: GCF_046562875.1. Lineage (NCBI taxonomy): Eukaryota > Metazoa > Chordata > Mammalia > Carnivora > Felidae > Panthera > Panthera onca. The sequence goes on along the minus strand of NC_138347.1, from coordinate 88,805,845 downwards.
TTTCCAGGTCAAGTTGATGATAAGATAGTTTTCAAAACTACATCTGCAGAATAAAGTGCAAGCTCCTTGCTCCTTAAGAAAGAAAACAATCCCATCATAAAGACTTTTCCTTATTTCTCTAAGCCATATCTCTTGACTTTGCCTCTCATGTTTTGTGTCCCTGTGATGCTGAACTTCCTTGGGTTATGTCGTACTCTTAATCTATATGCTTTTCCTTTTTTGGTGTTCTGCAGATATGGCTGATATCTACTCAATAACTGTCACTCAGTTGTGTTAGCTTGGGTTAGGCTGAAGATACAATTGGTCATGTGTCTCTCTGTCACATCACAGGGCATTAAAAATCTCTGTTCGGGGACTCCGTCAGTTCTTTGAGGTTGGGACTTGTGTCTTACTCACCAGAAAGTTCCCAGTGCCTAGAGCAGTGCAGACACATGGTCACTTCACAACAAAAGCTTCCGAAATGGAACTAATCTTTTAATACAGAATGCTCAAAATTGAAATAATTTTTTCCCCTTGAACCCTCATCTATAATACCTGGGGTATGTTTCAAACTCTGACTATGACATTGGGTCTTTTCCAGTGCTCTTCAATAATGCCCAATATTCTTTGATGTGCCGGCACCAGCACCAGGGCCTACTTCAGAGAGAGTGTAAAGCACATTTCTCAAGTCAGTTAACTATTTCATTACAACAAAGCCCTTTGAGTGGAAACACATTCACAAGTCAACACATAGCTTCTTCACAGATGAGGAAATGCCAGAATGTATGTCTGTGTTTCTATAGAGAGAGCCACTGGACAACTGTGGGGTTTTATTTTTTCCTGTTACATCCTACCAACATCCATTGACAAGCATTTTGAAAATTAGCCATATCTGAAAGAAGTGACTTTTGAAAAGTAGGAAAAGGACAAGTTTGAGGGAAGGATTTTAAAATGTATTAAAAATTATCAATATTTTGTGACAGATACCCAATTTCTATTAGGAAAAAAAATACAACAACGTCCTTATTATTTCCTGGATCTTAGTCTCAGTTACTGAGCCTTCTGGCTCCATTCCTACCATGGTCTGAGGCTCTGATAAGCAAGTCATATAATTCTTTTTGTCCCAGGGAATAAGCTTTTTTTAGACCCTCACCTACAACATTATATGAACATGGTCATGATTAGTCTTGTTTGATTAGTTCATTAAGTCCTAGCAAGTCACTAATATAGCACAGCTGCTCTTTGAAAGGATTCCTATTATCTGGTCAAGCACTTTTAAGAAGCACACAGGTCTAAAGTTAAATAAATAGCTATTCTAAGTGATAAAAAGATTTTCCAGAGCAGAAGAAAGAAAGATTCTCTCATACTCACTGTCAGCCCTGCTCTCTGGAGCAGCTTTGACCTCTGCCTGCTCTTACCCAATGATAAAAATTCCTTGAAGTTATACAGACCTTTGCAATTTACAGATTGTTCTAACATACATTTTCTTGGATAATCCACTGAACAACTCTTTGATGGAGGAGGTTTTCATCATTTCCATTTTGTGCAGGTATAACTAAGGCCCCAAGAAGATAACTTGGCTCACTTTACTGAAAAGCTTTCATGCTAAGATGGAAACTCAGACCAAGTGCCCCAAGTACCACTGAAAATAGCAAGTCATGCTGTGGTAGTGATAGCAAACTCTAAGGAGCGTTTACATTTTAGATACTGAAATACAGTATACTAGAAATCATTGGTGGGGGTGGAATCATGCATCTTGCAAATCTTTCTTGCCTGGCGATTCATTATGGAATTTTCACAGTCTGTCAACGGTGTAACAGTTGGAGGCACACAACACACTTCTATCAAACTTAATTCACAAGAAGGAGAACCATATGATACTAAGGGCCTTTCCCCTTAATGGAGACCCTGTGGCCAGGATAAGAGGCTTCTGTTACTCTGTACCTTAACAGGAAAAATAGATTTACTTGGAGTTTCTGATCTTACCTAAAAACAAAAACAAAAACAAAAACAAAACAAAACAAAACTTGTATTTCCCCTAAAGACAACATTCCCTTCTGTGCACCAGCTCTATCTCACATTTATTTTACTGGCAACGCATGCAACTTCTGATGGGAATATTTATTTCTAGAATTAGTTTGACCAAATTGTAAGTGCCTCCAATGGAACAGCTTGTACTAATAAATAGATCTCTCTCTCACTTCAAAACCTACTACTACAAGATTTTAAAAGAGCATTTATCAGAAACCCCTAGACAATCTTCCGGCTTCAATTGAACCAATTAATTTTATGCAATGAAAAATCTAAAGGAAGTCTCTTGACTGCCTCCCTGACACATTTTATCCTGCGATACTTCATTTTTAGCAAGAAGTGATTGAGAGCAATAGATAGACATGACTGTTTTTTTTTTTTTTAAATGGTATGTGGGACTCCAATCTACATTTTTAAAACAAAAATTTGTTAGCAGTACTCTTCTGCCTAACACCCACTTGCACTTTGAAGCCTTACCTCATTGTGTCATAACAATGAAGTGTTAGTTCTTAATTTGGAAGATCTGATAATGAAATCAGGTTATCTGGAGAGAGGAATTCGAGATATATATTACAAAGCAGTGTCTTTGGACGTTTTATTAACATGCCTTTGCCATAACCATCTTATTTGATTGGGTGGGCAGGTTTTAAAACGTAGGATAAAATGTAGATTCCCTTGTTGTTTGTTTGTTTGCTTGTTTGTTTTGTTCTTACCTTATGATATTGACCCACAAAGCACATAAGACCATTTTTTTCAAGATTTTTTTTTTCTAACTACAAAAATGCGTTTCTTCAAGTGAAACATTTTATTCCTGGTTATGGTAAGTGCCAGATGATGTGAAGGGTACTTACTCATCCCCCTTAGATTTTTGCCCCCTAAGAATGGAGTACCTGTTATTATTTCTATTATTATGTTATTATACAATTGTTACTCAGCAAGTTTTCCATTTTGCTTCCAGCTCTTTCGAACTTATAGTATAAAATCTATAGAACATTTAAAATCAAAACCTTGAGGGCAACAGGATACTGTCTAAATATTCAACCCTATAAAAATATTTAGCCAGACTTGCCAACACAGAAAAGGCAAAAGTGAGAAAAGAAGGAAAAAAGAATCAGTATCAGGAATAAAGAAGGGGACATCACTACATTTCTTATAGGAATTAATAGGATTATAAAGGAATATTATGAATTTTATACCAGTAAATTTGATAGCTAAGATAAAATAGGCAAATTCCTTGAAAAACATAAATTACCAAAAATTTCTCAAGAAGAAACTGTAGCCTAAAGTAGCTCTATATCTATTTAAAAAATTGAATTCAGAGTTAAACCTTTCCAATCAGAAACCTTCAGTCCTAGATGGCTCCAATGGAAAATTCTACCAAACATTTAAGGAAGCAATATCACAAAGAGGCTATATAATTTATATTAAATATATAATTTTATAATATATAATATTTTAATAAACAATGTATAATATATAACTATATTAGATAATTTATTATAGATAGCATACAGTTGGAAAGAAATATTTTTGTATTCAACTTGATAATACCTGCTTTTTCATTGTGGTTTCCAAGATTTTTTTTAAGTTTTTATTTTCATTCCAGTTAGTTAACATACAGTGTTAAATTAGTTTTTAGGTGTATAATATAGTAATTCAACACTTCCATATATCACCCTGTGTTTATCACAAGTGCACTCCTTAATCCCCATCACCTATTGAACCCATCGCCCCACTCGCCACCCCTGTGATAACCATCAATTTGTTCTTATAGATAACAGTCTCTTTATTTCTCTATTTTTTACTCTTTGGTTGTTTTGTTTCATAAATCCCACATATGAGTAAAATCATATGGCATTTGTCTTTCTCTGACTGACGTATTTTGCTTAGCATTATACTCTAGCTCCATCCATGTCATTGCAAATGGCAAGATTTTATTCTTTTTATGGCAGAATAATATTCCATTGTGTATATATGCACAACCTCTTCTTTATCCATTTATCAATTGATGGCCACTTGGGCAGTTTCCATATCTTGGCTATGGTGAATAAACATTGGAGTACATGTATCCCTTTGAATCTGTATTTTTGTATCCTTTGGGTAAATACCCAGTATTGTGATTGTTGCATCCTAAGTTAGTTCTATTTTGAACTTTTTGAGGAACCTCCATACTGTTTTCCACAGTGGTTGCACCAGTTTGCATTCCCCCAGCAGTGCATGAGTGTTCCTTATTCTACACATCCTCTCCAACACCTGTTATTTATTGTGTTATTGATTTTAGCCATTCTGACAGGTGTGAGGTGATATCTAATTGTAGGTCTGATTTGCATTTTCCTGATAATGAGTGATGTTGAGCATCTTTTCATGTGTCTGTTAGCCATCTGATGGCTTCATTGGAGAAGTATCTGTTCACATCTTCTGCCCATTTTTTAATTGGATTTTTTATTTTTGGATGTTGAGTTTTATAAGTTCTTTATATATTTTAGACACTAACCAGAAGTTTTTATTTAATGTAATCATGTGTTATTGGATTTAAATCTACCACCTTGATAATTGTTTTCTGTTGTTTCATCTGTTCTTTGTTTTTTCTCTTTTTCTGTTTTGTTTTGGCTTTAGTTTTTTTTTTAATTCCATTTTGCCTTCACTTATAACAAGGCTGATAAACTATATATACATATATATGTATTATATATAATATATATTATATAAATATATAGATACATATAAATATATAAAATAAATACATTTTATAAAATATATATAATATAATTATATATATTTATATAATTTATATATGATTATATATTTATATAAATATTTATACATAATTATATATATTAAATACATAAATAAATATTATAAATATATATATATATATTTATGATTGCTCCAGGGTTTATAATATACATCTTTATCTTATCATTCTCTACATTTAAATAATATTGTATACTTCATGTAAGTATAAAAACCTTAAAGTAGTATAATTCTATTTTCTTCTATCTTACATGTTATAATTGATATACTTTTACCTCTTAAAATGTTAAAAAAAAACTATAATGTTTCTAATTTTGCTTTAGGCAATCAATGATCTTCTGAAGTGAATAAGGAAAATACTTTATGCTCATTTTAATCATTTTTAATAATCCTCCTTACCTTGTGTAACTCTAGTTTTTCATCTAGCACCAAACCTTCTGCCTGAAGAATTTCCTTTAATACTTCTGGCACAGATCTTCTGCCAAAGAATTCTCTCTGCAATTGTTGGTATGAAAAGAAAAATTATTGTTTTGTCTTCATTTTTGAAAAATATTTTTGTTGGGGATACAATTCTGGGTTGACAATTTCTATGTCTTTAAACACTTTAAAAAGATGGTATTTCGTTGCTTTCCTGCTTGCTGTATCCTTATTCTTGTTTCTTTGCATGTAATGTTTCTCTTTTCTGTTTGCCTTCAAGGTAAAGTCTTTTTTTGTCTTTTTTTTCTTTCTCTCTCTCTCTCTCTCTCTCTTTTTGGTTTTAAGCTGTGTGACTAAGATATATATAGGTGTAGGTGTGTGTGTCCTCTGAGTTTTTTAGACCTGTGGCTGGTTTTCTTCATTTAATTTTGAAAAATTCTCAAAACTTACCTCTTTAAATATGTCTTCTGCCTCATTTTGTTTATATTCTCCTTTTGAGACCCCAATTACATTTATATTAGGCCACTTAACATTGTCCCATGGCTCGTGGATATATTGTTTTCTTCTTTCCTTCTTTTCTATTGTGTTTTATTTTGGATAATTTTTATTTACTCATCTTCTAATTCACTGGTTATTTCTTCAGTAGTATCTCATCTGCTGATAAGCATTAAGTGAAGGCAATCTTCATCTTTGATAGTATTTTCTTTTTTACTAACACATATTTGACTTTTAAAAAATAGTTTCTTTCTCTCTACCATAATTCTCATTTGTTCCTATATGTAATTCACATTTTCCAGTAGCTACTTTAGCATGTTAATCATTGCTATTTTATATTATTTTTTAAATTTAATTTATTTATTTTGAGAGAGAGTGTGTGTCTGTGTGAGAGGGGGATGGGCATAGAGAGAGGGAGAGAGAGAATCTCAAGCAGGCCTTGCACTGTCAGCTCAGAGCTGGATGTGGGGCTCAATCTCACAAAGCATGAAATCATGACCTTAGCTGAAATCAAGAGTCAGAAGCTTAATTGACTGAGCCACCCATGTGCCCCTAATCATTGTTATTAAACAAACAAACAAACAAACAAACAAACAAACTTGATTGTTTTAACATCTGGGGTCATTTCTCTGGTTTTGTTAATCTACTATTGTCAGTGGACCTTCTTCCTCCCCACCCCTGCCCCCCCCCACTTGCTTCGTTATATATCTTGTAGTTTTTAACTCAATGACATTGTGTGGAAAAGAAGTAAAGAATCTGATGTGTGTAGCGTTTATGCTAGTAAGTGGTAAAGCCCCCACCTCTTTATTTACCTCCTCTTCAGTAAAGCCCTTAGTGTGAGGAGTAGATTTTATTATGTCAATAGTTGAGCTGGCGTTGGCTTTTTCTTGGTATGGGTGTTTTTGGTGTAGCACAGGCTTTAGGTCTTCCAGTGTTTGGCTTCCATCTTCTTGTGCTTACTGTGGTGTCTGAAGAGTTGTAGGAATTTTTTTCAGGTCTCAAATTCTACTCTCAGATTTTGGTAGTACCTGCAGAGCTGTGCCACAGCGATTGTTTCCCTCCTAGCTCTTGGCCAGTGGTACATTGTTTGCACTTGTCACTTAGTACCAAATTTGTCATGGGTATAGAGCAGATTTGGGTATAGAGCATGCTTTGTCAGGGGTCAGTTTTAGGCAGAATTTGTGTGCCTGGGCTTCAGGGGTGGGGTTTTTTCTCCATTCTGGATTTTCTTTCCTGTGGCAGCCAAACTCTGGGTGGTCATAGGGAGAGAGATTTCTTGCCTTTTCTCTAAGAATAGCAGATCTCTTTTTGTCAAGAGGGCAGGATAGTAGGTTCAAGTAAAAGGAGTTTTGCTTCTACCTCTAGATCAACAAGAATGGATCTCTGGCTGTGTCCTCAGAATTAGAGACTGCCCTTCCCCTTCCAGACTCAGATGGGTTTTACTTCTACTCGTACACCAGGAGCAAGGCACCTTTACCCATGCTTTGGCGATGAGAGTGTTATTTCCCTTTCCCATGACATTAAGACTTCTGTTTTATAAAAGGGAACAGTTTAGAAAAGTAGCACAGATTTAACTTGGTCCCTAGGAGCTGCCAAATCACCTCCTTTGTGCCTGTGCTGCTGAATGGAGTTCTACCTTGTCACTTGTCCTGTGTCCAGTTTTTCTAGGCACTGATGGAAGTCTGTTGAAAAGATGTGACTGAGTGTGAACTCCTCTTGTGTCTGGCTCCACCAGTTACTCTGAACTAAGATACCACACTTGGTGTTTAAAAATTTGTTAGACTTTAGCTCGTTTCTTTTTATTCTCTTTGTTTTATGTTCTATGCTCTGGCAAAGATGACTAAGTTTGTTTATCCTGGTTCATTTTAGCTGAGGTTTGTCCTTGTTTGGAATTCAGTTTACTTGATTGCATTGTGACCTCAGCTCTCAGATGGGCTTAAGAAAATGATCATTTTGTATATTATATGGCTTTTATCCAAATTAGAGAAGGACCTCTGCTTTGCATCTTTCAACATTTTGAAGAAAGGTAACCTTTTGGCTAACGCCATGACAGTGGGAGGTATGTAACAAGCTTTTGAAACCATGTTTTCACCACTATTTCCCTTGACCCCTCAAGCCCCTCTCTCTCATCAAGCTTGTTTTCCCCTTCTATTTTAATACCTTGCCAGAAGCTATGGTACCACTTCTAGGTGGTGTATGGTAAATGTAGAAGAAGCCTCTGTGCCCTTGCACAGGCTATGTGCCCCAAAAGACACTGGGTTTGTACTCACTTAAATCTTTCTATTAAAAATTTAAAAGTATCATGTTTCTTTCTCTTTTTAACAATATGATAAATAGCCAGAGTACCAATCAAATGATAAATTAGGCAAGTGTGAAAAAAGAACATATGGAAGAAAGTAAGAAAGATTGAGGCTGACTCAGACTCACTTAGATGAGGAAGAAAAATTTGGGAAGTGAAATTTCATCAGATTAGGCAACTTCCTCTTTCTGTCATCACCTTGGCGAGTATCAGAGAAAGGGTTGGTTTGGTAGGATTTGTCTCCAGCCACAAAATATAACATTTTTGAAGAATAGGATGTCTGATATCCAAGTCCACAAACATGGTGATAAATAAGGGTGACATTTAGCCCTCTTAATAACATAAATAATAGTCACAAACATGGAGCCAGATTTTCTGCCACAAAAATATAAGTTTGGGTTTTACATGGACTTGTTAATTCTTTCCAACTAGACACAGAGAACATTTGGCCTTTCCAAGCAATATGTTAAAAATGAGAATCTTATGTCTACCAAACCTGTTTGAATTAGGTACCTGATTTCCCTGCTAGACCATTTGGCATCTCCCCCACAGTTTTTTAATCTTACAGTGAGAGATTTAGGTAAATGTTAAGCTTATCCTGCAAGCAGAAATTTTGAATTGCAGGGGCACCTGGGTGGCTCAGTCAGGTAAGTGTCTGACTCTTCGTTTGGGCTCAGATCATGATCTCATGGTTTGTGGATTCAAACCCTGCATTGGGCTCTGCCAATGTGGAGCCTGCTTGGGATTTCCTCTCTCCCTCTCTCTCTCTTTGCCTCTCTCAATAAGTTAATTAAAACAAATTAAAAAATAATAAAAATATTTTGAATTTCAGCAATAAGCCTAAAGGGGCCATGCAGAGGGGAAAAAGAGCAGTGCTAACATGTACCGTCAAACTTCAGGTCACTCTTCATGCTGGCTGGTGCAACCCCTCAGCTTTTTCTGCTGCCATGCTCTATTACTGCCCCATCAGATGGACTATCCACCTACAACCTCTTCCATTTGAAATATCGAGCCTTTGTTATCATCACATATTCTATATTCTCACTTAATATATGCCTGTGTTATAGCAAAATTACTTGCATACAAGAATCGTCAATCCAAGGTATGAGCAAATTTTTTCTTAGCAAAGTATTTTCTAATCATCAAAATGTTCCAGATAAGTGGTTCCTTTTCTAGGAATCTTCTGACTGTAAGCTTATATGAAGAGTTCTGTGTTTTAAAGTAGGAGGGACTTATTGATCACCTAGTGAATCCACTGGCTGAGCGTCTTTAGGAAGGCTTATTCAAGTTTTATTTTGATATCTCTTGTTATAAACTTACCTAAACCAATTTACATATACAAATATTTAGGCTCCTTTGAGTAGAAATAAATAGACAATAGTTATACATATGAGAGGGTTAGATGCTGCTGTTATAACACCTTCCTAAGTGAAGAAAACAAATTTCCTAGGTAATTAAAAATAAAATTCTTTTGGGGAACCTAGCTGGCTCAGTCAGAAGAGCATGCAACTCTTGATCTTGGGAGCATGAGTTCGAGCCCCACGTTGGGTGTAGAGATTACTCAAAGAAAATAAATAAACTTAAAAAAATAAAATTTATCTGCAAATATAGACATTTATTAGCAAGCATACACAAAATAGTACTATAAGTTCTACCAATTGTTGGCTTTATTTTTCTTAGTATCCTAACACTATATCTGGGGTGCAAGATTGACTGAAGACAAATACAACAAATGTTGTATTATAGAAGTAGTACTCAGATGATGCCCAGTCAGATTTGGATAACCAACACTCCACTAATCTGGCGCCGAGACAGAGGTTTCTGTAGGAATCAAATCTAGGGTGTTATTCTTAAAGGTGAATGTTAGATCCTTAAACTATAGTATTGTGACAGAGTAAATGTTTCTAAAGTATTTTAGCTTCTATTTTAAAAATCATTAATTTCAACAGTAATAATTTCTACTATTATTTTGCTAATATGTAAATGCTATGGTGTTGAGCAGCCAATGAAGACACCCAAAGCACTCCTAGCAGCCATTTCTGGTATGTGCCCCTTTTATTATGCCTTAAACTTAACTCGTCTTCATTTCAAGTTATTTATCCCTCGGTTTCAACAAATGTCTGTCAGTGACAAAACAAAAGGTGATGGATGGTGCATAAAGGGAAGGTTGATGGATATCAGTCTGGGCAAAGGGGGATGAAGGCCAATGTTCAGAGTAAGGATTTCACTGATTTTCTGTGAGAAATTTGCACCTTTAATATTTTCCCCAATGTATTAGTGATTTTCCAAACAGCCCATAGAAATCATAAATACATATTTTCCTTGATATGAGGGAACACTCTATATAAGCATAAAATATGTTAAAATTCTACTTGAAGGTGGAAGGATATAAAGTATTGTTCAATTGTATAATCTTCTACAGACGAAGATCCTTGAATCAATCTCAAAGAAACAAAACAAAACAAAACAAAACAACCAGACCTGGGGATGTTTTGGTTTTATTTTAAAGAAAGAGACCATATAAGATCCTATTATAGAGTTGGTGAAAAGAGCCCCATTTAATTTTTTTCCTGTCCTCCATAAAAATTTAAATCAATTTCCTATATGATCTACATCTGTAAGGATATACAGAAGTTGAATAAAAAGCACTCAAAGAAAGATTTAATTGTGTTCATTACACTAAACTTATATGAACCAGAATGTGGCTCAATCTATTTTGAAAGGATTTTTAGCATTAAAGGTTAAAACAAAAAGAAGCCTCTAGTTAACCTTCAATTAGCCATAGCTGCCTGGCACTTTCTTATTAATCAAGATTTTACTCCTTCTTGCGTTATATTTATGACATTCAATTTTATTTGGTTTCTTCAATATATTTCTCAGAGGTGAAATAGCTCTATTTTATGGATGAAAATCAAATCAAAACGTGGAAGGCTTTCCGTGTGACCTTCATAAAGTCATCTCCCTGAGGTTCTTTTCTTATTTTTAAAGAGACAATAATGAGGTCAACTCTACTGTGTTGCAGAAGAATAGAATGAAATTGTGCAGAGAAGCAGGTAGTGTTGAAAAGACTAACGGTTTTGGAGCTAAGCAGACATAGTGTCTATCAACTATGAGCTGTGTGACATTGGGCAAGGTATTAACATCTCTGAGCCTTTATTTCCCTATCAATAAAATAAAACTGTCAATCCTAATTGGGGCATTGCAATGTTAGATGAGTTAATGTATCTAAAGGACTTGGTATACAAAAGGCAAAAAAAAAATAAAGATAATTCTTATTGACTGAACAGTGCATCCCCCCAAATGCATATGTTCAATCTCAACCCTCATTGTGATAGTATCTGAAGGTGGGAGGCTATTAGGTCATGAGGGCAGGGCCCTCATGAATGAGATCAGTGCCTTTATAATAAATTCTGGAGAGCTCCCTTACCCCTTCCACCATGTGAGATCAGGGAGAAAAGATTTGGTTTTGGGATCTGACTCTCACCAAACACTGGATCCTCCAGCACCATGATTTTGGACTCCCAGTCTCCAGAACTGTGAGAAGTAAATTTCTGTTGTTTACAAACCACCTGGTATTTGGTATTTTGTTATAACAGCCCTAGAAGACTAGATAGTAGCTTTTTTTTTTTTTCCAAATAAGAGAAGACCTGGAATATGACTAAAAGAAGTAGGAAAATCAGTGTTAGACCTTGTTTGTTTTACTTCCATTTTGTGTCTCTTCTGGAAAAGTGTCTTTCTCTGTACTCAATGTCCATATCTATAAATATGTACCCTAAGACTAGTTTTCCATTTGAAAAATTCTTCATCATTTTAATTCTATTAAGGGTAAAGTTTGGCTTCTGCAAGATCTCACCCCATATGGGAGGTGTATTGCTGTGGAGGGTGGTACGTGCTCTATTATCAGGACATTAAATATCTTTTTTAAAGTTCTCAATCAAAATGTGTGAAAGCCACCTGTCCAAAAACAAGAATACAGAATATGACTGCATGATAAGTAAATTAACATGATGTTCTCAACTTGAAATGTGCTGTAGAATTATAGTAGTCATCATTTTGCTTTGAAAATATTTAAGAGAATGAAAAGAAAAATAAAAGATTGAGATTGCCTTCTGTGAATTGATTTGGACCACACACTTTATCATGGAGGGCTGAATATTGCTTATTAATAAATCATTTCATAATACTGCATCAGGAATTATATATGAATTTGGCATCTCACTGACAAACTAAGCTTTTATAGACTCCAAAAGTAGATAAAGAATTGCTAATGACGATAATGAAGAGGTGTGAATTCCACCAGCAATTCAGGATTCTATTTCAGCTAAGGAAACAAACCATCAAAATCAAAATTAATTTTCCCCCTTTGGCATTTTTCTCAACCATATGTGATTTTAAAATTATTATGGTGACTTCTATCACTTGATTGAAAATATACAGGATGTATTTATCTAAGATAAATATGATTTTACTTGTATGTTTTCTGAAATAATAGCACACAATATGCATCAGAAAATAAGGCAATTATATAATAATATAACTGTTTATGAATTGTATTTGGTTCTGCCAGGATTTATGAAAGATATATGTTTAACAGATGTAAATGTTTATATTAGATCATATGTAACATAATTATTCATCTGTCTTTCAAAGAAGCGTGGAACTCCTGTTCATCCTCAGGAGAGTTATTTCCATATTGCCTTAGGTGTTTAGTATAGACTTCACTTTGAATCCTCTGTCAGTCACTGGCATTAATAAAGGCAACGGTATTCCCAAATAACCTAAGTTTGTTTTAATTTACAGGGAAGATGATGGGATGGTTAGGTGGATGGATGGAAAAGGTGATGGATGAATGGATGGATGGATGGATAGATGGATGATAGATAGATAGGTACAGATATATGTGAATATGTAAAAATGGTGTAGTCTAAATATTGAATTAAACTTTTAAAAATTGTAATGAATTGGGATACAACTAGGCTTTAAATACAGAATGATAATTAAGTTCAGAACAACAATACTTACTAGGTTATAAATACACTTTATATGTGTATCTTCACTGATTCTTGGTGCTATGTGAAAAAGACCAAACTATACATTTTACAGAAGGGAAACCACATGCTGACTTTAACAGCCCTGCTGACTCACAAACCATGGAAGTATCAGAATCGGGAATCCATTTCTGTGGAATGGCTTCAAGTCCAGGCAACACCCCACTACACTAGCAGAATTCTTCACTGATGTTTAGTTTGTCCTTAAAATCCCCCAATTCCAGGATGAGATACTTTTGGCCATAGTTAAGCCTTGATTATGAAATGATTGATAATTCCACAAACTTCTAAATAAAAACCACAGAGCAAAAATAATTTTATTCTTTTCCTATTTTACATACACATATACTGTCAGCAAATGTTCCCAAACTTCGGTGGTGTTCAGAGTCAGCTATGGGTATTTGGAAGATAGAGATTTCTGGACAGTACTCAGACCTATGTGTTGCCCAGAAATCTCTATTTTGTTAAAGATCCACGGCTGATGTGATGCTCAGCTAAGTTTGGGAACTGCTTCTTTAGAAAAATGCTTTAGGGTAGTTTTGGTGGAAAACCTATCAGAAAAATCAAATAAGAGACCATACATGTTTTATTAACATGTCATAGTCCACATGTCTGAAAAAAATCTGGGTTTTGTGTAACCAGAGTTAATATAAATTCAGGGACCATTTTTTTTTTCAAGAAAAGAAAGCATATTTATGAAGAAAAAATAAGTTTTAAAAATAATATTTAGGAAAAATTTTAAAAGTAATCACAAAAAAATATACATTTTTAAAAAGCTTTAATCTCTGACAAACTTCATTACTAATTAACTGCCTGACACAATGCCGTGTTTAACAATGTCCTGAAAATTAGCCCACATTAGTTCATAATCATCTCCCTTGCCCTTTTTAAATCAGAATATGTAATATGTGGATGTACCATACTGTGTTCAACAACTATCTTATGAATGGGTATTTAGGTTGTTTCCAATATTTTTCAATGACAATTGACGATCTTGTGTACATTTATTTTCATATTATTGGAGGTCTATCTTCGGGAAAAATTCTGGGCAACAGGTGCACTGGGTCAAAATATAAACACATGTAGTTACCTTAGACATTGCTTTCATCCCGTAATAGTTGTGCCAATATTCTTTCCCACCAGCAATATGTAAAAGTGCCTATGTCTCTGTAGCCTTGCAAAAGAATATTGCTCTTCTTTTTAGTTTTGACCAATTTGACAAGTGAGACATGGTATTTCAGTGTAGTCTTAATTTGCATTCCTCACTTCTCAGGAGTAGAACTGAACATTTATTTAAATGTTCAAAGGGTATTTTTATAGATTTACTGTGAATTGATATCTATTTTTAAGGTTTATTTATTTATTTTGAGAGAGGGAGAGAGAGAGAGAGAGAGAGGCAAAGAAAGAGGGGGAGAGGGAATCCCAAGCAGGTTCCATGCCATCAGCACAGTGTCCCACACGGGGCTCGATCTCACAAACCGTGAGATCATGGCCTGAGCCAAAATCAAGAGCTGGACACTTAACCAACTACGCCACCCAGGCACCCTGGTATCTTCTTAAATAGAGAACTAAAATATTCTGGGTTTTTTTCCCTTCAGGTATGATAAATACACCAAGAAGTCTTACATACTGATTTCTAACTCCATAAAATACATTTTATAGTTACAATAGTGTAATTATGTAATTAAACTATGAATAATGGTTTGTTATTTTCTTACTGAATGATATATCTTAAAGGTATATATCTGAACTTTCATAATTCACAAAGCCAGTCCTAGGAAAGAAAAAAACAATTCCATTAATAGCCATTGTCAATTCTTAATTAAGAGTATTTGCCAAATAGTCAGTCCTAAGTAGTTACATTTATTTCACTATTAAAAAAAATGTTTTACCTGTTTGCCCATTCTAGTATCACCACTTAAAATAACTTATGCAAAATCTAGAAATGTTCCACTGTTTTATGCAATATTGTGATAATAGGGCCACAAAATAAATGTGCCACAAAACATCATTCCAGTGTTCTGTATTATCACTTACTTGTCTTTATTTAAAACTATTTACTATTGATCATTTATTCAAATAGTTTCAGCTCTAATAATTGCATGTTTACTTTTGTGATTGCAAATGTTTTATGTTTACTGGTGTGTGTGTGTGTGTGTGTTTATGTGTGCATGTGCATTAACAAATGTTTCAGTGGCAAACACATTGGTCAAAATTGAAGCTTGGCTGTGAAATACTGTGTCTTTAAAATTAAAATAGGGCAATTTTTATAGTCTCTTTGTCTATTTGAATGAACCATGAAGTCAAACAAACTTTTCTGCAAGACTTATCAACAGAAAATTATAATGAATGATTTGAATCAAATTGTGTTTTTCTAGAAAATGTTACACTATTAGAAGGACACGATGGTAATTTTCTAAGATAATTTTTTAACAAACATAGTAAAGTTTCCAAATTTTATATTTTTATTTAATTTCCTGATTTTATGAATATAATTTTTTTATTGGGCAAGCCAGAGTTGCATTTGTTGCTTCTGAGTTGAGAATTTTATATGAGTAATCCATTTTTTTATTCTATTTTGATCATCAGTTAAAATCTTCATTTATTGAAGAAATTGATCCATTCAAATTTCCTTGCTTATTGTCATTGTTTTTATCCATAATTTTTTAAATAAAAAATAAAGATTTTATGATATCCTGTTCAAATATGTTATGTAGTTCATGTTTATAAGATATACTTTAATTTTTACTGTTTCTATTCTTAAGAAGTTAAACAGATCATTTCTTTAGGATTCTAAATTTTTCCTTTACAGGATTTTTCTTTCCTCAACTCCACGGTATTTTCTATTTCAACCATGATTGGATGTATTATTCAAATTGGCCTGAAGGATTAGAAAGTAATAATACAGTTTCATTTCAAGTGTATAGAATATGAATAAATTTTCTTCAAAATGTAAATTAAAGCAAATGCAAGAAATTTAAAATCTGAAAGGATTTTAATGTACTCAAAATAATTCTTTTCAATAAAATATTTAAAATATCTATTAAAATTAGAGTCAAAATATAAATCATATTTAATATATATTATTAGAATTTTAAGTCAAACCTGTTTTAACACTTGAATTTTAAAATTGAATAAATTATAAAATTTAATATTTTAAAACACTTTTATAAAGTTACAACTATTAGTAATCCTACTTGCCAATGTAAAGAATCAGTATCTCCATTTATATATGCACACATAGACAAATTTAGAATAACAAAGTTTCTAATATTCCCAAATTAGTGGCTTTTAAGCCACTCTGTGCACCTGTTGCAAATATCATGGTGATTTATCAGTAGTTTCAGAAACATGATTTGGAACATAAAGAGGCTGAAAAATTGACATTTGTCACTAACTGGAAATTGACCTCTTCATCACAGGAGAACCTCTTGCATGCATGCCTCTGAGAAGAGGGATGGGTTTGTCTTGCCTTCTACCTGAGTGCTGCCACCAGGGACTCTTCCTGGTGCTCTGGAGTAGGATCTGTCCCCTGCTCCCCTGTGTCTGCAGCACAGTAATTATTCATGGAATTCAGGCCTGATGGCTTTTGGTTTTGACACCATGGGGAAGAGATATAGAGAAGCACTTCCCCGGGGCCTGAGCAGCCTTAGTGCCAGGAGGGGTTAGACGCTGGTATCTGTCTGTTGTGCTTTGTGATCCCAGGGCTCCCTCAGGTGTGGGCTTCAGAGTAGAGCCTCTCTCACCTGGACCTAAGCCCAGTAATGGAGAACAAAGGGAAGAGAACATTAAGAAAACTATTTTGACTCTGTATACTTGTCAACTGCATACACTTGTCACACGAAGTCTGGAATAATCATTCCTCTGTCTCCGTGGAAGCTGCCTTTAAAAGCAGAGTAAGATTGTCCCTTTGTCCACCTTCTCTTACTAAACTATGTTCTTTTGGCAGATACGTGTACCTTTACTTTGAATATATGGGAGGAAGATTCACATCCAATAATCAATGTTTCTTTTTATACATAATTAACATTGTAGTTTGGAAACACTTATTTTATAATATATTTTTTAGTTCCGCCAAGCTCTTTATATAACCTTGATCTAAAAAGTTTATTAATTAGGCAATTTGTTTTACTTAGGGATTAAAAACAAAGAATACAATGATGTCTTATGTCTTTCAAAAGGTTCCCTGGCCCTTTAAATAAAAGCTAAACTACTTTATTATTTTAAAATCCCTAAAAAGAGAAAACCTAAAAAAAATTAAAAACCTTCTCTGCTTAAAGTACATTGAAGTATCAACAACCTGAAAAAGAAAGATTAAAGCCAGTTAATTATTCTGTTAGGTGCTTTGCACAGTGAGTTCATTGGTTTGGGTTCAAAATCCTGGCTGGAGCTCATCTCTTTCAAGTTTTTCTCTCCTTTCTAGAACTTCAAACTCCTCATTAAACGGTTTTCACTTTTGGTTATATTTACAAATGAGTCGGTGCTTAAGAGAATCGACTGATCTTAATTGGGAATCAGATCTCCACGAGATCTGTCATTTTTACATTCTTACATACTGCCGACTCACTGGGTGGCTCAGTCACCAATACATATAATTACTTAAAATTTCTAATAATGTTCCTAATTTGAAAAAGTGAAGAATTACTCAGAATCCATATGCGTGCTGAACATCAGTCTTCACATGCCCAGGCTCCCGCTGACACAGTGAGGGCAGGGGGTTGAGACAGAAACGGAAGCTGAAGTTAATATTGCTGTCAAGCCAGTAGACAGAGATCAGGCAGAAGTAGTTTTCCCAACTGGAGCAGAGGCGGGTCATCACTATTTTCTCTGCCATGGCAGAGGCTAGCAGACTGATCCTAAGTTGCACCGAATCTCTGTGGGATCCTGTGATCCCCAAAGTTCAGGGCAATGCTCTTTATTCTAAGAGACTGAAGGGATCATTTCATGGTATTATGCCTGTCATTGACTTGAGCTGTCACAAAGCTAAGAGTCTGTGACCTATTACTGCTATAGCAATAGTCTGCAGCAAACCCACTGACTTCCCTCCAATGTCAATTCCCAGGAATGCGAGCCAAGGAGGGGCTAAGCAGGTGACCAATGTTCCAGAGTTACTTTTTTAAGAAGCAGCGTGAAAGTGAAGGGTAGCAGAATATGCTCAAATATGCCCCGAAATATGCTATGTTGGGTGTAAGGATTATGATGAGGTGAAGGTAATTGAGAAGAAGCAGATGTAAGAAAAGCTCTTGGCCCTACCCCTTCTATTTGCCTCAAAAGCAGGACACACATTTGTAAAAGTGTCTCCATTTCCCTCTCTACTAGAAAGGACAGAAGTTAATCAGTGAAGACAACTCTGAGGTCCTTATTAGCCCAGAGGAATCTACATAATGAACCTTACTAAAAGTAGCCTTTATCTGCCATTAGTTTTCCAGTCTATTTATTCTGCCACAATTTGCCACCCCTGGAAGCTCCAAGTCCTTTTTCTTGGTCTTCCCACTTCCCTGAAAATGTGTTGCTTTGTTAAGATGCCATATAAGCCCATGTTCTAAACACCCATATAAGCTACTTCTCACTAAGTGCCCCCATGCATATGTGAGATGCACATGTTAGTAAACTTGTTTGTTTTTCTTTTATCAATCTGTCTTTTGTCAGTCTAATCCACAGAGTCATCACTGAAAACCTAACATGATAGAGGAAAAAGATTTTTTTTTTCCCCAAAAGAATCAAAAGGTTAATGCATTTGGATTTAGAAGACTTAAATCCAGGAACGTGGATCCAGTTCCTGGCTCTGCCTTCGTTATGTGGTCATAAGTCAGCCATCATGAGCCTCAGTTTTCCTCGTCTATAAGAAAAAAAGCAATAGCTTTTGACCTACTTGACAGGACTATTATGAAAGGTGAGATCATGCACATAATACTTCATAAACTTGAAGTGATAAGATTAAGTATTTTTGCCCCCTGTCTGGAAGTTCCTTGAGGGCAGAGGTTGTGGTTTATTTGATGTAAAGTTAAGTTTATTGTTATGAGTAACTTTATCTTTGGCAATTCTTAATCATACTCTCTGGGACCATTGCACCTCTTTCCACTCATCTTTGTGCTGGCTCTTCCTATCTTTCAAAACCTGCTTTGAGAAATCTACAACTCCAGCCTCTTGTATCTTGATCAGAATAGAGGCATACTCAGGCTTGAGACAACTGGAGTTTCAATGCACAGGCCACTAGGGAAGGAAAGATATGGCTGACCCCTGTCCAAGGAAAGCTACAGAGTTTTAAATGGTAGACAAGAATTAGAATGAGTGTCCAGTGATTCAAAGGTGCTAACAAATTAGCCTTACTTCAAATTAATATTCATTGGAGAAGGTTCTAGGTAATAGAGTGTCCAAAGGATAGTGTGACGGTAATAACATGTTTCCAGGCAATCCATCAACCAGAAATGGTAACCAGGTAACAAAGAATCAAAAATTTTTCATGAGCCATAAAATTGGGCCAGAGTTTCATTTGTGGTATACAAAGTTAACTGCACTTTGTTTTACTTTATTTTTAACTTAATATGTGGTACAATTGTTTCTTGTCAACATGTTCTTCAGTTTCTAAATTATAAAGGTAGCTATTTTATCTACTTTTAAAGTATTAATGATTATTTCTTTTTATCAATAACTGTTTTCAAATTTAAGGATACTTTTTGCCTTGAATTGTATGTTTTATAAATTAGTATCTCCCTCCATTTTCTTCTTGTCTGTGTTTTGTCGATAAATATCCTTTCTTCGCTTTTTGTCACATTAACTCTTATACGTTGTTTTGTTAAGAGGCAGATATTTTGCTTCTACTTTTGCCCACGATGAAGAGTACTGTCTTTTGGGGGTGGCTCTACCTACTCACAATTACTATTTTGTTTAAATGTTGTCAATTTCCTTTATTGTTTTCTTTTTATATATGAACTATTTATATATGAACATTGTTTGCTTTTACTTTCTACTGTGATTTTGAATATAAGCTCTATGTTTTGTAATTCTGATAGAAGTCACCTCTGGGTATTACAAATATTCCATATATGTTTTTTAAAGTTTAATTATTTTGAGAGAGAGAGAGCGAGAGATAGAGAGAGTCAGCATGAGCAGGGGAGGGGCAGAGAGAGAGGGAGAGAGAGAATCCTAAGCCGGCTCCGTGATGTCAGTGCAGAGCCCATTGTGGGGCTCAATCCCATGAATTGTGAGATCATGACCTGAGCTGAAATCAAGAGTCAGATGCTTGAACAACTGAGCCACCCAGGCATCCCACAAATATTCTATATTTTTATAATAATCAAACTCAAGGATAAAATGGTAGATTAAAATATTATATAATTAAAATGGGGAGTTTATTCCACTTTAATTTCTTCTTACTCTCTCTCATTTCTCTGCCATGATTCCCTTGTTTCACTTTTTCATGTGTATTATACAACTGAACTCAGGTAATTATTGGTAAACCATGAGTCTTACATTAACTATCTTTTATTGTAAGCGATCCCTTGATATGTATCATTATATATTAAAGCTTTAATTAGACTTAGTTCTGTCTTTAACATGTTTGAGTGCTCATCACTATCTTTTTAAACATACTCATACTCTTAGATGTTTATGTTGGTCATCTTTTAGTAAGTTGGAATACACACCATCGAAGGATTTTTCTTTCAACAAAGGTTGGTAAGTGATCTATTTCTGAGTCTTTCTATATTTGAATGTATCTCTTTTGCCTTCATCAATGAAGAAAAACTTAGCTTCATATGAAATTCTTTGCCAAAAGATGTTTTCTCTCTCGAATGTGAGTACACATAATTTTATGTTCTTCTACATTTATTTTGCTGAAGATAAATGCAAAGTTTTCTTCCTTTTTAATGATAAACAGTTTTGAAATGTATTTTTATTTTTCTATCCATTTATTCAACAAAACTTTATTGAGCAACTAGTATGGGTCAGGCTTTTATCTTGTCCCCAGGCTTTTATTTTGACATGGTGGGGAATAAAGTAGACAAGCATTTCTGTCCTCATAGGATTACATTTTTTCTTTTAAATGCTTTTGTGATTTTAAATTTTATGATTATATTTAAGTTTTTGTTCTTAGATGTATTTTGTTTGATCTTTTCATAAATTCTGCCTGACCTGAAGCTAAGGTAGCTTTCTTAAAACAGTAAAAGCAAATGTATTTTCAACTCCAGACTGTTATTTCTACTTATGCCTCAATTTTTCAATATTTTTGCCCCCTGGGGAAACCTATGATTCTCAGCTGCATCTTTATTCTCCATTATGAATGTCATCTTTCCTCTAAAAATTTGTATAAACTTTTAATTTGCTTTTACATTCTGAGAGCTGTGCACAATTAGTTACTTTACACAACTTATTAGCTTTCTGAATGTCAGTTTTGCTATTCAGTATTTCATTTCCAGGTTCGATTTTTGCTGTTATTGGGTTTGGTTCTTTATTCCCACCCTGAGCCTTCTTTCATGTATTCTATTGCCTTTCTTCCCTGCTGATTCATTTAAATGTCCCTTTAAATTCTGTTATTGCACTAAAATATATGTATAGAACAGTAAATGTATCAAAAAATACACCTTGATGGATTTTTACTATGTACAAACAACTGTGTAACCAGCTCCAAGTTCAAGGTTCAGAAATAACATCACCAGCTCCAGAAATAACCTTCATGCTCCTTTCCAGTTACTATTGCCCTCAGAAGTCACTCTATGGTCTTTTCTTTCATATTTCCCCCTTATTTCTTCTTCTTCTTCTTTTTTAAATAGATGTCATGTCTACTTGAATCTCAGGGAGATTGTGAAATATTATTCTAAAATTTTCTCCAGGTTCCTGTAGTAGATTATCTTCAGAGACATGTTCTTTTACTCAATTTTTGTGATGCTTCCTTTTTCCTTTTGTTAGTGTTTTGTCATACCCCCACCACCTTTTTTTCCCCCTCCTAAAATGAGGAAACATCTACTCAAACTCACAGTTGGCTAAAACCACTTATCTGGATTTCCTGTTGGCGCTTCATATTTGTAAGTCGCCTGCCGATTGAATCCATTTCTCAGGTCTTCAGCTGATTATCAACAGAACTTAGATTGTCATCAATTGCTGCCCTATAAGGGTGAGATCTTCCATTATCCCCACTGCCTCATTCTGTGGTGTTTTGAACAAGGTAAGGACTGAAACTAAAATCTCCACTTTCACCCTGCCAAAGTTCAGTTTTCAAAACTCCTACCTGCTGTGGTCTCCTTGTTGGGTCCAAACCCATCAGAGTGTATTCTGCCCCCTCTGCCTTCACTTTCTGTATAACCACGTCTATGTCACCAAACTGCAGTCTTGACATTATATAGAACAGTTTGGGTACTGACATAATAGTACTCTGAACACTTCTAAATGTGACAGCCACAAAGTATTGGGAAGACCAGTGAATTTAGAATCATCCAGGGCCTTCCTTCTCCCAAGGTAGTCTCCTGACCAGGAGCATTAGCATTCACCGGGGATTTCTTTGAACTCAGGTCTCACCCAGACCTACTAATCAGAATCTGCAATTTTACAAGATGCCTTAGATTCCTGTGCACATTAAAGTTTGATTAGCACTGATTTAGAAACTTGAAAAATATTGGTATCTAGTCTTACCCCCCAGATACTAAGTGTTTTTAGAGTGAAGCCATGTACCAGTATTATATTGCTGCTGTAACAGATTACTGCAAACTTACTGGCTTACAACAACATTCATTTATTATTTTATAGTTCTGTAGATCAGAGGTCTAATGAGCTCACCTGGTTACTCCACTTCATGTTCTCAAGGCCCATATGAAGTTACAGGCAGGGTTGTGTTCCTTTCTGGAGGCTGTAGGGGACAGAGCTTCTGAGTTCATTCAGGTTGTTGGCAGAATTCCTTTCTTTGCCACAGAGGAACTGGGATCCCTGTTTCTTTGCCATGGAGGAACTGGGCTCCATGTTTCTTTGCCATGGAGGAACGGGGTCCCTGTTTCTTTGCTGGCTGTGGCTGGGGATCATACCCAACTTGTAGGGGCCTCCTGCATCCCTTGACTCCTGGCTTCTTTGACTTCAAAGTGAGTAGCCATGGGGTTTGAGTTCTTCCAGTGCTTGGGATCTCTGTGATCTCTGCTTCTGCCCCATCTCGCCTGCTTTTCTTTCTGCAGTGTTATCTCTGATTCTTCTGCCTGTCTTATCTGCTTCTAGGGCCCATGCAATTTCACTGGCACACCTAGGTCACACTGGATCATCTTCCTATTTTAAAATTAGTTGACTAGTGTTAGCCTTAATTCCATCTACAGAAACTTTCACAGCCACACTTAGATTAGTGTTTGATCAGATAACCAGGGCCTGGGAATATTGAAGAGGGGTGGGTGGCATCTTTAGAATTCTGCCTACTTCAGGCCATTTCCAGGGCCTTTTAATATGTGGCCAGGGTTGAGAATCACTGATAACAATCCTCTGATCTAGGGAGAGAGCAAAAGGTATTTTCCCACCTTCTTCTAGGTATGCAAGAGTGCTGTGATTTATGAAGTAAAAAAAAAATTATCTATTGTTCAGTTGATTGATAGCTATATCAGCCTACTCATTTTTTCTCTGCAATTGACACTGGCCTTATTTTTGGAAGGAATAACTCTAGTGGTTATCTATAGGTGTCTGCATTTGGACACCGTCATGGACTAACTATGTGTGGGTGTGTGCCTAGAGAGAATTGGAGAGAGGCAGTTACCAGGCTAGCCTGATACCAAAGTAGGCCATAAATCTCCACTAATTGAAACTGAGATTTTACTACTTTAATTTTTATTTTCCATCTTTCAAGCAGGAAAATCAGGACTTAAAGAGACTAAAGGTTTTTGCAAAGGCACATGTCTATCATGAAAGGAGTTACCTGGGCTGCTGAAACATCAACCCTTAACATTCACCTTCTGGGGTATTGAGCTTTACTTTGTGTAATCTACTTTTATTTCTTTTGAATCTCTAGTACATGATTTTAACTTGAAGGGGGAAATATGTGATCGAGAATAAAATATGCGATTTTGACAGAGGTGGTTAAATTTCTGTGAGGAAAAGGGGTGTTTGGGGGTGGTGAAGCCCTATGTGCACTTTATCAAGTAGTTATTAGCAAACAGGGAAAGGTTAGGTTTGAATCTAGTGCAAAAGTTCAGGGTAGATTGAGATTTGAAATTTCATAACCTAGGGTCAATATTGAGCTATTCTAAGTCCTAGAGACAGAACTTTGAGAGAACTATGTGTATTTTTACTTTCAAAGACCCTTGATAGAAAAATTAAGCCATCTTTTATGGTTCCCTTCTCCACAGGTAAGCCCTGTTTAAATAATGGATGTCTTTGTCTTTGTTTTTGCTGAACTATAAACTGGCATATTTAATTAGCACTAATTCTTAATTATCAGGGTAATAGGAAAAGGGGAAAATTAAAGCATTTAGAATCCCTTGATAATCATTTTAGCCACAGGAAAAAAAAAATCAAACTGTTCCCTCCATTCCTGGTTCTTAAAGCTAGACTTATTCACATGCACAGCCTGCTTATAACTTACAAATGCTGGATCTTGACTTTGGAATAACTCAGAAACCTCTGATTCTTTACTTGTGATTTCTTTTCATTCACTCTTGTCTCTATGACCATGAAATTTGACTTGATAATTTACTCTTAGATTCCAACCTCTGGTCTCACAAAGTTAAATGATCTTTCTGACCCTCTCTCTCGCCACCTAGGACCTTGGCACTATTGCACAGTTTTTACTTGTTTCTTTCTAAGCCTTTATTGTATTATTTAATTATTTATATTTTATTTTATCTTAGTTACTTTATTTATTATTTATTATTTCTAAAGATTATTTGTTTCTCAGGCTTTTATTCTCTTGGTGAGGACTTTAGACTCCACTTCTGATTACAACAAACAATCCCAGAATGGTAGCCTGGCTTGGCGAATTTCAGCTACTCTTTAAAAGGAAAAGGTGAGAACGTACTTGGTCATTACTAGGTCACTAAGATCACTAGAATTAAAAAAAGAGATCTAGGTTTTGTCACTTTTCTCTATTGTTGTATACTCCTTCATTATTTCACTCATAATGATCAAAATGAGTTCGGTTTAGAAAACAACAGTATAGATAGTAGCCACATTGTGTAATTGGCTATATTCTTTTTCATATTCATAGAGATATAACCTAGGTTAACATGAGTACCAAAGCCTAAAATCACAATTTTAGGACTAAAATGGATTTTAGTGATTCAGTAATGTAGATTAGTATTTGTTGCGTGAGAGTTTCTTGAGGATTCACCCCCCTGAGAAGCTAACACAGGAAGTTAGGCAGTGGAAAGACAGATGGGTAAATGAGGGCGGTGCTAGCCTCTCCATTTCAATACTAGCATCTCATTTTGCCTAAGTGCCAACCAAGATTTGTGTTTGAACAAAGGCTAATGTGAATTAAAAATATTAACAACTACGGATCTGGTTCATTCATTCTCCATTTAAGGAAATAGAGGCCCAGAGAAGTCAAGGGAATGAAATCATAAAAATGCCAGAGACTCTCAGCTCCTATGCCAGCACTGACCCACAAACTGTATTCTGTTGAGTGGTTTCCCCAAGCAATTAAATGTCAGTCATAATCCTCATGCTTCCTTAGATAGCCTAGTAAATTATATGTGGATTTCATACTTATAAATTGTTAAATAAATTTTCTAATTTTATGTTTATATAGGAAGCCTGGTGTATTTTTTGTTCTCAGAAATTGATAGACCTTTCACTGTTTTTCATTCCATAAAAATTCAGGTGCAGGGTGAAGAGAATACTGAGATAAATAAAATATGTTCCTAGACCTTTAGAAGTTCATTGTTTAATGATAGAACCTATTTTGGGAGGTAAAAATTATGGAACTCTGGCATCATAGACACTCAAGATTGAAGGTAGTTTAATATAATTTGTTTTAATAGAGTTTAATCAATTTAATGTAATGTGAACAACAGATATTGTTGCATGAATGAATGAATAATGTTAACATGCAGTGTTTCCATTTAATTATCTTAGAATTGATGACAATTTTTATGCTTGTCTACGGCAGCCATAGACATGAAATTATAAATATATTAGGAGGTAGATGCCAGGATTTTATCTATTTCCATTATTGGAAACTATGTCATATTTTCTTTTCTCTATTTCCTTCATAGATTTATGAAAAATAGCCTTTGGTTACCTCTAAATTGCATCTGCAACTTCCAAATATATAAAGGCCAAAACTTGAGTTAATTACTATCGTTAATCTACGTAGTTAATTCCTAAGTATAGTGAATTCACTTTGTAAAAATTTTGTATGTGTTCACATATATTCTTGTAGATATTGCTATTTCACAAATTCATTCACTAATTGAACAAAGATTTTTTGCTATTTCCCAGAGACTGTGCTAGGAATTAGTTTCTCTACCCTCAAGGAACTTGCAGCAAGCAGCAGTTTCTTTTGTCTTATGTTTTCTTCTACAGATAGAAACAGTGAATTGTGCATTGGAAAAAGATGGTGTCAACAAATTATAAATGCATAAATACATAATGAAAGGAAACTTTCATTATAAAGCAAACATATCATTCCAGAATAAAATACACAATGGATGTCTTTTGAATTAGAAAAGAAAATATGTTCTTTTGCAGTACAAACATAGGGCTAAACCCTACAAATGAATATGAGAGCCATAAAGATCTATTAAGAAGCAACTGTTTTATAAAATGAAATCATACGTTGGATACACTTATCAGCCACCCAGCTAAAGGTAGGAGCAATAGAATCTCTATAACTCAAAATAAAATCAACACGTTTCCCCTCTAAGTGAAGGTGGCAAAGGGAGCATTATGGACTCGTTTGCAAACTTATACATAGTAATTTCTGGTTTGATATTTGCTCTTTCTTACCTCCCTAATGTAGCATCATCTAGATTGCCTCAAGGTAATCATGCACGGGAGACCACTTTTGGGGGAGTTATTGGGTCTCCAGTGAAGGGAATCAAAACTGATCAAAGGAAAAGAAGGGATGCCTTGAATTGTTTTGTAATGACATTCATTTCTCAGTGAACTTCTACCACATCATCCAATTTTTAAAAAAAGAATAAAATTCAGCACAATGTGCAACTCTCTCAGTGAATGCGGGGGTTGGGGGGGGGTGTAGAAATTAGGTGTTATCAAGCAGGCTTTCAACATTTTGTCGCCCAACCAAAGATTTAGGACATGACAGTTGGAATAACTTTGAGCCTTGGTGCCCTACACAGCTATTAAACACTAGTTAGTGTGTAGATATGTCCTCAGCTGGCAGATGAAAAGGTCTAAAGTTCAGATTGTTTCAAGAAGTCATAATGAAGCCAGGAGAGCCATGTTCTTTGTGAGAGAAATGTCAGCGCTTGAAAAGTCTCTTAAACTGTAAAGGACACTTCATTACATAGAAGAACTGACTTAATATACTTTGCAAATGACTTCATAACATTCAATTTTGAGAATCATTTCCATTCTTTTATTCACAGTACATGGGGAAATTAGCTGAAATATTTATCTTTGCTTCTCTCTAAGTTTTATAGCACTAGTCAAAAACTAATTAGACTCTGGCAATTAGATCCTGCATATATGCTTCCCCCCCCCCCCCGCCCCCACTCCTCCAGGAGTTTTCCTTGTTATGCAGTTATGCAACTTCCTCTGTTGCAGAGAGTGGTCTATTTAGCTTAAAGGGTTTTAGTTTAGATTTTGTTTGTTTTTTTAAACATCAAGCTTATTTATTCTTTTCATGTATATCCGACAGGTGGTTAGGAAAAGAAGAAATGAAGGGAGCCAATCACCAAAAGCAGTAAGCATCTAATGAAACATGATCCATAAAGGAGAAAGAAAGATTTCTCATCATATTTGATCACTAGACAGGCAGGAGTCTCCCAGAGATGTCTCCCAAACAAGGCAAGGACTGTTATAGAACAAGTTCAAGTATAGTATTAATCTTTAAATTCAGGAAAGTGGTTTTCTCCCCCTCCCCTGCAGAGTTTCAAAATGTGTATATCTGCAAGACCTGCTCTCCTAGGAGTTCTCCCTATTGGAATGACTTGCTCTGGTGGTTGGCTTCCTCTTTTGTATGACTGATGGGTTCGAAAATTGGGGGAACTTTCTGGAATAGGAAGCTCAGTAGTGCATGCGTTAGCTGAATATTGCTCCTAGCCCAAGAGAAAGATACTTTCTTTCCTTTGAAGCTTTTTTGCCCCCTGGGATTCCCTCTGGCCATGTGAGAGGCAAGATCATAAGGGTCAAGATTAGGATACGAATCTGTCATAAATCTAACAAAGGGCTGTGTTTTTTTTGTTAGTGGTTTTTCATTTGATTTTGGTTTTCTTTCGGTTTTAGACTGAAGGCCAAATATTTTCGCTGTAGCTTGCAAGTGATTTGGTCCATCTCACCAGAGCTGGGGGTTCCACAGGAGAGTTTGTGGCCACAGCCACAGGAAGACTGATATTTTGCGGAAGTAGGTCTTCTATGCAAATTTTCCTTGAGAATCTGGCAGTAGGAGAATAACTGCTAACCATTGGACATCAGGAATGCCAAACATCTCTAACCTTTTCCTCAGAAACTTGAACAGTACTGATTTTCCCCACCTCAAAATAAATGGAAATAATGAAAAAACGTATTACCATAAACCACAGTAGGCACATGCTTGATTACTCTTAGTCAGTCTATATCAATGAGATAAGGGCACTTGATTTTAAACACATGTAAATGCATGTAAGAATTAGAGCTACAATTTATGATGAAATGTATTAGGGAAGACAGAAAAGACATTGACCCTGTTCTTTACACATTTACAACCTAGTGGCAGACATAACTGAATGTAAGACTAGAGGAAGTCTGAGAAGTCAGAGCTGGAAACATCCTCAAGTTTAGACATTGGCAAATTTTAATTTATGCATTTAATCGTTAATCAAATAATTCAGTGCCTTCTATTTCAAGGCATTGCATTGATCCTATGGATGATGTAAAGATATATCACACCTGATTCAAGGATACTTATCTATGAAGGGAATAAAATATTTATAAAATAAATACAAATAAAATAACTAATAATAGGAATAATAATATGAATAATAAATACGAATAAAATAACATGACTACATAGGGGAAATACAGATCAAAAACTTTGGAAATAAGAAAGCATTTGAAGTAAACCTTGAAAGCAGGGTCAGATAGAAAAAGGGCATTTAGTTAAAAAGAATATGTATAGAACTTATTTGTAAATGAATAACATTAGAGATTGTCAGCAAATTTTGATATTTAGAAAGTTCTGTTTGGTTCTGTGTGGTAGGCAGAATTCTAAGATGACCACCAAAATTCCTGCTCCCTGGGTTCATGTTCTATTTTATCCTTTCCCTTTAGCATGGATGGAGTCTGTAAATATTATAGGTTGTATCCTGTGAATAGGTTATATTAGGTCATTAGGTCATATGAAAAAGATGAATGGATTTTTGCAGCTGTAATTAAGGTCCCTAATTAGTTCACTTTGAGTTAAAAGTCAAAAGGGAGCTTATGCTGGGTGGGTCCAACCTAATCAGAGAGCCCTTTGAAGAAGGTCCAGTAGTCAAAAACTCAAAGCAGTACAGAAGCTTTCCTGCTGACCCTGAAGAAGCACACCATCATGAGCTCTACAACTGCAGGGAAATAAATTCTGTAGCTGCCCAGGGAGCTTGGAGAAGGATCCTGAGACTCAATTGAGCTGCACCTCTGGCTGCTGCCTCAATTGCAATCTGTGAGACCCTGGGGAGAGGACCTAGTGAAGCCCTTCCCAGACTTCTGACCCACAGAAACTGTGAGATCATGAATGATATTGCAATCTGCTAATTTGTATTAAATTGTAACATAGCACAAAAAAACCTCAATACTCTCCAATACAGGTTATATCATGACCTTCAAACTGAAGTACATGTGCTCCTAGGGGAGACAAAAGCTTTCCGGGGGTTCAGAGGCACGGACAGTTTCAATGGAATCAAGCCCCAGACCTCCCCCCTCTCCCTTCCCTACTTTTACATATCTTTCTCCAAACTGATCTGTGTGAAAATGTTCTGGTTTTCCTTTCTCACTCCATCTTTAACAATTACCTTTCTTCTGTTTTGGCAAAGAAAGGTCAGCTCTCACCCATCTTGGATCTTACTCTGGTATATTGCCCCTGGCTGAGAATACTGTGAGGTGGCAAACAGAAAACAAAACAAATGCTTGAAATAGTGGGGTCTGCAAAGCCTCCTGCTGTGACGCCATTGTGGTAGGGCTCCATATCTTTCTCTGTCTTACATTTATTAAGGTTATGGCAGAGCTAGGCATTAGAAATAGGATATTATGGCCTGGAGTCAAGATGATAGGAATTCATAAATATTGTAGGATTGGCTAGAGTTGATGATGGCACATTATGTTTAATGAGCTACCTTCTTCCATCCCCTAAATGTTGTCAAGTACTGCATTTCTCCTGAAGATCAGTCCTGGTGGGTAAGAAGTGCTGAAGATTGTGCCATCTTTTTTCATTCAGGAAACAAACTCATGACAATGCTCAATATATCTGTCTACCTTGGAATTAGAATAATCAAGATTTATAGAAGGCATGCTGGTGAATGTCAATCTCTTCAGAGTGCCCTCAGCATGGTCACCAATCTCAGTCTTGAGAGCTTGGTGAGTAGTTACATGTCCCTCCTTGTCTGCTGCTCCTCAGGGGAATATTTTTGGATGATTTCAAGGAAAGGGAGAAAATGAAATGTCACTTCCAACAGATTATTACACATTTGATAAAAAGGAATGCATATGGCAGGCAAATTAGTATTTCATATTTCATTGAAACATTATTCAGATTCATAGAAGGGTGGTGCCATCTACTTTTGCCAAAAATATTAGATTATTGTAACTTTAATATTTAATGCTTAGTCCCTTATGGTCACAGAAAAAGCTACATATCTAGATAGATGGATAGTTGTTGCAGGGATATATAATGAGATGATCAGTAAAAGACTTTCAAGCATAAAACTACATTAGAATAAAGTTCTGAGGAAGAAGTATGGAAATACAAGTTTAAGCACAAAAGTGAGTGACATAAAAATACTGACTGTTGGGGCACAGAGCCTGCTTTGGATCCTCTGTCTCCCTCTCTCTTTGACCCTCTCTCTTTGACCCGCCCATGCGCACACGCACGCGCTCTCTCTCTTTCTCTCTCTCAAAAATAAATAAAACATTTAAAAAATCTGTTAAAGAAGATCATATTTAAGAGCATTTTAAATAGGTTTTGGTGGTTATCAAGTTACTATATTATTTAGATTTCACTGGATACATATAAAGTAATATAATAATCATACTCTATAATATAATAAATGTTATTATAATGTTTATTAAAGACATAAATACTTAAAATTATGTTTTTATAACTATTTAAACTTATAATAACATTTTTTTCAATACCAACTTAAAAGTCTATGAGAAGATACATGGTTTTACAATATTCTTTTAGATCTGTGAACAAAGAGTTTCAAGACCAAATGTGAGAGGACAATGTCGGAAAGGTATTCTAGTGCTTAATTAAATCCACTGGGATAAAGCAAATAAATTTATTTGGTAAGAAATAGGGAGCCAGTAACATGGGAAACAATGATATTTTTTATTTAGGATGTCCTGGGTCTCTCAGAGGTGCCGTATACTCTGCAAGACTCTGTGATCAGAGCTGTGCTTTAGGATAGTCTGCGTGACATGTAAACCAAACTTCAGATTCTAAGCAAAGGTTTCACCGTTCAATTTTGGGGAGATAATAAATTTCTGAATTATTTTCTATCAAGTATATGTTTGATAAAACCTATGAGTGGATCCAACCCTTCTGAGCACTACTGAAGGCAATTTAAGGTCTAGCACCATTTCAGGCCAACTTACCAAGGAAGCCAGAGGAGGTAGTGAGCACCTGTTTACCCCAGCTGTGAGTTCCTGGACACCTGAGCAGATAGGTAATATAGGCCAGACATGTAGATAAGCAGCTGATATTTCTGCTATACTGCCTTGATCGTAGTCAAAGTAATTTTTTTTAACATTTATTTATTTTTGAGACAGAGAGAGACAGAGCACGAAGGGGGGAGGGTCAGAGAGAGAGGGAGAAACAGAATCTGAAACAGGCTCCAGACTCTGAGCTGTCAGCACAAAGCCTGATGTGGGGCTTGAACTCACAGACTGCGAGATCATGACCTGAGCTGAAGTTGGACGCTTAACCGACTGAGCCACCCAGGCGCCCCGATGATAGTTAAAAAAACAAAAACAATAACACCAAAACCCAAGAGATCAGTAGTACTTAGAACTGAATACTTATATTAACCTTTTTAAACAGACATCAAATTCTGACCCTTCATGATGTCATTCTTTGTGGCACAAACCCCTACTACACTTTTCCCAAGATCTCTCATCAGGAGTTTACTAGGCCAAGTATTTTGCTGTCTTGTATTGCTTGTTTATTCTATTTGCATATGTTTTTTCTCATTATAATATCACAAATATACAGGCATCATAATGGATAAGGACCCCCATGTTATATCTCAGGAGGATAACATGAGCAGGTCACCCTCAGTTGAACTTGCTGCTTCATTAGTAAAATCTGTGTTTAACTCACCCCATGTTGGTTATTACAAACATTCTGTGGGGTAACCTTCCTTATTCTGACCATCTCTCCTATAGGTCTTATTAATTTTCCACGTAACCTAGAATTCACTCTTTACGAAGTCTCTATTGGCTAAAACCCTCCCTCCTCTATCCATCAGTAAATTCATCCTCTGATGTCTGATAAATGATTTATTAGAATGTGATCTACTCATCACTTTAAGGAGAGCTGGTCCAGGAGGCAGAGGGGATTTGGAAAGGCCTGTCAGTGAAGGCAAGTAGAAGAATTTGAGTTTTTTCCATCAAAATGAGATAAATGAGTACAGTTCCCTTAGGTAACATTAGGGTATGTTGCTACTCCCTGAGGACCTAGAACCGAAGCATGCATCTAGAGATTGCAAAAATAACCTGAGATCTTCTGAGGAAAAAAAAATGCTATTTTAATATGCAGTGGTATCCTCCTCCCCAAATTCTATTTATGCTTTCATATTATAAAAGGGTAAAACACGACTTCAAATTTGGGCAAAAGAGCTTTTACTTATGTAGGGCAGGGCTCTTTCCTACATTGGGCACTTTATCATCTGACAGACTGGTTATTCTCTGGCAGGCCCTCATTTGTTTCCTAATTTAACATGAGTCTAATCAAATATTGGTGTGTATCTATAAAAAGATCTCATCAAAGGTTTGTAACTTGGTCACATTCAGCTTAATAAAACAGAATTCTGTTAGCATAATTGGTTTGTTTCCTCACAATTAGATAGTCTTCCAGAAATTTTCAATGTCATTTGTTGTTCATCTTTCTATTTAAAGATGCATTGATTGTCTTGTTTGGAGCTGTTTGCCTAGATATCTAGAAAACAAAGTGAAAGAATCAGGTTATTATCATCACAATCGATGAACCACTATTTATTGTTGTTGGTACTGTTTTCTGACATCAAGATCCTAAAAGGGCCACCACACATAATATAGTTATAAGATATAACTATACTGCATATATATGGGTGCCTTAGAAGAGGTATGCTATTTTTCACACAAAGGCAGTCAAAAATAACACAAGAAGTAAATGTAACTTTTAGCAGAATGATTTTTATATACACCCATATTTATATAACCTTTATTTTTCCTTGATACTAAATAAGAGATTGCATACTATATTTTAATACATCTTTAAGGAGATACATTTTTTTCCCTGTAGCAAGGGAGTTCGATACAAGGACGTTTTATTCTTTTTTTAAATATAATTTATTGTCAAATTGGGTTCCATACAACACCCAGTGGTCATCCCAACAAGTGCCCTCCTCAATGCCCATCACCCACTTTCCCCTCTCCCCTCACCCCCATCCACCCTCAGTTTATTCTCTGTATTTAAGTGTCTCTTATGGTTTGCATTAAGGAGGTAAATTTGAATTATTCTCGTACTAGTTCAC
This sequence comes from Panthera onca, assembly GCF_046562875.1. Taxonomy (NCBI): domain Eukaryota; kingdom Metazoa; phylum Chordata; class Mammalia; order Carnivora; family Felidae; genus Panthera; species Panthera onca. The sequence goes on along the minus strand of NC_138347.1, from coordinate 88,771,772 downwards.
TAAAATCTTACAGCATAATCTTTATTAGAAAAGCTAGTTACACTTGATATACTTTGTCACACCAAAATTCTATTTGCTCTCATAAAATGGATTTGTATTCCTGTTTCATATTTAATTTTGTGAATATTGTAAACCAAAGTTCTGCACTTTAATTGACTATTCATAATAGCTGATTGACTAAATAAATTTCCCCCTAAAATCCATCCCACTAATTACTTACTTTCCTGTTCATATAACAAGCGTACACATTTATGCTGCTGTAAGGTGAATACAAAAAGATTTATTTATTTTCTACTCACCTGATAAAAATTTGCTACAAATATAATTGGGTGGAGATTACAGTAAATTATGTTTTATTTTCTAAATTCTAAAATTTAAATTGTCATCTGAAGAAACTTTTGAGTGGAAATGCTTGGAATAGATTTACTTATAGACTTTACTATGGGAAATAGCCCAGGACTTTTTTGAAATGTTGAATAATAAATTAAATCTTTACAATTGATCAGTAACAATTAATTAATTGATAATGACTTAAGAAAAATTTTCTTTAGTCTATACAAGAAATTTTATAAATGGAAGAAAAAATTGTCAAATTCCAAGATAATGTACTATAGAGAAACAAAATATATTAGAATGAAATTTTATTATAGTGCATGTACAGTTGAAATTATCCATAATTCTTGGATATATGAGTTGAAATTGGGTGTATCCAATGCAAAGAAAATCTCGAACTCAAAGACAGTATGATAGGAAACATAATAGTTTTGGTACTGCTGTTATCATTCTTTTCACTAGGTCTTAGAAGTTTCTGCAGGGCTTTATCAGGATGGAAGAGGAAAAGAGTAATTGCTATTTGTCACAGGAAATAAAAGATTACTTAACCCTTTCTTAAAAAAAGAAGAAGAGCATGCTGCTCTTAGAGAAGATCCTCTCTAAGAAGATATAAAACAACACTTTCCCATTGAGGTCAGAAGTATATTTTGTTTATGTGCCTATGTTCACTATGTATTTATTCTCTCAAACTAGTAAATTATAAGAGCACTCAGTCTACATAAGATAAAGTTAGAAGAAGATATGCTTTGTATTTTACCTCCTTCTGTACTATTTGAAAATTTAACAACAAACAAATATTATCTTGAAAACCAGTAGAAACAAATATAGTAACATTTGTAAAAAATAAAAAAAAAGGAGTAATTGCTGCTTGATGGAAAAATGGAAGACCTTTAAGCACAGGCTAGCTGCACTTTCCTCCCTCCTTCTGTGCTACATTGAAATAGGATAGCATTTAGGATTTTCCCTAGAGATAGCAAATGGTTCCTACACAGAGAGCAAACACTCCTTTTGCAGTAGTATTCATTGTAAACAAGGGCAGAAAGTACACACACATATTACAAATCACACATGGGTAGTGTTTTGTTTTACAGAACAACGTAAAGGAATTGATCTTTATTAATTTGTTTTTAAATTAAGCAGAAAATATCACTGATGAATGCTCTGTTTTATAGTGATTAGTACCACTGTGCAGATAAGCACAAACCTAAGTACATTATTTTGATCTTTGTTGGGGGTAAAAAAATATCACCGATGAATACATGTTCTAAATTATAAAATAGCAATCTCCTTCTTTCTCTGTGGATTGACATCTACGAGTTATCATTGTCAACTGAAGATGTAACAGTGATTTTTTTTATTTTCCTCTGCAATTATTTGAATGAATGGTATTTGCAGTTGGGGTAGCTTGTGGAAAGATTAAACATGAATATTGTAAAAGAGCTACTTTTCTTATGTATAGTGTATTTTAATATTTCTTAATCTGTTTTTGTCATGTACCTGTTATGTGAATTGTCAACACTCTTGGTGTATGAATGCTTGATTTTAAGGGCTTATGTTCTGGATATAGATTCTAATTTTTTGGAAATAGGCAGATAATTAAATATGCCATGTCATTTTTATAAAGTTCCTTTTGGGGCACCTGGGTGGCTCAGTTGGTTGAGCATTCTACTTCAGCTCAGGTCATGATCCCACTGCTCCTGAGTTCAAGCCCCGCCTCAGGCTCTGTGCTGATAGCTCCCAGCCTGGAGCCTGCTTCGGATTCTGTGTCTCCCTCTCTCTCTCTGCCCCTCCCTCACTTGTACATTTTCTCTCTCTCTCTCTCTCTCTCTCTGTCTGTCTCAAAAAGAAATATTTAAAAAATTAAAAAATAAATTAAAGTTTCTTTTAAGGAAGATGGATCCTTAAATACAACCCGAAGGTCATAGCTGAGTGAGCTGCTAATAGAGCTCCTTCATGTGAACACTTGGATCATCTTTAGATATTCAGAAGTATTCCTGGGGTTGAGTTCAAAAGATGCAGCCAAAGAAAGAGGAGTATTAGAGTGGGGAGAATTTGGCATTAGAAGCAGTCTGGGAGTGATGGAATGGGCCACAGGGACAAAATGAGGGGGCTAGAGGAGGGGAACAACCACCCCACAGAAGCCCGTGTGCTCCCTGGGCTCAGGGAGCCAATGAAAATGTCCCAGTTATAGGCCAAATGGAAAGGGTTCTGGAGCGGGAAAATCTAGTGTTCGATTTTCAGTTCTTGGCCTTGTATACATTATGAAGTAATGACCAACATCCAGCACCATATTTTTGTTGAAACAGTGAAGAAAAGTATTACACACCGGAGATAGCCATACTCCTCTCAAAGTAATTCTACAAAAGGAAGTGCCAAGGTCAGAGACGTCCATGGAAAACGTGCTCCCTAGAAACATGCAGACACCTTTGGAGGGACATTCATCTTCCCTCAAGGCACCAATAAGAAAAGGGCTCGAGGCAATCATCCTTCCTTCTGAAAAGTCTGGGTAGCTGTAGCTGGCACTGTGTTTCGTAAATATTTAAAATCACAAGAAATTATGACATAGGCCGGTTTATGAAGTTTAAATTCTGCTCTCCATCGTGGCTCCAAAAATCGGTCATATAAGACTTCCAAAACCAATATCTTGGCATCTCATGCTAGCACTTTTATTAGACTATGCCTTTCTTCATCTGTTTGCTAAAGAACTATTATGTACTTTGTGTATACCAGCCTATGCTGCATTAGGCCCTAGAAATGCAAACACAAATAAGATTGTCGCTATCCTCATAAAGTTCATAGCCAATTTGGGAAAAAAAAAAAAAACAAAAAACAAACAAGTGCATAATTACAATGCGATATGAGAGGATAAGAATAAAATTATATAAAAACTGTGGTAGGATTCTAAAGGGAATAGAAGGTAATTATTGCTGGGACCATTGGCAAAATGCTCAGAATAAAGATAAAATTTAATGGAGACTTCAAGTTCAAGGTGAGGGACTGAGCACATACTCTAATCTCTTCTAAATCTCATTGAAGTAACATAAGGAAACATAGTAATCCTGAAGAACTGGGAAGGATGCCATCAATAGGTCAGAAACTGAAAAAAATTAGAAAAGAAAAACAGATCTGTCAGGATTGACACTGGGAAGAGCTATAGTGGTTGAAAGACCACTACAAATTGAATGTCGTTTTCCCTAAAAGAACACTAAGAGACTAAGAATAGAGTAAGAAAAGCCTGATGTTAAGCATAGGAAAACTGGCAAGTAAATCACTGAAAGATTTCCAGTCATCCACTCACATTTTCCGGAATGCCTAGATTAGTTTCTGCCTCCAGATTACAGCTAGCAAATATAGATCTCCAAACAGAGTTTGCAAAAATGGGTTTCCAGCCAGGGCATTAGGGCTGGAGAAATAAACAGGACCAGTAACTCTTGCCTTCTAGAATTCATGTCAAGAAAGCATCACGGGCATGAAAGGAAGCTCGTCTGTCTGTATGTTCCATCTCCCTCCCACCATATGGCTCATGCAATTTTGAGTCACATTTACTGAAAGAAGAGTGGTTTTTCACAAGTGCCGAGGAAACATAAGCTATCAAACTGATTAATTCCAGACGTTCATAAGTAAAATGAAGAGATAACCAAGAATCACTGGAAGGAAAAGAAGGCAGTAATGGGAACAAACAGAAGATCTAATCTCTGAAGCAACAGTTACTTCAGGAAGAAAAATAAATTTTTCAAATAAATCTATTTGATATTCTTAGAGTGTTTTTTATGGAGATACCACATCCATAGAGCAATAGTAGGTTGTTGGAAAAAGAAAGAGGGAATTGAAGAATAAACAAACTTTAGGGAAATTAAAAGCATATTAGCATTTAAAGAAGTCAATGGAAAAGTTGAATTGCAAAACAGACATGACTGACAGCTAAGCCATTAATCTGGAAGCTAATGTATTGAGTACAAACGCAATAACAAAAATGATTAAATTATGAGAAAAGAAGGGACAGATCCAAAATATCTGATACCACTTTAACAGAAGTTTGAGAAGAAAATGCAATTTTAAAAGTTTATTAGAATAAGCTTCTGTTAAACTGAAGAAATTCAGGTCTTTCTTCAGACTAAAGAGCCCTTCAAACATTTTAAGGTAATATTGTGAATGAGGAGAAAAGAGACACAATTTTAATAAATCTTGGTAAACCTTGTGGATTCCCAAATGCAAAAAAAAAAAAAAAAATCTAAGCGAAAGATCCTTACAAGTTATTAGTTGTTAAGCTGGGTTGCTAAATGATTATGGAGCAGTGTATACAAGTTAATAAAAGGATTTGATTATATAATACTATACCAAAACATAACTATACAATTAAACCAATATGCCACTTAGGTGCATGCTAGAAAAAAATTATTTAAGGTAATGCTGAAGCAAAATTAAAAAAAAATGAATTCAAGGGGAAAGACCTTAAACATAGGAAGCCATGGCGAGAGACATATTCAGTAAAACTAATTGAGTGTAGGCAATTGCTGATAATATGGCTATGAAATTTAAAATGATTGTTAAAGAGCTCCTGAAATATGCTAGGGAGAGTAGACAGTAAAATTACAATCAGTGGGGAGTTAGAGTTCTACATGAATTTAACAAAATGTGGGAGAATGGGGAAAAAGAGCTTGTTGGAGCTCCTGTTATAGAAGATGGTAAGAGGCTATGCATATGATTGGTTTTGCGATTAAGTGAAAACATTTTAAATATATTGTTATAAATTTAAGATACAATATATAATTCTACAAAAATAAGGTAGAACTGCCCTATCCCTGAATAAAACCAAAAAGGTAAAAGAAAACTTGATCATAATAGGAAAAGTTCAGAAGGAAAAAGAGTAGCCATACGTTGATAATAAAACAAAGCAGAAAAAATTCAGAGCAACCTTACCTATGATTGTAGAGGGAAAATTTTAAATAAAATGTTAAAAACATATATGAGGAATGAATTTAAATTAATAATACAATATAATAAACCATGCTTTTTATTTCAGGAATACAAAGTCGACTCAACAGTAGGGAAATGTATTAATATAATCTCTCCCCTAATAGAATAAAGGAGTATAGAATCATTTATGTTACCTTCTTGGATCACAAAGACTTTTATGTTTGTACTCCTGCAAAGAAACCACTAGAAATTTACACTAAAAATACCTTTCACAATAGCATCAAAACTATAACTCTAAGCGCAAGAAATATTTATGACCTATAGGAACAAAATTGTAAAACTCTACAAAAAGATGTTACAGAAAGATCTTAATTAAAGCTAAATATGCTATTTCTTAAAAGAAAGATTCAATATTGTAAAGATATTATTTTCCCCAAATTACCATATAAACTCAATGCCATTTCAGTCAAAATTACAATGGGACCTTTTCTGAACTTTACAAATTGATCCTAAAGTTTTTTTTTCTGGAAGTGTAAATATTTATAATGACCAAGACAAACTTGGAATTCATCAATCTGTTTATTTTAAAAATGTATATAATAGCAACCTCCCCCAAAGATTGATGAGCAAATTATGAAATATGTGGGAAAAGAGTATTAATCATTTATTGAGACATGTTTTGAATCCTATAAGATAATGGAAAATGGTGATGATTTTAGTGTCTGTATTTGATAATGACAAACATAAAAGTATGAATACATGAGGACAAAAATTGTCTGATGACATGAAAAATAGCGTGTTAGAGATGAAGAGAACACGTCTTACTCTTAAAATGTCTAATAGAGTTGATTTATCATCTTTCAATAAAACAGCAAGTGGAGCCCTAAATAATGTATAAACTCAGGAAACATTAATCAAGCGTTTATTTTTCTTTTAAAGTCATATAGTCGAGAATGCTTTATTTTCAGTTAGGAGAAATAAAGTGATAAAAACAACCGTGAGCTCATTCTCCCTTGCAGCCATCCCACGTCCTTAGCCATGAATCATGGAGGCCTCCCCTGCTTCCTTGGGGGTAATCTACAGAGCTAAGGCTCTGTCACTCTTCTATTGTGGATGGAAATCAGAAAGGCTGAAGTTCTCAAAGAAATGCTGCAGGTATTTATGATTTAATATTTTACCTAATGCCTCTGCTTGAAGATTTACTTTTAAGTCTGATTCGTGAGGCTGACCGATCCTTTCAGGATGGTTCTAATTACAATTCTTTTTCCATGTAATGAACCAAATCTTCGCCTCTGTAATTTCTGCCCGTTGGAACTGGTTTTATCCTTTTGAAACACAGAGAAGTATTATTTCATGTGGCAGACCTTCAGATGTTTGGAGCTACTTTGATACTATCCTTTGTCTTCTTATCTCCAGTCCCAACATTCTTAACCCCTCCAACCCTTTCTCATGTAATGCAGCTGATCTCAGCATTTTCTTTACCTCCCTTGATAGAACCTTAGTTTAGCCAAGGCAAATCAAATATGCTCTCCAGATGTAGAGCAGCCATGATAGAGGCCAGTAAGAATGTTGGGAGTTCTACATGTAATTTAAAACTGTATTTCTTTTTTTAGAGCAGTTTTTGGTTCATGTTGAGCTGGCTGTTTGTAAACACATGTTGATTTACTCACATGAGCTACTTAAATTATACTTCATCTATTCTTCAATTAAGTAAATTATTATTTAAGTTTCAAGGGTCAATCTTCAATACATCTTTAATTTAAACTTATTAATTTTTAGTCTGTTGAAACAATTGTAAATATTGATTGCCACTCAACACGTTACCTAGTTAACTCGTTTTTAATCATCTGCCAATTTAAATAGCATGTAACTTATATCTTCTTTCAATTTGGTAACCAAAATATTGAGACAATCAGGATCTCATTGCCATATCCCTAGAGAGGACCAGGTTGACATGGTAGTCATGGCTGTTTAGCTAGCTGTGACCTGGTTGACTATACTCTTGTTCAATTCACACTTTATTTTCATAGTCTCAGGAATGTCATGAAAGACTTTATTAAATTTCTCCTGCAGGAAAAATGCTTCATCAATAGGAAGGTTTTCTGATTGCTAGGTTTTGTTTGTTTGTTTTTTTTTGAAAGAAACATAATTCTTTTTTAAAATTACAATCTTATGTGGAAAAATAATTTATAGAACATAAAAATGTGTAGCTGCTGTAGTTGAAATATGCATGAAAAATGGGACATTTATACTCATCAACCCCCATTCCTGTCATGCTCTTCCTCAGCCATGGCTGCCCACACACCTCAGGGCTCCAAGGAAGACATTTGAGGACACAGATGACATCCTACTATGACTACTAGGAAAACCAGCTTCACCATGAAGGAAATGAGACTAATTCAGTATGGTGTAAACAAGAACAATACATGTTCATGCTTTGGGGTTCACCCTTCTATTTGAAGTACTCCTTAGAATCTATTTAATATTTTTATTTGATAATATGTCTAAGAGAAATACTTCCAAGCTTACTGATCTATATATTCTCCTTTTATAATAGAGGAATTAGAGTCAATGCAGAGGCCAGATCCTGGTGTTTGTTATATCCTCTTACAACTCTCACCTAAATACATATGTGAGAGATTTTGATAAAGATCTATTAAGAGACCAAAATTGCAATAGCACAGGAAGCCAAAAATAAGAAAAGGCCATATGTTGTTGTGTGAAGGGGATTTTTAATGACTTGGAATACACATTCTAGTGTAGATTTAGTCCATTTACTGCACCAGCACTGCATAAACAGCTGCATCCCGTGTCTGCTCCTAACTTTGCGACTGAAGGATTATGTTAACCAGAAAATCTGAGAGCCAGCTAAACCCTGATGCCCAACAACTTTAGTAAAGATTATCTATCTACCTACCTACCTACCTATCTACTTACCTACCTACCTACCTACCTACCTATCTATTTCCATCTATCCACCCGTATTATTAATAATAATACAGGAACACATTGCTGCATGTCCAGGTCTAAAAACAAGAATTCACCAGTACTCAATAGGCAAAGTATCTGGATAGGAGTAGTACATGCACTCTGTAAGTCTGTAAAATAAAGCATCACTATAGAAGTATCAAGGATGAGGAAACAGGGTAGTATTGAATAGCATGACATGGGGTTTATGGAAAATTTTTCAATATAAAGTCAAAGAAGAATTAGCCTGGAGATTCAGAGAAAGAACAACTTCTAAAATATTATTCTATAAGAATACGTGGGAAGTAATTGAGAATATTTGCCTTACTCTCCTCATAAAAGTCTAATATCCTAATGAAAGTCTAATGATATGACTATCATGAAATAGTAGAAATAAGAAGCTAGTACTAATTAGTATGTCTTTGGCTGCAAGTAACGGTTCTGATGTTGGATGGCTTAAATAAGAAACATTATTTTCTCACATGATTTGAGTATGAGGGCCAAGTTGATTCTCATGCAGGTTCATTGCAGAGGTCAAGTTGTCATCAGGGCCTCTGTGTTCCTCCGACCCAGTTTGTTTTTGTTTTGTTTTCAGGCTGGTTTACCTCAAAGTCTAAAGACGTCTGCAGCACTCCATGTGTCACATCTGTGCTAACGTGCACATGATAAAAAGTGATGAATCTTCCTAAGTCTCTTTCTTAGGAGGAAAAGTATTATGCGGAAGCTCCCAGTCAGCTTCTCTTCACATTGACTCGAATTGAATTATATGAATGTTCCTCAGGCAATTACTGAAATGTGAAATAAAACAACTCTGACTGGCTTAGACAAATTTTCTGGGGAGATTATCACAACCATTACAGGGCTATATAGAGAGAAAAACATAGGATGAGTAGTAGGTTATAGAAGGGAACGAGCTGAAGAGAAAAATTAGAATCCACACTGGAAAAAGTAAAGAGCGGGAATGAAATTGGGAACATTGGATTGGCAATAATAAGTTACAGAAGCTCTCCCCTGTGTGCTGAATAAAAGGACCCAGATATTTTAAACAGTTAAAAAAGACATGGAAGGAAGAGAATAGAGACTAAAAATTATGCTTATTATGATAAATGAAGGAAAAAAATGGATAAAAGACTATCAAAGACTTCAGGAAGAACATTTTCATGGGTGAAAACTGACTTGAGCCTACAGATGAAATATGATCCCATATGTTGCAGGTGAAATGAATAGTAAGAGACCATACTTTTACATTGTTAAATCCTACAAGTATATAGTCAGGGAAATAAAAAAAAATACATAATAAGAGACAAAAATTGTGCTAGTCTCAGACTTTTATTTTGTGGTACTAAATTGTAAATGACAATGCCTGTAGAATTTTTAGACGAAAAATGTAATTTAAGAACTTGATGTATAGTACTCTAGCCAATCTAGTTTCAAAACAAAAGAATAGCTGTATTCAAGAACTCTGAAAATATATTCCTTATTTTCATTTCTTTGCAATTGATAATATACTTAGGTGGACAACTCAAGTTAGAGAAAAGTGTGGTATCAAATTTTTTTTGAAGTTAAGCAGTAGCAACTCAAGATTCAAATACTCATCTAAGAGGTCATTCAAATGTAAACATGACAGAAAATTTTTCTTAGGTATTAAAAGCCCCCTGAAACCCACAAGACGTATGTAATCTTTCAGAAAGAGACATTCCTCAGTCACTTAACCTAAGAATAGTACTGTGGTAATATGGAAGGACTGGTTGTTAGATAGTAAGAAACATAAGTGGATGAAGCATAAACAGCTGTGGTAGTATGACTATTCAACTGAATGCAAAATACAAAACTATTGAACGTGGTGTTTTATATAGTAGAACAGTATGTACTAATAAGTCAGTTTCACAACTCCCATTCAGAAAAATAAAAATCAACAAAAGTAAGAGTGGGTAGGTCGTAATTTCTATGTGTCCTTGAGAAATAGAGAAATACAAGTTTAAAAATATTTTAGAGGTGTTATCACTGGTAAAACTAAGAACAAAAAAATAACTTCGCAAAACTACTATGAAATAAAACAAAAAGTAGACTTCTGCAAAAATAAAAATAAAAACCAACTGACGTATATGGCAGCAAACAAAAATAGGTGGTATAAAACAAGTTAAGAGATAGAATATCATTTCATAACAGTTATAAAGGTTAAAAAAAGGTTCTCTGTGTTACTTACAACAGATGTCTGTAAGAAGACAAACCAAGGATATACCAGAATATCAGGAATAAAAACAAGAGATTCAGCTATTGACATCAGACAAAATATCCAAATAAAAAAGTTAATGAAGATTAGATGCTTTTTACATTAATAACCTTTTTTACCCTAAATAAGAATAAAAATTTCTAGTATCATATACAGACATCAAAAAATGGTGATTAATACAAAGAGATAATAATTAATGGTAGGGGAAATATAAATGGCTAATAAAAATATCAAAACTCTTCTTCCTCACTGAGATTCAAAGGAATGCAAACCAAAATAACAAGATATTGCTTTTACTCTTAGTTTGCAAAATCTTATGTAATCGTGAAACTCAATATTTTGAGGATTCCATGGAAAGGTATTCTCATATATGTACATTGAATCAAACTCTGGAAAGCAGTTAAATAATACACACAGAGACATTTTATATAGTCATTTTACTCCCAATTATAATAAAAGAATGAATGCTAAAGCAAAAATCTAAAAAAAGTAACATATTTATATGTAATGATGTTCATCACACTTCACAAGTCTAAAATTGGAAACAAGTACCACTGAAGAAGAAAAACACTAAATATATTACATATAATTCAGTAACTACATATTATAAATGTTAATATAATTTAATAACTATACAATATCACATATATATGATATCATGATTTATATATGATGTGATATAATATAGTTATTAAGAGATGTTTTTGAAGCATTGTTGCATTGAAAAATATTTGTGATTTAATGCTGAGGTTCATAAAGAAAATATGCCTAAAAGGTATAATTACAAGTAAAATTGTAGGTTGTTTCTGCTTTCTATGACCTTTATGTATCTTATCAATTTCCTATTTCCAACATGTATTATTTTAATAAAGAGAAAGCAAGATGTCAATAATTGAAAGAAAAAAAATTGCTTTTCTTCCACTTACAATTTCTTCCATTTTTAGGTGTTCTTGAACATTGTGGTGGTTTTATAATCAAATCTCTAGCTCTTTCACTCCCTGAGATGTAAGTTTTCTGAGACTGGAGGATTAAAATGGCTCTATATTTTCACACTACCTCCTTGCCTATCTTGGTTTTCAATTTCCTCCTAACTACGTTTGCTCTCCTCTTGCCACTTTGGAGATCATTTCCTGGTTGAAGAAGATGAAAACTAAATAGGAGTTGGTTGATTAGTCTTGTTTGCTTTTTGTCGTCTGTTAGCGTTGTGTGTGCCATCTGTTACCAGCAGATTGCCTTCCTTCATCTCCTTCTTGCACAGAACTTAGCAAAAAGGAAAACAGTCCACCATTTTGTCTTCAGAAAGTTTTTCCAAAGTTGAACTCACTTTGCTTATTCAACCTCCTTAGAGATCTAAACTGTTCTTCCGATTTAATATTTAGTTTTATGTCCCTTCCTTCTCTTTAAAAATTCTTATTTTGCTTTAAAATGTGACCTCATCAAAGAGTATCCTTTGCAACTACAGAAGTTTTATATCTGTGGCCCTTGAAACCAGGTCAGTCCGCTTGCTAACTGCTTCTCTCTTTTTGGATACCTTCTCCTTCTTTGCCAACAGCTTCGGGTGTTACGCTCTTTTCCTTGACTCAGTGTTGACCAGGGTTCACAAACTCAAAACCTGCAGTGACCAGCTGGTAAAAGGTGAAGAATTGGAGAGCCCAGGGGCCCACCTACAAAGAGGGCAGCAATTACTCATCTATCTTCAACTGATCTCCACAATGGACTGATGACTCACTGTGGTAAAATCCTCTGATTTTTAAAAAGCTGAAAATGTAAGTGTTTGTGTGTGTGTGAGAGAGAAAAAGAACTAGAGTGAGAGACAGAGATCTCCAGAATTTTTATTGTAAGACATTAATAAAATTTTTATTCAGGTCAATACCCCAATGTAAATCACAAATAACAAAATTTAGTGAGATGAATTCAGTCTGAGACCTCTAGTTTTCATTCTTTTTTCTATATCCACTTTCATTTCTCAAGCTTCTCCAAAGAAGCAGAACCAGTAGTATGTATAGAAAAAAATAAGGAATTGGCCCACATAATTATGGAAGCTGAGAGGTCCACCAATCTGCCATCTGCAAACTGGCGACCCAGAAAAGCAAGCGGTAGTAATTCAGTGCAAGTACAAATCCCTGAGAACCAGAAGATTCACTGGTGAAAATTCCAATATGAGGAGAACTGGAGGAAATCAGATGAGATGTCCCAGCTAAGCAGTGAGACAAGAAAGAGAGTGAATTCCTCCATTCTCTGCCTTGCCTTTTGTTTCATTCAAGCCCTGAGTTGATTGGATGGTGCTCACCCACATGGAGGAGGACAATCTACTTTGCAGACTCAACCAATAATCTCATCCAGAGATTCAAACAATAATCTGTTCAAATAATGTCTGAGGACACAATTTGATTGTGTTCGAACAATAATCTCATCCAGAATTACTCTCCATAGATACACCCAGAAACAATGTTTAATCTGGGTGCCTCAGAGCCAGTCAAATTGACACATAAAAGTAACCATCACACCTATAATTAGTTTATTTTTCCGTTTCATCCCCTCTCAGGTTTGGCATTTGGATTTCAACTTTCTTAATAAGTATCTTCCATAGCTCTAACTCCTGCTGTCACCAACTTTATAAGGTAGATGTGTGTATGAGTGTGTCTTGTGTGTCTATGAGATGTGTCTGTGTTTGTGTGTGGTTACAGATGTGTGTGAAATAAAAGAATATTTTTCATTTTGCTTGTTTCCCAGCAGAGTCCTCCACTGTCTCCTGGGATCTTTGTGTTTGTGTGTGTGTGTGTGTGTTTGTTTGAAGTTTATTTATTTTGAGAGAGACAGAGACAGAGCGCAGTTGGGGAGGGCAGATAGAGGGACAGAGAGAATCCCAAGCAGGCTCCATGTTGCCAGCACAGAACGTGCTATTAGGCTCAATCCCGGGAAGCTGTGAGATCACGACCTGAGCCGAAACCAAGAGTCCAAGAGTCAGACACATAGCTGACTGAGCCACCCAGGTGCCACAGTCTTGGGATCTTGGTGATCACATAGTAAGAATTTAATTTTATTGAATTTTAAAATCTCCATGATTGTCAGTCACACCATATGGCTGAGGACACAAAACAGACTTTGAAAACATGAGGTCCCAGGTGTTCAGTCATCATGCGCCCTTTAGCTTCATCCCACATCCCACTCTTTATATATATATATATATATATATATATATATATATACACACACACACACACACACACACACTTTTATTTATATTTGAGAGACATAGAGAGAGCATGAGTAGGGGAGGGGCAGAGAGACAGGGAGACACAGAATCTGAAGCAGGCTCCAGGCTCTGAGCTGCCAGCACAGAACCCACAAACCGTGAGATCGACACCTGAGTGGAAGTCAGACGGTCAACCGACTGAGCCACCCAGGCGCCCCTAGCTTCTTCCCACTCTTGTTACCTCCTCTGCTCCAGAGTCTTCATCTTTTAGCTTTATCCCATGCCTCTACCCTAACCTTGCACCTGAGACTTGTTGACTGAATTTGATTCCCTCATTTTGACATTTGGTCTCTCTCGAATAAGTGACTTTAAATAACCTTCTGATGCTTCCTTCTCTTGACTACTGCAGGTTACTATACTCACCCTGCTTCCAGGGGTGGGTGACCTGGATGGTGTCAGAAGTGAGCATCCTCTGACACTCAGTGACATGGGATTACCCCCTGACAACTTCATTACCCATCCTCTGTGCATTGGAGAATGCACCTTCTCAACAGATTTTTCAAAAGTAACTTTGGGGTGCTTGGGTGGCTCAATTGGTTAAGCGTCTGTCTTTGGCTCAGGTCATGATCTCGCAGTTTGTGAGTTTGAGCCCCGCGCGTCGGGCTCTGTGCTGACAGCTCCGAGCCTGGAGCCTACTTCGGATTCTGTGTCTCCATCCCTTTCTGTCCCTCCCCCACTTACACTCTGTCTCCCTCTCTCTGTCTGTCTCTCTCTGTCTCTCAAAAATAAATAAACATTAAAAAAATTAAAAGTAACTTCCCTGAAATTTAAGCTACACATCAGTTAATATCATTACTATTACTATATACATTTATTGCATATTTTTATTGTGCACTTTCCTGAATACTTTACAAGTAGTAGTCATTCATTCAGTTGTCTCAGCAACCCCACGAAATCAACTATTTTGATCATTCCTATTTGCAAAAGAGGAAACTGAGCCATAGAGTGATTAAGCACATGCTTAAATCTATCCAGCTAGTGTTAGAGGTAGAATTTAAACCCAGCAAGTTGAGCTTTAGAGGTATACCCTTAATAACTGCACAGTATTATTTTTCTTTTACATTGTTATGAACTTAAAGATGACATAATCATTTTTCTCTCCAGGTTCCCACAAGTTCTCATTGTTGATCAGAATTAGGTGCCAATAGCAAGTCCTCTCATTCTGCCTTTATTCCTTTGCCTTTGAGCCATGAAGCTATCAGCAGGGCATGTCGAGAACTTTTTGATACTCTACCTCTAACAAAATAAGGCTTCCAGCAGCTGTATTGATAGTTGAAGCTACTTTATCTTCCTCAGCACCAGTTTTGTGATTTATTGATCACTTACTTTTTATGTCTAAGCTCTGAAGTGTGCTTCTAAAATAGCATCGATACCTTTTCCCCCTCATTTTTAGCCAGATCATACACTTTCACTTCATAAATTGTAAATTTCTATCTAGGTTAATACTGTGTTTACACATAATGCTATTTCCCTTACCCTGTACTTCTAAGTGTCTCTGACTGACCTCATATGCTCACTTGGGACTTAAATGAACATTTCTTTCTCTGTGATCTGGAAACCTTCATCTCTGGGTCCACCGTGAATCCTAAGCTGCATGCGCAAGTGGCCCCTAGCCATCTCCACCCTTGGGCACCTCAATTATGACATGTTCGTGCCTGAACTCATAGTTTCTCCTCATTACTACTCCTTCTTTTATCCAAGTTTACTATCTACCCAATTGTCCAAGCTAGAAATATAGGCCCCATTTCTCTGGTCACCTTCACAAGAAAACACATTACAATGGTTGTTGGTAATCATCACACCCATTTCACTTGTCGCACTCTGTTCTTTGCTCGGATGGGCTTCTGGCCCCACCACTGAAACTGATACTACACCAGTGAGTGTCACCCACCACTGGCTGGAGAATCCAATGGTCGTTTTCCTGCCCTTACTGCACTGTGCCTCCTGGGTACGTTTGGTGCAGTCATTCACTTCTTCTCTTCTTGGTTTTCATGAGGCCACCCTCTTCTGGATTTCTAATTCTCTTATTGGTCCCATGCTCTCAGGCTTTTCTCTGTCCTTTTTGTGTGAGCCTCTAAATACTGAAAGTTCCTGGGGTGCCCAGGTGGGTCAGTCTTTTAAGTGTCTGACTCTTGATTTTGGCTCAGGTCATGATCTCACAGTTCATGATTCCAGCCCCACAGTGGGCTCTGTGGTGACAATGTGGAGTCTGCTTAGGATGCTCTTGCTGCCTTTCTTTCTCTGCCCCTCCTTGGTAGGCATTCTCTCTCTCTCTCTCTCTCAAATAAATATTTTTTACAATGTTTCTGAAACTGAGCCCTTCCCTATATTTAGTGTTTAATTGTTGCTGTACAAAACTACCACAAATTTAGTGACTTAAGATAGCAAACTTTATTATGTTACTACTCGGAAGTCTGACAGTTCTTCTTGGACTAAACTCAAGGTGCTGTCAGGGTTACGTTCCTTTCTTAATGCTGTTGCAGAAAACCATTTTCCTGTATTTTCCACTTTCTAGAGCTGCCTGCATTCTGGCTCACTGATGTCTTCCCTATCTTTACAGCAGGCAATGTTAATCTATCACCAAATCTGCTTACAGAGTCACATCTTCTACCGACTACACCCAAGAAAAGTTCTCCACCTGGAAGGCCTCTTGTAATTATGTTGGATTTACCTAGGTAATCAAGGAATATCTCTCCATCTCAAGGTCTTTAATTTACTCACATCTGCAAAGTCCCCTCATGTCATGTAAGGTAACATATTCTCAGTTTCTGTGGGTTAGGACTTGCAAATGTTTCGGGGCCTGTTTTTCTGCCTATGACATTAGCCTCCTTCACTTTCCTCTATGGAGGAGATCTTTTGAATCCCACAGTTTCAAATGCCATCTGTGTGAGGATGACACCCACCTAAATCTCCAGTCCTGATGTTACCAAAATTTCAACATACATGTCTAAATACTTACTTAATTTACACTCTTCACAATCTTTCTTCCCCAAATCTTCATTATTTCCACAAATGGCACCATCACACCCCCAGAAGATGAAGAACTAAATTTAGTGGCCATGTCTAGATTCTTTCTCTCTTTTATCCCCAAATGTAAGCATCAGAAGCCCTCTAATACATACCCTAACTTATCTAACTCACCATCTCTTCTTCTGCCACCCTCGACCAAGCCACAGTGTCCATAGCCTCCTAAGTCCACGTGCTACTTCTCTCTTGATCCCCTTACATTCATCTAACATTAAAAAAAAAAAAAAACCTCAAAAGAACCACAGTAAACAAACAAAAAAAAATCCCTCAAAAGAACCACAGTAAAAAAAAAAAACAAAAACAAAAACAAAAACAAAACAAAACACAGTGAGATTTTAAAATAGTCAATTGGGTTATGTTATTTCCCTGTTTAACACCCTCCAGGGGCTTCTCTTTACATTTAGAAGAGATATGCTCTCCAGCTCCTCATGAACTACCACTTTGACTTCATCTTCTACCATTCTTTTTCCCTTTCACTAAGTTTCAGCCTGACCACTAGTCTTCAGTCTGTTCCGGGAACATGCCAAATGTGTTTGCAGCCTCAAGACCTCTCTGTTGTCTGGAACCCTCATGCTCGGATCCTCAGATTGTTGGTTGACTGTCATCATCAGGAGTTGGCCCCAGGCCTTTTCCGGCCACATCATCCAATGTCAATTTCTCCACTTCTACTCCCCTTCTCTATCCCCTGACTCTCTTCTGATTCCTTCCTAGTACTAATCACTATCTAAAATTATCTTGTTTATTTATGTTAACTTCACCAGAATGAAATTTACATAGAATGAAATGCACATATTCTTTGTACACAGTGTGATGAGCCTTTTCATCACCCCAGAGAGCTCACAAATGCTCCTTGGCAGTCAAGTTCCCCTGCTCACCCTAGGTAGCCTCTGATCTGATCTCCTATAGCCACCGATCTCATCAGTTTTCCTATTCCAGAGCATCTCCATCAAGTAGATATGTAATCACTTAGGTAATTTAAAAATTTCTAGAAGCTTGTATAGCTTTGTCTTAGAACTCTGTACAACTTTACATAATTCTACAATGTCTGTCTCCTTTTGCTCAGTATGATGTGTTGGAATTTCATCCTGGTTGTATCAGTAGTTCATTTCTCTTCCATTGGTGAGTAGTATTTGATTTTATGAAAATACCATTTTTTTAAATCCATTCTTCCATGCTTGTGGCATTATTTCCAGATTTTAGCTGTTTTGAGAAAAGCTATGAACCTTCCTGCACAAGTCTTTTTTTTTTAGACATATGTTTTTATTTCTTTTAGGTGATGCAGTAAGTTAGTATTTAACTTTGCCAGAAACTGCCCAGTTGCTTCCCGAAGTGTTGGCACCATTATATCCTATCTTTATATAAGAGTTCTACTTGCTCCACATCCTCACTAATACTTGGTATTATGGTCTTTTTTATTTTAGCCATCCTGGTTGTATCTTATAGGGCAGGGGTTTTTATTTGTGTTTTATGGATGCCTAATGATGTTGAATATTTTTTCAAGTGCTACTGGTCATCTGTATATCTTCCTTTGTGGCAGAATCTTCCCTTTTAAAACATTGAGTTTTTTTTTTTAAATTATGGAATTGTAAGGCTTTCTTACATATTATGCAAAGGAGACTTTGTCATACAGACATGTTGCAAATATTTTCTCCCTTCCTGTTACTTGGTTCTTAATTTTCTTAATAATGTCCTTTGAAGAACAGAAGATTTTGATTGTGGTGAAGTTTAGTTTACATTTTTTTTTCTTTTATAGTTACTGTTTTTTTGTGTCCTCTCTACAAAATGTGTGCCTACTCATGGTATCAAAGAGTTTCTCCAATGTTTTCTTCTAGTAATTTTATAATTGTAGCTTTTATGTTTATAGTAGCTTCTTAAAGCACTCTGATAATCTTTTTTTTTTTCCTCTCTCTCTCTTATTCTCCTCTCTTCTTTTAGTCCATTCTTTGCTGTCATTACTCTCTCATCTATTCACATAAAAGTTAGAGCAGTCTGTCCAATCTCAGTTTCTGACCTTATTTCTCTTCTTCTCTAATGCCAGTGAACAAAATAAAGGTTAGTAGTGACAAACCCTGAAAATGATGTTTCCCCTATTGAAAAGCAGAAGACGGAATGGCAGGAGGGAAGGGTTATATATGCTTCTGTTTTTTTTTTTTTTTCTTTTACCTCTTTCATACAAGATATTACAAGTCCGTTTCAGAAAGAGTAGTGGTTAGACTGCAGCAGGCACAGAAAGGTGTGAGCAGATGGTGAAAAGCTTGTTGATGAAAGAAGGGGATATAGACCAGAGCAGAAGAGACATTTACCCCAGCTTATGACCAATAACCCCAAGAAAGAAGGAGAGAAGTTCTCTTCAGAAACATACTCTATATTATTTGTAGCTTGTTTTTATATACAATTCATTTTGCCCATGGCCAAGGCAGACCAACCTGATGAGCTAAAAAAAAAAAAAAAGGGAAAAAAAAAGAAAAAAAGAAAAGAAAAGCAATATCATAATGATGGTATGAGTCTCTTTTGTTCTATCTTCCTTTTTTTAAAGGTTTATTTATTTATTTTGAGGGGGTAGGGAAGGGGCAGGGAGAGAGAGAATTTTAGTCAGGCTCCATGTTGTGAGAGCGGAGCCTGACGTGGGGCTCAATGTAGGGCTTGATCCCATGAACTGTGAGATCATGACCTGAACCGAAATCAAGAGTCAGGCACTTAACCCACTGAGCCACCCAGGTGCCCCTGTTTTACCTTCTTGTTTGACAGGATCTCCATCTACCCTCCAACTCTCTCCATTTATCTTGTAGAACCCCTAGAAGTCATTCCATTCGTTGGGTTCACAGGCCCAGTTCTCAGGAACATACTGTTTTCCTCTTCTGCTATGCTAGCTCTGCCTTTGTTACGTGATGTCTGTTGCCTTTGGATCCTTTTGAAACTGCTACCATTATTATTCACACCACTTTCCACTGTGACTTGCCAAAATAATGCTGTGCCAACACCATGTTGTTCAGAAGCTGTTCCACTCTGCCAAAAAAATATTGCTGTGCAACTGATGCATCAGTTCTCCTGATGTAGCAAGATCAGCCAGCATTTTCTGCTAGACAAGGAAGAACTCCACTTCCTAGCCTGGGTGTCACATTTCTGTATATGGGTTCTAAAACAACTCATCCTATACTGCCTGTGAAGGAAACAGTTTTTTTCCATTGGACTTGCAGCTTTTACTCCCAAGACAGAACTCCTTCACTCAGAATTTGTAGATCATCATTTTTGTTGTTGTTGGTTTTGTTTTGTTTTGTTTTTATTCCTGATATTCCAGGTTGGGAGAATAAGCTGAGGGACAGATGATGTCCTGTATTCATAATTATTCTTCCAGAATATGGCACTGTGAATGAACCACATGCATGTGTCTCAGTCTGTCTTTCTTTACAAAGAGTTCTTTAACAGAAAGCAAAGGGCTCATACTCCTACCCCTTTCCATTCATAGCTAGTCTAGCTCATATCTAAACTGTTTAAAAAGCTGCATGCAATTCTCATTCTATCATGTGGGATCAGTTGCTATCACTTAATTAATCCCTTTTATTTTCTTGTAAAGTACTGAGTAAGCAGATGATTTATGGTACTGTTTTGAGTAGATACTTGGATCAGATGAACTCTACGTGACAACTGTAGACAATACTCTGTTTTTACTAGGAAAATGGTACCTACTAAAGAATAATGCTATCAGCTTTTTCTTTCCTTTCTTCTTACATTTTTTTTTTTCTTTTCTGAATAAGTTGTTTGTGGAATGCAGCAGAATTCCACATTAGCCTTGTCAGCCATATGAATGGTTAACATG
This sequence comes from Panthera onca, assembly GCF_046562875.1. Classification (NCBI taxonomy): domain Eukaryota; kingdom Metazoa; phylum Chordata; class Mammalia; order Carnivora; family Felidae; genus Panthera; species Panthera onca. The sequence continues at coordinate 88,751,222 of NC_138347.1, read as the reverse complement.
GTTGCCCTCAATATGGAGTCATCTACCACCCTGTGAGTTGCATTTTCCTTGGTTGGTGATGGATAACACCCATATGTTCCAATCTGTGGGTCATCACTATTGTCTTTGGTGATGCTGAAGGAAGTTAGTGTTTCTTTTGAGGTTGAACACCACCCCCTATGTTATGTTTCTCAATCTCTTTTTTTGTTATCAATTTTCCCTTCCTGCACCACTGCCCCACCCCACCAGGAGCCTTTTTAGGATTTTTTTCCTAACCACTTCCTTCATCCCCTGTGGTATTTTAATACCTTTCATCTATTTATGCACCATGGCCCTCCAACCATTGTGATAACTAAGGTTTTTTTCAGCTCCTCCTAAGATTCAATCTTTACTGTTGTGGCAATCAGTATCAGTCCCTATGTAGAATGCATGTTCTGGGGAAATAAAGTATGGCATGGTTGCTGGACAACTCTGATAGTGCTATCTTTTTCTTTTCCTTCTCTTCTCTTCCCTTCTCTTCTCTTCTCTTCTCTCTTCTCTTCTTTCTCTTCTCTTCTCCCCTCCTCTCCTCTCCTCCCCTCCCTACCCCTCTCCTCTCCTCCCCTCCCCACCCCTCCTCTCCTCTCCTCTCCTCTCCTCTCTTCCCTTCTCCTCTCCTCTCTCTTCCCTTCCTCTCCTCTCCTCTCTCTTCCTTTCCTTTCCTTTCCTTTCCTTTCCTTTCCTCTCCTTTCCTTTCCTTTCCTTTCCTTTCCTTTCCTGTCCTTTCCCTTCCTGGAGGGAGGCAGTTTGGTAGAATAGAAGGATTAGAGACTTGGGAGTCAGAGAAGTGGAGTCCTGGTTCTTCCATGACCAGCTACCTGGTATGATCTTAGGAAAACATCCCTGAACCTTATTTCATAAACAGTAAAGTGTACTTTGTTCATAAGACTGGGGATTAAATTTTTAAATTTCTTCATGCAATGCCTCTCATATAAGCTTAATTCTCTGGTTATTATTTTAGTTTATATTGGTCAACTCATCAATTTATTGATTCCAATTACCTTCTATCTTCTTCTCTCCTCTCATATTCTTCCTGAATTATTTCATGCACTCTCTCTTATATTTATCTCCATTAAATGCTGCAACTTTTGCAGACATTTTTGAAATGTGTTAATTTTCCCTTCTGGATGGAAAAACAGTTTATATTTATGACTCTCCCAACCCAGATCACATCTGATAGGAAACAAACAGAACATAGGTAAGTTAAGGAAACAGTTCCAAAGGTGTTCATATTTCCTGGGCCTCAAATTGAAAAATCCCTTTTTGGGTTTCCATTAGAAATTTTGAAGCCTGCTCAGTAAACTATAACTGTATAGTTATAGTATATTTTTTTTCAATATACTATTTTTCAACATAGTATATTTTTCAATATACTACTTCAAATAACTATTTGAAGTAACTATTCACCAGAGGTTCTTGGGAACTTTCTTTTAAACCTTAAGCCTTCTTAATCCTTGCTACTCAGACTATGATTCCCAGACCAGTAGCTCCAATATCCCCTGGGAATTTGGTAGAAATGTAGAGTCTCAAGTCATACCCAAGAACGACTGAATCAGGATCTTCATTTCAATAAGATCCCTAGCTGATCGGTATGCACAGTGAAGTTTGAGAAATGTTTTGCATAATCACTTTTCTTCCTCCAACTGCATCCAATGACTGTTAATCTTTCAATAACACATAATTAACACTATTTGCAAATATTTTTATTACCTGTTCATACCTATTAACACTATTAACTAAGTACTAAGCCCAGCCTTCTTCAGTAAACATAGTATTACTCGCTGACCACACCCATGGAATAATCCTAAACTTTAGTATGTTTATGACTCACATGGAAAGTCTGCCAAAAATGCAGGAGACTACTCATGGAGACTAGGATTCATTAGTTCTGAGATGATATCCAAGAATCTGCCTTTTCTGCAATCACTGGTTTTCCTTATGTAAGTGGTCCATGGTCCATAGTTTATGAAAATTGGTATTACACTATAACATTAAAAACTCATACTTTATTATCCCTTTAATCACATCACTTCATAAGAATGTCTTGTCACCAAGGACTATACATTAAGTATGCAGAGAGTCCAGGCAACATACACAAAACCAGCCTTTGTGGAACATCTACTGGTCTCTGACGTTCTTCTCATCCTCTGTGTTTGATGTTCTAAATCTGCTCTGGAAAAGAACAAGTGAGAATGGCTGTTGCAAAAAATGTATTGCAGTGTATTATGGTAATGAAGGGGGACAATTTCCATTTTTCATTCCCTCTTTAGTCAATGAGCGCTGCAAGGATCACTAACATTTATTATGTATTTGTAACTCTTTTTACAGGTGTGAGGAAAAGGGGGGAAAGGTTTTAAAAAAATTTTTTTAACATTTATTTATTTTTGAGAGACAGAGAGAGGCAGAGCATGAGCAGGGGAGGGGGAGAGAGAGAGACACACACACACAGAATCCGAAGGAGGCTCCAGGCTCTGAGCTGTTTGTTAACACAGAGCCCATCGCAGGGCCCGAACTCACGAACCACAAGACTATGACCTGAGCCCAAGTCTGACGCTTAACCGAGTGAGCCAACCAGGTGCCCCAGGGGGGTAAGGTTTTTTGAAAAAGCAGGTGCATCACAATGTTTTGAGAAGAATTTTAAAGTAATTACCAACCTAGCAATATATAATATTTTGCATATGTTGGGTACTACATAGTTAATTCACAGCCATAGCATCCTGCTTATTCTTTCCACTAGAATTAAGGTAATAGGTAAAATGCATCAGAATTCTTTCAGAAGTTGATGTACAAAGAAAACACATTAGTAGAAGCACAATTCATAATTTTAAAGATAGCAGATAATCTTTCCCATTTTGCTTGAGAAATGGATGCTGAATAATCATCACCTTACACAAGTCTCCTTCTGAAAGACTAAATGTAATTAACAGTGGCTGTTACTTGGAGATAGAAATAGAAATATAACAGCAAAGGTTTGAAGCATGTATTATATGTAAGGATTAAATGATCCTTTATATATTCAATACTACATAAAAGACTTTTATGTTGAATAGGTGAGCCCATCAGGTAAGAGATCTTAGTCGATGGGGATATTTGACATTGAACCATATTGGAATTAGCTCTTGGGGTCAGATATTGCAAATTTGACTTAAGATTTAGAGCTACCTTTGGGGATTCTTACATAACATCTTCTTTAGTACTAGGCTTATTCCAAAATTATGGAAATAAATGGACTTTTGAGTATCAATCTAACTATCTACCTGTCTATCTATCTGGAGGAAATGAGTGTACTTAAAGGTCCCTTACCCATTTAAATCCAATTTGATTCACAAAATTCTATGGAGTCATTTCTGGAAGCTATTTTGAAGGTAATGTGGTAGCAAATAATGAATATATTATGAAACCACAGGAAATAGAATAAGACAGAGTAAAAGAGCTGGGGGTCAGGAGGAAGCAGATGGGCTATTTAAGGACAAATCTAGGAAGAAGACTATAAGCCCTGAGAAGGTATTTGTTCCATCATTAGTTGTTAATCAAAAGCATGTTAAAAATATCTTCTTAATCATCCCTTTCCTATGACCTATTCTCTTCAGGAAAACTTGCTTACTTTTTCTACAAAGGGATGGTTATAAAAAGTAAGTTTATTGGCAATACATCCAAGCCACTATGACTGGTTTTCCTTAATCCTTGAAATGTGATTGGTAAAAATCAAGTAGACTTGAGGAAATGATTAGATTGACCATTTCCTTAGGTACAACTTTATTATAAATTTTGGATCAGCTTTAAAGGGATTAGATTTACTTTGGCTAAGCAGCAAGACAGTGGTGGTTTTTTTGTTTGTTTGTTTGCTTGTTTGTTTTGTTTTTTTCTTTCCCCAGCGTACATGTTTTTCCTTGTCCACATCTTTCCCACACAGAACAATTACTCATAACAGCCTTTTGGATTCTCAAGAAATTCTGATGTATACCTTCCAAGAAACTCCTTAAGGCCTAACAGTGGGGAATGTAACATTGAGTTTTTTCACTGCCTCCCAGCTGCCCTTGTACCCCAGGTATCACAGATTCCTAATGGACCCAAGTAGATTGTGCTGACCCAGCTTCATTCAAACTGTGGGGATGAGAAATCTCCATGATCACCCCATGATCAATCCAATTACAGATATGAACATCAGCTGGATCAATGCAGATGCTAAAGCAAACTTTTTTGTTTTGAAACATATAGGTTAGGCGTGGATTTAAGGAAGCCTGGATATGAGAATTTAAAGTTGGGTTTTTAGTTAGATCAGGTTTGTTTAGAAGGTTCTTAGAATTAGAGTGATCTACTGAATGAATTTAAAAATAAAAGTAGGATAAGATTGGATACTATACAAAAAGAAACAGAGCAGTGAGACTGAGATTCAGAGAAACTAGAACACTTTGTTGTCACACGGGAAGCAACTTTGCAAAAATAGTTTCTCCTACAGTTACTGGCCTTTTTTTCAAAATCAGAGGCAAAGTTTTCTTTGGATTTTAAGACAAAGGATTGTTTAGGGTTAAGGCTGCAGTGAGTCCTTTGGGAAATAGGAAAACTTACCTTTACAAATGAGGAAAGATGGCTCTGCGATATCTAGATATCCATCTGTAGTTAGGTATTGGTTTGCTATAGGGAATACTTTAAGACAGAGACATGTTGAAATGAGCAGTGGTTCAATCTAAGGTATGGGACCTACAGGTGAAGGTGATGTAACAATTTGGAAGAGATAAAAGAGAAGCCATACTAAGATCAGTAAAAGCAACTGAAGCTGTAGAAGAGCCCATGGGTTATAAAGAAATTAAAAATGAGAAACCTATTACAAGTTAAGTGCATTGCTAGGCTATACAGCTCTATTAGGTATACGAATGCTATTAAATGCATGGGGAAATTTTATGTAATATGGAAATATTGCATGCTATGATTTAAATCTAATATTACCCCCCATATTCAATTGGTAGTTTTCTGCAGGAAAGATCAGGAGTAAATGGTTAACCCCTTAGTCCTCAGCAAGCTGGAGCCATTGACAAAAATAGTTGGGTACCTTTCATGAAAATTAAGGAACCAGGTAAAACCCCAGAATAACAAACATAAGCCTCATCAATAAGGACCCCTCTAATAAGATAGGAAGCATACTCTATTCATTTTTACTATGTTTGGTACCTAGTGCAATGCATGGCACATAGTTTTTGTTTTGTTTTGTTTCAGTTTGGCAATGTTTTTTGTGTGTGTATGCCCTTGGATGGATCAGAATATGTTTTGGTTTTTTTTTTTTTGTTAATGCTAAACTAAAATCTTAGCACAATATCCTTTCAAACATTCTTTGTGTTCTTCCTCTTCCCCCCAACCCCCCCCAAAAAAAAATCTAAACTGGGAAAAACATAAATAAAAGAAAAAGAAAAAAAAAATTAGAGTAACAAATAAAAAGATGAGAGAAACCCCAAATAAGAATAAGTGCCTGGAAAGGAAAAAAAAAGCCATTGGAATAATAGCAGGAACATTACATACCTAATTAAACATATTTAAAATTGGAGCAATGGATTAAATTGGAACATTGATGTTCGGCAAAAGGAATTCATTTGCATGCAGAGATTGGAGTTGTCATCAATGGCTGTTGTAGTTTTAGTAAGTCTTTAAATTTCCATCTTTTCCCTTTGTACTTTTCCATTACGCACAGCACATCATAACCAGATCAGTGGGGCAGCCAAGAGAGCAGAATTTATATTTCAAAATGAAAGTTGATAGTTAATAGTCTAGCAGCATAATGAGCCACATTTCTGGTCGAGAGTCCAAGCTTATACAGATTGTTCAAGTCTAAACAGGGACCCTCCCAAGCCTGATGATTTCCTTAGTAATCCCAGATGGTCGATGTGAGGCCCTGTAAAGCAATCCTAGCTATCACTGCTGCTGGGAACAAGAGGAGGCAGCCATTAGGGTTGCCTCTGGGGGTAGTGAGGGAGGCACTGTAACCCCAATTTAATTTTCAACATGATTCCACTCATGGAGGAGTTGGGTACATTTAAATCACCTTTTCCTCTTATTAACAGTGGTAAGCCAAATCCATGTTTTAAAACTAAATATTTTGCCTTAGCAGTTTGTGTGTTCTTGAGCAATGCATGATCTAGAGAAGAGAAATATAGTAGTTGAGAGGTGAAATTCCTTGTAATGACAATAGCTTATGTTTATTCAGTGCTTTCTGTGAGCAAGGCATTAGGTAAAGCCCCTTTCATGTATTATGCCACTTAATCCTAACAAAATCCTAATGAGTTAAATACCATTCTAATCCTCATATTAATGATAAAGACACTGAGGTTTATAAAGGTTAAATAACTTGCTCAAGTGGCACAGCAGAGATCTGAACCCAAATCTTGTCTGATGCCAAATCCCATGCTTTTTACCATAGTGTATGGGCTTTTCTCTGAAATTTAAAGGAGCAAGAGAGACCTAAAAGTTGTTACTAGGATCTCCTTAGGCAATACTTTAATGCCTTGGGTTAATATACCATGATTCTTGTAGAACTCAGTGAAGCTAAGACTCATTTTGTAGAATCCCTTCTGTTACCATATGGGAAGGAAGAGATCCAGAATGAGTGCTCTTCAATGGTAATGATTGTCCTGGCCTTTCAGCACTTCACCCACATTGTTAGGCTCAAGTCAGATGTCATTTTCTTTGAGGAAACTTCCAGAAACACCGTCACCTGTAGTCAGTTGTAAGCACTCTTTCTTTCCCACACAGCCCCACCACACCTTGTGCATATCAACTCTTCTTTACTCTCTCTACAGATTTCTAGAGGGCAACATCTACATCCCATTTTGCAGCTTAATTTCCAGAGCACAGTGCCAGGCTCAGGAGAGATTGTCCAATTGAGCTAAATCTACTGAAGACATTCTGCTTCTATTTTCACAAATTTAGATGTTTTTATTTTCAATTTTAAAATGCCTAAGAAATGAGAGGAAAGAGCAAAGGCCAAGGTAATGGATCGATTTGTATGAAATACCTTGAGCCCTGACCAGGTCCCTTACCCAGGTAAGCCATTCGTCACGTGGTTCCCAGGTGCGAGTACTCCAAAGATTATGTTCAAATTCACAGTAGGGTGGAGGAATATCAGAGGCATAAGGTTTGCTGCAGCTGATGGGCCTGCACCTCATCTATCATATTAATTCATTTAATTAATTAAATTAACTCAAGCAGTCATTTAAGATATATCGTGTGTATATTGAACAACATACAGGATAGAGATCAGAAGACTGAGGTGGTTTTTAGAGACGGGAATTACAAAGATAAATATGATGGCAATACCTCTGTTTTCAAAGTCTCGATTTTCTATTAAAGAAAACATGCAGGATTCTGCTCTAAGAGTTTATTTTGTTCCATCACAAAAGCAATTTTTATTTATATAACACTTGACAGTTTACAAAGTACTATCACACTCATTTATTGTTTCATTTTGTTTTAAAGCTAGGTCCCCAACCAGCATCCTGCTGATGGTGAAAACCAAACATACTTTGTTATTTTTTGCATCTAGTTCATGGAATTAGAGGCATCCAATGGAAAATCGTGGTAATTTAAGATCATGATGATGGCATAGAGAAGAGGCTGATCTTTTGTTATAGACATTAAAGGTGCACTTCCTAGACTAGACTTCTATGCTGTGTTAAATTAGTCCCTGGGTCCATTTTTAGCTCTTAGCCTTAGGGAAAAAATAAAAATAAGCCCTACCTTAAAAAACACCAGCATTGAAACTACACCAACTCTTTCATGCTAGATCACAGCTTCTTTTTTTTTTTTTTTTTTTTTTAATTTTTTTTTTTCCAACGTTTTTTATTTATTTTTGGGACAGAGAGAGACAGAGCATGAATGGGGGAGGGGCAGAGAGAGAGGGAGACACAGAATCGGAAACAGGCTCCAGGCTCCGAGCCATCAGCCCAGAGCCTGACGCGGGGCTCAAACTCACAGACCGCGAGATCGTGACCTGGCTGAAGTCGGACGCTTAACCGACTGCGCCACCCAGGCGCCCCTAGATCACAGCTTCTTATTGTGATGCTATCTTTCCATTGACCTGCTGTATTTCAGCCCATTCCTGCACTATTGTAGCCAACTGCCGTCAATAAAGTTAAGAAAATAAGGCAGAAGATTTGTATTGTTTGTTGTTTTTAAGAAAAGAAAAGCAGAAGACAAATAGCTTTGACAACCAGAAAAAAAGCTTTTACAGATAAATGGCATGCTTATATGCATTATTTTTATTTTATTTATGTTAGAGAAAGAGAGAGAGAGAGAGAGAGAGAGGACAGGAGTGGGGTAGAGGGGCAGAGGAAAAAGAGAGAGTCTTAAGCAGGCTCCATGCTCAGCGTGGAGACCGATGTGAGCCTTGATCCCATGACCCTATGATTATGACCTAAGCTGAAATCAAGAGTCAGATGCTCAACCTACTGAGCCACCCAGGTGTCCTACATGCATTATTTTTTTGCATCATAAAAGGTGCCAGATAAGTTTCCCTCTAACTGATAAAAGTCAATTGTATTTGAGGGAATGACACAAGGCTTCAAGGATCAGTTGAGTAAATTTTATTAAGCCCCAAAGGGGTAATAGGAGAATCACGTTTACCATCTTGGGACTAGCTACAACAGCCTCTCCCCAAGAAGAAAGCATAATGTAATTCATTGAACAGAGACAATAAAGATAAGTTCCTCAACCAGTTGGACCCTGACAGGCTCACACCCCAGTGATAGTCCTGTCAGTGCAATCATATCCCACCTAATGATAATGCAGTCTTAAATATAAGGATGGCTCCAGGCCCAGTCATTTCTCTTTTGAAATGACAATTTACTCATCAATCTTGGGGAAAAAAAGAAAGGTTTTAGAAGAAAACTAGAAAGTCAAGGCATATGCTTGCTCAACAGTGAGTATTCTCCTCCACAGTAGAAATGTCCTGTCAATAGTTAGCACCAAAATATTCCCCACTACCCAAGTCCTAGTAAAGAAGGAGAAATACTGACAAAAAAAAAAAAAAAGTGTTTCATTACGTTTCATTAAAACAGGGAAAGTTAAAAGTGAAGACCCAGGTTTTTGATCTGTTTGTTTTCTCTTTCCCAGACTAAGGAAATGAAAGAAACTGAAATGCTGTTATTTGAACAGATGAGTGGGCCTGTGTTTTCATCTTCTTAACATGGTCTTTTGCAGCTCAGTGTTTTAAATTGTGTTCAGATTCAAATTATCAATTTTTCTTAGTATGGTTCAAGCCTATGAACTCTTTATCTAGCCTTAGATCCTGAAGATTTTCTCTTATTTTTTTTTCCTAAAAGTTTTACAGTTTAAGACTTTACATTTAAGTCCATGATTCATTGTGAGTTAATTTTTATACAAGGTTTGAGGCATTAGTGGGTTCTTTTTGTTTTTGTTTTTTTGCATATAGATGTTCAATTTTTGTAATGTCATTTATTGAAAAGACCATGTTTCCTCCATTGAATTTTGTAACTCTGTAAGGCCATAACTTTTAACATCAAGAATACATAAATTGAGCTAAACTTCCTTATGCCTAAGCAGAGAAATAGTTCAAGCTTAGAGAGTACTAATTCTGTGCCTAGGCATTGTTCTCAGCTCTTTACATATCTTTACTCACTTCACTGTCTCAACTCACAACTCACTTAATTGCCTTAAGAATTCTTTGAGGTAGATGTTACTATTGCTCCTATTTTACAGATCAGGAAAACTGAAACTTTGCCAGGTTAAATTATTTGCTCAAAATCATGAAGCTGGTAAAGTGGGAAGCCAGGATATGAATCCAGGTAATGAACCTCTGGAGACTGTGCTGTTATCCTTTGTGAGAACTGCATTATTGACAGTGTATCAGATGTTTAGGAAAATATTGAACATTTTGCCATTTTTCTCACTGTTATCCCAAGGCATTTCAACTAATATAGGAAGGAAAGACTCTCCTCACTTTCCTCTTCTTAGGTTTCATGTGTTTGATGTTTTATTCATATCAAAACTAGCATGTCCATGAAAATACATCTTAAGAGTCAAAAAGGATCAATTATTTTCTAAATTTGGAGCCTGTTTCACAAGCTGAAGCTCTTAGTGTTGACACCTTGACCTTTCTCTTACCTACCTGCCAACCAACCCTTCCCTATAGGATCTAAAAAAATAAATAAATAAAAATAAACACAGGAATCTCCTGGGGAATCCCAGTGTTATTGCCCTTAGTAACAGAGCTTAGGTTGTTGACTAGAATCGACTCTTTTTCTTTTCTCTTCTTTTCTCTTTCTTTCTTTCTTTCTTTCTTCTTTCTTTCTCTTTCTTTTTTTAACATTTGTCCTTTTAAGTTTGCTTCCTGGCTCCTTAGGATAAACACAGCAAGTATTTATTTAAAAAATGAAGTCAATACTAGCAATCCTGTCAGAGAAAAATGATAGAAAAATGGTAATTCAATATTCCCAAATGGTAAATATTTTGTTTCAAATAGAGGAAGGAGATGGAATTTTAAAATATAAACAACAATGGATTATGCAAAAATTTATATCCTCAGTAAAAAACAAGGTATTTTGTTTTTTATTGTAAGGACATTTTAGAATCTTTATTTCAAAAAGCAGTTCTGAAGTTGTGTAATCTCACACAGTGAAAGAGCCAGAAGTTCCTTCTCAAATGTAAAATCAAACTGAGTTGGGTTATAGGAAAGCTGTTAAACTGAGTTTGAAGAATTTCTTATTATTCTGTTTACCTATTCATGAAGTAACTTCTCATGTTTTTGTCTTAAGTGAGAAGCCCTGTCCTACAATAGGGACTTGTGGTATTTTGCTTTATTAAGAACAAGAAATGGGATAAAATCCGTGTGGAATGATTTTGAAGTCCCAATATTAAAACTAGTTGGTGTAATCTTGAAGTCACAAGATGTTTTAAAGTTGTCATCCTGATTTTCAAATATGTTTCAAACTAGATTGCCAAGCCTTCTGAGATGTTTCTGTCACTAAAATTGGAGAGATTTGGCATGTTGTATATCTGAGAAGATTGTTTAGAAATTGCAGGGTACTATGTCTACAATTGGCGAAGCTGAAGGAGTTTATGGATTATAAACCACATAATTAGGTTATTCTGAACTCTTGAATAAGTGATATAAAATATAGCACTTGGGGATCTTGAGCCTGCTTCCTGCTTGCTCCTCCTTTTCCCATCCCACTCTCTGCAGCACTGTTAGTGCTTTTTTTCTTCTTTGTTCCTTTTCCCGCTTTACATATGTGTAAAATTTGTACCATATGTTAAAATAATGCTAATATTTAAAAAATAAAATAATGGTAATATTTAATTAAATTCTAGACTTATTTATATTTATACATAAGGAAAATTCCGAATTACAAGTCCATGTAATGTAAGGGTTCTTGGTGAAGCAGAAAGGTGGGATAAACATTGTATTTTATACATTAAAGGACTCCCAGACCTGTAAAGAAAGCAAAGTCAACATTGTTCTTGTTGGCTTAGACTATAGGAAATTTAGGGCATTAGGAAAAGGCTAGCTTTTTTAAAAAAATTAGTTTCTCTCTGTTTTCCTTCTCTTCAGATAGAGAGGCTCGGTATTATAGCAAGACATTTAACTGTGTAGGTCATTTGTGTTTTGAATTTCATTATGAAAATCAAAAAGGGCAAAAGTAAAATAGAGTGTAGTAAGTACATGGAATCATCAGTGTCTGAGATAGTGGTGAGACAACTTCAAGATAAAGAGTAAATCAGACAATTTCCCTTTTTTCTATAACCACATACAATTATGACCTTCCAAATGGCTTACTTGCTTTGGTAAAGTCTATTCTTTACAAGATCCCCTGAGTGATCCTTTTGAAATGTAAACCAGATCATGTCAACCCAAAACCCTCCAATGACTTTTCATCTCAGAATAAAATCCAGAGTTCTGTCAATGACCTTACAAGGTCCTATGCAATTTGTATCTCCTGTTCCAGGGACCTCTTTTCTCTTCTTAGCATCTTCAAATTTGCTCATCCAGCTGCCTAAACTGCTTTCCCCCTAAGATGTTCCAATGGTTTCTTCTCTCACCTCCTTTGGGTCTTTGGTTAGCGACTCCTTTCTCAGGATATCTTCCTTGGCCACTTTACCCAGCCACTCTCCACCCTGACTCCTACTATTTCTTATTTCCATTGGCTTTATTTTTATCCTTAGCACTTCTAAAAATCTAACACTAGATACGTTACATGTTTATTTTGTCTTCCATTTGTTTGTTTCGTCTTTCTAATTCCTACTAAAATTCAAAACTAAGTGTAGGAATCTCTATCTGATTAGTGAAGTAATGCATTTCAAACACACAAAACATAATCTGACACATAGTATGGTCTTAGTAGATATTTGTTGATAAATGCTTACTGGATGAATAAGTCATCTGTCAACAGAAGCTGAAAGAAATCTGCCATTTTCCCCTTGATATTTATAAAGAACCATAGTCTGAGTGAAGCAGAACAAGCAAAGTCACTGGTTGGATACCTGAAATTTTTTTTTTTCAATTTATTTATGTAGTTTCCTGCTTTGGTATATACTTATAGGAAAAGCATGGTGAGACTTCCACAAGATGATGGTGTAGGAAATCCTGAATCACCTTCTTCTACAGACATACCAAATCTATAATTGTTGATAGTTTTGTTTTTTTTTTTTAAGAGCAAGAGAGTGTGTGTGTGAGTGGGGGCCAAAGGCAGAGGGAGAGGGAGAGAGACAATCTTAAGCAGGCTCCACACTCAGTGCAGAGCCTGATGTGGGGCTTGATCCCACCACCCTGGAATCAGGACCTGAGCCAAAATCAAGATTCAGACACTCAACCGAGCCACCCAGGAACCCTGACATACCAGATCTGTAGCTAAGTATGGATTATTTCTCTATGGTAAAGATCTGAAATCTAGATGACTTCTTCTCCACACAAAGGATATAAAAACCACATAGAGATGGCTGGGAGAGTCAGAGACATTCTCACCAAAACCCCTATGTCTGGTGCAGCAATACATAATAGTGAAGGATCTCACCAGTCTTCACTTCTGGAAGAGAAAAGCATTGGTGTCCCACATCAGGCTCCTCAACCTTGGGGATTTGTACTGGAGAGAGAAGCCCCCAAAAGTCTGGCTTAGAAAATCAATTGGGCTGGTGTCTAAAGTATCCAAAATGCTACAGGAAACAGATTCTCTTTTTAGAGAGCTCATGTAGAATCTCATTTGCTCTGAGATTTGGTGAAAAAAATAGTAGTTTAAAAAGCACCTGGACTGTATGTGAAAGAGATTTATTTTCTTATGTAAAAGCATCTGCTGGAGGGGGTAGGGAACACTTGAAACTCTCCCTGGAGATGGAGGTGCTGGCAGAAGCCAATTTTGCACTCTCCACCTACACTGCTAGCACCCGTGGGTGAACTTGGATGTGAAATCCCCTCCCCCAACTGCCTTACTAAGACAGAAGAGGCAAGGAGATACAGCTCTATATGTCTGCCTTGCTGAAGCTGGGGAGCATTGTGGTTGCAGTACTCCACACTCCTTGACTGGGGTAGGTTGGGGTAGGCAAGTGTGAACAACCATTTTCTTGCTCCCGGCTAAAGCCAGTATGTGCACACAGACAAGGCACTCTCCCACTGCATTTCTGAAGCTCATGGGCATGGGCAATAAAGACATTTTCCTGCTGCTTTTCTGATGCTGGTGAGTATGCTCTCTCCCCTACAGTCTCCAACTGACTAGCTAAAGCTAACAGGCATGGACAGTCCACAAAGTGGATGCTCTTTGATTACCTGGTTCTGGTGGCCAAAAGGGGCTGGTGTTCCACAGGAATATAATAGAAAGATAGTTCTTGTCAGGCTACTACCACCGGGGCACTGCACAAATAGCAGACTGAAACCCAGTATTCCTGTGAAAAAGGCCTATTATCTTGGGGCTTTAACCTGAGGGACAAGCTTTAGACTCTCATGTCTCTATAGGCCAATGAGGCACTTCCAGGGAAAGGAAGGAGGGAGACATCATCCTTGTGCACCGCTTTGGCTTTAATATAGCCAATGAGACCTCCCAAAAAGGAGCTTATGCACTCATGTGGAGCCCCAATACTTCCAAATATCACTCAGGAAACATCTCTAGATCCTCTGGTCTGGAGGCCAGGAGGGATTACAATTGTAGCTCCACAGTACTGTATATATCACATACTTTAAAAGCTGCTTCCTGAGGGTCTGGCTTACAATAAGCCCAGAACTACATGTTAAATGAGATTTCTCTCCTTGGAACCTTGACAGGTCTTGGCATGCCTTCAACAACTGGGACATATCAAGAATAAAACAGGCAGTTTCAACAATCACAAAGGTTTGAGAGATAACTAAGAGGGCAATATTGAATGAAAAGTATCATTACCTACTCAAGGCCACTCCTTCAAGACTAAAAAAGGTAGCTGTTTGGCCTAACACACACAAACAAATACAAAGAGTCAAGCAAAATGAAGAAACAGAGAAATATGTTCCAAGTGAAAGAATAAAACAAACCTCAGAAAAGAAAAAAGGTAAGTAATCTACCTTGGAATTCTAATAAAGATTTCAAAGTAATGGTCATAAAGATGGTCACTGAACTCAGGAAAAGAATGGATGAGCACAGTGAAAACTTCAATGGAGAGATAAATTATTAGAAAGTACCAAACAAAAGTCACAGAGCCAAAGAATACAATACAATAACTCAACTGAAAAATACACTAAAGGGGTTTAACAGCAAACTGGGTGAAACAGAAGTATAGATCAGCAAGCTGGAAGACTAAGCAGTGGAACTCATCCAGAGAAACAGAAAGAAAAAGAAATAAGAAAAATCTAAGGAACTTCTAGTCTAGTACTAACATTTGCACTTTAGGGGTCCCAGAAGGAGAAGGTGAGAGATAGGGGCAGGCACCTTATTTGAAGAAAGAATGGCTGAAAACTTCCCTAACCCATGGAAGGAAACAGAAATATCCAGGTTCAGGAAGTGCAGAGAATTCCAATTAAGATGAGCCCAAAGAGATCCACACCAGGACACATTATAATTAAAATGTCAAAAGTTAGATAAAGAGAGAATTTTAAAAGCAGCAAGAGAAAACAAATTGCTGAATACAAAGGAAACTCCAGAAAGCTATCAGAAGATTTCTCAGTAGAAAATTTGCAGGCACGGAGGAAGTAGGATGGCATATTAAAAATGTTGAAAAGAAAAGCATTCAGCTAAGAATACCTGACCTGGCAAGATTATCATTTAGAATTGAAGGAAAGATAAAGAGTTTTCCAGGCAAACAAAAGCTAAAGGAATTCATCACTATTAGAGTAGCCTTACAAGAAATGTTAAAGAGACTTCTTTATGCTGAAAAGAAATAGCACCAATTAATGATAAGGAAACATGCAAAAGTAAAAATGTCACTCAAAAGGTAAATATATACTTAAGATAATGGTTTAATCACTTATAAAGCTACTAGGAAGTTTCAAAGACAAAAGTGGTAAAATTAACGAAAACTACAATAATTAGTTAAGGGATACATAAAATAAAAAGATGTAAAATGTGACTTCAAGAACCTAAAATGTAGTGGGAGAGTAGTAAAATTGTAGAGTTTTGGAATGTGTTCAAATTTAAGTTGCTATAAACTTAAAATAGACTGTTATATACATAGAGGGTGTTATATGTGAACCTCACAGTAACCACTAAGCAAAAACTTATAGTAAATACTCAGAAGAAAATGAGAAAGGAATTTAAATATAACAGTGAAAAAGGGCATCAAACCACAAGGGAACGGATAGAGAGAAGTAAAAAGAACAGAGAAGAACTACACAATTGGCCAGGAAACAAGTAACAAATGTCAGTAAGTGCATACCTATCAATAATTACTTTAAATATAAATGGACTAAATTCTCCGATCAAAAGACGTAAGATAGCTGAAGGGACTAAAATAAAAATAAAAAACTCCAAGATACATCTATATACTGCCTACAAGAGACTCACTTCAGAAGTAAGAACACACACAAAATAAAAGTAAAGGGATGAAAAGAGTTATTCTTTGAAAATGAAAATGAAAAGAAAGCTGGTGTAGCTATACTCATATCAGACAAAACAGACTTTAAGACAAAGACTGTAATAAAAGACAGTGAGGATATTACATAATGATAAAGGGGTCAGTCTGGGAAGAAGATATAACATTTATAAATATATATGCATCCAACAAAGAAGAACCAAAAATGATAATAATAATAAGAGACTTAACACCCCACTTCCATCAATGGATATTGATGTAGATCATCCAGACAGAAAATCAATAAGGAAGCATTAGCTTGAAATGACACATTAGACCAGATGGACTTAATAGAGATGTACAGAACATTCCATCCAAAAGCAGGAGAATAAATATTCTTCTCAAGTGCACATGGAACATTCTCTAAGACATATCACATGTTAGGCCACAAAACAAGTCTCAATAAATTCAAAAAGCTTGAAATCATATCAAGCATCTTTTCTGACCACAATGGTATGGAACTAAAAATCAATTACAAGAATAAAACTGGAAAAACTACAAATACATGGAAATTAAACAACATGTTACTGAGTAACTACTGGTTCAGAGAAGAAATCAAAGTAATTTAAGAATGCCTGGAGATGAATGAAAACAGAAATGCAACATACCAAAATCTATGGGATACAGCAAAAGTGGTTCTAAGAGGGAAGTTTATAGCAATATAGGCCTACTGGTAAGTAGAAACAAGAGAAATATCAAGTAAATAATTTAACCTAAAGGAACTAAAAAAAGAAGTGAAACTGAAAGTAAACAAGTAGGGCTACATCAAACTAAAAAGGTTCTGCACAGCAAAGGAAACCATGAACAAAATGAAAAAACAACTAGTGAATGGGAGAAGATATTTACAAATAATATATCCAATAAGGGGCTAATATCCAAAATATATAAAGAACTCACACAACTCAGTAACAAAAAAACCAAACACTCTGCTTAAAAAATGACCAAAGGATCTGAATAGACATTTTTGCAAAGAAGACATACAGATGGGCAACAGACACATGAAAAACTGCTCAAAATTACTAATCATCACTAATCATCAGGGAAATGCAAATAAAAACCATAATGAGGTATCACCTCACATCTGTCAGAATGACTATTCTCAAAAAGACAAGAAATAACAAATATTGTAAAGGATGTGTAGAAAAGGAGAACCTTGTGCATTTTTGTTAATGTAAACTAGTGCAGCCTTTATGAAAAATAGTAAGGAGTTTCCTCAAAAAATTAAAGATAGAACTATCATGTGATCCAGAACTTCTACTACTGAATAACTATCCAAAGAAAATGAAAACACTAATTCAAAAAGACAAGTATTTTCATGTTCATTGAAGAATTCTTTATAATAGTCAAGATATGGAAACAACCTCAGTGTCCACGGATAGATGAATGGATATCTGATCATATATATGTGTGTGTATACACACACACACACACACACACACACAATGGAATTATTCAGCCATTAAAAAGAGTGCAATCTTGCCATATCTGGCAATGTGGATGGGCCCTGAGGATATTATGCTAAGTGAAGTAAGGTAGATGGAGAAAGACAAATACCCAATTTAACTTATATGTGGATTTTAAAAGACAAAAACAAGCAAGCAAACAAAACTTGTATCTCTTAGATACAAGAACTGATTGGTTGTTACCAGAGGGGAAGTGATTGGGAGAGTGAAATGGGTGAAGAGGATCAAGAAGTACAGACTTCCGGTTATAAAATAAATGTCATGGGAATGTGTAACATTGAGAATATAATCAATAACATTGTATTAATTTTGTATGGTCACAGATACTAGACTTTTTATGGTGACCATTTTGCAATGCACACAAGTGTAGAATCAGTATGTTGTGCTCTTGAAACTAATATAGTATTGTATGTGAATTAAATCCCAATAAAAACAAAATTGTGAGAGAAGCCTAGAGGTTTACCTAAATTATTAACTAATTTAAATCTCCATTTCTATTTTGCTGCAGGAGGAAATCCACTTGTAGTGTCTCAGCTCATGGACCAATGTCATATTAACTGAATAAAACAATTTGGCTTGGAGGGAGTTTGATACATGCTGGATGAGAAAAAGTGTCTAAGCAGCTTTGAGGTTGGTCAAACTTGGATTTGAGTCCCAACTCCAGCAATGATTTTTAATGTACACTTGGTGAAGTTGCCGAACCTTTCTTGAATTAGATTTTCTCTTCCTGTATAAATGGGGTTCTATGGGGTATTGTATTAGTTTCTTCTGGCTTTTGTAACAAATTAGTACAAACTCCACTCCTTAGTAAACCCAGAAATTTATTCTCTCAGAGTTCGGAAGCCAGAAGGCCAAAGTCAGTATTACTGGGCTAAAACCAAGGTGTGGGCAGGATGATGCACCCCATGGAGACTCTCGGGTAGAATTTTCTTTTGCATCTTCCAGTTTCTTGTGGCTATTGGCATCCCCATTGCTTGTGACCACATCTCTCTAATCTTTGCTTTCTCTTCTTTTGTCCATATGATCTCTTTGGCATCTTTCTTATAAAGACACTTGTGATTGCTTTTAGTACTCATCCAGATTTTCAAAATAATTTCAGGGCCCCTGGCTGGCTCAGTTGGAAGGGCATATAACTCTTGATCTAAGGGTTGTAAGTTTGAGCCCCATGTTGGGTGTAGAGATTACTTTTTTAAAAATCTTAAAAAAATAATCTCACCATCTGAAGATCCTTAATTTAGTCATATCTGCAAAGACCCTATTTCCTAATCAGGTAACATTTACATTTTCCATAGATTAGGATGTGTATATGTTTGGGTGGGGAACATTTTTCAGCCCACTAAAGGTATCCTCTTTGGGTTGATATTACAATGTCTGGCATATTTTATGAATTCAATAACCTTCCCTTTCCCATTACTTTTCCCTCTCTTCCTCCAAATTTCCATAATTATCCTCTGCAGTACCACCTTCCACCTCTAAGCAAGATAAAACTATAAAACAGGCTATGCCTGCCCTTGACATCCCTATGCCTTTCAGTCTTTCCTTTCATAATTAGTCAAAAACATTTCTTTAGGAATCACTAAATGCAATGCCTCAGACTTTAGGTGGCATAGAAGAAGCAGAAGCAGAAGCAGAAGCATTCCTTATCCACAATAACTTATACTCTGGGGTGGGAGATAGGTAATTAAACAAGCACTTGTAAAGTAAGGAGGAAGAATTTATGGCTTACACAGAAGTATCTGCAATGCACAGTAAGTTAATAAAGGAATCAATGATTGCTACTGAGAGGTAGAGGCCAGAGAAAGTATCTTGGAGCCAATGAAATTTGAACTGGGCCATGAAGATAAGAAGGATGCCAATGGGTTAACAATGTTGAAAGAGTTTTCCAGATAGGGGAAAGACACACAGGAGAAAGAGCTCTCTCTTATTTCTCTGGAAAATCACCATCTTCTCACTTCCCTCTGGCTGCCTTAAACATTCCCCCTGGGTCAACCTATCAAAACCTGCTTTCTCCTCAGTTCACAATGTGGGAAAATATCCTCTCCTCTAAATCTCCCTCCAATTAGCTGCTTCAATCTAGGTGTTGAAAGGAAAATAATAAGATTAATCTAATTCGCTATATGGTGTGCGTGGCTGATAGCTTCTAAAATCCCCTAGAACAAAAAGAAGAGTTTCTTAACACCAATAAATTTCTTTTGGGATTTTATGCCATGTGTAAAATTATATCCAGGAAGAGTGTGTTCCTAAATCACTTCTATTAAGGAAGATTACTCTAAATGAAGAAAGCGATAAGCATAGGAAATATTCCAAATGGTAAAAGTGCCTAATTAAGCAGCAAAGATTTTGAGCTATCGAAGACCACTTCATTATTTTTTATTCTCCATCATGCCAATGTTGTCAGAAGAATTCTGCCTCCCAATCTCATCCCTGCCCTACTCTCCAAAAAGAGGAAAGAAAAAAATCATTTTTAATTTTCTCTTTGCATGTTTTAAGAGGCAACTTGGGAAGCAATGGACAGAAACAAATCAGGCAACCCTCCCCCCCCCTTTTTTTTTCTCCAGCTAATTCAGAATGAATTGGATTTACACAAGCAACCGTGCTTAAGCAAAACCGTTCCTATGGTTACACAGAAGGCTTTCTAAATGTGGCACAAGATGCAGGCAGCCAAAATGACTTGACTGTTTATGTTAAATATGAAGTCTATTCCCTATTGAAATTTAATGATCTACTAGCTGCATTTTAGCAGCTTGCACCCTGATAAAATTAACATTTCGAATACATTTGGAGAGATAAATTGCTTTAGCAATTGGCGAGTATTCACTCATTTTTATTTGATCACATCAGTGATTCAGATGAAAGCATTTCCCCCTGCACTATTAGAAATTGGGTCTACAAATTATCCTCATCTCTGGGCCTGCAAGTCCCCAAACACATTTTATTATCTTTTTGCAGGTTTGTTGGTGCCAGATGTTAAACCTAACACTTGGTAAGAGAGCTCAGAAAAAAATATGTATTTTTTTTTTCTTTTACAGGAACCAGGCAGAGTAGGATCAACACTGTTTTCTTGTGGCACCTCTTGAGCCATTCAGTGGTTCTCAAATATCCAACAAGGTGAGTGAGCAGTTCAGGCAGGGTGAAGTCTGTTCCTCACCTCCCCCTGCTTCTCCTGAATGAAAAAGACAATCTGTCTGTTTTGAAAAGCTGACAGGAAATTGGAGCCTGGAAAGATATATTCACTGCATATTTTAGCTGACACCATTCAAATTTGCTACATAAGGGCGTTCCTTGATGTCTGTTAGTAGGAACCTCCCATTCAGAAAAAAACAGAAAATGAAAACAGCCTACAGGTTGCCAGCCTCATGTATTTACATATTTAGTTCAATTCAACTAATATTTATTAATCATCTTGTATAGACTAGGCACCATGTAAAAGACCGTGGTTATAGCAATAAAACACATAGTCCCTGAGCACAAATAGCTATTGGTCAAGTAGAGAGATAGGCAATAAATTATGTTATGCCATGTCTTTCTTCTCAGTAGCAGACTATGTGTTTCTCCAAATCATCTTCACTATCTCACACCAAACATAAGAATTTTACAAAAGATTTGAGTTATCAGAGAAGGATTATTATACACATATCACTTGGAGTACCTCGCTAATTCATTCCCCCTAAATCACTTCTCAGTATAGTCACCCACTGGGAAATCCCTTCTTCCTTCCCTCTTTCTCTACAGGCCCCCAATTCATTGGTATCTTTCTCTCTCTTGTGGGACCTCACTGTCAAAACACATTCAGGCTCAGAAAAGCTGTCAGCTTTTCTATCCAGAACCCAAATCTTCATTTTCCAGAGCCTAGGACCGTGAATGTCGAGACCTTAATAGGTGAATTATATGAAATTCAGCTGCAATGCACTTAAATCCTTGAAACAGAAATTTATCAAAACTTCTCTAGCCTTTCCTCATTAGAGGCAAAATATTTCATTCTAAATAGCACACTAGACAAGCTGGACATTTAATAGTAGTTTAATTATAATTTATCTCTTGAGATGAATGTACTTAACAAATTTGACACTTGAGAATTTTAATCTGTTTGAGGAAATTTATTTTGAATTGGCAAGTAGAAATACATTCATCACATATTGATTCCCTTGTCATGGTAATTCCCAAATTTAAGTTACCTCTTAGAGCTCTAATTGGTCATTCTAAAAGTGATTAATTACTATGATCATTGTTATTAATATATTTTTTGAAACTTTTAGTAAATTTTTCCTGTAGAACATTCATTGAATAAATAAAAGATGTAAACTTGCCCTTTTATTCTTGAAAAAATAGCTTTAATATCTATTCTTTCAGAATAAGTTGCAAGGTACTGGTATCCAAATATAAGAGACTTATTGAAATATGTGTCTGTAGGCTTGACAGATCATGTCCCAAAGTCTGACAGTGAAATGAGTTTTGAAAGTGATGCATACCTTTTGAGAGAGTAAATCCTAACAACTCAGTATAGTCCAGAGGAATTTTACTCTGCATTTTATACCTTGCTTTCCCCAAATCTCAATCCTCTAAGAATACAGGGGTTCCTGGAAAAGAATTGATAGTTTGTTAAAAGTAAAGTACTGAGAAGTCTCCCAAAAATCCAGCTTCCACACAATGAATTATTCACCAAAATTCTACATACTTTTTTACTGTTTATAACCAGTCCACAAATCCACTAGAATATTGTTTAGATAAAGATGAGAACTGAGCTAAATAGAAGTTTCTTTTTCCTGAGAAAATGGATTTTCATACAGAGCTCTGGAATCGTAGAACTTTGATATAAAACTGCAGAGTTGGATCTTTGTTATGTAGGAATGACGTATGTGGGGGATAAAGACTGAGAATGGTTTAGTAGAGGAGTGAAATGATCAAACTTGATTTTGGACAGATGAGGAGAATATTACAGAGCACGTCACTCCTTGACAACATGGGGTTATGAGCACGAATGTTATGCCAAGTCAGAGAGTTTCATGGCTTTAGCTACAGGAGACAGGTAGGTAATCAGATGCCAAGAAGAGCATACGTCTACAAAAAATTGTTTTTTCAAGAAATGATGAATCATTTTCTGGTCCGAAATTCATGATTTCAGATTCAAACAGGAATGTTTATTATGCAGTATCTTGGAGGACATATATTTGCTCTTTCCATCCTTGTTCTCTGCCCTTTTTATTTAAAAAAAAAAGTGGGGTGGGGGGAAGAAAAATGAATGCCAGATGAATTTTAAAATGATGACTCTAACATATTGATGCCTCAAGTGCAAATATGAGGAACTTTAATAATTGTTTCCAATATGCAATGAAGGAGATTTAAATAATGTTTTCATGGGGTAGAAACAGTTAATTTTCCAGGGCTGATTTCCAGAATTCAGGTCAACAATCCATGCATAACATAATGTAAGATGTATTTAAATACCCAAAAGTAATTTCATTAGGCAGTGAACCACAGTGTTGTTCCCGTTTGTTCTTACTCAGAACACACTCGCCAGTTCACTCTGCATCCATCACTTTTATTTTGTATCAGATACTCATTGTCTGAAGTAATAATGGATAAGTGATCCAAAGAACAGAGTATTGCTTTGAACTGCTGACACACTGAAGAATGCAGCATTATGCAGGATTGTACTGCTAGCCAAAATACCCATGTTTAGCTCTAGCTCTTTCCAGAAAGCATGCCCTTGTTCCCCCATTTCTGTATAATATGCATTCTTTTTAAAAAAAAAAACTTAATGTTTTATTTATTTTTGAGAGAAGGGGGTGGAGAGGTAGAGAGAGAGGGGGAGATACAGAATCTGAAGCAGGCTCCAGACTGAGCTGTCAGCACAGAGCCCAATGCAAGGCTCAAACTCATGGGCTGGGAGATTATGACCTGAGCCAAAGTCAGATGCTTAACTGACTGAGCCAACCAGGCGCCCCTCTGTATAATAGGTATTCTACAGTGAGTGATTAAAAATGGAAGTTTTTCTCATTTTGTTCGATAGAATGGGAAATGGTATATGATTTATTTAATTTTAATCATACTACTCTGTAGACACATTTTTAATGAACTGTGTTTGAAAGGCTGCTTTTTGTTTGTTTAGTGTAAAATATCTTGAAATAGTAACTAATATGAGACAAAAATGAGACAGTGCTTTTGTATTTTTATGTGAATTGTTTGGGATGCAAACTTACATTATGTAAAATTAAAGTCCTCGGGGGCGGGGGGATCTATCTCACCCAAACACCACTGACTAATCAACTAAAAATAGAATCAAAGACGCCCCTTCTACTTTGCAAGATCTGGATTTGTGGTTATTTTCTAATGACCCACATTCAGCACAACGGCACAAACCCAGGGGAAATCTGTATATGACATGAGACCAGTTGCATGAATGTTGTGGCAAGATGGACATAGTTTACTACAGAAAATGGAGAAGACATTTTTTCCTTGTTGCCACAGAGGTAAAAATGTGTGTGTGTGTGTGTGTGTGTGTGTGTGTATCTGTGAGTGTATGTCTGTGTCAGTATCTGTGCATATGCGCGTGTGTGTGTGTGTGTGTGTGTGTGTGTGTGTAGATAGATACAGATATGTGTAGGTATCATTTTTAAGAGATGCAGATTGTAGATGTAGCCTTGAGTTCAGGGAGGAGATAGTGAAGACCATGACTAGTATGGAGTTGTGTGAGCTCTTCCTTTGGCACACGGTGAGACACACATTTTGTTTTTTGCTGCCACTTGTTTGCATACAATATAGGGACTATGTCTGTGTCTTTGATGATTTGGGAACTTGAATTTTGCACAATAATATGGTACCCCATAGCCTAGATCCAAGTTTTACTTTGCAAGCTAAACAGAAGACCCTGAACGTGAGAGGAATGGGGAAAAGGCCAAATTACAACTGTTGCGTCAAGTGGGTGGAATGAAAAAGGATGTGCAGCATTGTAAAATTGCATGTGTAGCTGAAAACTATTGGCCTCTAGCCTTAAAGTCGTGGAAGATTACATAAAATGCATTGTTAACCTCATGGAATTATGCCTGACTTACTAAATATGAGTATTATAATTTGTCTTTCCAATCCTAAAAGTTCAATGTGTCCATTATTCCATTGTGGTTTCTTGAAAGTTCTTTCTAGTTGAGTTATAGACAATGGCTGCTGTTCTATATTTATACTTATGAAAAGTCAGAAACATTCCCCACCAATGCTTTGAAATTCCCTGGCTATCTTCTAGAAAAATATCATCATTTGCAATAACAAAAGTCATTAGGTTTCAATCATAAAAACTTATCTCTTGACTTCTGACATCAGTTATAATTTCAGTTGGATGTTTTGCTGCATGATAAGATGAAATGAATATAATTAATTTTAGTGTTGATAATGTTGGAATATTTGGAGGCATTTTCCTGTGAAACTAACTTCCTTTCAGCACCCAATAGCTACTATTTTCCATTATGGTAAAGAAAGTTCTGTTGGCCTTTATAATTAGAAGAAAATGACACTACTGCCTTCCCATCACAGGAGGATTCTTACTTGTTTCTCCATTAGTGTGAATAGATTTTCATTGATCCATTTGCACTCTGTTACTTTGTCTCTCTTGTGGTTGCAGGCACTGTTTCTGAAACTTTCACCAGGGTAGAAGGAGAAGTGTAGATAGCTGAGTACTACCACATGCTCTGCTGGAAAGTGACCTGGCTCTGACATTTTCCAGTTATCTGGATAAGTCACTTAACCGGTCAGGCCTCAGCTTTCTCCTCTGAACTGAGTTACTTGGAATAGATTATTCTATGTCCATATAGAATTTTTTAAAAATGTATGTGAACCATATTTTTGCCTCTCCCTTGCCCCAATTTTATTAAGAAAACCTTCATATATAAAGAGAGATAAAAGAATAATACAATGATCAGTTATACATCTCTTACCTATATTTAAAAATTGTTAATATTTTCCCATTTGTTTCTATTTTCATGAAACATTTAAAAGTAATTTGCAGACATCATGACACTTTACTCTTAAGTATTTCAGCATGAATCTCCTAAGTGTACCATTCTCCAACATCACTGTAATACCTTTATCACAACTAAAAAAAAAAAGAAAAAAAAAAAAAAGTAGCAACAATAATTACCTAATAGCTTTTCTTATGTAAATCAAATTCAAATGTCCCATCTGTCTCAAAATTGAATTTTCTATTCCCTTTTGCCCCACCTCCACTTAGGATCCAGTTTTTTTTTTTTTTTTTTCTTACATTACTTATAGTTGTTATTCATGACAACTTATAGTGTCATAGATTGCACGGGCTTTCACATGATGGTAGTTTTTCATTCAGTAGCAGTTGATTGAAAAAATACATAAATGACAAAAATGAATGAATGAATGAATGAATGAATGAATGAATAAGGATACCTAGTATCTGGTAGTTGTTTAATATTTCCTTGCTGAATACATGAATTTATTAATATTTTTAGGTGACATTGCATTTTACTAAACACAACTGCAGCTGAATATAGTTGCAAAAAAACAAGACATTTCTGGGTGAAAGGCATTTTTAAGTTCAGTCCACAGACTCTAGTAATCGCTAATGTGATTTTGATCACTTACTATGTACCTGGTGTGGAGCCAAGCACTGAGTATTAGCTCATTTAATCTTCATAACAAGCCCACAGGGTACCATTTTATAGATGGAGAAACTGGGCATGTTAAGTATTTTGCTAATGATTTCAGAGTCCATAAGAGAAATAATCTATATATAAACCTGAGCTTATCACAAATACTATAGTGCTTTGCAAGACAAGCTTGCTGCAGTTCACCCTCAGCCCCATCTAGCAGATAGCTTGGTATCTGTCTGTCCACTCAACTGCCCCAGAAGAACCACTATCAAACACTTAGCTTAATTATTGCTGTGGCTTTAAGGCAACTCATATCTCTGTGAGGAAGCCC
The DNA here is from genome assembly GCF_046562875.1 of Panthera onca. Classification (NCBI taxonomy): domain Eukaryota; kingdom Metazoa; phylum Chordata; class Mammalia; order Carnivora; family Felidae; genus Panthera; species Panthera onca. The sequence goes on along the minus strand of NC_138347.1, from coordinate 88,724,772 downwards.
TTTGAAATACAAAGGATCAGTGCACAGTTTTTTTGTTCAGAAAGATCTTTGAGCAAGGTCATGTCTGTTTCCTGAATGAACGGGGTTAGGATAGGAAAACTGGAGAGTTTCCCAGCTCAAAGAAAGCCAAGTTTTCACTGTGTCATTTCATTCTTCCCTTTGAAGTAAATTCCCAGAAAATCAGACACACCCATATCCAAACTTAAGTACAAAACACATCCTACAGCCAACTGGCCATAATTCAGGGAGTATGCCACCATTTTGGATTGCCTGTACTTTTCTTCCCTTTCATTAGTGAGGATAATCGCATGTTTCCTGTAACTTCAAAAAAAGTGCAGATTAATCCAGTACAGGCATATCACTGTAAAGGATCCTAAATTGTAAAGAGGATAAATCAGAAAAAGGAAGAGATCAACTTTACTAAACATCTGATCCCTTCACAGCTGCAATTCAGTTTGGTCTGTTCTTTCAACCTGCCATTATAGACTCTCCCTTATTTTTGTGGCTTCCTTTCCCATGAAGTAAATTTTTATTTAAAAATTTTTTTTAATGTTCATTTTTTTTTTTTGAGAGAGACACAGAGCATGAGTGGGGGAGAGGCCGAGAGAAGAGGGAGACACAGAATCCAAAGCAGGCTCTAGGCTCTGAGCTGTCAGCACAGAGCCAGACGCAAGTCTCAAACTCACGAACCACGAGATCATGACCTGAGCCAAAGTTGGGTGCTTAACTGACTGAGCCACCCAGGTGCTCCATGAATTCTTATTATTGATTCTGTAAGTTAGTGGTCTGCTCACTTAAAATAGATATCTTTATACTCTTAAGGAGAAAGTCCTTTCTAAAAATCCAAGTAGATAGATTGAAAAAAGAAAAAAATAGCCCCCAGGAAAATGTTTGGCCAGCAGTTGGCCTTCTTTGTGGAATTAACTTCAAACCTCCTAACACGTTTTTTAAAAACATGAATGAACTAAATTAAATGTCAACAAAAGTCAAAATTAATCATAATAGTGATCAATACTATGTATGAGAAAGACTTGTTCATATGGATATAAAAGCAGTCTGTGAGACACATATTTTTAGATGCCTTATAAACTAAACTTATGGAGAAGAAATCACACAAGGTTTGACCACAGATGAAATGTGGATCAGTCCCACAACTTTCTAGTCACCTAATTTGTAAGTGCCCTCAATGCCTCCCATTCTGGGCACTCAATAAATACTAAACAGGGCAGCAATTTCCTTTCCTGTCTAGTCAGGGTATCATTATTTCTGTACAGTCTCTGAGCTAGTGAGCACATAGAAAAACACAGTTCACCACAGCTTGAAATATGTCTTTCGCTCTCCCACCTCCTCTTTTCTGTGTGCCTTCAGTTGCTGTAAAACCTACTGGAAATCTAAGAATGTTAGCTTTCAGTTACCACTTATTAAACCCTAACCTTTCCTCTCCCAAATGCCAAGTTCTAGCAGATATAATCAGCGTATTTTATTCTGCCCTTTCAATCAGCCGTTTGGTGATGTTGATTTGCTGCTAAAGGAAGTTTATAAAAAAAAGAAACCCACTAGCTTTTGAACATGTCTCCTTTCCTTAAGGAGAATGTCATTTTACGTAACTGTGTGTCAGGATGTTGTCAACAGTTGCTTTCTCCATTTTGGAGGTCCTGGAGGAGAGCTCACTTGTAACTTTCACATCTCTTTTATTTATTAAAGCACAAAAATACAAATCATTAACATCCAAATATACTTATTACTTTGGCACTGAGCCTCCTTTCATGCTGCTGAACAGCCATCTCTGTCACTATACACCATGATGCAAGTCCTATGCTTGAACATTCCTTTGGTTTCTAGGATGCCACACCCACTTTCTTTCCTTTTCAGCCTCCTTCATTGACCCCCTCCTCTCTCCTCTAAATGTTTAGAGGACACTAAGTCCTCTAACACTAAGTGTTTTCGTGTTCAATTCTCCAGCTTCTCCTCTCTAGGGACATTTGCTCCTTGGGACTCCACATCTCTTCAGAACTACATATCCAAAACATCTCATTTTTTTCTTTCCATTTTGGAGTTCTGAGCTCCAGATTATTATACTCCTTATTCAACATCTTGACTGAAAATCTGTAAGGTTTTATAGACTTACTACAACAAAAAGAGAACTTTTTATGATTTCTCCAAAAGTACACTTCCACTTGGGGTGCCAGGGTGGCTCAGTCAGTTAAGTGTCCAACTCTTGAGTTTTGCTCAGGTTATGATCTTGGGGTCATGGGATGGAGCCCTGTGTCGGGCTCCACACTGGGTGTGGACCCTGCTTGGGTTTCTCTCTCCTCTCTCTCTCTCAAAATAAATAAACTTTTTTTTTTTTTTTAAAGTACATTTCCTCCAGGCTTCCCATTTCAATAAAATCTGCTACCATTCAACCAGTTGGTCAAGCCAATATCATAGGGGCATCCTTGGTTTCTTTATTTCCTTCCTTTTCCATATATAGTACAAGTGCTACCATCACTTTCTCTGAAATATATCCTGAAGTTGCTCCCTTCTGTCTCCAGTGATAGGACTCTCAACCAAACTACCATCATCTCTTGCCATTAACTACTGAAGAAACCTCAGGCTGGTTTCTAGCTTCAGTCTTTCCCCTCTACAGTCTGTACACCTGAATGATTTAAAGCATAGATGCATATAAGATGACGTAACTTCCTGGTCAAAACTCTAAAATAGCTTCCCATTAGAAGTCGAAGAAAACACAAACTTCCTGACCATGGCCTACAAAGTCCTCATGCTCTCCCACCCCCCATCCGTTGCCACTTTCCCTTCACTCACTGGGCTGCAGCCACCCTAGCCCACTTGCTTCCCTCCAAACACATAAAGGCCAACCCTGCCTCATGGCCTGGTACTTGCTTCTTTCTCTGCCTGGAACACTCTTTCCTCTGATTTCCACATGGCTCCTCCTTTACATCATCCTGGTCCTTACTGAAGTATCATCTCAGAGAAGTTTCCCCCTTTGAAACTGCCTCTCCCCCCACGTTGCCAGTTAATCTCAAACTCCACATGCTATTTTACTTTTCTTCATGGCACCATTACTGCTTGGACATATTTCATTATTTTTTAAGCAGCCCATTGCTTGCCTCCTCTACTAGAATGGAAGCTCAGTGAGGACAGTGACTTTGCCTATCTTGTTCAGACAAAATGTCCTGTGTCTCCAACATTTGGAATGGTGACTGACATATGATAGTCACTTAGTAATATCTGATGAATAAATGAGTAACCTGTCAGAAGTCCTCGGTAAATAAGATAATCTAATCCATCATGTGACTTGTTTTATTGTTCTTTATGAATTGTGCTATTTGTTTGTTTGTTTTTATATTAGTGGTCCACTAATTTCAAAAAGGATATACCCATATTCTTACAGAGAAACCCTTCCTAAAAGTCTGGGTGGATGTGATTTAACAATAGCAAAAAACCAAACTAAAACAAAAGCTGTTGGTATTGCTAAAAATTTGGATTTATATTGTCACTTAGTCACCTGAAAAGGCCTATTTTTTTTGTCCAAATCTCTAAATGATCATGGCCATGAGGCTTAAACATTAATGTTCATAGTAATCAGCTAGGGAAACTGGCTGGTAAATCTGGTATTCAGTTCTAAATCTTGATTTGTTGACAAGCCCCAGGTGATGTTGATGTAACTGCTCCTTAAACAGTTTTCAGAAATACCAGATTGTGGGTTTTGTGATTCCTTTCATAATTTTGAGAAAAATAGATCCGTACCTATGTGATTTACCTCAAATTGAGAACCAAATTTTGTCACTTAGGTGCCGGTGCTGGGTTCCCAAAGAGCACATCTTAGTCATGTGAGGCATCTGTCAACTATCGGGGAGCCCAGGTGAGAGGTAAGTTGAAAACAAAAACCTTTTGGAATTCTGTTGCAAGATCGCATGGGGAGTATAGGTAAGGAAGCAGAGACAGAGCCAAATAAACCAGAAGACCAAGAAGACAAGAACAGGAGGACAAAAGAAGGCTAGGAGGGGAGCAGAAATTTTCCTAAATGAGACTAGAGTTCTTCAGAAACTGCCTGGGGCAGGTGTGATTTGCACTGGGGACACCCATGCCTTTAAGACTGATTTGTGGGCAAGAGGAATGGGAGAGGAATGAGGTCTTAGTTATGATTTACAGTTCACTAGTCCCAGCAAATAGGCCAGTGTCACTCCCAGTTTTCAGGCCAACAAGGATAAGGACCTGGAACATGAAAGGATTTAACAATCAAGTTAAAGGTGAGTTCAGATTTCTAGATAAGACACACTTCAAACAGTGTTTATGCTATTTGGATATCATGCTCAGGAAACCAAGTTAGAAAGAAACGGGTTTCCTTCCATTGCCTGGCTAAATAGATAGGACACAAAAGGAAATCCTGATATAGAACTATTCCTGTCACAGGGAGGCATAGAATCCTGAGTGGAAAATGGAACAGACTTTCCATTTTTTATCCCCTCTCGCCTTTTATCCTTTAGCAGAATTTATTGCAGTGATTTGTTTAATTGTTGGTCCTCCCTGTGATGGTGTGATCCCTGGGAGAGCCACCGGGTCTCCTCTTCTCACCATTGTATCCGGTGTTGGTTACAAAGAATGTGCTCAATCCCTGCCAGTTACTGGAAGCAATGCCCAAGTGAATGTTTAAAAGAACACAAGACCCTCATAATAGCAAATAAACTATATTGAAGGAAAGATAGGTCCTGACTCACTTCACAGATACTAGATGAGATGCCCTTAAGTCTTGTTAAGGCCACCTACGCAATCATTTTAAAAGTCAAGATTATAATGATAAGCATTAGAATTGTGCTCTTCATATGCACAGTGCACTTTGCAAATGACAACTGCAAAATATCTTGCTACAGTCCTTAAAGCCCAGAAATAGTTATATTTGACGTCTATGCCAACAGAATGGATATATTTAATACACTGGTGGCTAAAAGCCATGTAAAAATTCTCTTTTTATTCCCCACCCCTCACCCTTCTCTCTACCCATGTAAGGGTAGACCTACCTAGGCACCGTGGTGCAAAACTCTACCATAACATCACTCCTGGAATTACCTGGCTTTGGTACATTTGTACATAACTGTTCTAATGTAACAGCGAGAATTTTTCCCCTCCTGTTTATTTCTCTGAAGCTGTAATAAGCAATCCTGTGTGACATTGCCTGTGGAGCGGTTGCCAGGCAGCAGAAAGAGATCTACAGCAGGAGGCGGGAGAGCTGGGGGAAGAGGGGAGAGCAGCAGCGAGAGGGGGAGGGAGAGAGGAGGAAGGGAGGAAGGCTGAGCCAGTGGGGGCTGGGTTCCCAAAGTGCTGAGCCAGAATTCCATGTCCTCGTCATCCTTCATGTTCCCTGAGCATAATGAGCCAATAAGCTGAACCTTAGAGGGGGAAATAAAGATGGAAAAGAAGCAGTTGAAAGTTTTCATTAAATAGGGTGTCAGCAATGTTTCTTATCTGGCGAAGAAAGGGTTTCTGATCGGGGTTTTTTTTTTTTTTTTTTTTTTTTTTTTCCTGTTGAACTTTGCTTCTTGGGAAATGCAGCTCTACAAATATCATAAAAGGGCCGGCTTCTCAGTGGGCCTGCTTTGCTGTAAAGCAACAAACAATTAGCACATAATATCTTCCAGCGCTGTGCATGGGGAACATACACATTATAACTTGAAAGGTTTCAACTTCTCTTGTGGCGTGGAAAGGTAAAACACAGAGAAATGGTACTCAGCCCTTTACAGAATATGCAGTATTGGGAGGCATCTTGGTGACCGTGAGCCACGAGGTTATTCAAGGCGTTTCAAGAAGCTGGCTCTGTCAGTGTGAGGCTTTGTGCAATTGGCGAAATTGGGAGCCACGGCTGAATCCCATCTCTTGGCTTTATAAGAATCTTGCTCTAATGAGATTAAAATGATTGGACTGGGCTCTGAGCAGAAGGGGTGGGGGCAGATGGCACGCAGGTCCCTCCACGCTGGCCTGGATGTCCCCCAGCACAACGCGTCTTGCCTTTTGCCAGCCTTCCAAGCTGTCTGTGACTCGTTGGACACTCTCCAGTGGTAACAGACAATGATTTTTATTTAGATGTTTGATTATTCTTGTTAATCAAATAGAACCAGAACAGAAGGTTTGTTCAAAACAAACAATGTATTTACAGATAGCTCTATTTGGTGGATGCACAACTTTAAGGCGCTGAAGTTACTAATCATTCTTCTCAGAAGATGCACACCCACCATCTGGGAGAGAAAATAGGACAAAACATGTTAAAGTGGCAAGATGATTGGAATGAACTTGAAATTAATGTAATAATGACCAAGTTTGTCTTTTCACTTTAGCAGTGGGAGCTAAGGATGGGAGGGGAAATGTAAAATGAGGATGATTGACTGAAAATTGTGAGGAGTAACAGATGGACCCTCTCCCCCATCTCCTGTAGCATATTCAGGCTTCTTTCTCCTGTCCAGTGGCCTGGCTTTTTAGTCCCAACTAAGGTCACGAATGAATCAATCAAGGATAGTCAGTGAGTTTCTGCTCATTTTAGGAAAAAGATAAAGTGTCAGAAGAAAAATACTCCTTAGCCTAAACCACACAGAGATAAAAAGGAGTTACAGACATGGGACGCATCAAAGAGACAGCCTGCCTAAAAGAAGGCACACAAACCAAATCCACCAAGAACCAGGGCTAGATGCAGGGACAATCCTACTCTGCTGTTTCAGAAGGCTAACACTTTTTCCTAAGGAACTGCAAAATATTTACAGACACTTGACAGTTCTCTAGGTAGCACAGTTGGAGTATGGACACTCAAGCTCTCTGGAATGTCTTATGATTGAGGTTTTGTCTATACTGCACAGCAGGAGAAACTAATCAGGGAAGCTGCTGGTTCGCCTGACCACACTGGTTAATGACCATCTCCAGAGAGCCTCCCTGGAAACGGGAGATGAAATATCACACTATTTCATGTGAAATTGCACTTTTAATCAAAGCAAAAGGGAAAAATACTCTAGAGTCAGTCTCATAGTTGGGCCACGATGGAAATTTCTACCAGAGTCTACAATCACTGTTTTTTACTCTTTATAGATTTTATCTCTTAAAGTTTAGTTTTTATTTTATCAAAGTTATGCATGACCTACAAAACGTTAATGGAACTTTTCCTAATCTCTCATAGTCGATAGCAAGGGATGAAAAAATCCACACATTCTAATGAGCGATGGACCTTCTATGCAGGACTTGTCAAGAAGCAGTCCAAACACAATATTGTGACCTTGAAACCACATGCACCTGCAGCCTAGACATAAGAGATTTCTCAGATAATGAAAGGCCATTTCTGTAATAGAGCTGACTGTCCCGTGTGAATGTTCTAACGTTGCCCCTTAATTTCCTTACTCTTCTCTATCCCAAACCATATCAAACCACGTAGGGAGATTCCATGGGACTTGTGTCGCCATGGGAATGGAACATGAGAGGATTCTTAGGGGAAATGGAGTTGTGTCTCTTGATGTTTGGGAAACCATGGGTTTCAAGAAGAGCACCATTTGGCATCATATTTGTCCAAAGTGAACAAAGGCATCATCCTGGACCATGAAGGAGGTAACACAAGAAGATGGAAAATGTAAGTGGTTAAATTTTTATTACTAAGACAAAGGTGTTGGTCCAGTTAAAATTCAAAGTGAAGTACTTTTGTTGGATTTAACTCAGTTGGAACCGATTAGACAGATTCCATTTTCTACGTGCCGATAATAATGCTTAGGGAAGGACTAAGGTATGGAAGAGATCAAACACAAGGCCTCCTTATAAACACACCTGTGCACAGCACTTACAATGTACACATAATAGTCAGCATATCTTTCCTCATGAGGTTTAGATTGTCGAAAAGGTGTTAACACAATTTACAATGGGGTGTGTTTTTTATTTGCAGTGCAAATAGGAAAGAACTTTTGATCCAAAACCTTCCCAATGCAGAAGCAAGACATAATTTTCAGGGGAGGAAAGATAAAGAAAAATAGAATCTGCATCTCCTTTTGAAGAATCCAGCTCTAGCTGCCAAGAATAACAGCACAAATTGATTCCTGTGAGGGGATAAGCACCTTTTCAATCCTGGGAGCTTTGTCATTTTTCAAAACTAGTGCATTTTTCATAGTTTGCCACAGTGATCTTCAAGTGGATAAATGGATATGGTCAAAAGCAAGTTAATTCCAATCTCATCCCTTTTTTAAGGATAACAGATATCCCCAAAGAGAAGTGGCAAAAGGCAATGGCAGATGAAGAAAATAGAGGCGCAGCCAGAAAATGAGCGGATTCAGAAACCAATTAAAATAAAGCACAGCTTTAAAAGATTCCTTAAGCCATTCACATGTTGCACTACTGGAAAGACAACGGTTGCTCTCAGCCATTCCTTCTTAAATGTTTTGTTTTTGTTTCCAGAAATAACAGGTTTAATTAAATGTGCAAGATACACTCAAGTGATCCAGACTAATGCACCCAGGGATTTTAAAGTCACTTAGAAGATTTTAGAAAGGATTTTGATTTGCCAGGCTCAGATACTAATGAAGAAAGCTGGTCTTCAGGGAAGGAGCATGAATGCCGTGTATGGCTCTGTTACTGCTGTCAAAGCCAGTTATTACATTATTGGGAAAGAATGGTTTTGAAAGTAGCAAACATTAAGTAAACTGGAAAGGAAATTAGCTTTATTAAACTCCTTATATGTGCCAAGGTACTTTCACATGCATTATTTCAATTAAATCTTAAAACAACCCTGAGGAAATGGATATTATTGCCCCATTTTTAAGATACAGAAGCCAAGGGTTTGAGAGAGCCAGGAATAGTAGGGCATGCAAACCCAGGGCATCTCCTGGCAAATCCACTTCCTTTGCCATTACACTGGCTTGTCCTCCATGCTAATGAGGATGCATGGTCACTAAATGCTGTCCCCCCCGCCCCCCCCCCCCCCCCCCGAGCGAGAGATCAAGGTGCCTAGTAATGCACTAAACACATGTTACACTTTTCATTCAAAACAACAATATCCCTGAACAGCCCAGGTAGAACACAATTGTATGTTAAGGATTACAATGCAACATAAAGCCTTCCACAGAATTTAACCGGAACGGTCACAAAATGTTGACAATGAGATTTACTGAACTTGAATACAAATGCTAGTTGCAGGAATACACGTACTGTGACCTTAAGAATTATTTTTGTATGAGAAGGGAAAAGACAGAGAGAGCTGCAAATCACTCAAGACCACCAAAATGTTGCTATTTATCTGTGATTAGAAATTTGAAAACAAACTGTATAAAAGTCTTAAGTTTTAAAAGGTATAAATGCATTAGGCATGTCACAATAATACTGTCTTTTTCTATAAGCCACAAAGATAATGAATGAAGCTTAGCACATACGGTAAGTAGGTCGAACTACCTTATGTTTTATTACTATACAGAATAACACCCTGGCAAGTCACATGGGTGTTTAACACTGGACTTTAAGTCACGAGACTTGGGCTCCAGTCCTTTTAACTATGAACATGAGAATTTTCAAGCGAATTGGTCTTTCTTGGCTCCAGTTTCCCAGATGTGATATAGAAATACCCTTTAACATGTACCAGCATTTATGAGGGTGCAGTAAGTGCATTCACAATATGTGTTTTTAAATGAATTTATAAAACAAGGAATTGGGTTTGATTTTTTTTCTGAGGTCCCATAATATTCTAACTTTTTATTAACTGGGATTTATTGAACATATCCAAATCCCAGATACTTCCAGAAGAAGCTATTCAAAACAAACTGCAAGAATAAATGAGCTTTTCTCAGAGTTCTCTGCCAAGGACACAAAGCATGTCCAACTTTTTCAGCTAAACAAATGTGACTGGAAATAGGATATGAAATGTGAAGAGAAAGGAAGATAGATTTACAAATAAGTTAAAGCATTTACATAAGACTTCCCATTAATAATGTGTTATGTTGTAGAAAGGATACTGAGACAGGAGCCAGCACATAGATGGGATTCATTTCTGGTTCTAGAACTAGATAGCACCATGCCTTTGACTGTCATTCATTCCCTCTGGTTCATAGTTTCCTGAGCTATAAAATTAATTGTAGCATCATACCACAGAGGTAAAATGAGGGATGGCCAAAATGTCATATAGCCAAGGAAAAGCAGACCTTTGAGAAAAATCCACATTGTGGAAAAAAAGCACCATATTCAACCAAACAGAAAAACTGATGTTCACGTCATCATATCAGTGTAGTGAGTAGAGGGAAATTTCCTTTATTACTATTGTTATTAGTGTTTCCCAATAACTGTATGTTTATCCATGACACAAAGATACACTAGAATGAAAAATATCAGGCTTCTTTGAAATTAGCAGTATCATATTCCAAACACTTTTTTCAGCCTGTTTACTTATATAAAAAGTCAGGGTCCAGAATAATTAGGTTGCAGGAAGCTGGGTAAAAAGAAAGCAGAATGAGACGGCAGATACAAATTTAAATATAATCCGACTACTACAAAAAGGAGTGGGTCTGAATGCAGTGGTGTTATAACACATAAAAAACAACCTAAACACAAAACATAGATATGTTTTTAAAATATGAAATATATATGAAAATATTTCATATACACACATATATACATATACATATACATATGTATATATGTACACACACATATATATATATATATATATGTATATGTGTGTATTACATATATATATATATATATATATATATATATATATATATATATATATGTAAATGTCTTTAAAAATTCTGAAAACTGGTCTCTACTGGGGAAGTTACCGGGACTGGAAATTGGGTGAAAGAAGTGATGTGAAAACGATGTCCACATTGACTACATATACCTGGCAGTGTATAGATTGTGCCCTGTGAGAATATGTGTATGCATTACACTGTCATCTAAAAATCATTTTAGAGACACTAATAAAAAGAGAAACAAAAAGAGCACGGGCTACAGAGTCAGATAGCACTGGGATTTATCCTAACCCTATTCCTTATTAGCTCTTTATATTTGAATAAGTTAATTAACTTTTCTCACTGACATTTTTCTTATCATAGAACAGAGATAAAAATAACTACCTTACAGTGTTGTGATAAGGATTAAAGAGAATGTATGTAAAACACCTGGAACATATTCAAAATTTAATAAATTGTAATCGTTATTATATGAAGAAGATAGATGATACAATCTTGGTTTTATTTTATGGATCAATGAAATAGATTCTCATTAGAACCCTTTATTGCCCGATACAAACGCCCCCTCCTCCTGCCCGTTTGGTTAAAAAGGCATTGGAGGCTTGGAAAGAACAGAATAGATGTTCCGTTCTTCCAGCAGCCACACAGCCCCCTCTCGCAGGTCATGGGATCTGCAGGTTGTAGCGGAAGCATGAGCATCGCGTGGGTCTTTGGTCCTGAGAAATCTGCATCCTTGGAGAGCAGCACAGAGAAGGAGTAACAACAGGAGTATAGACTTTGGGACGCTTTCTACAGCAGAATTCAGTATCTTGTTGCACACTTCACTCTCCTCGTGGCTTTTTTCCTCCTTTCCCCGCTCCCCTTGGAGATGATGTCGGCGGGAAAGAAGAGAGGCTGTGATCTGAGGCAGCTGGTCGTCCAACCAACGAGTCTCGAGTCTCGGCTATACTACCAAGATCAAACCGTGTAAAATGCCTTTCAATCCGGGAGGCTATCCTGGCAGGAAAAAGCAAAACACCACAACTGACACAAAGTGGTCGGGGCTACCTGACCTCCTGCAAACTGTTGGAATGATGACTCAGAAGAAAGGGTGGAAAGGAAGGAAAAATGTTTGGAATATCAAGGCCTGTATAATACATCAGGGGACAATAGGTATTTTTGCTTTTGGTTTTTAAAAACCAACTGATGAAAATGGCCCAAACACCCTGTACTTAAGGAAAGGAGGTGATGGAGGAGATGATGAGTGCCCTCTGGAACTCTACTCCTCCCTATTGGGAGTCACAGATGTACATTTTAGTCTAATTTCTTATAATTCCTGTTTATTCAGGGTCACCCTTAGCTCATATAGTATGTAAAGAAAAATGCACTTCTTCCTCTGGGCAGATGAACCTATGCCAGGGAGGATGCCTGTGAAAGCAGAATATGGGTTGGATTTCAGCTCCACTTGTCCCTTTGGTCAGGCACTCTTGTGCAGTGAACAACCTGCATAACACTATGCAGCAGCCCTAATCTCATATACCCAAAGTGCCAATCACTTGCCCCTCTGTTCTGGCACCTTTGTGCAGTGAACAACTAGCACAACACTATGCAATATCCTTTCTCTTATATACACAAAGTGCCAATCAACCTGGGACAAATGCTGTGTTTTCCTCATCTTCTTGCCTTTGTTTATCTGTTTTCCTTCCTCTGAGCTCAAAACTGGCCAGAACTATGGTGAATGTTTAGAAATTAATCCTCTCAACAATCCTATGAATTAGGTATTATTATCATGTATTTCTTCCAGATGAGAAAAACCAAGCTTCAAGAATCAAATCAGTCACCCAAGGTTGCACAGCTCATTACTAACATGGCTAAGTTTGAACTCAGCTTTGGATAGCTCAGGAGCCCATTTTTTTTAAGTTTATTTTTTACTTTGAGAGAGAGAGAGAGAGAGAGAGAGAGAGAGAGGATCCCAAGCAGGCTTCATACCCAGTGCAGAGCCTGACATGGGGCTCAAACCCACAAACCATGAGATCAAGACCTGAGCTGAAACCAAGAGTCAGATGCTTAACCAACTGAGCTACCCAGGTGCCCCTCATGAATCCATTTTTAACACCTTTGTCCCTTCCTAACCTCAAGGTTGAATTAACATTCAAGTTCTTTAAAGTGAAATAATTAAAATTTCAGCCATGTATTTGATTTAAATAGAAGGAAGCAACCTCTCTCTAAATATTAATTAAGAATTCCTTTGAGGGGCTACTGGGTGGCTTAGCTGGATGAGCACCTGACTCTTGATTTCGGCTTAGGTCACCATCCAGGATTGTGGGATTGAGCCCCATGTAGGTTCCACGCTAAGCATGGAACCTGCTTAAGATTCTCTGAGCCTCTCCTTCTGCTTCTCCCCTGCTCCTAACACATAGGTATTTTGTAGCTATTAAAAGGAATCTGTATAGCCTCCCTCAGTGATAGTTATGACAATGTGTACTGATTCAGAATTCAAATAATCCTCTCTGCCATCATCTGAGACTCTGAGTTGAACTGACCTCTAGTCCCCTAGTTACGTATTTTTGCACATCAACATGTTGACCCCGTATTGGTGAAGATAGAAATAACCCTCCATGTGAGCTGTTTCTTAACTCCAGGTCCAGGAAGGACAATACACTGTACAGTAAGCTGTTGTAGTTGGAGAAAAATCTCTTCCACACCTTAACTATTCGTCAAAACTTACTCTGACACTGAATTATTAAATAAACTATTGGGATATGAAAAGCCTTAGGGGGAAAAAAAGTCTAATTTCCAACTCAAGATCAAAGAGGCTCACTCAGCCAGAAAACAGTCAGATTGCTAGGAAGATGCTTTAAAGCAATTCTCCATCTGGTCCGCTTTTGAAAGATTAGCAAATTAATCACATGGAAGTATGAGCAAACAGAAAGTGTAAAGCCATCCACAACAAACACAAACAAACAAACACACAAAAGACATTTGCAACATGAAATAAAAAGCAAAATGAAGGGAATTGTAGGCCAAACTCTATAACCTAACATACTTTTTTTAACATAAAATGGAAATTTTTAGAAAATACAGGTTAATTTATGACACTAAAGAAAGGATTAGGAGAGAGATGGCGGTCACTAGTGCTGTTTGCCAAATATTTTCAGTTCTCCACGTATCTATGTATGTGATAGGACTGTTTGCAGACCCTTGTAGTCAGGGGGAGTTACAGAACTAGTGTGGACCAATGAATTCAGCTCAGAAGTGATATGTTATTTTAGGGCTAGAGCATTTAACTGACATACCTTGCAAAGCTCACATTTTCCTTTAGCACAAGACTGGCAATGTTTGCTGATTCATCACTCTGAGTCTCCCTGGGCTGCTAGGAACAGGACCCCACTATCAACCCAAGACGGTCATGGACAGTGGGCAAGGAATATATTTTGTTATTTTAAGCAGCTGGAATTTTGGTATTTGCTACTGTGGCATCCTAACTAATCAAACATTAAGATCAAACAATAATGAAAACAGCAACTGAAATGACTGAGATCACTGTTGAATGTAGTAGTTATTAGAAATATGATTTAGGGGTACCTGGGTGGCTCAGTCAGTTAAGCCTCCAACTTTGGCTCAGGTCATGATCTCACAGCTTGTGGGTTCAAATTCCGCATTGGGCTCTGTGCTGACAGCTCAGAGCCTGGAGCCTGCTTCGAATTCTGTGTCTCCCTCTTTCTCTGTCCTCCTCTGCTCACACTCTGTCTCTGTCTCTCTTCCTCTCACAAATAAATAAACATTAAAAATTAAAAAAAAGAAATATGATGTAAAAAAAAAAAACCTCAATAGAGCACATTAAAATGCAAGACCAAAGAGCAAATATGGAAGATGGCACTTGGAAACGTAATTTGTGAAAAATAAGAATTACTAGTAAAGACAAAAATATGGAGGGGCGCCTGGCTGACTGAGTCGGTTGAGCGTCTGACTTCGGCTCAGGTCATAATCTCCTGGTTCCTGAGTTCCAGCCCCACGTCTGGCTCTGTGCTGACAGCATAGAGCCTGGAGCCTGCTTTGAATTCTATTTCCCTCTCTCTTTGCTCCTCCCCCACTTATGCTCTGTCTCTCTCTCTCTTTCAAAAATAAATTTAAAAAAAAGACAAAAATGTGGAAAATAATAGATTTACTTGATCTTATTAAATATAAGAAATGAATACTTTGGATAAGAAAAAGCTCATCACATTTGAAGGGGAATTATTAAATGTGAAAAGCAACAATATAGCTTACTAGAGTAACACATTAACAAACCAAAAAAAAAAAAAAAGAAAAGTTGGGGTTAAAGCTAAAACTCTGAGATTGGGCAAAAGTTTATCAATAAAACAGAAACACATGTTAACATTTAAAACAATCTAAGTGTTTCAAAAAGGGGAATGATTAAATTATGGGGCTTCTCCTTTATGCAGTATTATGGATCCATTAAAATTATTTTAAAGATTAAGTAAAAACAGGGTAAAATATGTATCATGTAATGTAAAACTTAAAAAATTGAATCCCTAGATTTTTATTTCGCTGTAAATGTAACTTTTACAAATTTTGCATTTCAAATGGGCAGGAAAAGGAAATTTTAAAACTTGTTGCACCAGGGTAGTGGAATTAGAGATTATTATCATAATATTTATTATAACAATAAACTATCATAAGCATTTAAGTTAATGCATCAATAGTCAAGAGCATAAAGGCCTCTTGATTTCTTGAAGACTTTCCTTATTTATTTATTTTTTGCTTTTTTTTTTTATGAAATTTATTGTCAAATTGGTTTCCATACAACACCCAGTGCTCATCCCAACAGGTGCCCTCCTCAATGCCCATCACCCACTTTCCTGTCCCTCCCCCACCCCCCCATCGACCCTCAGTTTATTCTCAGTTTTTAAGAGTCTCTTATGGTTCGGCTCCCTCCCTCTCTAACTTTTTTTTTTCCTTCCCCTCCCCCATGGGTTTCTGTTAAGTTTCTCAGGATCCACATAAGAGTGAAAACATATGGTATCTGTCTTTCTTTGTATGACTTATTTCACTTAGCATAACACTCTCTAGTTCCATCCACATTGTGACAAAAGGCCATATATCATTCTTTCTCATTGCCAAGTAGTATCCCATTGTATATACAAACCACAACTTCTTTATCCATTCATCAGTTGATGGACATTTAGGCTCTTTCCATAATTTGGCTATTGTTGAGAGTGCTGCTATAAACATTGGGGCACAAGTGCCCCTATGCATCCGTACTCCTGTATCCCTTGGGTAAATTCCTAGCAGTGCTATTGCTGGGTCATAGGGTAGGTCTATTTTTAGTTTTTTGAGTAACCTCCCCACTGTTTTCCAGAGTGGCTGCACCAGTTTGCATTCCCACCAACAGTGCAAGAGGGTCCCTGTTTCTCCACATCCTCTCCAGCCTCTATAGTCTTCTGATTTGTTTATTTTAGCCACTCTGACTGGCATGAGGTGGTATCTCAGTGTGGTTTTGATTTGTATTTCCCTGATGAGGAGCGACGTTGAACATCTTTTCATGTGCCTGTTGGCCATCTGGATGTCTTCTTTAGAGAAGTGTCTATTCATGTCTCCTGCCCATTTCTTCACTGGATTATTTGTTTTTCAGGTGTGGAGTTTGGTGAGTTCTTTATAGATTTTGGATACTAGCCCTTTGTCCGATATGTCATTTGCAAATATCTTTTCTCATTCCGTTGGTTGCCTTTTAGTTTTGTTGAGTGTTTCCTTTGCAGTGCAGATGCTTTTTATCTTTATGAGGTCCCAATAGTTCATTTTTGCTTTTAATTCCCTTGCCTTTGGGGATGTGTCAAGTAAGAAATTGCTGCAGCTGAGGTCAGAGAGGTTTTTTTTTCCTGCTTTCTCCTCTAGGGTTTTGATGGTTTCCTGTCTCACATTCAGGTCCTTTATCCATTTTGAGTTTATTTTTGTGAATGGTGTGAGAAAGTGGTCTAGTTTCAATGTTCTGCATGTTGCTGTCCAGTTCTCCCAGCACCATTTGTTAAAGAGACTGTCTTTTTTCCTTTGGATGCCCTTTCCTGCTTTGTCAAAGATTTGTTGGCCATACTTTTGTGGGTCCAATTCTGGAATCTCTATTCCATTGGCCTATGTGTCTGTTTTTGTGCCAATGCCATGCTGTCCTCATGATTACAGCTTTGTAGTTGAGGCTAAAGTCTGGGATTGTGATGCCTCCTGCTTTGGTCTTCTTCAAAATTACTTTGGCTATTTGGGGCCTTTTGTGGTTCCATACAAATTTTAGGATTGCTTTTTCTAGCTTTGAGAAGAATGCTGGTGCAATTTTTATTGGGATTGCCTTGAATGTGTAGATAGCTTTGGGTAGTATTGACATTTTAACAATATTTATTCTTCCAATCTATGAGCATGGAATGTTTTTCTATTTCTTTATATCTTCTTCAATTTCCTTGAAGACTTGATTTAAATAAGACAGATTTTATGCCTGAGTACTCATCCTTAAGCAACTTCGTAAAGCCTAAAATTTCATAAGAAATTATCTCCAACTTTTCTCCCTCTAAGAGATATTTGATCTTTGACTATTATCATTTATTCTGAATTAAAGAAAATATGAATGTGGAAGGATTCAGTAAAATAAAATTAATCACCTTTAAAGAAAAATACTTAATTCAGATGGACACTATTCTAATCATTTTTGTAGTATTTCTATCATCATAATTAATCTAATATATTTTTTTCATTACACAGTGGGTTATTTCTTTTTTAACAAGATTATTAGTTTCTGTGTGTGTTGGTGGGGCCATGTTCCACTCTTGTGTTTGACCTATGTCAAAATTCTTTCTTATTGAAGAGTAAAGTTTATTGTTCATTGATGGAATCTGAAAAAAAGACGTCAGAAGCTAGATGAAGATGTACTTGTTGAACCTTTAGGTAGTGAAGTCATCTACAATTTCTGTATTTGCATTAGGAATTTAGGTAGAGTTATATATGTAAGGATGCTATATACATGCTACGATCACTGTTACTGATAGTATCTTTAATGAGTACTGAGCACACAAATCCAGCACTGGCCAGATAGAAAAATAAATATGCCTTGGTCTAGTAGCCATAATAGATTGCCAAGCCTGCTGGATTTACATCAAGATAGATCACTGACTTCAAAAGCAAGGCTAAATGGCTCCTATGTTCCCAACATAATGTGATGTACATTCAATATCATTTCACTCTTATTGAAAAAATGGTTATGAATAAATACATTACATGATGGAAGTAAATACACTAAAATTTAAATATGGATATTACTGGGAAGTGACTTCTACTTTATTCATTTATTTTACCAGATTTCTATAATATCTATAAAAGCATGAATTACTTTTATGATAAAAAAATTAAATTTAGGCTACCCAGAAAGTCAACCTAAAAAATGAAAGCTAGCTGTTTTATTTGTTCAATTTATTTTTTATAATTTTATTTAAGTATATATATGGTATAATTATAATTCCAGAATATGGGACTGGTCTTTGTAAATTTGTATACATCAAATACCTTTTTAGTATCTGCACCCCCACCCCACACTCCACCGAAGTCTGGCTGCGTGCAGTGTTTGGTGTTTCATTATAACAAAAGAATCCCGGTGAACAAAACCACGTAGGTAGAATCCTTCACTATGTTCTGTCTTAGCAAGTCTTATTTTGTTCAGGTATGCTGCACAAATATACTCACATTGGGTCTCTACCTCCTGTAGTCACCTTCAAGGACTTAGTAACTATGACCTCTTCCCCCGGTGAATATGGAAAATTCATTTCAGATCACACTCTGTCATTTTCAGTGATTTTAATGAATTATGAAAGTCTGATCTTATAAGATTCCTCCACCCACATCCTCCCCCAGTTCCCCACACTTTGCATTTCCCATTGCCTCTAGGCCTGAAGTTTCATTCATTTGAAAACTATTCTTGGAAAGATCTCCCCCCCCCAGCTGTTAATCTGTCATTAATGGACCATAAGTCATTCAGATATACTGCGCTCTTATGCAACCTCAACAGAGTGGAAAAAATCATTTACTTTACTGTCAATGTAAAAACTTTTATCTTTTTTGACAGTTTTATTCAGAAAACCTCAGCTTTATTTTAATTTGATTCTAATGATGGTTTTCAGAAAATGATTTGAGTAAGTAAAAAGTTTAGTGCAGTGATAGCAGTCATGATTTCTGTGGTGGTTTCTTTCTGGGGTATTTATTGAAAAGATGGATTCCAGACACAGTGCGTCATTTTTGGCACAGTGGATGGAAGTTAATTATTCAGAGCTAGTAATGTGGTAGTATTTACTCAGGAATTTAAATGAGGAAGGCCCATTTGTTTTATCTCCTCTCTCTTTCCTAGCTGGAACTTCCCTGAGCAAAACTTAGATTCACAGATATTCCCACAGCTCTGAACTGATAGCTATTGTTAATTGTAAGGATGAGGTTAAATGACCTTCACATTTTCTATTCATAAAAATAATGACCTGAAATGCATTCAGCATGCAGTGAAAATGAAATGGCTTTTTGCTCCTTTTAAAAAATTTATTTATTTATTTATTTTATTTTTTAAGTCTGTGAACTGCCATGTTGAAATCAAGGGTAGAGATATATGTAACAATCTGAGGTTGTTTTATTTTGGACATTTATGAGCTGAATTAAGCATAATTAGGGCTCTACCTATATTTTCAAACTCATTTTCATGTAGTAGAGAAATATTAATCACATCTGAGTTTACAAGTCTGTAATGAATTTATGCTTGGTTGTTAGTAGTTAAAAGACAGAAATTAAAGCCTATATTCTAAAAATAGTTTTATTTGGAAATATTTACATCAGCTTTTCACAAAGTAATATGACCAGTTAAAGTCTACATTAGCCTAGATAATGGAGTTATCTAATGGCAGTTCATTTGGTTATCAGTAATTTTGCTGTGGAATATCATCCTTCATGGAAATTATGGCAGTGATAGCTAAGGAAACAAGGCTATGCACATTTTCAGTCAAGAGATCTATGTATGAGCAATCTGAAAAATCCATCACTGTGCAACTGCTAAATTAATAACACTTTAAATGATTTTAAGACTCCATTGTGATTTCAAAGGGGCAGCTAGCTAAGGTTAGCTCACGAAATCAAATATGAAATTTAAGGTGGACGTTTTCTCTCAAAGCTTATTTTATCCAGAATTGCAAAGATGTAAAACAGGTAACAAAATACAAAATACATGTCAAAGAAGAATCGTCCTTTTGTTTGTTTTATTTATTTCTTTACCTGGATGGAGGCAAAGGTGGGTGGATAGCTGCCATGGAACAGGTGTAGAAAAGCCTCAAAGAGGAGGATCTTCAAATATTCCACAGCTGTGTTTCAAATACTTGCATAGTGTCTCTGGGGAAATTGACATATTCCAGTAAAAGATAACACTAACCATCATGTTCTATATTTTGCAATTTTGTTATTAGGTATTAAGTGAAAAGGAACAGAATTTTTTTCATCTTTCTTTCTTTTTTCCCAGATTGCATCTTTATGCGACATTCCTCAGACTTCTCTGAGGAAAAAACATGTTAGTGAGAGGATTATGTTCCCATTCCACCCTAATTATTTGAAACAGAAAAGTTCAAATCAAACAATGAAGCTTTTCTAAATCGGAAAATGTTTCCAGTCTAAAGATCTAAAGGCCCTAATAGTTTATAAGCTCTGCCTGCATAATTTAGGCAGGATGGTAAACACAGCTTCAAGAAATTTTAAGCCTTGCTTTCTAGACAGCATTAACTTTTATCCTCACTAGATGAAATCTTATAATACCTTACTGAATTGTTCCATTGTATTTAAACAACAACAACAAACCGTACAGATTTAGCAAATGTTAAAAAGGACATTAATTTCATTGTAGTTAAGAAAAGACAATTCACTACTTAACAGAAAGCTATACGTGGGACAACCATGTAATTCTTGTAGATATATATTTTGTTAATTAACACAAAGTGAAAGTTTGCTTTGCTAACACCTAATGGGTGGGGTGGTGTTCCTATCGGAGTAATCGGGAAAGAAGGTACTGATGTCTGCTATAATTTGTATGCTTCATTTTGTTCAACTGCTTACATTTAATCTCTTTTTGTCTATTTAGCTTGGGTATAGGCCATTCATCATTTCACCAAATGTCCCCCCTCTACAGGAGGGATGGGCTTTGCAAAGTCTGTCCTCTGGACTTCATTAGCAGATGTCAGATAGATTGAGAGGGAGGAGGGAGAATCATTCTTTCTCATGCACAGGCATGGTGATGTTGCCCAGCTGTAGTCCACTCAGACATGAGAGCAGACACACCAGTTCCCAGCTGAGTGTTTCCAGGGTCAGAGCCAGCAGACATATAAAAGAGAAATACTTATTACCCATCCAGTCCTTTGGGATTGATTCCATATTTACATGCACAACAATTTCAAGCAATCATATTGTTTTGATTCGTTCTCAGGGTACTTTTTAATGTTACTGAGGGGTCCTGAGAGCCTATTTGAATACTTACAGATTTTTTGGTTCCATTTGCCTTCATGATTTTTCAGAATTTGTTTTCAATTAGTTTGGAGAGTGAAAATCTGGATTGGAATGTATGCAAGTTTGAAGAGATCACTCGGCTATTTACTGTCTGTGCATATATTGTTTAAAACCACAAGATAAAAGTGCTTATTAGAAGATAAATAAACAGATTATTATTATTATTATTATTTTTTTTTTTTTTTTTTTTTAAGGCTTGAGGTGCCTGAGAGATAGCTGCCCTCCTCTCTCTCTCCTACCCCTCCCTCACTCTCCGTCCTCCCCCCACCTCCATCAGCCTCTTTTTTTTTTTTTTTTTTTTTAATTTTTTTTTTCAACGTTTTTAATTTATTTTTGGGACAGAGAGAGACAGAGCATGAACGGGGGAGGGGCAGAGAGAGAGGGAGACACAGAATCGGAAACAGGCTCCAGGCTCCGAGCCATCAGCCCAGAGCCTGACGCGGGGCTCGAACTCACGGACCGCGAGATCGTGACCTGGCTGAAGTCGGACGCTTAACCGACTGCGCCACCCAGGCGCCCCAAACAGATTATTTTCAATATATGAATAAAACTACTTGGATAAATGTCTTTGAGGTAATGCAATGTTCATTCTAGTCTTAATAATTCTGTTCCACCCTAAAGGACATTATTTTTTTTCTTTTTGCTGTTAGACCAACAGAAGATACATGATAAAAAAATTGTTACAATTTATTTAATAGGCACTATATATACATTATTTAATTTGATTCTAATAACAAGTATATTACACTGCTTTTTATCCCTATTTCACAGGTCAAGAGACTGAGTCTCAAATATTTGATGGAAGTCTACCTGGGTCTAAAGCTTGGGCTTCTAACCAAGCCAAACATAATGTTTGAATCTAAGGAAATATCCTGCCATCGGATGGAGCCACTCCATCTCTTCCTCTGTGAGTTCTCTTCATGCCTGGTGAAAGGTGTGGCACTTTTGTTTTCTTTTTCATTTTGCTCCTTAAATCGGTGACAACACTGCATAGCAATTAAGGCCCTGATGGTTGGAGTTTGGCTGAACTTGGGTTTGAGTTCTAGCAATGATTTCATGGATATGAAACCAGAAACACAGGCAACAAAAGTAAAAAATAGACCCATGGTTCCACATTAAATTAAAAAATTTCTGCACAGCAAAGAAAACAATCAACAGAGTGAAAAGGCAACCTATGAAATGGGAGAAAATATTTGCAAACCATATATCTAAAAAGGAGTAATATCCAAAATATACAAGGAACTCCTACAGCTCAATAGCAAAAAACCTAACAACCTGATTTATAAAATGAGCTAAGAACTTGAATAGACATTTCTCTAAAGAAAACATATATATAGTCAGTAGGAATAGGAAAAAATTAATTACTCAATGTCACTAATCAAATTAAAACTATGCAAATTAAAACTATGATGAGATTTCACTTCAGACCTGTCAGGATGGCTATTATCAAAAAAAAAAAAAAAAAAAAAAAAAGACAACAAGTGTTGGCAAGAATGTGGAGAAATTGAAATGCTTGTCCACTTTCGGTGAATGCAAAATGATGCAACAGCTATGGAAAAGAGTACAGAGGTGCCTCAAAAAACTAAAAATAGAACTACCATATACTATAGTATTCCCACTTCTGGGTATTTATCCAGAAGAATTGAAATCAGGATCTTGAAGAGATATTAGCATTCCATATTCATTGCAGCACTATTCATAAAATTCAAGGGGTGGAACCAACCTAAATCTCCATCACTGGATGAATGGATAAAGTGTGGTATATATATACAATGGAATATTTTTTCAACCCTAATAAAGATGGGAATTCACCATATTCAACAACACAGATGGCCTTAAAGACATTATGCTAAGTAAAATAAGCCAGTGACAGAAATACAAATACTACATGATTCCACTTATATGAGGTATCTTAAAAAGTCATATTCATAGAATTGAAGAGTGGAGAGGTGCCAAGCTGGCTTAGTTGGTGAAGCACGCAACTCTTGATCTCAGGATCATGTGTTCATGCCCCACATTGGATGTAGAGTTTACTTAAAAAAAGTAAAATAAAAAAAAAAAAAAGGATTGAAGAGTGGAATGGTGGTTCCTAGGGCCTGGGGGAGGGGAAAATGGGGAGCAACTGATCAATAGGTATAAAGTTTCAGTTAAGCAAGATGAGTAAGTGCTTGAGATCAAGTACTTATAGTACAATATAATACTGTGCCTATAGTCAACAATACTGTATTATATACTTATGGGTTAAGAGGGTAGATCTCATGTTATATGTTCATGGTAAGTGTTCTTACATTAAGATGAATTTTTTTTTTTAAGTCTTATTGTAGAGGGCACCTAGCTGGCTCAGTTGGAAGAGCATATGACTCTTGATCTCAGGGTTGTGGGTTCGAGCCCCATGTTGGGTATAGAGATTACATGAACAAATAAATAAATAAAAGTCTTATTGGAATTTTCATTGAGGAAGCATTAAATTTAATGGTTAACTTAAGAAAATTGATCATGTCAAAACTTTTGATTCAAGAAGGTATACCTTTCTATTTGTTCAAATATCTTGTGTCCTCAGTAGTATTTTAGAATGATTTCTTCAAACAAATCTTGCACATTTTCTTGTTCAGATGATTCTTATCTTTTTTTTAATTTTTAAAATGTTTTATTTATTTTTGAGAGAGAGAGAGAGAGAGAGCATGAATTGGGGATGGGCAGAGAGAGAGGGAGACAAAGAATCTGAAGCAGGCTCCAGGCTCAGAGCTATCAGCACAGAGCCAGACGCAGGGCTTGAACTCACAAATCTCAAGATCATGACGTGAGTTAGAGGCTTAATTGACTGAGCCACCAGGTGCCCGTATTCTTATATATTTTTATTGCAGTTTTGATATTTAAATAAGATCTTTCCTTCCATTATATCCTCTGTTTTTTAAAATACGCAGACTATTGATTTCTACATATTCATATGTGTCTAGCAGCTTAAATTTTTTTTAAGTTTCTTTTTTGAGTTTTTCAAACTCAAGGTTTTAATTGCATGCTCAAGAATCAAAAAGCTTGGTGATTGTTGGTCTGTATGATGAAGTCTAAACTCTATAGCGTGAAGGCCTTTTGTTGATACTTCCTGACTTCTCATGTGCCACTATGCCACCACAAACATACTGAATGCTTATCATTCAAAAATGCTTCAAAAATTGTTGAATACAAACAATTCTTGGATACTTTTGCCTTTGCTATAGTATCACTCTGCCTATAGTCTGCTCTTTTACTTCTACTGGTGCATTTGTAGGGAGAACACTTCATCTTTGTTTGGATTCAGTTTATGTGTCCCCTTTTCTGAGAACCCATTTAGATCCCTCAGACACAGTTAGGTTCTCTCTTCTTTCTGTTTTCATAGTGCTCAGTATAAGACTGATTTACTTCAGTCATCTTCTTACGTTACCTCAGAGTGTCAAAGAAATTTTGGAATTTATTTGTTTTCCCACCAAAATTAGATTCAAACCTCAATCTCTTCCATACTTCCATGTGCATTTCTCTCAAATCTTTTTCTGACCTAAACATTAGATTAATCTAATCTGATATAATTTAATCTAAATCTCTGAATTCTGTTGGTGGTATTCCTTTTTTGTGACTCAAGGTACTTACAAAACCCTTCTACCTATATTATTTGGGATGGAATCTTCTACCCTTTCTAACCAAGCCTCCACTTCTCTTCCTACCTCTCTCATGAATGTGGTCAGAGCTTAGGGCATTGTTGGACCCCAGTTACTACAAGTGTGGTTATTATGTCCTAAAGATGGACAATTTATGTGAGGTACTCTCTTTTATACTTACTTCTCCTGTGTGATATATCATACATAAGCAGGACATGGGTTCTTGAGGTAAGCCCGAGGATCTCTTTTTCTATGCTAGCTTTTCCACACTAACAACTGAATGGTGAGTTAAGCTTAGAGGCAGGCACAGCCCCTCAGATAGAAGAGGGAATCAGTAATCCTGCTTTAAGCTATATATAACAGTTCATTTTTAAAAATTTCTTTATTTATTTTGAGAGAGGGGAGGAGGGGCAGAGAGAGGGAGAGACAAAATCCCAAGCAGGCTGCATGCTGTCAGCAGAGCCCAACATGGGGCTCAAACTCACAAACCGTGAGATCATGACCTAAATCAAGATTGAGAGTTGAAGGCTTAACTGAATGAGCCATCCAGGCACCCCTATAACAGCTCATTTTAATAAAGACTCAGCATTTAGAATTTAGGGTACTGATTTTGGTGTGATAGACATAATTTTCCAAATTTAATGAATAAGTGTAATGAATCCAAGAAGCTAAACAAATCAAATTTGAGATAACACCAAGTAAAGCACAGCAAGGTAATTCATAATCAACTTTCTGAAGTACAATGACATGAAACAAAATCTTAAAAAATACACAGAGGAAAAAAAGACGTATTACATATATGGGGAGAATGATTCAAATGAGGGCTGAAATTTTATATAAAAACCATGGAGGCCAGGAGACTGTGGAATGACATCTTAAAGTGTTGAATGAAAAGAAAATCTGTCAACATTGAATTCTATATCCAGTGAAAATATCCCTCAAGTTTAAAAGCAAAGTAAATCATTTTCAGACAAACAAAAGCAGAGAGAATCTTAATAGCAGGTAAATATTGAAAGAAATGTTAAAGGAAAATTTTCAGGCAGAATAAAAGAGTAAATGGAAACTTGGATCTATAAATAGAAATGTGGAGTTCTGGAAATAATAAATATGTGATTAAACATAATATAGTTTATTTTTTTCTTCATTTTGAAAAGGATAATTAACTTTTTACAGCAAAAATAATATATTGTGGCTTTAAATACGTATAGAAGCCAAAATATGTGCAACAAATGCACCAAAAACACAAGGCACAGAATGGAAATATATTGTTTTAAGGATTATATATTATATATGAATATTTATATATTATATTTGAAGATAACATGTGATGAAGATATGTGTTGTAATCCTAGAGAAAACACACACACACACACACACACACACACAAGGCAAGGCAAAACAAAGAAGTATAATGAAATACAAATTAGGAAGTAAATGGGAATATTAAAATATATTCAACTAATGCAAAATACAGCTATTAAAGAAGGAAATAGCAAAGAACAGATGCACAAATAGAAAACAAATAACAAAATGGCAGGCTTACACCAATCATAGGAAAATTGTATCAAATGTAAATAGACTAGGGGTTCTTCTGGAATGGCTGAGTAGTTCCTAAAAGATGGTACCCTTTCATAGATAACCAATATTAGCTCTAGACAAAATACTATATAAACAAACAAACAAACCCAAAACAGTGCTTGAAGGCAATGAAGAGCTAACAACAAAAGCAGCCAGATTCTGGAGGCAAAGTACACATTTGAAAAAGGCAACAGCACAGGGTAACTTACTGGGT
This sequence comes from Panthera onca, assembly GCF_046562875.1. Taxonomy (NCBI): domain Eukaryota; kingdom Metazoa; phylum Chordata; class Mammalia; order Carnivora; family Felidae; genus Panthera; species Panthera onca. The sequence continues at coordinate 88,698,115 of NC_138347.1, read as the reverse complement.
TTCACATCTTTTATCTGGAAAGCAGGTGAGATTTGGCACTACATGGGGTGACTGAGTTTTTAATTAAAAAGTGCATAGACTTTCTAGACTGAAGAACCAGAGGACAGAACCTGGAGAAATACTAGCTGCTTAAAAGAAATGATGTTTTCTATGATATTTAAAGTCAGAGACTGGGAGCCCTACCTTCTTTGTATAAGCTCTGCCCAAATCTCTGATTTATCTCTGAATATGCACGTGTGGGACAGACTCTAGTGAAGCCAGGGGTGGGGGGTAAGGGGGATGAACTAAGGTTTGAGATGCTATCAAGAGTTTGGAGTATAAAACCAACTTGGAATTTCCAGAACCCATTTTCCCCACAATATAGAATTCAAAAGGTCCAAAACACAATCCAGTTTTACCCATTTTATAAGAATGCTTCTGCTTCTGCCAACCCATTGTAAGATAAAATAGCAATCAAAGGAGACAGACCCTGACAGGGTGCAGCTCTTGGTATTAACATACACGGATTTCAAAGCACTACTATAATTAACCTCAGGAGGTTTAAAAAAAATGCTCAAGGGGCGCCTGGGTGGCTCAGACGGTTGTGAGTGTCCGACTTTGGCTCAGGTCATGATCTCACGGTTCGTGAGTTTGAGCCCCACGTTGGGCTCTGTGTTGACAGCTCTGAGCCTGGAGCCTGCTTCGGATTCTGTGTCTCCCTCTCTCTTTGCCCTCCCTGGCTTGCACTCTGTCTCTGTGTCTCTCAAAAATAAATAAACATTAAAAATTTTTTTAAAAAATGCTCAAGAGCATGGAAAGGGGACATCCCAGCAGAAAAAAAAAAAAAAAAGTATATAAAAAAGATCCAACTGAAAAGTTGTAGAATTGAAAAATACAATATGCTAAAAAAATGTTCACTGGATGGGATGATCCACAAAAAGGAGATGACAGCATAAAAAGACACTGAACTTAAAACAGAAATAGAAATTACATATTTTGAAGCCTAGAGAAAAAAAAAAAAAAAAACATGTAAAGAACAGACCTTCGTGGACCTCTGGAACGTTATCAAAGGACTAACATTTGGGACTGGAATTCCAGAAGCAGGGGGCAGTGAGAAGAGGACAGAAGAAATATTTGATGAAATAATGGCTGAAAATACCCCAATTTTGTAAAAGAGATAATTTATAAATTCAAGAAAACTAGCAGACCCTAACCAGGACAAACACACACACACAAGCATGACTAGAAACTTCACAGTCAAACTTCTAAAAACCCAAGATAAAGAAACAATTTTGTAGCAGCCAAAGAAAAATGACATATTATAGAGGATGCAATAATTAGACAAATAAAGACCAGAACACAGTGGGGAAACATCTTTCAAGTTCTAAAAGAGGAAAAAAACCAAAACCAAACAAAACCAGTCCTCTCCAAATTCTATATCCGACAAAATACCTACCAAGAAAGAGAGAAAAAAGACATTTTCAAAGAGGGGCGAACTTTTAAAAACTATCCTCAGTAGATGTACACTACAAACAATGGTAAAGGAATTTCTTCATTATGAAATAAAATACAGTTGACCCTTGAACGACATGGATTTGAACTGCGTGGGTCTACTTCAACACAGATTTTTTTTTTCTTCTTCTTTTCTTTCCCTCCCTCCTCCTCAGCCCTGCAAAAAGCTTTCGTATTTCCATTTGATTTGGGCTCCAGGGTGGTTAAAAAGCTGCTCAGTTGCTTCAGGGAGAGGCAAGGGCAGAAGCCCTGACGCCAGGGGGATGCCAGAGGGACCCCTCAAAGGCAGCCGGGCCCTGGCGGCTTCCAGCCATGCTTGAGGGTGAGCCTTCCCAAGAGATATTCATCCAGCCCAGCCCAGCCAGCCTGAAGCAGTTACTCAGGTGGTCGCCCCTCTTCTTTGTGAGTTTCACCTGCTCATCCAGGAAGTGGTTCTCCAGGAAGTCACTGAGTCTGCGCAGGCAGAACCCAGGGTGCGCAGGTATAAAAGGGCCTGGCTCTGGTTCGTCTCCAGGATCGGGGTAGTTTTTTATGGAGCCCAAGGTTTTCTCCCACTTATCTTGGGTCAGCTTCTGCGCGTCCTGGAAGAAGGCGAGAGTGCTGCTCTGGTTTTGCGTCTTCAGTCGCTCGGAGTTCTCCTGCTTCTCTTTGGCCAACTCCCAGAAGTGGCCCAGCCCTCCAGAGCCACGTGTCCGTGAAAACAGACGCCAGGAAAGAGGTAAATGTAAGTCCTGCAGATGCCCGTTGACCAGGTGGTTGATGGCCCTCTCCATCCCGGTGGAATAATTCTGACACATCTTGGAGCTCATGGTAGATTGGCAGTAAAGAGCTAAGATTAGAAAAATGGTGTTGATTGGTTCTGGAAGCAGAGGATGGTTGAGAAAATGGTTTCTAAGGTGGCGGCTGGAAAAAATGTTGGAGGGCCGTGGAGGCTGGAAGAAGGCGGTGGAGGTTGGCATCTCTGGTTCTGTTTTGTCTGAACATGGTTAAAAAAATTTTTTTTTAAATCTTTATTTTTGAGAGAGAGAGAGGGAGGGGTAGAGAGAGAGGGAGACACAGAATCTGAAACAGGCTCCAGGTTCTAAGCTGTCAACACAGAGCCCTAAGCAGGGCTCAGACTCACAGACCGTGAGATCTTGACCTGAGCTGAAGTCTGTCAGTTAACTGACTGGGCCGTCCAGGTGCCCCTGTTCTGTGTGAACATTGTTGAAGCAAAAGGCAAATCCAGGGACCACTGGGAGCAGTGCTTACATGTAGATTTTTTACAGTACTGTAAATATATTTTCTCTTTCTAATGATTTTCTTAATAACATTTTATTTTAAGAATATGGTATACATATACAAAATGTGTACATAAAGTAAAATATGTGTAATGGACTGTTTATGTTATTGATGACTTTCAGTCAACAGTCAACTATTAGTAGTTAAGCTATTAGGAGTCAAAAGTTATACATAATTTTCCATTGCTCCAGGGGTGTTGGTGTCCCTGACTCCCATGTTGTTTAAAGGTCAACTGTAATACCAAAGGAAAACTCAGATCTTCAGGAAAGGATTAAGATAGTCAGAAGTGGTAAATATCTGGAAAAATGTAAAAGCCTATTGCTTTTTATGTTAATTTCTAAAAATACTTAGTTCTGATTAAAGCAAAAGTATAACATGCAGGGTATATAGTGGTGTAGTGGTAATGCCTATGACACTATAATATAAGTGAATGTGAAGAGGAAAACGGATCTATGATGTTAGAAGGTTTATATATTTTCAAGAACTATTATTATATTTATTCTAAGTAGACTGTGAAAAGTCAAGTATACATATTATGATTCCTAGAATGCTCACCAAAATTAATGTAGAGAGGTGTAACTAGTCAATAGATAAAATTACTTTCCAAACATGTGAGTAAGCTAAATACTCCCAATTATAGGACAGAGATTATCAGGTAGAATAAAGAAGCTAATTTTTTAAGTACCATGCACATATTAATTTTAAGAAAGGTAGAATAGGTATATTAATATATCAGAAAATAAAGTTCAGGAAAAAGGAAACATTCTATAATGATAAAAAGAACAGTTCTTCAAGACGTCCTAACAATACTAAATGTGTATGTACCTAATAGAATTTCAAAATGATTGGGGGAAAATATTAACAGAACATGAAGGAAAAACCGATGTATCTACAGTTACAGTAGGAGATTCAAAACTCCTCTCTCAGTAAATGATAGAGCTAATTGAGAGAAAAATCAGTAAGAACATAAACAACTTGAAAAATTTTATTAACCAACCTGATGGTATTGACATTTATAGAGCACTGCATCTAACAACCTGCAGCATACTAATTGCTTTCAAACAAACGCACACAGAGCATTCACCAAGATGGGACATATTCTGAGCCATTTAAAAAGTTTCAATTTCAAAGATTGAAACTATACCGTGTATATTTTCTTACCACTGAGGAATTAAAGTAGAAATCAATAAAAAATGACATCTAGAAAAGCCTCAAATATTTAGAAATTAAGCAATCCAGGTCTAAGAAGCCTATGAGTGATAGAAGAAATAACAAAATACAGAATATTCTAAGATGAATGATAATGTCCAAAAATTATGATTTGTGGAAGGCAGTTAAAACAGTGCTTAGAGGGAAATTTATAGTTCTATGTGTTTAGTTTGGGGGGGAAAAAAAAGCAAGGTTTAAAAGCCAGTCATCTATCCTTCCAGCATGAGAAGTTAAAAAAAGAAGCAAGTTCAAATCGACATTAAGTAGAATAATGAAAATAAAAAGAGGAGAATACATTAATGAAATAGATACACAGTAAAGCAATAAATGAAATTAACTGTGGTTCTCTCAAAAGATTGTTAAAATTGATAATGTCCCTATCTACATCCACCAAGGAAAAAAAGAGTACACAATGCCCAATGCCAGTAATGAAATAAGGATGCTACTATAGATCTTACACATATTAAAACGATAAAAAGACATTTTAAAAACACTTGAGCCAATAAGCTCAACAATTTTGATGAAACAGAGAAATTTCTTGGCAGGATCTGGGGGTGTGTGTGGACAAACTGTTTTAAAAAAAAAAGATTTTGAATAGCCCAGGATCTATTAATGAAATATATTAGTAATTAAAAATAATTCTCCAAAGAAAGTACCAGGCCCACAATGCTTAATTTGTGAATTCTGTCAGAATTTAAACAACAGGATTGCCTGGTGCTTCAGTTGTTTAAGCATCAGACTCTTGATTTTGGCTCAGGTCATGATCTCACAGTCGTGGGATTGAGCCTGTGTCAGGCTCTGCGCTGACATCATGGAGCCTGCCTGGGATTCTCTGTCTCTCCCTCTCTCTCTCTGTCCCTACCCTGCTAGCACACATGCACACATACTCTCTGTCTCTCAAAAATGAATAAACATTTAAAAAAAAATTTAAGCAGCAAAAATACATATCCCATATAAACTCATTTACAAAATAGAAAGAAACACTTTACAACTCATTTAATAAGGTCAGCATTACCCCAATATCTAACACAGAAAAAATCGTTACAATAAAATAGATCTACAGGCTGAAATCCCTCATAAGCAAAATTCTTTAACAAAACAGTAGTAATACACACACACGCACACATGCATGAACACCCCAGTGGGGTCTATCCCATTTCTACAGTTCAGCATTCAAAAGTCAGTGTAATTTACAATCTTAATAGAACATTTCAGAACAATCTGGAAGATCTGTAAACACCAAAATATACGCATAGGAAACATTTGACAAAACCCAAAACTCATTTAGATCAAAATTCTCTCTAAACTAGGAAGAGAAAAAGACTTCATTTTGATGAAGAGCGTCTAAGAAAAACCTATAGTTAGCATCATACCTAATAAAGAATGACTGAACACTTTTCCCTGGAGAATGAGAATAAGGCCAGCATATCTGCTTCACCACTTCTATTCTACTTTGTAATTTAAGTTATAACCAGTGAAATAAACTAAGGAAAAAAAAGATGAAAGTCATGTAGATTGGAAGGAAAAATAAAGCTGTCTTTATTTACAGATAATAGAAATTTTAAGTAGTTCAAGCAGTCTTGAATTAGTGAATTAGGCAAAATTATATGATACAAGGTCAATTTATTTCTGTATGGTAGCATTGAATGAATGGAAATGATTAACAAATACAGTTTACATTAGCATTAGAAAACAAACTACTTAAGATGAACTTAATATTAAAGTACAAAGCTTGTATACCGAAAACTGGCAGACTGTGAGAGAAATAAAAGAAGACTTAAATAGAGATATATCATACTTATGTGTTTTGGAAAATTCACAATTAATGAGATGTCAGTTCTTCTCAAATTAAACTATAGTTTCAATGTAGTCTTAACCAAAATTTCATCCATTTTTTAAGATGTAAACCAACAAGTTACTTCTAAAATTTATGTGGAAATGAGAGTGCTTAGAATTTTAAAAATAATCTTGAAAAAGGAAACAACAATAAAGTTTGAGCTCTTACAAATGATTTGAAGACTTATAAAAAAGCTAAAAAGAGAGTATGCTTTTGACATAAGAATATATTGATGGAGTAGGTTAGAGTCCAAAAAATAATTTATACCTTCATTGTGAAGTTTCAATGAAGACTCCAGATTATTCTAATGGGGGAAAAATGTCTTTTCAATAAATGGTGCTGGGATAACAGGATCATGATATGGGGGGAAAAAACCTTGTCTCATGCTTCACTTCATATATAAAATTTAACTTGAGATGTATCTCAGAACCAACCATAAAATCTAATACTATAAAGTTACCAGAAGAAAACATTGAATAATATTTTCAGTACCTTGAGATACACACATATTTTTTAGGACATAAAAAATCAGGACATAATTTTAAAAAAACTGTTAAAGTTTACAATATCAAAATTGAACAATTCTTTTTTTTTTTTTTTAATGTTTATTTGTTTATTTTGAGAGAGAGAGAGAGAAAGAGGCAGAAAGAGGGGGAGATAATCCCAGCAGGCTCCATGCTGTCAGCGTAGAGCCTGACGTGGGGTTTGATCTCATGAACCAAGAGATCATGACCTGAGCTGGAATCAAGAGTCCCATGCTTAACTGACTGAGCCACCCAGGTGACCCTTGAACACCTCTTTTCAAATGACACAATTTAGTAAGTGTAGAGATAAGCCATAGACTGGCAGAAAATGTTTGCAATGCATGTATCTGACAACTTCTATCCAGACTATACTGCAAACTCCTACAATTCAATAAAAATAAAGGCAACCAGTCTGATCAAAACATAAACAAAATATCGCTTCTCGGCCTTTTGGCTAAGATCAAGTGTAAAACATAAACAAAATATTTGTGGTTGTCACCGTAAGAGGATGGAGAATATATTAATTGAAAGATGTACTAGGATTTTTCTGGGGTGTTAAAAAAAACACCTTGATCTAGATGTGGATTACAGGGTGCTGTTTTCAGAACTCTTCAAATGATATACTTAAGATCTATGACCCTCTCTTTTTGTAAATGGTACCTGAATATAAAAAAAAAAAAAATATGGTGTTACTTTAATTTCCAAATTTGCTACAACACCAATGTGGTAATGATTTCCTCCTTTGTATCAGGTAAGTTAAAAAATCACAGGTCCAGTAATTTATTTTAATAAAAATGCAGAACATTTAAAAAGACCATCAGTATTACAATATGTGTTCAAATCTAGAAAGCCTATTTGCTGGAGGATGTATGGGAAACGAAACTATCATCTGAGCTCAGGTTATGGTAAATAACTGTTTTGCTGTGATTAATAGAAGTGTTTACTTCTCATTTAAAAAGTAAAAAAAATATACACCCATTAATTTTTCACTTGCTAATGCAATAATCAGGTATGATTTTAAGACAAGGAAAAACAATTCTTCAGTCAACATGATGTAGCAAAAATAACAAGGACCAAAGTCAGGAAGTCTAAACTAGATTCTTGGCAGTGGCACTTTGGAATTGTGCATTGAACCCCAGAGAAGTCTCTAGCTCTCTGGTCTTCCCTTCTCTCATTTACAAAATGAAGTGATTGAACTGAATGACCTCCAAGTTCCTTCCTCCCTCTAACATTCTGTGATCTATGATCCATTCCTTGAACTCTGATCATAGGTGTTCTCTGTTTTGACATTTTAATATGTCATGGCACTTATGCTTATATTCATTCATTATATTGCTGTTTAAAGTTCAAATTCAGGAAGCTGTTTTAGGAATATCAGAAATATAAATTAATTTTAGTTGATATTTATGATCCTGTTAGCACATTATTTGTTGTTAAGGTCACATAAAGAACTAATCATTCCCACTTTGATTCCAGAGGCATAGTGTATATTACAATAACATAAATCATATTCATGTGAATGTGAGGTGAATTTCAAAAAGAGACAAATTCCATGCTTTGCTTAGTATTTCCATATTGCATGTTATGAATTTATTTCTTATTCATGGTACTAACATTAATTACAATAAATTTGTTTTATATTCATGTAGACGTCACACACTTCTGGAATTTAGCATTTATAATACATGAATAAATGGCCACTAGCCTTTTATGCTCCTATTTCAGATGTAGTTACTCAAATGAATAGTCACAAAATTAACAAGCTATGAAACTAGGAAAAAACAATCTGGTGATTGCACTTTGTTGATTTTGTCACAATATCAAAATATATAATTGCTTACCTCTGGCATCTATTTAGTAATTTCATGTTAATTATTTATCAATAGCCATGGCCTAAGTGGAATTACTTTGATTTGGGTTTAGTACTTAAAGAAGCTGGTTTAAGACGGCTGGATATTCAGTGAAACCAGCATTCCTATTAAAGCATAGACCTGGATTCATGTTTATGTTCCTTCACATCTCCTTGTTTTGATGAGAGACAATGTGATACAATGCAAAGGGTTAAAATCAAGACACCAGAAAATGGGTTGAAGTTTCAGTTGTACCACTTAAAATGGGCTTATTTCAGGCCAGTTTCTCAATTTCTCTAGATGTGCAGTATGTAGGTAACATAGCAATGTAATTCACCATTTGTGAATATACCTGGAACTGTATAGGCAATCAATATTAATTGGATATAGATTTGCATCCAATGTCTTCAGTCTAACTCTACCTTCTGTTTTCTTAATCCTTTCATTTTACAATTACTCTATTGGATGAAAAACCCTTCCTCTGTTCTCTCACTCTGTGTTCTCATTAATTCCCTATCCAGACTACTATATGCATCCCTGCTGTGTCATCGAGGATCCCAGCTCCTTAACAGTGGGTTTGTTGGCTCCCATCTTTGGAGACAAATCATTCTACCCCTCCCCACCCCCCAGCCTCTTCCTGAAGCACTTCTGCTACCTTTTTTGAATGACACTTTCAAAATGTCACTCTTCCTTAATGATATTGGAACCAAAAAGAGAAAAAAAATACTACTACTGAAGAAAATTCTTCCTTCTCCAGTTCTTAATATTGCTTCATTGGACACCGAACTGTAGCTTTCTCACTGGCATCCTTATTATTCTGTAGTCACATCATTTGTTCAGCCATTTGATTCATTTCTATGTTTTTTAAATTTTTTCATGTTTAGTTTTTGAGAGAGAGAGAGAGAGGGAGAGAGAGAGAGAGACAGAGGGAGGGAGGAAGGGAGGCAGGCAGGCAGGCAGGCAGAAGATCTGAAGCAGGCTTTGTGCTGACAGCAGAGAGCCTGATACAGGGCTTAAACCCACGAGCTGTGAGATCATGACCTGAGCTGAAGTAGGATGCCTAACCGACTGAGCCACCCAAGGTGCTCCTGATTCATTTCTGAATCACTCCTGATATCATTCCCTGGCTCAGATCTTTATTGACTTCTTATGGCTAACATGATAAATTCTAAGTAAATCACATGATTTTAAGGGCCTCTGTTAATCTGGCTCAAACATTCCTTTTAAATCCTAATCTCTACATCTTCTTGCAAGACTAATTTTGGTTACACTGAACTGTTGCTTGTATCTCTTCCTTCTTTCCGTCTTCATAGTTGTGTTCATATTCCCTCTACCCAAAAAGTATGTTTCCTTCCTAACCCCACATTTTAAATGATGCCCATTTGTCACCTGCAGACTCCAATTCCATCTCTTCCTGAAATTTCCTTGAGTTACTAAGAAATAATCTTTTTCTATAGTATGTTGGTCCTGTCCCTTATAACTTGCTACATGTACTCATATACTGAGATACATGTCTCGTCTCCCCATGTGTACCTTGATTACGGAACACATATGTGATTTGGCTGTGACTGTCTAAAGAGGTAGCACATGGTTTATAGAAAACAGCTTCAGTAAATGAATGAAAGAAAATATCTCTGTTATTAAAATGAAACATTTTCCCGTAAGCTTTGCAAAAACTACAGAATGCAGAAAATTATCGTATCTGTAAAAGAACCCCAATGGAACTAAATTTGGCAAAAAGAGTGAATTTATTATGATGGTATAAGAATATCTCAAGTACCATAAGGGCTGTGAATTGGCAGGACTTGGGAATGGACTACAACCAAACACTGGCCCACTGTAGGGAGACTGAGAAATCATTTCTCTCCATTTCTCATCTATGATTCTTTCTGAACGTCTGACATTGTTTGATCTCTGTCTCCAAAAATGGATTTTTTTTTTTTTGCCTCTCATCCCATATTACAGACCTCAGCTGTGACAGCTTTGAATTTTCACTTCTTCTGTTAAAGGATATCTGTGCTACAACAATTCAGATCACTTAGTTATAAATTTCATTGCCAGGGAAGGACTCTAATATACCTGGCATTATCAAGTGCCCATCTTTGGTTGTGTCATCTTTGATTAGAGAGCAGAGTCATATTATCAGACTCTTCTGGAGAAACTGCCCTTTCCCCAAAATACATATGATTATAGTAGGTACCAAGGCCCTCTTTTGCATCCAAGGATGTCTGTAACCATTTGCATCTTTGGGAAAGAGAAGGTTTTTGAGAGAAGTGTACAGGTGGTGCAGGCGACCCATTAGGTTACAGAGCAGTCTGTAAATTATAAAAATTTATAACTCACCATTCTGTAATTTTGCCTGGCTGCTAGTTCTTCAAAAATACTTTCTGAAGTACTGTTCCTTTACATTTTGTTCCAGATGCATTAATTCAATCATTGAAGCCATTACTATTGAAAGGTTCAAGTCAGAGTTATAGCTTTTGATGAAAACTTGTGAAATCATTTTGACTGCTTGAGGCTGTTTATCTTTGAAATTGGCAAAAGGTCACTTTTGTCACCAAACAAGTTCCTGAAATAGCCCCTCATCTTAGAATGAAGATAGAGTGATCCAGCAAGGTGTAAAGAATCATTATTCTTCCATAGGCTAGAGGGCAACTGACCTCCAACATAGGATTTTGTGAGTTTGAAAAAGAAGATAAATCAGTCTACTCTAAATACAAGTTATTCTGGCCATTAAATGTTCGTTTTTTTGGCAGCCAGTTTCAGGCATGATTAGAAAGACTATTTTTTTTTTTACCCATAAATGTATCTCATCCCCTTCTCTGGCCAGAGTTCAAGTGGGATGAAGTGATCCAAGGACTCCTGTGTTAGGGGCAGATGCTCTCACATGAGTTTGAGATGTGAGGTAAGGAACTGAGGGCAAGTTCAGGAAATTGTTTCCTAGACCTGGGAGAAGTCAAAGGAAGGAGAATAAGTCTCAACAGCGACTAAGTGAAGGACTAGAATCTAAGTGGGGATTGAATATTGATAATTGAGTGGGCTGGGGGTAAGGGGGAGGTAGGTAATGAGGAATCTGAGAATGAGGGTTGTGGAGCAAGCAGATGGGTAATGGCCTATAGAAAAATCAAGAGTACTGACACATTTATTTACTCAGTTCACACATTCCTGCTTTGTTTGGGTAGGGATTTTTTCTAATGGTCTGGGACTGTGTATATAAAAGCTTATCCTCACATGGCTCTTCTGATGTTAGGTGCTGCTATTTGAGAGGTGGCGGGACGGACATAAGGGGTAAGGGAAGAGTTAAATAAGGACATGGCAAATTGAACATTAGGTCACTGACCTCTCCCCTCTGTTTTTCTGGGAGTGAGAGAAGACATATATTCAAAACCCTACTTTTAGTCCTTTCTATTATTTTTTTTTAAATTTTTTTTTAACGTTTATTTATTTTTGAGACAGAGACAGAGCATGAACAGGGGAGGGGCAGAGAGAGAGGGAGACACAGAATCTGAAACAGGCTCCAGGCTCTGAGCGGTCAGCACAGAGCCTGACGTGGGGCCCGAGCCCACGGACCGTGAGATCATGACCTGAGCCGAAGTCGGACGCCCAACTGACCGAGCCACCCAGGCGCCCCAAGTCCTTTCTATTATGATAGGCCACAAATGATAGCTGTCAATTAATTTATCTGGTGGGAAAGTTGTTAATTTAATAAAATTGTACCATTGACATTTCTGTTTGGCCCCTTATGTCGGTAAGTAATACATTCAGTTGCAACAACCAAAACTTTCAAATAGCAGTGGATTTATCCCTGTGGACAAAAATTATGGTGGAAACAAACCAGGGCTAGTGACAGTTCTGTGACACGTCTTTCCTCTCTACCATCCTTAGAGCAGAGGCCTTTGATTTGTGATAGTCACATCTTGGTTGAAGAAAAGCTTCTGTACCTTTGGAAACTTTGTGTCTGCATTCCAAGCAGAAAAAATGAGAGAGACTGAAGGGCTGGGTTTCTGATTGTCCTAAATAGAATTGAGAAGTTATTAATTATTAAGAAGGGAATAAAATTTGAGGAGGCAAGCAGTGGTATTTGCCTTACCTTCCCTTGATCAATTCATATCTTTTCATTTTTTTCTTTTATTTTTTCTTCATTAAGAGATCAAGTTGAACTATGAAATGAGGGTAGTGTATGGCTTATCGCCTGTCCTAGGAACTGGGGATTGACAGTGCCTTGGTTGAGCAGACCTAGTTTCTACTTAATTTTTCAAAGGCAGGTAAGGTCTCTTGCATTGCTGATGGTCCGTACAATGTCTGTAAGTTCTTTCACTTGACCCTCTGCACATTTGTCGTGAAGGAGGAAGAGGACAGAAGGTGGATAGGATGTACAAGTGTTTGGGAGAGAAATGGCCCTGTTGCACGGTGTGCCATGTGTAAAGCTGTGGTTCAGTGACAAAGCAGGAAGCCGGGGTGCTGGGGAAAGGTGAATTGGGAAAGGATGATGTCTGTGGTGTGAAGTGGTTGGAGTTTTTCTTACCATAACAGAGAACTTACGAGGGATTTAAGCAGGAGAATATGTGAAAAGCCAGAAGAATCCTCAAGAGATGAGTGAGATGGCAACAGAGAACACTCATGTTATTGTCTTTTGTTTTTGTTTTTGTTTTTGCATCCATGTACTAGTTCTGAACATTGGAACTTAGAAAACGTAAAACATGGGGTGCCTGCGTGGCTCAGTCGGTTAAGCGTCCGACTTCAGCTAAGGTCATGATCTCGCGGTCCGTGAGTTCGAGCCCCACGTCGGGCTCTGTGCTGACAGCTCAGAGCCCGGAGCCTGCTTCAGATTCTGTGTCTCCCTCTGCCCCTCCCCTGCTCATGCTCTATCTCCCTCTGTCTCAAAAATAAAATAAACGTTAAGAAAAAGAAAGAAAACATAAAACATGTAATTCCCTTATTCTTTAAGTTACCACATTAGACTTCATAGAAGGTAATATATCAAAGTAGTTTTTCTTTATTCCCTTACCTGAATTTAAGGTATTCTTTTTCTTCTCTGTTTAAAGAATTGCAGATTTATACTAATTAATATTTAATATAAAGTAATTCAGCTGGGTCCAGGATTGCAAGACAAGTTGGGAGAAAAATCCAAAAGATACGTGCTCCACCAGCAGCTTGAATTTACACAAGCTGTGTAACTACATGGGATCTGAGGCCCACTCTTCATATTAAGGAATGTGCTGCTTTCTGTTCCAGACAAGCGGATAAACTACCAACCGTACTGGGAACCAGATGACCTCCTCCGTGTGAAATACCCAAGCAGCAGGTGTAGACAAAACAAAGACAGCCTTCCTTTATCCCAAAGGAAGAAGAGACCCAGATCTTTACACCAAGCCAAAATCCATAAAAAGGATCAAATAAAGGCTTTAATCAATTTAGGTTTCTTTTCCAAAGAGACAAATTGAGCACATTACTGTTTCCTGAATTTAAAATTTAAGAAAAGAGTACATAAAATTTTATTTAGTTTCTTCTGTTTAACTCTGGCATTTGAAAAGGTGTATATTTCTCTGGGTGGCTGACAGCTACCTGGAAAAAAAAAATAAGACCTAGATATCTAATCTGCCATTTTACAGTCAAGCTGTTTTAACTCAGGAACTCAAAAATTCTTTGGGATTCTGAGTTTTACCTATGAAATGGGATTTTTTTTTACTCCATTCAAAAATGTCTTTGTCTATTTCAAGGAAGATTCTATTTAATCTTTAAGCTGCTCAGCCAAAGTGTGAGCAAAGAAAGCATTTCCCTATATAATGTCCTATAAAAAATAGATTGGATTCCTCTGGATATGAATATATAGTCAGTTGAAATACATAACTTCAATAATTGTAAGTCCATTCAAATTCCAACAAACATAGTAAGTTTTATGTGACGTGGAGGGTGGTGCTGAAAGCAAACAGGCTTCATGTTCAAAAAGAATTTTAATGCTTTTTGTTGTAATTTAATTCTTTTGGATCAATTGTTTACCAATTAACACCTTAGTCCAGATTTACCGACAACCACATAGATGTAATACAACTTGAGAAGGTGAGAATCTAGATATCAAAGTGGTTTTGATGAGGTTTGTGAGTGAATAGGAAATAAGCTTTCTATTGTCACCTTTTGACTCTAAGACTTAAGTGTTTGCTTTAAATTTTCTCAAGTCCAAAGTAACAATGACATTTCTCCAAATATTGTCCTGTATTTAAAAACCTTTCAACACAATGCTGTTCTCACTAAGGTGATAGTTCTCATTGGCTCATAGGAATTTTTGTGAAATTTGTTTAAGCTATAGGAAACCAATAGCAAGAAAGGATTTTACCAGAATTGATAGATGCATTCTTGTTTGTTTACCATAGCAATAGTTCTCCTAAAAGAGGGCTAGAAAACAAAATGATGATTCCCCATTCTCTCATGTGGAAAGAGAAGAAAAGGTGTTTGAATTGCCTTTTTAAGTGTAGTAACTTTGCTATAAAACAAGACAGCTCCTTTTTTGCTGATCCCTTTAAAACCCTGGAGAGTGCTTTTGAAAGTAACATGGCAATAGAATCTGACTCTCAAAGTATCCCTTACGTTTCACTCTGGTGATGACTTCAAACCGAAATCCTCTAGGTAGGACCCACTGTTCTATATGGAGATTTTTACTACAGGATTAGCAGGAATGGGAAGTAGCTAAAAGAAACTTTTGATTGGGGTGCCTGGGTGGCTCAGTCGGTTAAGTGCCTGACTTCAGTTCAGGTCATGATCTCGCAGTTCATGAGTTTGGGCCCCGCTTCGGACTCCATGCTGACAGCTCAGAGCCTGGAGTCTGCTGCAGAATCTGTGTCTCCCTCTCCCTCTACCCCTCCCTGCTCACAGTCTCTCTCTCTCTCTCTCTCTCTCTCTCTCTCTCTCTCTCTCAAAAATAAATAAACATTAAAAAAAAGAAACTTTGGAAATAACCTAAATGTAAAATGTTTTAGAATGCTTAGTTCTTAGATTGAGAATTATGTTACCTCCATAAAATATTACTGTATCTAAAAAGATAATATTATTTAAACAGGCTTCTACATCAACAATAGAATTTTTCAGCATTCTAGTATTGTGCTGGCACTGCTTTGTGAATATCGAGATGCTAAGAAAACATGGCCAGAGATGTGTGTGTGTGTGTGTGTGTGTGTGTGTGTGTGTGTGTGAGAGAGAGAGAGAGAGAGAAAGAAAGAGAGGGAGAGAGAGAGATTGAGACACACACACACATATACACACATGAGAGAGGTGGACTCTTAATGGCATGCTCAATCTTATCAAATAATAGCAAAATATTGTATATAAAGTAGTAATGGATAGACACTGAGATATGCATATCTCTTAAAGTGGTGGCTTTAAGTCTGTGTGTGTGTGTTCATTCTCATTTGAGGGAATCCAGGAAGCCAGCTGTAGAGTTAAGGAAGATACTTTTTCAACTCAAAAGCTGTGTGAGTACAGGAGAGACATGATACATTTCTATGTGTTTGGCCATCTGTTTGCTTTCCCTCATCTATGCTTCTGAACAGAGACTTTTTAAGGTCAAGAAGACAGTGAATGGAGCCCAGGAAGATCCTCACCACCTATCTGTTGGCAAACATCATTTTTGCATTAAACTTTCTCTTTTTAGAACAGGAGCAGAAAGATAGAACACATGAGATTTATGAGAAAATAATGCAAATGAAGGAGAAATAATTCTGAAGCATCAGAGAGAATAGCAGATCTCTGCAGTTGATCAACTAAAAGAACCAGAAGAAAACCTTCTGGGTGTTCACAATAGGGTGAGCAGAGTTGTGAATGGAATAGGATGAGACAGTTACTAGAAGAGAAGAGATTGAGAAAAAAACAGAAGAAGTGCAAAGCAAATAAACTGAGATTAAAATAATAATAAAAAATAGGAAAACCAAAATTCAGTAGAAGAATAAAATTGTGCATAGAAAATACTATCTAGTCAGTATAGCAGAAAAAAGAGAGAAGGAAGGACAGGTTAAAATCTAACTTGCACATTCTCCAAAAATAATAGACAAGAAGAAAGGAATACAAATAATAACAGAATACTAAAGAGAAAAAGAAGATTTAATATGCAAAAATTGTAGGTGTTCTGCAGGTGTAAACCAAGTACAATAAGGCAAAAGTCAAGAATAAAAATATAAATTAAAAAAAAATTGGCAACTATAATTAATAGTTTGAGAAAGAATCTGGTGGTGCAGATGAAATGAATCATATTCTTTCAAGCAGTTTTGATGACAAGAGAACCACATATGGATACTTTTTGCATAATTAAGTTCAAGACAAAATTCTATAAATATCTAGACAGAACAAACCCAGAAACAGTTACTACCACCACAGTAATAAAAAAAGTTGACCTAAATGATGTTTATTCCTTTGCTACTAGCTATCTAAATGCTGCTGTTGAGAACTATTCTGGGAAATCAGAATTTGAAAGATGAAGTCACAACTCAAGCATTTATCCTAAACAGACTTGATCTTTGTGGTCAAGGCAACAGAAAAAATCATCAGACAAATATGTAAGGACTCAGAAAACGCACAACACACCTGACTCTCTTGAAAATCTTAGAAGAGGTAAATAAATAATTATTAAATTCATCATCTGCAGAAAGCACAAAATATATCGTTTCATTCTAAACTTAAAAAAATAAGCATGTTATTTAACTATTGTTTTCTTTAAACTTAGAGTTAACAAATGGATTAATATTGAAATATTATGTCATTTTATGATTTTTTATTGGAGTATAATTAATGTTAAGTGTTATATTAGTTTCAGGTGTACATCATGGTGATTCAACAATTCTATACATTACTCAGTCCTCCTCACAGTATGTGTACTCTTAATTACCTTCACCTGCTTCACCCATCCCCCACCCCCCCCCCCACCTACCTCCCCTCTGGCAATCACCATTTGTTCACTGTATTTAAGAATCTTTGTCTCTTAAATTCCACATGTGAGTGAAATCATTTGGTATTTTTCTTTCTGAGTTTCTGATTTCACTTAGCAATATACCCGTAGGTTCATCCATGTTGTTGCAGATGGCAAAAATCTCATTCTTTTTTATGGCTCAGTAATATTCCCATGTGTGTGCATGTGTGTGTGTACATATATACCATTCTTCTTTTTCCATTCATCTATCAATGGACGCTTGGGTTGTTTCCATAATTTGGCTATGTAAATAATGCTGCAACAAACATAGGGGTGCATATATCTTTTTGAATTTGTGTTTTTGTTTTCTTTGGGTAAATACCTAGTAGCAGAATTACTGAATCATACTGTAGTTCTACTTTTAATTTTTTGAGGAATCTCCATACTGTTTTCCACATTGGCTCTACCATTTTGCATCCCCACCGTGGGGAAATTCCTTTTTCTCCACATCCTCACTGACACTCATTATTTCTTGTCATTTTGATTCTAGCCATTGTGACAGGTGTTAGCTGATACCTCATTGTGATTTTGGTATGCATTTCCCTGATAAGTAATGTTGAGCATCTTTTCATGTGTCTGTTGGCTATTTGAATGGCTTTGGAAAAATGTCCATTCAGGCCTTCTGCCCATTTTTTAATTGGATTAATTGGTTTTTGGTTTTGAGTTATGTAAGTTGTATAAGTTCTTTGTATATTTTGGATATTAACTCCAAATCAGATATATCATTTGCAAATATCTTCTCCCATTCAGTAGGCTGTCTTGTTTTTTGGATGGCTTCTTTTACTATGCAAAAAGTTTTTATTTTGACGTAGTCCCAATATTTTAATGTTGTTTTTGTTTCTCTTGCCTCAGAAAACCTACCTAGAAAAAGCTTCTTATGGCTGATGTTGAAGACATTACTGACTATATTTTCTCTAGGAGCTTTATGGTTTCAGTTCTCACATTTAGGTCGTTAATTCATTCTGAGTTTTATTTTTGTGTATGGTGTAAGAAAGTGGTCCAGTTTCATTCTTTTGCACGTAGCTATACAGTTTGCCCAGCACTGTTTGTTGAAGAGATTGTCTTTTCCTCATAGTATATTCTTGCATCCTTTGTCATAGAATAATTGACCATATAATAACAAGTTTATTTCTGACCTCTCTATTGTGTCCTTTGATCTGTGTGTCTATTTTTGTGTCAGCACCATACTGTTGGTTAGTTACAGTTTCGTAGTGTATCTTGAAATCTGGGACTTGATACCTCCAGCTTTCTTCTCATTTCTTAAGATTGCTGTTATGCCATTTTAAACTTAAATTTTCCTCTACTGGCCATTTTGGTGACTTTTTTTCTATTATAACTCATGCTAAAGTGAAAGAACCTGTGTCCTAGAAGTCTTCCAATTTCCTTACAATTAATTATAAAAATTGCACAGAAATTAAAGTTTAAATTTTGTAGAATATTCAATGCATAAACAATTTTATGATGTGATGTTAAGAATAGAACAAGAAAACAAGAGAGACCACGTAAGTCATAGCCTGTAAAACTGTGCTCATAAACACACACATACACAGAAGGAGGGGCATCACTAAAAACCTAAAAAGTAGCTATTTGTTGATCATGAGATTGGGAGTGATTTTTATTTCACTCTTTAATATTTTCATATTTTTCTTCACTTATTTATTTTTATTACAGTTAAAATGAATGATCAAATTGATGAAAATTTGATTTGATAAAAATGAATATATTTATAGAATTTTAAATTCAAGAAATAATATATTTCTGCTGTTTTGTTACTATATTATATAAAAATAACTGGATTGATATTCTTCACTTTTGGAGTATATTGTTGGAATGAAAATTTATTGAACATGTTAAATATATGTTACATAGTTCATGTCATCATCATTAAAGATTTTCATTCAAATAATCCCTAAAAGAATTACAGAAAACTAGCCCCTCATACATTTTAAAAAAATATAAATGTTTTACCGTAAGTGGTTAGTTTTAAGAAATATAATTTCTAGTGTTTTGGAAATACTGGCATTTAAAATTAAAACTGTTATATCCCTTTTCAAATTGTACCCAATAGAATCTAAATAGAATAGGATAAATAGAATAGAAATGGCTTAGTAACAAGGCCCATGGTGGGGCTTTATCTCACGAACTGTGAGATGATGACCTGAGCCAATATCAATTGTGCCACCCAGGCGCCCCAGCAGAGAAAGAAACTAAAGTAGACTCCAAACCCAGCGCAGTGCCTGACATGGG
Organism: Panthera onca; assembly: GCF_046562875.1. NCBI lineage: Eukaryota > Metazoa > Chordata > Mammalia > Carnivora > Felidae > Panthera > Panthera onca. The sequence continues at coordinate 88,678,723 of NC_138347.1, read as the reverse complement.
GTTTGATCTCCTGATTGTGAGATGGTAACCTGAGCCAAAAACAAGAGTCGGAGGCTTTACTGACTGAGCCAACCAGGTGCCCCCACATTGCATATTTTAGACGAACATTACTGTTGAATGTGCTTATTTTTGAAATAAGACTGCTTTAAGCTTCAATTTGAATCCTATATTGAATTTCTTTACAAATGCAAATCCTAAAAAACCTGTTCATCTTATAAATAGGTAAATAAGTAGCTGGGGTGGAAAGGAATTTTTTATGCAATGTTATTCATTTATTTGAACTTACTCCCAATTATGTCAAAGAAACAGAGTGCCCTATCACTAAAATTATATTTAATCTGTAAGTGGATAAATAAATTATGTCTCCCTTAAATTTTGTTGGAAATAAAACCACCTGACTTGTAAAGATATTTGTTACCCCATCAGTAGAGTTCCCACTCCCCTAGAATGTGGGAATTAAACCAAATACCTTTTATAGACTTAGCAACTGTTTCACTTAGAGGCACCTTATTTAGCCTAACATACAAAAAAAAGCATTTAAAAGAAATCACATGTTGAAAATGTCAACATCTTTGCTGATGTGTAACTTTAAACAGTAAAATCAGTAACCAGAATTATGATAGAGTGTATTTCTGTTAACCCTATGAAATTGCCATGATCTATCCACAATCCTCTCTCTTCCAGCCCCATCTGCTTTCTGTCACTAAATTTCAGCCTTTTTCTAAAAGTGTACGTATATAGAATAATACAGTATTAGTCTTTTGTGTCTGAGTCCTTATAAAAATGTATTGAAATTCATTCTTGTGTTTTTCAAGTTATCTATAATTCTTTTATGTTGCTGAACAATACTATGAATGTACCATACTATGCCTACCTTTCACCAGCTGATGGATATTTGGGCTGTTTCTAGTTAGAATCCATGGCAAATTAAGTTTCTATAAATATTCAAGTCTCCGTTTTCATTTCTCCTATGTAAATACCTGGGAGTGGGATTGCTAAATTGTGGGATTTGGGACAGATTTGGAAATGCGCCTTCATTTCTTCCATTTAAAATGGGGAGTATAAGCTTTTACCATCTCAATATTTGCAATTCAACACATTGTTTTAAAAAAGGACTGGATTCAAATAACAAAAGGGATACCTGTACCAGCACCAAATCATAAATGTCAAGAACTAATACTTCCAAATGACAGGTGACAATGTTGATAGAGTGCTACTCACATGGACAGCCATATGCAGCAGCTAATCATTATGTAGCAGAAAAAAAAAATTTTAAAGAGAGTTTATAATAGTACTTAGAAACATGGGGAGTGTAGTTAATAAAATAGAAATAGCATATATTCTATTCAAAAAACTCTTACTCAAGCTTTCATGACTGTTCAGAGAAAATGCTTGCAATTTATTAAAGGTTATAAAATTGTATAGTAGTTATGATTTAAATTTCTATTAAAAATGTTAATATATATACACATAAAGCACATTTATAATATCTTAGAGAAGAAATTTCGCCTGATTTTTATTTCCTAATTTGTACCTTTTTACCCTATCCGTTTTTTTCTGTGATGAGAATCTATATTTTTATAATGGAAAACCAAAAACAAATCTTATCCTTTTATTTGATCTTCACATGAGCAAGGTTTTCAGAGAATAACTTATAGAGAAAAAAATTGATAAATGTAACTTCTGAAAAATTTAGCCTTTTATAATGGCATATATACCATAAATAACTTCAAAGGTAAATTACACACATACTGGCAGAATATTAGTAACACATATGTGTATGTATATATGTGTGTGTGTGTATTTAAAGTTTTTTTTTTTTTCATTTTTGACAGTGAGAATGAGCAGAGGAGGGGCAGACAAGGAGAGAAAGAATCCTAAGCAGGCTCCACACTGGTAGTGCAGAGCCAGACACAGGGCTCAATGCCATAAACTATGAAGTAATGGCTTGAGCTGAAAAGTCAGATGCTTAATTGACTGAGCCACTAAGGTGCCCCAGAATATTAGTGATATATTTAATTTGTAGGGAATTTGTAATAATATGTAAGATAGTACCCCAAGAGTAAAATACTCCTATAGAAATATAGGGAAAGACCAGTTTACTAAAAAAAACACAAGTAGACAATAACAGAGAAAAACATGACTGCCTATGTGAAGATAATTAAATTTTTTTTAATGTTTATCTATTTTTGAGACAGGGAGAGACAGCATGAATGGGGGAGGGTCAGAGAGAGAGGGAGACACACAATCCGAAACAGGCTCCAGGCTCTGAGCTGCCAGCACAGAGCCTGACGCGGGGCTCGAACTCACAGACCGCGAGATCATGATCTGAGCCGAAGTCAGATGCTCAACCGACTGAGCCACCCAGGCGCCCCGCAGATAATTAAAATTAAAACAAGACCTTGCATTTCAACTATTATAGTAGCAAAAACTAAAGTAATAATGACTCAAAGGACCATACTCCACCTTTGGGATGAGCTGGGGACAGAAAGGAAACCAGATATGGATGTAAAGCCTGAGTGATTTAGAGCTAGTAGAGGCAGGAGACCAGAACAAGAGATCGTGAAGGAGCTTTGGATACAGTGAAGGTGAAAACTTCTATCCCACGTGGTTTTCCAGTGCATAACTTTTTAATTAAAAAGTTAAATAATGACCCCATAAATTCCTAGGGAAAGTCCAGAATCTAACCTCTGGTTTGATAATCATTTACATGTATAAATTTGCTCCACCATTTTTCATCATTTACTCATTTGCATTAGTTTTGTTTTTAACCATACTTTCATATGTTGTACTTTTTACCCAACTCAGTATTTCCACCAGTCAAGAACTATATAATTGATGTCTTGCTTATGCACTCCTCTAACCAAGGCAAAAGAAAACACATGCAAATCACTACAGTTTAGCTCTGGTCCCAATCTTGCATACTCTCTATTCAACAAATATGACTCCTGAAGTTATTCAGCATTCTCTTTTAGAAGACCATTATGTAATCATTTTTTTTCTACTAAAACATTTTAATATACATCCTTTGAAGAATCTTCTTACCACAGATGTGTCCTCTTAAGGGTAATATTCAGCTGGTATACATCACTGTAGCAAAGTCCTTGTTTATCATCAGCGCCCATTGTGATTGCTCTATGCCTAATTCTGATTGGTTGATGTTCTTGACGTGTGTTGTTAAATATTTTGATTATTGCTGCATTATTATAGTATCCCTTCAAAACATACACAGTTTCTGGAACAACACCCCCTATATTTTGCTCTACGTCGTGTTATCTCTATCACTGTTTGAGAGGACTTGCTAGGTTGGCCTCCTGCACCACTTCCCTTTCATTCGATCTTTCTCCTGACCACGCCCGATAATGTTTGATTTCTCTTCTCAGTAGGTCATGCCAGAGCTCTTTCAATAAATGGCATAAAAGTAGAAACTGGCTCCAGTGGTTCAGGACATTTTCTTGAGTGTAGACCTGGAGTTAATTCCTAGCAGTGGCATCCCTTGAGGGTTCTGAAACTAACACCATAACAGACAGGAGCAGAGAGTTTAGAGACCAGTTTCCAGGTCCAGGTGGAACACGATAAAAATGAATGAATAAAACTGAGAACACAAAGTAATGGCTGAGAAGGTGTGATACAGAAGGATAGATGGGGCAGTTTCAGTCATGAGGGTCAAGCAGCTGCAACTTACCTGGCTTCTGTGGCATTCCTTGAAATTTAAAATTAGTTGTGGTTGATGGGAAATAAATGCTTGGCAGATGGTAAGAACTTAAAAATGTTTCTGTTAAGTAGATATGGGACGAGGTAGGAGTGTGCATATTCTATTTTCTCTGATCTCAAGGAATGAATTCTCATTGGATATTGTGATATTTTTTAGCTGTAAGAAAGCAAAAACTAATAGTAACATAATTATTTGTTGAGTGTTTACTAAATAACAGATATGTTTAAAGTGTGTTACTTAAAAATATACCTAATGTTACAAATTACTCTATGCCAGACAATAATCTAAATATTTGTACATTAAGTCATTTAATACCGTAAAAATCACGACATAGTTTCAGTTATTACCCCTATTTTACATTTGAGAATACTGAATTTCAGAGAGGTTAATTAAGCCTTATCATGTTACATAGCTAATAAATGACAGAACTAGTGCACATACACTCGTTTATACACAATTATTTAAATACATTTTTGTTAAAACATATATCGTTATCCTTAATATTCCTATTAAGGATAATAGAGATGAGCATCTCTATTTTATATTGTTCTGTTATATAAAATGCTTATTATACATAGAGAGTTTGAATCACACAGGTTATAAATTGTGAATCAGGATTCAAACTCAGGCCCATCTGACTGTGAATTCGGCCCTTTCCCCACCATGACAAGGCTGCAATCTATAGGAAAGAAGTAGGACTTTTATGAGTTACTCTAGAAGTCATTGTAAAATGGAACCTAGGTCAGGTGCCTGATACTCATCTATTGTAGAATATAAATGTAAAAGTAACAATAAGATTCCTTTAATCATATCCTTTATTTGCTTACCTTACATTTATTTTCTATTCTTAACAGTGAAATAAACTCTGGTACTGGTATTATCCATCTTGCAGAGATGAAGGGACAAGTGTTTAGAGATAGAGAGTACTTTCCCCAAGGTTACTAGGCTAACTAAGTGGTGGAGGAAGGTTCCTGGCTTTGGGCCTGGGGTTCCTCTTACTCTGTATCACCCAAGTATGGCTTCTTCTAATTATGTCCGTTTCCAGATGTATTTTCTATATACCCACGCATTTTTCTGTTGAACTAGAATAAAAATCCAACCCATTCCACTTCTGGGAGCTTTACATTTGAAGCTCTTCTAGTTGGCTGCTGAAGAGGTCTCTCTGCTGAAGAAGCATATAGGTCATTATTATGGCCTGGCTGCTGTGACTTTTCTCTAAAATGTTCCAATTCTATTCTAAGTAACGGAAGCAAACTCAAAGTGGAAGAAAAATATATTGGAAGGATACAGGTCGTTGGGGAACATAAGGAACTAGACCAAGGAAATAGCTGGGAACCACTAAAGGCCACCAAATCAAGATCCAAACCAAACTCATGTCTTGGGCACTGTGTGATTAGACACACTGCCAATGGCACTGCCACGGGAGTACTGGCTCCCCCATTTTTCTCTGTCTCCATCATTAGCACCATGGTCAACCTCTAAATCTCTCTAAATTCTTGCAGTTCTCCTTCAAGGTTCTAAGTCCCAGGTGAAAGGAACCCCTGGTCTGACTAAGTCATGTATTCTTTTTCTAGCTTCCGAGACAGCAGAGATGGAAATTTATCCTCTTTGGTTGCTGTGGTGTGATGGGGCTCCATTAAGAATCAGACGATAGATCTTTGAAACCTGAAATAAAAAAGACAAAATGCTTATTACAGACACAAAGTGCAAATTTATGTATCTGTTAGAATCCTTCTTTGTAATGGAGTTAAGCACCTAGAACTCAAAATTCAAAAACTTAATATCCCCTATCTTCCAATATAGAGACACACGCATATACTTACCTTTAAAAAGTATCATGTGGCCTCCAGGGAATAACCATAGCCCCAGCTATGCACACCCTCAGTTAGAAAACAGGTACTTTGTTACTGGTCATTCCCTCCTTGGGAGGCTAAATGGATTTATGGCAACACAGACTCTATGGACCTAAAAAAGTCTCAACAGAAAAGTGCTCTAAGACAAACAAAAAAAGTTCTCATTTTATAGTTCTGAAGCAATTCTTCAATTTCTTTAGATTTCTCAACTTAAAACTATCTTTCTTGCAAGACCGATTAGAAGTTGCTTGCTATAGTGAAAGAGGGTGAGGTAAACTCCAGAGGCTTGGAAGTACACGACAGACTTCATTCTAAACTAAAGAAAAGCCTTGGGGAAATCAGTACTGATGTGTCGCTGGGCTCATGTATACAAGGTATAGATGGTAAGATCCCCTGTGGGTGGGGCTCCCTTGGGGCTACTGGGCAGCAGTGCTGTAGCCAAGCATTGTACTCGTCGTGTTCGTGAATTCCAGTTCGAATAAGAATGACTGACTGCTGCACCCATATGCTGTTCTCTTAATTCATGCAAAAGCCGTTAATGAATGAAATGGATGGAAATATGTTTTCCAAATGAAAGACACCATGATTTTTCTAAACAAAATAAAAGTAATAAAATTCACATATATCTCTTGGAAAAATGGAGGAAATGAGAAAGAAAAAGGTTACAATGTCTTATAAAACAGTAACTTGACTATGGAACAGATTTATGATCACATAAAACTTTTAAATAGTGTAAGAGCTTAGTCTCCTGTACATGACAGTCTGAGGACATTTACAATTTGACTCTAAAAAATAAAAAGCTCTTCTTGAGCTACTGTGGTACCAAAGATGCCCTGAAACCGCCATAAAAATCTATTTTTACACTTTTACATGGGAAAGAAAAGATTGAAAAGAATATATAGAGCATGTAATACCAGAACCAACCTGCATATCTGAGTTGTAAATATCTTAAATAGGTGTTCCTGTAAAGGGCACAAATGGAATTGTCAGTTGCTGAAGCTGATTCAGGGAACACACTATTGAGCTTCAGTGGTAGGCATCATTCCTTCAAATGTGTGCTTATATTCTCCATGTCACATTACCACATGTTGCCTGTTGATGTTTCTTGTCCCAGGAGGGAGATGAAAGAGTCTTAATCAAAAACCTCTGTTCCTTTTTCTAACAGTTGACTTCTGAGCCAGATGAACCATTTGCGAAGGGAACAACATTATGACAGAAACATCCCTTCTTATAAAAAGCATGTCGATTCAAAGTAAACTTCTTAGGACCAAAATAATTTGAACATAGTTTGTTTGAAGGTATGTTAATGCTTGTTGGTGAAGATATTAGACCTGGAGCCAGAACCTGTAGTCATTCCGTGGCCTGTTCCTGTGACAGACATGAAGAAATAAAGAATCTTAGGGGTAGAAAAACCAAGTACGAGAACAAGTTCAAGGTAGATGTTTAAAAACCACCACCACTGAGGAGTTGATATAGGAACTCTACTAAAAGAAATTTCAGTGAGACCCTGAGTTGAGTTATATGTAATTAAATTGTAAACAGTTGGTCTGCAAGACCCAAAGTTTGACCTGAATACACATATATAAAGAACTTTATTAAAAGAGCTTGTAGATTATTAGCTATTATTGTGCCATTAAAAGAAAATAAAGAACGAGCAATTATTATAAAGCCTGATTTATGTAGAAATCTTTATTTAATAACATTGATATCTTAAGACTTTTTACATCAATCCATCAAAACATATTTAGGCAAGGTAACCTATGCCAAATATTTTTCCTCAAGGAAGCAAGACAAAATTATGCAAATACCTATAATGTAATCAGGTGGCTATATACTAGAATAACAGGAAATAGGTAACATTAATTCTCACTACAGGAATCAGGATGACTTCATTGAGTAGGCATTTGCTCTGGACTTTGAAAGATGGGCAGAATTTTCTTTTTTTTCATTAAAATTTTTTTTAATGTTTATTTTTGAAAGAGAGAGAGAGAGAGAGAGAGACTGAGCATGAGTGGGGGAGGGGCAGAGAGAGAGGGAGACACAGAATCCAAAGCAGGCTCCAGGCTCTGAGCTGTCAGCACAGAGTCTGACATGTGGCTCAAACTCATGAGCCGTAAAATCATGACTTGAGCCAAAGTTGAATGCTTAACCAACTGAGCCACCCAGGTGCCCCAGTGAGCAGAATTTTCATAGTTTGAGGATTATGTGAAAGAAATTTAGGGAGGGAGAAACAATATGATCAAAGACATATAGACAAAAAGTAACCATTTGCATGTTTGAACAAAAACCATCAGTAGTTGAGCAGTATTATGTAGATGAATCAGAATAGACGGTGAGATGTGTAGTAAGAAATGCTGTTATATGAAGATAGGCTAAGGCCTGATAGTAATCTTTCCATCCTATGTTAATGAGTTTATCTAGGGAGAATAAACTCATTAACATGGTTTTGAAGTAGGAAGCCACTGTAGCGTTTAGAGTCGATGAACACGTACCGTTTCTGTAATTTGTATCGAATATACATGTCAAGTGACTAAGCATCTTGTGCTAAATTAAAAAGAAAAAAATAGCTGTATACTAGGTACAAGGCTTCAAGCAAAGTGGTTATTTCTAATCACCACAACAACCCCATTAGGGCAAGTATTGTTAGTTATATTGTGCAGTGGGGGACTCAGAGGGTCAGAGAAGTCTGTGAGCTGGCAGGTAGCAGAGCTGCGACTCAAACTCAGACCTTGTCTCACTAAAAAGACCAGGCTGTACATCAGGAGACAGATTTGCCTCTAGAATAGCTGACAAAAAGCATGACAATGTCATGAGTGTCATTTGGGGGGCAGGATCTCAGTGCCCTGGTTGGTAGCACCTGAACGTGATCTCTAGTAGCCCACAAACTATAAATATAACTGAGGGAATTGGCTGTCCAACACTACTTGCATAGCTTCACATGGTGTAGGAAATTCAGGATCACTTGCTTGTGGGAAGTAGGAAGATATTCTCTTTTTTTCTATAGGAAAAAACAATTATGCACTCAAATAGTGGTGGAAATTCTAACAGATCTTGCCATATGCTGCATGAAGCCACTGGAATGATTGGACCTTATGAATGTTCCATTTTATTCCAAGGAAAACAAAATCCTTCTTGCTTCATATCATTTTGTAATCACTACAATAAAATAAAATAAGAAAACACAGCAAACTGTACATCTGCATTGTCATATATATCTATGCATATATGTGTCTATATATATCTATAGATATATAAGATAAGCTGTAAGCTATTAAGTGCTCCAAGAGGCATAAATTGCAGTTAGTAATTCTTGGAAATCTTAGCCTTAGTTGTCTAAATATTTCATCATGAGGATAAATAGTTCTTACTTTTCTTTTTCCAGTAGACAAGAAGAGTCAGAATATTAAATCAGGGAAAGGACATACACTGAGTTGGAAAGGTTAGGAAGTTGAAAAATATGTCAAGTAACAATTTTTAGTAGTTAGTAGCAGATGCATTTTTTGGCGTTTTAGCAACAATGAATTTTAAAACTGGTTCCTAGATATGTTTACACATATTCATTATAATAATGATACATGTGTGTGAGTATGGGGTGTGTGTGTGTGTGTGTGTGACAGTACCCAGTAGTACAGTTATTCCACTTCTCTTTTCAGGGTGATTTTGACTCATCATCTTCAATAGATTAATATTCCATTTCTCTCTGATTCAATTCATGGGAGCAACTTAGTCATTTGTCAGAGGTTGGATGGTTAACATGACTCTGTAATTAAAACCTAGAGAGTGTATCTTTGTGTTTTACACTGAGTAAAACTGGAGAAAGAGAAATCTTTTCTGTTTCTGTCCTATTCCCCCATTTTATCACATGACCTAATAAATGCAATAATGGCTTCCTAGTACATGTAGAGCATAAACTTCTTACCATGCCCTAAACAGCCCTACGTGGTCTGGTACTACTTATCTTTCTGACCTCCTCTCCTTTCTTTCTACTCCTTGCTGCCCCTTGAACATGCCAAACATGTTTTCTTGAACCACTCCACCAGTTGGCATGTATTTAAACACCACCATTTTTACGTGGTGCTCTTAGCTCTTTATTGGTATCCTAGGATGTAAGAACCTCTCTGAGGATAACCTTACTGGGTACACCCTAGAATGACATTTATCCTGGTCAAGGTACCCACTCCTGATAGTTCCAGAACAGTCAGTCCTTCAAGGGCCAAAAACAGTCTGTGTTCTGTGCAGAGATAGGGAAAATGACCTTCTCTCTTGGTTAAATCTGGGCTTCTGGAAGACCTCATCTTTTCTGTGTTCTGATGCCATTCAAAGTCTCAGGTGAAGAAAGCCTCCTCAGTCTCTACTTATATACCCCCTTTCTATCTATGGGATTTAAAAATTAAAACTTGGGGGTCACCTGGGTGGCGCAGTCGGTTAAGTGTCTGACCCTTGATTTTGGCTCAGGGCATGATCTCACGGTTTGTGAGTTTGAGCCCCACGTCTGGCTCAGTGCTGACAGTGTGGAGCCTAGAGCCTGCTTCGAGTTCTGTGTCTGCCTCTCTCTCTGCTACTACCCTGCTCATACTCGCTGTCAAAAATTAATCTACATTTAAAAAAATTAAAAAAAAAAAAAAAACATCGATCTGCCTTTTACCAGCTGTGTAAATCTGGGTAAGTCACTTAGCCTGCCGACTATCAGTTTCTTCATCTGTAAATGGGGAATTTCAGTAGATTCATAGTATTTACAAATTTAATGTTCATGGTGTCAACACTGTGCAAGTGACCATGACGGACCGTGACATGTGGTGATTTGTAATTTTACTGAGGCATGAAATTGAGGCTTGTGTACCAAGGGGCTATTGTGTAGAAGTGAGACAGTTAGCTGGGGTATGAGCCTTGTTAACTGCTCAGCAGGCAACTAGTCACATGGTTGGTTGTTTTCTGCTTGACCCTGCAGAAACTCTCCTGAAGCGATTTTTAAAATGTGTGGCTTTGGGGGAGGGGGTGGGGACAACCAGCTGCTTGTTTTGGTGAACAGAGATGAGAAAAATACATGAAAGTATTCAATCTAATGATGTTCTACAGTGAAAAGCAGAAGTCTTCAATAATTTTTTCCCATCTATGGGAAAAGAACTTTGAAAACTTATGAACCCCTGATACATTTTAAGTCAACATCTAAAGTTTTCTGTCATAAGTTTAATTATTTGAAAATGATGTAATTTCTAGAATGCTACAAGTATTGTTAATTTTAAATATCACTATTATGTCATTCTTTTTTTTAATTTAAATTGTTTTTAATGTTTTATTTATTTTTTGAGAGCGAGAGACAGAGTGTGAGTGGGAGAGGGGCAGAGAGAGAGGGAGACACAGAACCCGAAGCAGGCTCCAGGCTCTGAGCTGTCAGCACAGAGCCCAATGTGGGGCTCGAACCCACGAACTGTGAGATCATGACCTGAGTGGAAGTCTAACGCTTAACTGACGAGCCACCCAGGCGTCCCTATTATGTCATTCTTAAATGTCATTCTTCAATGTCATTCTTCAAAATGACTTGATAACTACTATCACCCATTACAAAATCACATGAACACGCTCTTTTTAAGAGGAAGTTGTATCAATTTTGGCTTTGTAAACTTATATTTCCATTCTACTTAAACCACAAAATTTTATATACCAAAAAATAAGGTATATTTTATGTGTGAAAGTCTATTATTGATCACTCTATTATATTTCTTTGCAACAGAAATATATGCATTGAAGTTTTTGTAAATCTGGGACCATAAAATTCTGTTTAAAAAACATTTCGAGTTGAATTATCATTATAATTTATAGTAGTATGCAATAGATAGAAACAACATAACAATATAATAAATTTTGAGAAGTCATCAGCATAAAAGAAAAAAATTATTGGAAATGTATCTCCTAAGATATATGAAGCTTGTATCTATGGATAAATATAACTTGCTACTAGACTGAGCCAAGGTTTTTGTTTTTATAGATGGAATTATGAAACAAGTGTCCACATAAAAATATAGATAAAAATGGAAGGAGTGTTACTATATTGATGCACAATTCTTTGAACACTTTCCAAGTTATGTGCCCAAGTGATTTATCATTAAAAATTATTTTAATTATATATCAGCCAACAACTCAATCAAGCTCTCCTTCAATTCTGTTGAAAGACAACAATTCAAAAGTACTGGATTTGAAAAGGATTATTGCCCATTAATTTAGATCATTTACTTTCCCAACACTTGCAGCAGTATTTTAAGTTGTCCTACCATTAGTCACTCAGAGATGTTGCTATCCTATGATAATGCACCATGATAGCATTAGGAATAAGTGAGAGGTATGCTTTTCCTTTATAAAGTGAAAGAAGATGGAATGTAAAGAGGAAGTTGGAAGGAAGACTTGTTGAGTTGTAAGTTCTCTGTTAAATCAGTTTTTAGGGGACAATATATACGGAAGTTTATGGCCTGGAAATTGTTTTCCTTAAACTAACCAAGTTCCCGCATACCTCTTGGGAAGTCTCCATACTATAGTTTGAAGACCTCCAGTATTAGTTAAAAATTAATGACAGAGTATATTTTAATAACTTTATATGTGGCACTCAGTGTGTACTTACAGAGTTGCTTTGAAAAAATAGTACTGCTTTGCATTTTATAGTTAAAACGTGCTATTTGAGGTTCGCAACTTTGAAATCCCCACAAATCTTAAGAAGTATCCCTGTTGAATGTTCTAAGTATCGCCTTGCCACAGAGGGTTTGTCTGAAATTAAATGAGATGAAGTAGGTGGAAGTGTTGTATCAATGGCAAAACGTGCTGTGACATGGAGGAACAGGCCTCCTTGTGACAGAGGAGAAATCTGAGTGGCTGGGGAGGAGTGTGTAAAGTGGTGAGGTCCAAGAAGCTGATTAGCAGCTAACGGGTGCAAGCAAAGATATTGCAAAAGGACAATAGGTACGGAGGCAGGACGTAAACATGCATTTGACAAACCAAAGAAGAAAGAATTAGGAATTTTAAAACAGGGTTAGGGTTGTGTTTTCTGGACCTCCATCTGAGCGGCAGAGCCCATCTGTGGCTAAAGGTTAGTTCTGAAGTAAGAGAGAGAATTTATGCTCTGGAAGCACATTTAGTTCCCATGTCTTTTTTTTTTTTTTTCCATTTCCTTTGTTGTTTTGTGTTTCTCTTATGGTTTTCTTGTAAATGTCTAAATGTGCTTTCACTGAAGTGGGGACAAAATGGGTTTATATCCTCTGAAACCCATTACATCAGAGATCAGGCAGCTTGCCTCTTGAGAGCAGACACCAGTAATCTTCTCCCTGGCTCTGCATTTCCTTTGCCATCTCCTTCCAATGCATTCTCCCCACAACTGCATGAATGAGCTTTTAAAAATGGAAATATAATATATTCTCTCCCTTCCTTAAAGTCACCTAATGGCTTTCCACACTGCACTTAGTATAAAGCTTAGTACATCACATAGCCTAAAGTGTGTGTTGGAACTACCTTGTGTAGACCCACGAGATTATTGTTAAATTATTGTTAAATTTTGTGAGCTGATTGTTCAGTACAATCATTATTAAAAGTTAAATTATTTAGGAGTGCCTGGGTGGCTCATTTGGTTGGGTGTCCGACTTCAGCTCAGTTCATGGGTTCAAGCCCCACGTCGGGCTCTGTGCTGACAGCTCAGAGCCTGGAGCCTCCTTCCAATTCTGTGTCTCCCTCTCCCTCTGCCCCCTGCCCTGCTCACACTCTGTCTCTGTCTCTCAAAAAGTGAATAAACATTAAAAAAATTAAATTATTTAGCCCTACCATTAAATAAGTAATATAAAAATAAAGGTAATGAATAGTGAAAATTCATCACTTTCTAATTGTTTTGCATTTTACTCTTACCTATGGTCTTAAAGTTACTTAGGTTTATTGTATTTGTGTGGTGAAATGCACATCTCTCCCCAACTTTGCATTCAGTGATATCAGCTGGTAGCTTGAGATCAGTCATGTGGTTATACTTATAACAAGGGAACCTGTGACACTGTAAATTAGGTTAAATATTTACCAGCACAGCACTGAGAAGACATGATTTGAACCTGGTTTAAAGTATGGGAAGGCCAAGCTAATTTCTCCCTGAAGATTTTCTTTCATCTCCTTTTTGGTATTTCTTTTTCACAATCACTTCCCAAATAATAAATCATTTTAAATTGATGAAATGTGTTTGTTTTAATTCATTTAATCTTTGAAATGACATTCTTTAAACAGTCTTTGCCCATCATGTGTCATAAAACCTAGGATAAAATTCATATCCTTTAAGAACTTTACTTCTCTGCCCCAGATACTGTGAAACTTTGCTTCTCCAGTATTTAAGTGTGTAGCCTGACAGTATTATCTATTCACAGTGTGCTTATTGTTCTTATCGATTGAGTCTTTTTAAATAACACAGTAAATTATTTGAAGACTGTATTTTGTTTAGTTACTCAGTGGCACCGGGGAAATGAACTAACACCCAGGTATTTTAAGGTTAGTTTTCTGAGTCCAATTGCTATAATATCTATAGGACTTTTCCTGAACTACATCAAAGGATCTGAAAATTAAATTATGTTCTATTCAGCACTGCCAGTAATAAGGATTTGACAATCATAATTTGTCAATTTGCTTGATAGAACATAAGGCAGAATAGCATCTGGTTTAGCTTTTCCATTTCAGTATTGACTTTAAGATCTTTGAGAAGAGACTGGTTTCACAAGCCCATCAGGAATAGAAATATCTACCATTTTATAGCTATTTTCTCCACAGACTTTCCTTATACCTTTAGGAATAAAATGTAAAAGACAAAGATTTTTGTGCACTTGTGAAATACTAAGCAGAGAATAAGGCTTTAAACCAAAGTGGTTTTAAATATTCTTCCAAACAATGACAATCACCCCAAGAAATCCAACCAAACCAAACCAAAACACAAGATGCCTGTTAAATACAGCCCACTCCAAATAGTAAGGGAATCTTAAATATTATTAATGCAGTCGTGTTCATGTTCTGGGTCACAATGATGGTAACTAATGTGAACATCAGAAATTCATGAGCTAAAGAAAGTCTGTAAATGATAAGTAGACCAGAAGATCTAAGAGGTTATCGACACAAGTCAATGTTAAGAAGATGGAAAGTTAAAGGATTGTCTTTTGGTTTACATGACAATTGCCTTTTAGCGGCATCAGGCAGATATTTGTTTAACATATCCAAATATTTGTGGTTCTCAGAAAGAGATAATGCCTTTGAATTTCATCAATATTCTATCTGGCTTCAAACAGAAGCATGGGTGGATCTAGGTTTTATGGAACCGAAAGTTTTACAGCTTGGGGGAATTGATTTTTTTTAACTCATACAGTTAGAAAAACAAAATTACATTTAATAATAAATATTTAGAATGAAAAAAGAAATCATAACAGTTATAACTATGTACATTTTCTGGCTATATACTTTTTGATGGCCTCTTCATAGGACAATGGGTTTGTAAAATTTTCTATTTAGAGGAGATAAACCCAGTCTTTTCTCTGACAGAGTTGATCAGATTTTGTTGTTGTGTTTTTTTTAGGTAATTCAGATAAATAAAACATGTGACTTCACATACAGATGTCCTCCCTGTTTGTGGGACAGCTACAGATTTGTGCCTCACAAACAAAAGGATTCTGATAAATTCTATCGTGCTTAATACTTTTCAAAAAAGAAAAAAAAAATTGTGTGTTGCATTTAGATTGTATATATGTTGCACTGCCTATATAGTTCTGCTGGGAGGAAACTTCCAGTTTACCTAAGCATTGATAGGAATCTGTTTAACATGTATAAAGATTGGGAGAATTTTCCACAGATTAACCTCTGTTTCCACACATTTTTTTTTTTTTTGCCTTGTTTTCTCCTTCTGTAGCATCTACTGCCAGGTGTTGGTAAAACTCTTCTATGTTAAAATGCACCTACTGGCCCTACAATTTCATGGCACGGTAGAGTGAGTAGCAATATTCACAGAAGGTATCTATATACCAGAACTCTTTGTAGAAGTTACCACAAGCCATTATATCCCACTAAACCTAAATTAAATATGTCCCAAACTCAACTTCCCCATCACTGAATGCATGGGCACCCCAAGGCCACCTGAAGGAAAATTTGAAGAAATTAGGAAGCAATCTTAACCAATATAATTGAATTACACCCTTTTTGTAAATGTTACAGAAACAGGAACATTTGAATATATTGCTAGGACTCATTTTTAGACCTTAGAAGGAACCAGTGCATGTGAGCAGCTCTTAAAGGTTAAACTTCTTTAAACTTCTTGGGGAATCGGTCTCTGGATACTTTAGGATGCACTATAAAGAATTCTGGGAGTGTATCATGGGAGATTGAAGTTTGCTCCACACTAGCAAAATGGAAGATAAGTAGCATACATGAGATCTCAGTATGAATATGGATAATCCAAACCATGTTTCTCCCTCAGAATTTCCATCTCAGGGAATGAATCCTGAGAAAGATTCTTTCTTTTCTTCACCATTTTCTTCACCAAGAAAGAAATGATCTCTTTCTTTTCTTCACCATTACCTTCTTTCCATCAGCAAGTTCTGTGCATTATACCTCTAAACTCTCTCATGAATCTTTCCATTTTTCTCCACCTTAATACTACTTACTTTGGTCACATCATCATCATCTGTTGCCTGGCATTAGCCAGGTTACCTGAAACCAGCATCATAAAGACTTCATGATTGCCCTAAAAACTACACCTACAATTTCATTCCCCACATAGAAGCCAGGGGTATTGTCTTAAAAATATTAGTCAGATGTGTTACTCTTCTGTCTAAAATCTTCTAACGTCTTTGCCTTCAGCCTAAAATAGCATCTCTGCTATAAATTTGGTTCCCACTTACCTTTCTACCTCAAATTATCCATCCTCCCCACTTCTCTGACTTATTTATAAGCCTCACTCTGCTTTTTTTTTTTTTTTTTTTTTTTTTTTTTTTTTTTGATTTTCCAGTTTGTCAAGTTCATTCCTGCCTTGGACTCTTTGTACTAGCTAGTTCTACTTCCTAGATGCTGTAGCTCCTAATCTTTCCTTGGGTGATTCTCACTGGCTGAAATGACAGGTCTTCTTTTTTTTTTTTTTTTTTTAATTTTTTTTTTCAACGTTTTTTATTTATTTTTGGGACAGAGAGAGACAGAGCATGAATGGGGGAGGGGCAGAGAGAGAGGGAGACACAGAATCGGAAACAGGCTCCAGGCTCCGAGCCATCAGCCCAGAGCCTGACGCGGGGCTCGAACTCACAGACCGCGAGATCGTGACCTGGCTGAAGTCGGACGCTTAACCGACTGCGCCACCCAGGCGCCCTGAAATGACAGGTCTTCTAATAGGCACCCTTAAGCCATCCTATAAAAATGTTCTCCCTTGGGGCGCCTGGGTGGCTCAGTCGGTTAAGCGGCCGACTTCGGCTCAGGTCATGATCTCAGGGTCTGTGAGTTGGAGCCCCACGTCGGGCTCTGTGCTGACAGCTCAGAGCCTGGAGCTTGTTTCAGATTCTGTGTCTCCCTCTCTCTGACCCTCCCCCGTTCATGCTCTGTCTCTCTCTGTCTCAAAAATAAATAAACGTTAAAAAAAATGTTCTCCCTTGGTATCAAAATACCTTATTTAATTTTTATAGTACTTATTATACAAAACTATCTTATTTATTTTGTTTTCAAATCGTCTCTTCATGTAGAATGTGTTTTCTACAAGAACGAGAAATTTGTAGGTCTTAATCATTTCAGTCAGAATATACTGTCTAGAATTGTTCCTTGTAAGTGCTAAGTGTTCAGATGTACTTGGTGAAAGTATTTTCAAAGAAAAGGAGAAAAAAAATGTTTAAATCTGATTCATGGAATATTAAGAGCCTGGGAAGTATAGAACAATGATGACAAGGATGTCAGTTACAGAATTACGACATTTCTAAGAAAGAAATTGGGAATAGGACTCAGTACATTGATCAGTATTACACAGGCTTTTCTAGGACTTGCATCAGTGTCTTTTAGGATCCTGAGAAATGCCAAGTACCAACAAGACTGAACAGAAGGAAAGCAGAGAGGCGACCTGCCATCCAAGGGGCATTTGAGAGGAAATTAGAAAACATCCCCTGGACCAAAAAAGTACCCCATTTTTGCATTCTTGGGCACAGGGTTAGCACCTGTTGTTTCAGAGCATGGGCTGTTATCCAGTGCCCACTGCCCATCAAGGCTTCTAGTAGAGCAAAAGAGGCCTCTAGCTTAAAAATAGCTCTAGGCCTATTCTGAACATCTGTGATGAGGCACATACTGGTTACTGCACACCCTGTGGCTCAAAGTTGAGGCCATAGTTCTAGGTTCTGTAGTTGAAATATTTCTATTGAAATATTTGATTTGGCTTCAGTGATTTTAGTGCATTTCCTAATGCTTATCATGCTTGATAGAATATTAGGTCATTTGTTAGTCCTGAATGATCTAAAATGTGTGGTTGATTAATTGATTTTTAAATTTTTGCTCAGATGTTTTGACCGGCCAAAAGAATGTTTTTCTCCAGTCAGTTCTCCAGTGAATTTATTGTGCTATTTGTAAGAAACAATTCTGACTATCTACGAAAACCAGATAATATTTCTTATTCCCTCCTTATTTCCCAGAACCCACCAAGCTGTTGCCTTAGGAATGCAGTAGAATCTTTTCCTAAATGTGTGAGACTGAATTTTTAAAGCCATGCATTGATTATTTCTATTTTTTCAACACTGTTGGATTTTATTATAACAAGAAGATCACATAAGTATTTTCAGCTCATCTAAGTAATGTCAGAATTTCATCTTTTTTCCAAAGCAACTGTTTGAGTTGGGTATAGTAGTCACATTAAAGTATGTATAGCGCCATCTTTTGATGGCAATCACTGCAAAGAAAAAAATTACCATCACTGACATCCATCACTTTAGCTCTTGCTGGCTTTTAAAAAATGGTGACAGTCTGCAGCCCTCTCAGACACAGACTAGCATTTTCCCTCAGTAACATAGTCACTTCCTTTTTTGTTGTTTTTTGTTGTTTTTAGATGAGCCCAGCTGCCTTGTGATCGCTGAAATGTCAGGGAGAAAAAAAAAATTTCCATAAGAGAGAAAAAGAAGTAAATATTCTAAGAGTCAAAACACCCACAGAAATCTTTAAAAATCTCAAGAAATGATTCTCTGCTTATTGTATGCGGGTGACTCCCATTAGTGGTAATGACAGTTTGGGATGCACTAACAGACAAGGCTGCTCACTTAGTGTTCTTGTCTGTATTCTAGGTTTGTATTTATAGAACAAAGACACAGATAATGGCCATTGGTTTTCAAAGGAAAAATGTAAGGTGCAAAGAACTATTTTATCTAATGCAAGTATTTCACCTATGCGTGATCATAGATAAATGTGAGAACCTATCTGGGCATTATTTCTTTCAATTCCAAAGTTGAGAATAGAACTGGATAATTTTCTCAAACCTCCTTTCACTTAGAAATTTCTGTGATCTGGTTTATTGTTATTGACTGATAACAATGTTTATCACCTTAACTATCAAATAGAAAAATCTACATAAGTGGATGGCCATTTATTATCATATCACCAGTTTGGTAAAAATTTTCCACTCCCAGGGGAAAGAGCCAGAGAGAGCAGGAAAGAAGGATAATACCTTTTCCTCAGTAAAGAAGTCAAGAATTTCTCTTTATAGTCCTATAATAAGTGTTTGGGGAATTAAAGGGAAGGGATAAGTTTCTTGTGAGATAAATTTGAAAACCATTAAGATTTAAAACAATTTAAATATCTCTAGGTTCACGTGCTTATTTTTCTATAAATATCTCTGTTGTTAATCATTATGTATTCATTATAAGAACCAATAGTGGTTTTATAATTTTATAAAAACACACACAAGGTTGTATTTTTATTCTAAGAATCTTAAAAAAGTAACAAAGATTTTAAATATAAGTTTCAAGCTGAGAAATGGTATAGTTAAAGGTACATGAAGATAAAATGTGTGTGTATGCATGTGTATGTATGTATGTATGTATGTATATTTTTATACTTTTCTCATTAGTCTGTTTTCAATTGGGAAATTACCCTATAATTAACAAACTTCAGGAAAGCAATACAGTTTTTAAAAGAAGGAAAAATATTGCGTATTCAGGTAAAAAGAAGAAAAATATATCCTTAGAGGATAAAAATAATTACTCCTGCCCTAAGTTGTAAAATATTGAAATGGTACTATTAACAACAGACATTCAATAAGTATTATTTCCTCAGAAATAATTATCAAGTATTTTTCATGCATTATATATGAGTTAAGGTCAGGATAAAATTCTAGTATCATCTAGGTACTCTGGAAGAAGATCTGTATGATAGAAATCATAGGAACACAACTATGAAACTGAAAGAAGGAGGCAGAGGAAAAACAAATACATCAGTCATTCTATTTTTCTACCCTCTAATTTGCAGGTGCCTCTTATTGACTGAACTAGAAACCAGAAGTCAGTGCATTTCTGATGATAAGCCTATCGGGTAAACTCTCATAGGGCACAGATCAGGATACTGACATGCGGAGAATAGATAAGAGTTGGGGTTGGGGCAACCAAAAAGTACAAAGGATCGTAAGATTCTATTTTTTGCCATTTTTAATTGATTACTTAATTCATTTATTTGTTTTAAAAATTACTCTAATAGTTTTCCCATACCAGGCACTACTGGGAGTTATAAAGAGAATTAAGAATATAGAAAACCCTAAGGACTCTACAAAAAAATGTTAAAACTAATAAATGAATTTAATAACCTTGCAGGCTATATAATCAATATGCAAAAATCTTGTATTTCTGTATACTAATAATAAACTATCAGAAGGAAATTAAAGACAATCCCATTTACAATAAATAAAAAATAGTAAAATATCTAGGAAGTAATTTAGCCACGTAAGTGAAAAATTTTGCACACTGAAAACCGTAAGACAGTGATGAAAAATTTGAAGACACAAATGAATGGAAAAATATTCCATGCTCATGGATTGGAAAAATATTGTTAAAATGTTCATATGAGCCAAAGCAACCTACAGATTCAGTTCAAACACAAAGTACCAATGGCATTTTTCACAGTATTAGATAATCATACATTCTTTATGGAACCACAAAAGACTCTAAATAGCTAAAACAATCTTGAGAAAGAAGAACAAAAGTGGAGGTATCATGCTCTCTGATTTTAAACTGTATTAGAAAGTCATAGTAATCAAAACAGTATAGTATTGGAGTAAAAACAAATAGATTAATGGAACAGAAAAGAGAGCCCAGAAATGAACCTATAAATATGTGGTCAATTTATGACAAAGGAGTCAAGCATATACAATGGGGTAAAGGACAATATCTTCAATAAATGGTGTTGGGAAATTCTACAGTCACATGCAATAATGAAATTGTATCACTATCTTATACCATATGTAAAAATTGACTCAAAATGGATTAAAGACTTGAATATAAGGCCTGAAACCATAAAACTTAAGGAGAAAACCAAAATGGTAAGTACCTTGACATTGGTCTTAGAGATAATTTTTTAGATCAAACTAAAAAAGCTTCTGCACAGCCAAGGGACTCATCAACAAAGTAAAAAGGCAACCTAAAGAGTGGAAAAAATATTTGCAAAGCATATATCTGATAAGGGGTTGGTATATTTATATCCAAAATATAAAAAGAATTTAAATCAATAGAAAAAAAACCTAACAATATGCTTTTAAAAAATGGGCAGAGGATCTGAATAGACTTCTTTTTTTCTTTTTCTTTTCTTTTCTTTTTTTTTTTTTTGAGTGAGAGAGAGAGAGAGAGAGAGAGAGAGAGAAAGTCTTAAGCAGGCTCTAAGCTCAGCACAGAGTCCAATACAGGGCTTGATTCCACGTCTCTGGGATAGTGACCTGAGCTGAAATCAAGAGTCAGATGCTCAACAGACTGAACTACCCAGGCGCCTCAAATAGACATTTTTAAAAAGATGCTCAGCATCACTAATAATCAAGGAAATGCAAATCAAAACCACAATATCACTCATACCTTTTAGTGGCTATCATTAAAAAGACAAGAAATGTTGGCAAAGATGTGGAGAACAGGGAACCCTTGTGTACTCTGGGTGGGAATGATTGGTATAGGCACTATGGAAAATAGTATGAAGGTTCCTCAAAAAATTAAAAATGGAACTACTAAATGATTCAGCAATTCTACTTCTGTGTATTTATCCTCAAAACACTAATTTTGAAAGGTATATGCATCCCTTTGTTCATTGCAGCATTATTCACAATAGCCGACATATGCGAAAAAAAACTAAGTGCCTATCAATGGATGAATGGGCAAAAAAGATGTCATATACACAATGGAACATTATTCAGCCATAAAAAAGTATGAAATCTTCCCATTTGCAACCACACAGATGGATCTTGAGGGTCTGCCCTAAGTGAAATAAGTCGGGCAGAAAAAGAAAAAAATAAATGATCTTACTTATATGTACAATCTAATAAAAAAAAAACAAGCTCATTGATACAGAAAACAGATTGGTGGTTGCCAAGGATGGAGAAGGGAGGCGGGGTAAAATGGGTAAATGTAGTCAAAAGGTACAAACTTCCAGTTATAAAATAAATAAGTAATGGAGATATAATGTACAGCATAGTGACTATAGTTAATAATACTGTATTACATATTTGAAGCTTGCTAAGAGAGTAGATCTTTTAGAAAAGGGAATCCAATGTAGTTCTTATGCTCAAAGAGCTTTGAGATATAGATATTTACAGAAATAATTATAACACTGAGTAGAATGGGGCACAGGAAGAGAAGTGAATAGCAAACGCTAGGTGTAACCATCCTGGTCAGTAACAGAAAACTTTTTTTCTTATTTTTTAAAATGTATTTATTTATTTTGAGAGAGACAGAGACAGAGAGAGAGAAGGGGAGGGGCAGAGAGATAGGGAGACAGAGAATCCCAAGCAGGCTCCATGTCACCAGCACAGAGCCTGATGTGGGGCTAAACCCCACAAACTGTAAGATCATGACTTGAGCTAACACCAAGAGTTGTTGGCTGCTTAACCCACTGAGCCATCCAGATGCCCCAGTAACAGAAATCTTGATGTTCCATGGCCACAGTATGTTTAGCAGGGAATATAGTCTGTTTCTCCAAATTCTTACTCTCTAAATATTACCATAAAGCCATGGTGTTATTTATATGTACAACCCCAATTCCCATTAAGATCCCCTTTTGATTGATTTATATAGTGCCATTTTTAGCTTTTTGTTTTCTTGAGAGATAGGAGAGGGTCACTGCACATGTAACAAGACTGCTTCCCATTGTGTGCCAGCCTTTGGGCTCTATTGCTTACCCTTCTATCAAGCTCTCTGTTCTGTTGGTCACCATTGCTGTGATATTCATAGAATGAAACATTTACTCTTGTTCAATAACTCTATACAATCTCACTGCCATCTACATATTAATTTTTGAGATCTTGATGAATTCTGGATTTACAATCACCACATGGTCTATGATCCATTTCCTGGACACTAAAAAAAATCTTGTACTGTTATTCCTCTTGACATAAGGAAAGCAAATTTCCTTTCTCGCAAGCATCATTCTCTTCATATGTGTGTGTGTGTATACACACACACACACACACACACACACACACACATTATTTAAATTCAAGTCAGTTAACATACAGTGTAGTATTGATTTCAGGAGTGGAAACTGGTGATTCATCACTTACATACAACACCCAGTGTTCATTCCAATAAATACCCTGCTTAATGCCCATCACTTATTTACCTATTTCCTCACTTACCTCCCCTCTAGCAACTCCCAGTTTGTTGTCTGTATTTAAGAGTCTCTTACGGCTTGCCTCCCTGATTTTATCTTGTCTTTCCTTCCCTTCCCCTATGTTCATCTGTTGCGTTTCTTAAATTCTACATATGAGTGAAATCACATGATATTTGTCTTTCTCTGCCTGACTTATCTCGCTTAGCATAATACGCTCTAGTTCCATACATCCATGTTGGATGGAACTGGCAAATGGTGAAATTTTGTTCTTTTTGATCGCCAAGTAATGTTCCACACAAACACATGCAAAATATCTTCTTTATCCATTCATCCATCGATGGACATTTGGGCTTTTCCCCTAATGTGGCTATTGTTGATAGCACTGCTATAAAGATTGGGGTGCATGTGCCCCTTCAAATCAACATTTTTGTGTCCTTTGGGTAAGTAAATACCTAGTAGTGCAATTGCTGGGTCTTTGGATAATTCTATTTTGAATTTTTTGAGGACCCTCCACACTGTTTTCCACAGTGGCTGTACCAGTTTGCATTCCCACCAGCAGTGCAAAAGAGTTCCCCTTTCTTTGTATCCTCACCAACATCTGGTTGTTTCCTGAGTTATTCATTTTAGTCATTCTAACAGGTGTGAGGTGGTATCTCATTGTGGTTTTGATTTGCCCTGATGATAAATGATGTTGAGCATCTTTTCATGTGTCTGTTAGCCATCTGGATATCTTCTTTGGAAAAGGATCTATTCATGTCTTCTGCCCATTTCTTCACTGGATTATTTGTTTTTAGGGGTGTTGAGTTTGAGAAGGTCTTTATAGATTTTGGATACTAACCCTTTATCCAGTATGTCATTTGCAAATATCTTCTCCCATTCTGTAGGTTGCCTTTTAGTTTTGTTGATTGTTTCCTTCACGGTACAGAAGCTTTTTCTCTTCAGATATTTTTAAATGACATCTACAGTTTTTTTCCCATAATTTTAAAGAGTTTCAAAGTTACTTATATATGGCAAATATCAGTATTGTATATTAGCAACTATGTGCTATTAAGGGAGACACAATTGAAATGTAACACATAGTTTGAAAGTACAATGATAGAAAAAGTATATCTTGTAAATACTAACAAAAGGTAGATGGAGTGGCTGTATTATTAGACAAGCGTTTTTTGATACAATTACTAAAGAGGCATGTTTAATAACAAATATAAAGTAAATTCAATAGAAAGATGTAACATTCCTTGGGAATGCAAGCTGGTGTAGCCACTCTGGAAAATAGTATGGAGGTGCCTCAAAAAACTAAAAATAGAACTACCCTACGACCTGGAAATTGCACAACTAGGCATTTATCCACAGGATATAGGTGTGCTGTTTCAAAGGGACACATACACCCCCAGTTTATAGTAGCACTATCAACAATAGCCAAAGTATGGAAAGAGCCCAAATGTCCATTGATGGATGAATGGATAAATAAGATGTGGTGTGTGTGTATACATATATATATATACATATATGTATATATATATATGTATACACACACACACACACACACACACACACACACACACACAATGGAGTATTACTTGGCAATCAAAAAGAATGAAATCTTGCCATTTGCAACTACGTAGATGGAACTGGAGGGTATTATGCTAAGTGAAATTAGTCAGAGAAAGACAAAAATCATATGACTTCACTCATATGAGGACTTTAAGAGACAAAACAGGTGAACATAAGGGAAGGGAAGCAAAATTAATACAAAAACAGGGAGGAGGACAAAACAGAAGAGACTCATAAATATGGAGAACAAACTGAGGGTTACTGGATGGGCTGTAGAAGGGGGATGGGCTAAATGGGTAAGGGGCATTAAGGAATCTACTCCTGAAATCATTGTTGCACTATATGCTAACTAATTTGGATGTAAATTTTAAAAAATAAAAAATAAAATAAAAAAAAAAAGAAATCAAACCAGACAGAAATCTCACTTCACAATTAAGTATGAAAACCAGAAATATACTACAGAAAGACAAAAAGGAATAAGAATTAAATCTTGTTATCCTAAAAAGTTTCATCCATATGTTCCAGTAATATGTGATGTATATACTACTACATAATTAAACAGTCTGATTCTGAGATTGAATCAAAGTACAATTAAAAATTAGGATTTCTGTTGGAGAATAAAAGAAAGATGTAACATTCCTGTATGTATATACACTAATAGTTTCAAAAGACATATAACAATAAGTGACAGAACCAAAAGGAGCAACACACACTTCCACAATCATATGGGAGATCTTAACACACTCTTCCCTGTAACTAATAAAATAGGTGGGCAAAAAAATAATCAGAAAAATACAGAATATATGAACACAAAAGAATAACGAATATATCCAAGAATTGTGGGACAATTACAAAAGATATAAAATATGCATAATGGGAATATTGGAAGTAGAAGAAAGAGAGTAAAGAGCAGAAGAGTTATTTGAATTAATAATGATGGGGAATTTTCTAAAGTCTTTAATGATAGACACCAAACCACAGACCCAGGAAGCTCAGAGAACACTAAGCAGGATAAATAACCAAAAACAATAAGTAAACAAAAACAAAAAAATCTACACCCAGGTGTATCATATTTAAGCTGTAGAAAACCAAAGACTAAAAGAAAACCTTGAGGGGTGCCTGGGTGGCTCAGTCAGTTGAGTGTCTGACTTTGGCCCAGGTCATGATCTCATGATTCGTGAGTTTGAGCCTCATGTCAGGCTCTGTGCAGACAGCTCAGAGCCTGGAGCCTGCTTCAGATTCTGTGTCTCCCTCCCTGTCTGCCCCTCCCCGCTCATGCTCTGTCTCTCAGCAAATAAATAAATGTAAAAAAATAAAAGTAAATAAAAGCATTAAAAATTTTAAAGTAAATAAAAAGAGAACACCTTGAAAAAGGCAGGTGGGGGATCTCCCTTATCTATAGAAGAACAAGGATAGAATTATGTTGGACTTCTAGTCAGAAATCATGCACACAAGAAGAGAGTAGAGTGAAATATTTAAAGAGTTGAAGGAAAAAACACCCCACTAATCTAGAACTCTGTGTAGCAGAGTTACAATTCAAAAGTGAAGGAGGAAGAAATACTTTATCAAACAAACAAAAAGCATTTTTGCCAGTAAACATTTACAAGAAATGTTAAAAGTTCTTCGGAGAGAAGGAAAATGATATGTCAGAAACTTGGGGTAAAGAAAGGAGAAGTATTAGAGAAGGAATAAATGAAGGTAAATACAATATTTTACTTTATTCTTAAACTGAGAGATAACTGTGTGTTCATAGTAATAGCAGCAATAATATATTGATTGGTTCCAGTATATGGAAAAGTGACAGGAATGACAGTCCTATAAGAGATGGAAGAAAAGAATTGGGAATACTCTGTTATAAGGTACCTGTACTGTCCATCAAGCAGCATACTGTTATATGAAAGTTAACACAGATTAGTTGTAAATGTATATTGCAAACTCTAAGACAAACCATTAAAATTTTAAAAATGAAGTATAATTCATATGCTTCTCTTCTAGAGAGAAAATGGGATCATATAAAGCAATCAATTAAAAATCAGAATTAGAGTAGATTTTTAAAAGAAATACCAAGTGTAATGAATAGAACACAGTTAAAACATGGTAGATATTAATCCAACTGCATCAACAATCACTTTAAATGTGAATGGTCTAAATATACCAGTTTAAAGACAGAGATTGCCAGAGTGGATCAGAAACCAAGACCCAACTATAGATTGTCTGCAAAGAAACTCGCTTTAAATAGAAAGATAAAAATGCTTTAAAAATAAAGGGAAGAGACACCTTGATGTCTCAGTTGGTTAAGCATCGGACTCTTGATTTCAGTTTAGGTCATGATTTCAGTTTGTCAGTTTGAGCCCCATGTCAGGCTCCCATGTTGATAGTACAGAACCCGCTTAGGATTCTCTCTTTCCGGGCACCTGGGTGGCTCAGTCGGTTGAGCGTCCGACTTCGGCTCAGGTCATGATCTCGTGGTCTGTGAGTTCGAGCCCCGCATCGGGCTCTGTGCTGGCAGCTCAGAGCCTGGAGCCTGCTTTCGATTCTGTGTCTCCCTCTCTCTCTGCCCCTCCCCTGCTCATGCTCTGTCTCTCTCTCTCTGTCAAAAATAAATAAACATTAAAAAAAATTTAAAAAAAAAAAGGATTCTCTCTCTCTCTCTCTGTCCATCTCTTCATCTCTTCTGTCTCACAATAAATGAATGAATGAATGAAGACAGACATACCATGGTAGCACTAATCAAAAGAATGCTGGAGTAGCTCTGTTAATCTAGGATATGGCAGAATTCAGAATGTAGAAAATTATCAGGGATAAATAGGGGCATTGCATAAACAATAGAGGGATCAATTCTCCAAGAAGGGATAATAATTTTAATGCATATGTGCCTAACAACAGACCATCAAAATAAGTATGGCAAAAACTAACAACTGCAAAGAGAAAGATCCATTCATAGCTGGAGACCTGAATACCCATTTATTAGTAATTGACTCATTCATGAAGCAGAAAATCAGTAATAATATTGCTGAACTGAATAGCATCATTAATCAATTGGATATAATTGACATTTATAGAATACTACATTTAACTACAGCAAAATATATGTTCATATCAAACTCACAGGGAGTATTCCCCATGATAGGCCACATATAGGGCCATAAAACACACTTCAACAAACTTATAAGAACAGAAATCATACAGAGTATGCTTTCAGATCATAATAAAAGTAGAAACTAATATGGAAAAATAGCTGGAAAATCCAAAAATAAAAATAGAGTAGAAACTAATGAAATTTTAACAAGAAATCAATAGAAAAATCAATGAAATCAAAAGCTGGTTCTTTGAAAAGACTTTTTTAAAATTGATAAATCTCTAGACAGGCTAATTAAGAAAACAAAAAAGACATAAATTACTAATATCAGAAATTAAGGGGTGCCTGGTTAGCTCAGTCAGTTAAGTGTCCAACTTTGGCTTAAGTCATGATCTCGCAGTTCCTGAGTTTGAGCCCCACATTTGGGCTCTGTGCTGACAGCTCAGAGCCTGGAGCCTACTTTGGATTCTGTGTCTCCCCCTCTCTCTGCCCTCTCCCTCTTGGGCTGTGTTTCTTGCCCTCTCTCAAAAATATACATTAAAAAAAAAAGAAATTAAAAAGGAGCATTACTACTTATTCCCTAGATATTAAAAGGATAATAAAAGAATTTTATGAACAACTCTATGCCCAGAGATTTGATAATATAGGTGAAGTGTACCAATTCCTTGAAAAAAACACACTATCAAAACTTAGATAAGAAGAAATAGAGAATCAGAATAAGCATATGTATACTAGTGAAATTGAATGAATGATAACTTTTGGAAGAAGAGTGCACAAGGCTAAGATGATTTTTTAACTGTACCTTTTTTTTAAATGTTTTTTTTATTTTGAGAGAGCATGTGGGTGCATGAGATAGAGGGGGAGGGGCAGAGAGACAGGAAGAGAGATAATTCCAAACAGGTTCCAGGCTCAACACAAAGCCCTGTACAGAGCTCCATCCCACAACCACAGGATCACAACCTGAGCCTATATCAAAAGTCGGACACTTAACCTACTGAGCCACACAGATGCCCCAAGATGTTTTTATGGATGAATTCTACCAAGCATTTAAAGAATTGATAGCAATTCTCTACAATCTCTTCCAGAAAATAGAAGCAAGGGAAACATTTTTTAACATTCTGTGAGGCCAGCATAATACCAGCATAATACCAAAACCAGATAAAGATTTACAAGAAAGGAAAACTACAGACCAGTATCTCTCATGAACATAGAGGTAGTACTCTTCAAAATATATATATAATAAAAGAATTATATACCATTACCAAGTGAGATTTATTCTAGTTATGAAAGGCTGGTTCAACTTTCAAAAATCAATTAATGCAGTTTATCTCTTTGACAGGTTAAATAAGAAAAAATCATATGATCATCTGATTAAGAAGAAAAAATATAAACAATATTTAAATAGTAAATAGATATCATTAGAGTTAGAAAAAGCATTGGCAAATCCATGATAAAAAGTCTCAGCAAATTAGGAATAGAGAAGAACTCCTCAACCTGATAAAGAGCATCTTTAAAAAGCCTATAACTACATCATATTAGTGATGGGAAAATAGATGCTTTCCCTCTATGATTGGGGACAAGGAAAGAATATCCCTTCTCACAACTTTCATTTAACATTGAAATAGCAGTCTAGTAAATTTAGTAAGACAAGAAAAATAAAAACTATACAGAGTAAGGAAAGAAGAAATGACACTGTATGTCTTTGCAGATGATATGATTATAGAAAATAACAATCAACAACAACAACAAAACTCCTGCAGCTAATAAGTGATTATAGCAAGGCTGCAGAATACATGATCAAAATACAAAAAAAAAAAAAAAAAACACAATTACTTTCCTATGTATCAGCAATGAACAATTGGGAAAGGAAAAACACAATACCATTTAAGTTCACACCAAAGAAGGAGAAAGAAAAGAATACCTAGGTATGAGTCTAACAAAACATGTACAGAATTTCTATGAGGAAATTATAAAACTAATAAAATGAATCAAAGAAGATCTAAATAGGGATATATTCCATGATTATGGATCGAATATGAATTCTCCAGTGTGTCCATATTATATGTTATAAAGATGTCAATTCTTCCTGACTTTATAGATTCAGTACAAACTCAGTAATAATCTCAGCAAGTTATTTTGTAGATGTGGAAAAAATGATTCTGAAGTTTATGTGGAAAGACCAAAGACCCAGAATATGTAGCATGATACTGAAGAATAGAATAGCAAGACTGACATTACCTGACTTCTAGACTTTCTGCCATGCTACAGTAATCAAGACAGCATGATACTGACATACAAAAGTCAAATAGGTCATAGGAACAAAATAGAGAGCTCAGAATAGACCCACACAAATATAATCAAGTGATCTTTGACAAAAGAGTAGAGGCAATTCAATGGAAAAGGATGATCTTTTGAAAAAATGGTGCTAGAATAACTGGACATCCATTTGCCAACAACAACAACAAAATCTCACCAGAAAACCTACACTTTTCACAAAAATTAACTCAAAGTGTATCATAGACCTAAAGGTAAATTGAAAAACCATAAAATGCCTAGATGATAACATTAGACAAATGATAGGGACAGTGGATTTGGTGATAAGTTTTTCGATAGAACATCAAAAGCATGATCCATGAAAGAAAATTACAATAATTTGGACTTTACTAAAATGAAAAAACTTCTCAGAGAACTACAAGAATAAAAAGACAAACCACAGATTGAGGGAAAATATTTGCAAAACACATATCTGATAAAGGCTGTTATGCAAAATATACAAAGAACTCTTTAAACTCAACAACAAGGCAAGGAACAACCCAGTTAAAAAATGAGCAAAGCAACAAAGAGAGGGGTGCCTGGGTGGCTCAGTCGGTTAAGTGTCTGAGTTCGGCTCAGGTCATGAGTTCACAGTTCCTGAGTTCAAGCCCTGCATGGGGCTCTGTGCTGACAGCTCAGAGCCTGGAGCCTGCTTCAGATTCTGTGTCTCCTTCTCTCTCTGCCCCTCCCCCACTCATGTTCTGTCTCTCTCTCTCTCTCTCTGTCTCAAAAATGAATAAACATTAAAAAAAAATTAGACCAACAAAGAGATACCACTACACAACTATTAGTGCAGCCAAAATCTAGAACACTGACAGCACCAAATGGTGGTGATGTGGAGCTATAGGCTCTCTCATTTATTACTGGTGGGAATGCAAAATGGTATAACCACTTTCAAAGATAGTTTGGCAGTTTCTCACAAAGCTAAACATAGGCTCATAGTATGACTAGGAATCACACTTAGTATTTACCCAGATGAGTTGAAAACTATACATAAAAACCTGCACGTGAATGTTTACAGCAGCTTTATTCATAATTATCAAAACTTTGAAACAATCAAGATGTCCTTCAATAGGTGAATGAATAAACAAACTATGATACATCATACAATTGAATATTATTCAGAGATAAAAAGGTATGAGCTATGAAGCAACAAAAAGATAACAGAGAAATCTTAAATACTTTTTGCTAAATGTAAGAAGGCAGTGTGAAAAGGTTACATACTGTATGATCTCAACTAGACAACATCATGGAAAGGGCAAAACTAAGTGATAATAGAAAGATCAGTAGTTTCTTTTTTTTTTTTCAATATATGAAGTTTATTGTCAAATTGGTTTCCATACAACACCCAGTGCTCATCCCAAAAGGTGCCTGCCCTCCTCAATACCCATCACCCACCATCCCCTCCCTCCCACCCCCCATCAACCCTCAGTTTGTTCTCAGTTGTTTTTTTTTTTAATTTTTTTTTCAACGTTTTTTATTTATTTTTGGGACAGAGAGAGACAGAGCATGAACGGGGGAGGGGCAGAGAGAGAGGGAGACACAGAATCAGAAGCAGGCTCCAGGCTCCGAGCCATCAGCCCAGAGCCTGACGCGGGGCTCGAACTCACAGACCGCGAGATCGTGACCTGGCTGAAGTCGGACGCTTAACCGACTGCGCCACCCAGGCGCCCCTGTTCTCAGTTTTTAAGAGTCTCTTATGCTTTGGCTCGCTCCCACTCTAACCTCCTTTTTTTTTTTTTTCCTTCCCCTCCCCCATGGGTTTCTGTTAAGTTTCTCAGGATCCACATAAGAGTGAAAACATATGGTATCAAAAGATCAGTAGTTTCTAAGAGTCCATGGAGGAGGCAAAAGGGGAAGGAAATAAATAGGGGAAGTATAAGGGATTTTTAAGGTAGTTGTGGTAAAACTATTCTGTATAATTGTAATGGTGGGTAAAATTTTTCTGTAAATCTATACCTCTTCAATAAAGTGTACTAAAAAATTAGTAAGAAAACATCATTCTATAAATGGAGAGAATTATACCAGAAGCAACATAGACATTAAAATTTTGATTTGGCAGATAATATGAAAGGGGAAATTTATCCCTGGAAAAAATGCTATATATTTTTTCAGTGTAGAAAGAATAATATAACCATCACTACAAAAATTTATCCAAATAAAATTTAAATTAAACATGCTATATATTTACGTTTTAGGATGGTTTATTTTTGGATCTCATTTATCACAGAAATAATAGCTGCTATGTTATCATGCATTGTTCATTTCCACTACTGAGCTAAAATATAAATGCACTGAGAATGAACATCCCTCCATATGAAACACAGTACTTGCTCAAAGCAAATGGTATTTGCTTTTACTCAGTATTAGCTAATAGTCTAATTCAATATGGTTTATGAAGGAGTGTAATATGGTTAGCAGATTTTTCTACCTACTCCAAAAGCCAGACTAAAGTTCCCAATAGAATTGAATTTGAGTATTAGACAACAGGAAATGTGGCTGCTGATAACTGAGTTACTTTAAACCCTGAAGCAGTCACTGGGACATTTTGTCCATTAAGTATACAGATGGCAAAGTAGATATGCCATTCACAGCTGCATGCATGAGGCTATGACATTTTTGTCTATATTAATCTCATGGATCACTTGACATGACTCATTCAACCCCTCTTAGCTGAAAAGAAAGCTAACTAGCAAGACTTTTAATGGTTTTTAAAATAGATCCATATACTATCACTGTCTATTCTTAAAAGGTTAGAGGGAAATAATACTCATTTCATTTTGCCAAGTAATTGGGCCAACAGAGGGTACATTTTGTAATCATAATCATAGTAAGGCAGTCAAAAATTAAGTCTAAAATAGTGCAAATAAGCCCAAAAAGAGTTTATTTAATGCACGTTTCTGACAAGAGTTTTTATCTTCAATGGCAGTAGAGACAAGATACTAAAACTTAAAATGGAAATTAGATTTCAGAAAAATGCATTGGCTACAATTATTCAGAATTTCTAGGAAAACAACAACTATATAAGAGCTTAATCATTTATTTCGTCTGAACCCTGTAATCATGCGCCAACAACAAATCAGGAAATCTGTTCAACCATCTGTGTCTTACCTGTAAGTTTCACTTTTTCACAAATTTGTGTGCTGTGATGAACATCCAAAGTTATAGGACAAAGTAATGATAGACATACTCAGTGAGGTAATATGATCTGCAGTCTACCAGCTCCAACCAAGATAAAAGACATCTAAACTGATATTTATCACTAGATAAAATAAAACACAAGAAGTGATGAATGGTATATATAAAATAGCAGAAGCATACAACTCAGCCCTTAAACAAAAGGAGAAGCAAGGGGCGCCTGGGTGGCTCAGTCGGTTAAGCATCTGACTTTGGCCCTGGTCATGATCTCACATTCTGTGAGTTCAAGCCCCACATCAGGTTCTGTGCTGACAGCTCGGAGCCTGAAGCCTGCTTCAGATTCTGGGTCTCCCTCTCTCTCTCACTCTGTCTCTCTCTCAAAAATAAAGATTAAATAACAACAACAAAAACAAGAGAAGAATTATATGACCAAGAACTTAAAACAGCCATTTGTGAACCTGGAAGATCCTAGAAGACTTTAATCAACCTTGGAGCAAAATTTGAAAACTCCTGGTCTGATAATTGGGAGTTGAGTTCTTCATTTGAAGAGCTATGAATGAAAAAAAAAAAATCTAAACCGTGTATAGATTTGAGCTGAGAGAACAAAGTCTGAAGTTCTGTGTCATGCTAAAAGGCACCTTCTCTGTCTATGCAAATTAAGTTGCACTTTGAAGATGTTTAAGCCTCTTTAACAGAAACCACTTGATCCTTAAAAATACTTTTAGATGAAAAAAAGAATAGGACGCTGGGCAATTTAGCATAGCCCTACAAGCTCTCTCTTTAAAAAAAAAAAATCATCTATTTACATTGTCTCTTTCTGAGGTCTGGTCCACAAACCCCCAAAACAGAAATCTTCTTTGACTTTCATCTTCAAAATTTGACATTTTGGAAGAGCAATCCAGGACAATATTTAAATATTCAATAGGAAGAGAGCTCACACTCTAATACGCAGAGGGAAATAAGTGGTGAAATAACACTTATAGTCTTATAAATGGCAAATGTGTCTGAAGTGGGTAGAACATGCTGCTTTCCTGTCCTGGGAAAGAAAGAAAAATGTGCCACCAAAAATAGCACTGAGAATGCCTGAAGCGTGGAAGCACTCTATCAGTAAAAGCATTCTGCTGCCTATTAAGCCAGTACCAATTAGGTTCATGGAATCTAAGAGCTGAAAGGGGGTATGAAGACTATCTCACCTGGCATTCTCAACCTCAACCATTCCAAAAATGAGCTCAACAATCCATTCCTCCTGCAATTCAAGCCTTGTGCAGTGTCCTCCCACAAACTGGGTATGGAGTCTCCAGCCCCAGGTGCTTCTGCTGATCCACATGGATCAGGTGTACCACCCAATTGAGTCTTGAACCCTGATGCACAACATCATGAGCAAAATAAGGTGGTTGTTTTAAGCTAGTAGGTTTGGGGCAGGTTTGTTTTGTAGCAATAAATAACCAGAACATAACTTTTCTAAGTTCAGAATAGACCTTGCAGGCCTACCTGATCATTGTATTTTTTTCCATGTGTCCATCTAGAAGTATAATTAATGAATTAATTACTGAAGTATAATTACACTGTTATATTAGTCTTAGGTGTAAAATATAAGGATTCAACAATTCTATACAGTACTCAGTGCTTATCACTATAAGTATACTCAGTCTCCTTTATCTATTTCACCCATCCCCCCAACCCCCTCCCCTCTGACAACTAGCAGTTTGTTCTCTGTATTTAAGAATGTTTTTGGGACACCTGGGTGGCTCAGCCAGTTAAGCATCCAACTTCAGCTCAGGTCATGATATCATAGTTCGTGGGTTCGAGCCCCACGTCGGGCTCTGTGCTGACAGCTCAGAGCCTGGAGCCTGCTTCAGATTCTGTGCCTCCCACTCTGCCCCTCCCCTGCTCATGCTCTGTCTCTCTCTCTCTCTGTCTCTCAAAAATAAATAAATGTTAAAAAAAAGTTTAAAAAAAAAGAATGTTTTGTCTACTTTTTTTCTTCATTTTTTTAAATTCCACAGATGAGTGAAATCATATGGTATTTGTCTTTCTCTGGCTGACTTATTTGACTTAGCATTGTGCCCTCTGGGTCCATTCATGTTACAAATGGCAAGGTCTCAAATATTTTTTTATGTCTGAGTAATAACCCACTAATCTTCTTTCTATTCATCTATGGCTGAACATTGGAGTTGCTTCCATATCATGGCTATGTAAAGAACACTGCAATAAACCTATGAGTGAGTGTACCTTTTTAGTTTTGTGCTTTTATTTTCTTTGCATAAATACCTAGTAGTAGAATTAATAGTGTACCATAAGGAAATTCTATTTTAATTTTTTGAGGACCCTCCATACTGTTTTTCACAGTGCCAGAACCAGTTTGCATTCCCACCAGCAGTGCATGAAGGTTTTTCTCTCTCCACATCCTTGCCAACATTTGTTATTTCTTGTCTTTTTGATTTTAGCCATTTTGACAGGTATGAGGGTAGTATCTCATTGTGGGTTTTATTTGCATTTCCCTGATGATTAGTGATGTTGAGCATCTTTTCTCATGTATCTGTTGGCCATCTGTATATCTTTAGAAAAATGTCTATTCAGGTCATCTGCCCATTTTTAAATCAGATTGTTTTGTTTTTGTTTGGGGGTATTGATTTGTGTAGGTTCTTTATATATTTTGGATATTAACTCCTAATTGGATATATCATTTGTAAATATCTTTTCCCATTCAGTATGTTGCCTTTGTTTTGTTGATAGTTTTCTTCACTGGGCAAAAGCTTTTTATTTCGGTGCAGTTCCAATAGTTTAATTTTGCTTTTATTTCCCTTGCCCGAGGAGACCTATCTAGGAAAATGTTTCCATTACCAATGTCAAAGAATTTATGGTCGGTGTTTTCTTCTAGGAGTTTTATGGGTTCTGTTTTCATACTCAGGTTGTTAATCCATTTTGAGTATATTTTTGTGTATGATGTAAGAAAGTGGTCCAATTTCATTCTTTTGCATGTAGCTGTATAGTTTGCCCAGCACGATTTGTTGAAGAAGCTGTCTTTTCCCATTGTATATTCTTGCGTCTTTTGTCATAGAATAATTGACCGTGTAACAGTTTATTTCCGGGCTGTCTATTCTCTTCCACTGATCTATGTGTTTATTTTTGTGTCAGTATTATGCTGTTTTGATTATCACAGCTTTGTAATATAGCTTGAAATCTCGGATTGTGATACCTCCAGCTTTGTTCTTGCTAAAGATTGCTTTGCCTATTCAAGGTCCTTTCTGGTTGGTTGAATTTTATTATTATTTGTTTTAGCTCTGAAAAATGTCATCATTTTGATAGGGATTGCATAAATCTGCAGATTCTTTGGGTAGTGTAGACATTTTAACAATATTGGTTCTTCCATTCCATGGGCATGAAATATCTTTCCATTTGTGTCATTTTCAGTTTCTTTCACCAATGTTTTATGATTTTCAAAATGTGGGTCTTTCACCAATTTGGTTAGGTTTATTCCTAGGCGTTTTATTATTTTTGGTGCAGTTGTAAATGGAATTACTTTCTTAATTTCTCTTCTTCATTATCAGTGTAAAAAAATGCAACAGATTTCAGTATATTAATTTTATGTCCATCATTGTATTTTTAATATTCATTCACTGAAAAAATACATAATGATAAGCTACTGTTAAATCAACAATGCTTTTTAAAAATTATGGTAATAATAATCATGACAATTATAATGGCTAACTTTAATTTTTTTGCTCAGTGCTCTTCCAAGAGCATTTCTTAATTACGCTATTTAATAGTCCTAGCACACCTATGAAGAAGGTATTTCTATTAGCATCCTCAATTTATAGATGAGGAAACTAAGTCACAGACAGATTAAATAACTTTTCCCACTGTCACCTAGCTAGTAAGGAATTATTACATATTTCCCTTCATTGAAATAGTAAATGTGCTTGATACATTGTAGTTCATAAGGCATACCAAACATACTATTTATTTACAATGCTCAGTACATTAATAAATTTACACTCACTTTATGGCTCCAGGGTCTCCAAGGAATTCATGGACCACTGTTTGAGACCATTGATCTTGACAAACTCCCTTGACTTCTTTTAGAAGAGCACATGGTGGGGAATAGGAAGTTATATCTAAGTTTACAGAGTGACCTGGTCAGAACTATAACCCCTTGCTAGTGATTTCCAATTCAGTGCCTTTATACTAGTCTTAGTTCATCTTTAACTACTTTTTGAATCTTTGGTTCTTTATGTCTTTCTATCAGAAGTGTACTCTGACTTTAGTTCCTATCGAAGGTTAAATCTTCAAAATCCTCTCATATTGTGTGAGTTTATAGTTTTTAGACATTCTACATTTGTCTGATTATGAGTTATTATGTTTTCTTGTTATTATAGGTAATGTAAAAGCCTGAAGAAATAAGATTACACCTTTGAAAACATCTTTTATTCAGATTGGCTTTACCACAAATCACTTTTGTACTGTCCTGTGCAAAACAACCTAATAAATTTTAAATAGAAAACTATTCCTATCCTGGTTTCACATGTACCTAATACTGTCTACTGTATTTTGCTACATCAGCCTTGTTCTGTCTGCTGTGGGAATTATCAGTTGCCAAGTAATCCAGTTCTTTTCTATTCTTTCATTGTCTTAGTTTTTTTTTTTTTTTTTTACATTCCAAGGGTGATCAATGCAAATATCTTGCCGGAGTTCATTTCCTGTGCATGTTACTTCTGCACATCATTCAATCTTTGAGTGGATAGCTTTCCAGGAGTTCATCTTAGGTGAACTTGAATATGCCCATTTTTCTTTGAGAATGGAATGAAGAGTTCTAAACAAGTCATAAAACTGTAAAAGCAATTTTAAGAGTCCATCCTGATTGTTCCCACTGTGAAATAGAAAGAAGCATTGGGGTTTCAAAAACATTCCTGTACTCAAGGATATATCAGTAACTATTTATTGAACATTCCAGCAGAAAACATTATGTAGACTGTGGAGAACTCTGCAGTGGTTCGATGAGTTATTTACAGAGTTTTCAAGGCAAGGTATTGTTATTCATGCTGAATATGAGTTACAACAATAAATCCAATAGTACCAACAAGGATTTTATGACAGAACTCTCTTATTAATTTATTGTTAGCATTATAATCATTAGGTGCATATAATCATAAAATTGTAATTATGAAAAAGACCTTAAAAATATATTTAAGCCCCATCATTTTATCCACAAGAGAATATAAACCCAGACAAAAAACAGGTCAGTTTCTGTGACTTTTAATGATTGGCATAGTCAAGCTTAGACACCAGACCTCTTAACACCCACCATGGGCTTATATGTTTATATTTAGTGTGCTGTTGGAAAAAGCTATGGTAGGTAGGTAGTGATGGAAAATAATAAAAACAAACAAAATGAATTCTTGGATATTTCAGTTTATGCAAAGGATTGAAAAGCCAAAATAAAGTTTGAACAATAGGTAATTTTCTGAGTAGTATAACATCAGAGAACGTGTATTCTGATTAACTACCTTAACTCCTCCTGTCCTTTGGTAAAAAGGCAATGCCTAAACTTTATTCAATTGTCTCTGGATCAAAGTTTCTTCTATAAAATAATAAAACACTCCACTTTGTTAATCAGACTTCTGTGAGGACAACATAAAATAACTTTCCTGGAATATAAAGAAAATCACTTATTGAATTCATGTCTCATCACAAATGATGCTACTTGGCAGCCTAAGAAATCCAAGAGGAGTTTACTTAAAACTGTAAAGAGGGCTCCTGCTCTTCAGCCTCTTCTATGTGGCAGTTCCTATGTTAGTTGTTCTCATAAATTGTATCAGACTCTCACATCATCCTTGTGGTTTAGCTATTATTTATTTTTTTTCCTCACTGATGTATAAGGAAATTGAGTATCTGATAGATTAGAAACTTGCCTACTGTAAAATGGCTAGAAAGTGTTTGAGGCAAGGTGTGAACGCAAGTCTGAATTTAAAGTCCAGACTTTTTCCCAGGATGAGAAGCAGCCTTACCTGATCTCAAGCTCAATAGTTAGTCTCATTAACTATTTACCAGGTAGTTTCTCCTTATGTTTCTCTATCTTTAAGAGGAAGGCCCCAGATTCAGTGGACATTAACTGTTTGCCTGTGAATTCTGTGTCTTTGTAATGAGAAGAGTGATTAAAGAGATAGATATTAAATATGGTTGAATTACTATAATTCAAATTATCAGATTGGATTTTAAAATATTTATATTCCGTATAGCAAGAGATCATGTTGTATATCTTAAGTGCATACAATTTTTATTTGTCAAAGTAAATAAAATATTTTAAAAATCTGTATTCTGCATATTAGAGAAACAATATAAGGATTTTAAAAGTCTGAAAGGAAAAGAATATATGTTGGAAAAAACTATACGTTGCAAACACTAATCAAAGGAAAGTTTGTGTTTATATATATAAAGCACACTTTAAACAAAAAAAAATATTACTAGAAGGAAAGAGGGACATTTATAATTCTAAAAAGTCATTGAGGAAGATGTCAGCATTCTAAATTTGTGTTCACCTAATAAGGCATTGGCTCAAAGTTTAAGAAACAAAATAATTGATAGAAATAAAAGTTTGAAGAAACAAATCTATAATCTACACATGAAAAAAAATCACTAAATATTTGGAGTTTAGGTTATTTACTTCCAAAAAATTCCAAGTCAAAGGAAAAAAAAACACATTGAAATTCAAAATACTTTTAATTGAATGAAAATAAAAGTTAGACATATTAAAATTTACTCTTTTTTCTTCTTGGAATGGACACTTAGATCACTGACTTTCAGCCTTGGAATTTGTTGAGACATTCTTCACCTAGAGTTAGTTTTGGTAACAATTCCATGTTCTCAAGAAACAAATAAAAAAGTAAATTAAACTCAAATGATCAGGGCAATGTCAATAAAAATTTATACAAAATTTTTGATGGAAATTAATATGCTTATTTTAAAATTTATATGAGATTGCAAAGGACTTAGAATAGTCAAGACAATCTGAAAGAACAATATTGTAGAATTTACAAGATTTGTGAAGCCAGATATCAAGACATACAGAGTCACAGTAATTAAGAATAATCTGGCATTAGCACATGGTAACCAATAAAAAAGAACAGAGCACAGAAAGAAGGTCCATACATATGTCAATACTTATGACAAAGGTGACTCTGCTAAACAGTGCTAAACAATTGTGTTATTATCAGTAAAGAACATTGGGTCAATTGAACATCCATATAAAAATGATTTGTAGGGGAGCCTAGGTGGCTCAGTCAGTGAAGTGTCAGACTTGATTTCAGCTCAGGTCATGATCTCATGGTTCGTGAGTTTGAGCCCCATGTCTAGCTCTCTGCTGACTTCAGAGCCTGCTTGGGATATTCAATCCCTCTCTCTCTCTCTCTCTCTCTCTCTCTGCCCCTCCTCTGCTCACTCTGTCTGTCTCCCTCTCTCTCGAAAAAAAAATATGTAGCTCACACTGAATACAAAAATAAATATTGGAAGAATTGTTTATCTAAATATTAAAGCTGAAAAATAAAGTATCCAGTTGA
Organism: Panthera onca; assembly: GCF_046562875.1. Taxonomy (NCBI): domain Eukaryota; kingdom Metazoa; phylum Chordata; class Mammalia; order Carnivora; family Felidae; genus Panthera; species Panthera onca. The sequence continues at coordinate 88,637,719 of NC_138347.1, read as the reverse complement.
TAGCATGGAAAAAGGATAGCATAGAAGAGTGACACTGGAGTAAACAGAGATTTATTAAAGAGGGCATAAAAACAGTAATCATAAAATTTTTGTAAGTGGGAATTCATTAAAATTTAAATCTTCTTTTTATTAAAAGTCAAAATGAAGAAAATAAATATGCAAGCCACAGAGTTGTAGAAGATATTTGCAATGTGTTTAAATAACAAAGCACTCCTACTCAAAATATAGAAGATCCATAAAAATTCATAAAAGTACATAAGACAGCCATATAGAATTATGGGGAAAAGTCTTGGACATTTACTTTATGAATGAGGATATCCAAATCGTCAGCAAGCCTATGAAAAATGCTCACTAGCATTAATCATTAGGGGAATGCAATTTAAAGCTAAAGAAGATACCAACCAAACCCCCCAGCCAAAGCAATTTTTTTTTTTTTTTTTTTTAGTTTTAAAGTAAAAAAAGAAGGTGTTAGGATGGATGTGGCATCACTGGAATTCTCATTCAGTGCTGTGGAGATTGTAAATTGGTAAAAGTACTTTGGAAACTGTTAGGCTATATCTACTAAAGCTGAACGTATACATAATTTATCACTCTGTAATTCCATTACTGGATATATACCCAAAAGAAATGTGTACATTTTTACACAAAACACATGAATGAAAATGTTCATAGCAGCACTAATCATAACTGCCCCAAATAGGAAGCAATCCAAATGTAATTCAACAGTAGAATGGAAAAACAAATTATGGTCTATTCAAACAATGGAATACTGAACAGAAATGAAAATAGATAAAATGTGCTATATGCAACTACATGAATAAATTTCACACAAACAGTGTTGAACAAAAGCCACACACAAAGGATATACACTGGTATATTTATAAAAAGTTTCAAAAACAGATAAATCTAATTGATGTTGTTGGAAGTCAGGATAATGGTTACCTTTCGGGAGGAAGTGTGACCCCATGTCAGTGAGAAGGACTTGGAGGGATTCTATGGTATTGCTGGAACGGTATCTGATATCTCTAGGTTGGGGTAGTCACTATACAGACATGTTTACTTTGAAAAAATTCATTAAGCTATATTCTTGTGGTTTGTGCACACACACATCATACATTAATAAAAACATTTATTAAAAGCGGAAGAATCAGGGGAATGTTCCAACGTGACTTCAGTGTTCAAATAGATCCCAATTCAGTTTGCCTATTTATGTATGGAACTAGTTCATTATGAATTGGAGCTTTCAATACACATATTGAAAGTTCTGGTTTCTTTTAAAGTTGAAAATTGAAGTTCGTACTCTTCTCGGTAAAAGTTTCCATTTGTTTCCAAGTAGGGCAGACGAGCCAGACTAATTGAGAACTTGAGACTTAAATTTATGTTAATAGATATTGAAACATACAGTCTTAAGACATCACTGACTTGGTAAATAAATTTACTGAGCATTAGGTGTTCACAGAGTTTGTTTTCCCATCGTGTATGTTAAGAATGAGTTGAGTGTGTATAAGTTCTGAATCAGCCTGCCTACACTGACTAACATAAACAGGCATTGCTTTTCTCATATAACCAGAAGTCCTGACAGAGACGGCCAACGGCTGCTGCAGGAGCTTCACTGGAAGTTATCACTGTTCTGTTTTTCTTCTAGCTTTCTACTTTCCCATCCTTAGCATGTTCTTGTTCTTAGACTCGAATCCTTAGTGTCTGGTCTTATCTGCATGTTCTAGGCAGAAAGAAAAGAGAATGAAGGGGGATGGGGGAACACCTGAATGAGTCAAGTACAAGTTTTCTCAGAAATTCACCATCTTCTGCTGTCTCCTGCCTTCGCCCTCAAATGAAAGACAGTGACAGGAGGTGTTATTTTGTTGGGCCGTGTTGCTGCCAACAAAGCTAGGGTTCTTTTGGTAAACAGGAAGAAGGGAGGAGATACTGGGTAGGCAGTGAGTAGTGTCTATGATAGCATGTTCTCTTACTCTCCTGAACCGTTAAGAATTGCGAGCAGTGCCTCTCAATATTGGACATCGGGGCGCAAATCCATTTTTTATTAGGTTCAAAGAGCAATTTGAATATGGAATAATTTGGTTATACTTTCTACAGAAAACCTGACTCAGACCCTTTTTCAGATGTAATTTTTGGAGACTGGTATATTTTAAATGCTAATGATAGCATTATAGCAATTCTTTTTGCATGTGGCATTTCAAAGGGAACACTTTTTCCAAGTAAACATTAATGGATCATTTACATACACAGCAATGAAATTACTTGCACTGTTCCATTTAAAGCAGTTTTCCCCGACCTATCAGAAATTGCTATTTTAAATTAAGGTTTAAGTTTAATAAAATCTCAGAGCATTTTTATAAAAATGTGCTGAGCTGGTAGAACATTAGTTAATAATTCAAGAGTATATTAAAATTTTTCTATCTATGCTAAAATAGTTTTAGTTAGTAATCTAAAAAGAAGAGGTATTTGTGTTTCATAGGATCACCATTTGTATGTAATTTGCATTCTCATATCATACCCTAGGGAGCCTACTTAAACGTTTTGAGGATTTATGAAGATGATTAAAGAAATCATTAACAAACCTTGGGTTATGTAAAGGGAAAGAGAAGTCAAGGAATTCTGTGAAACCAAACGATCCTCTCAGAACTAAAACAGAAATGTCTGTGTTTTGGAAAAGATGTAATTCCAAGCTTCACAAGTACATTTTCATATAAAATAACTCCCCTTAGACTAGCCAGGGAATTTGTAAAAAATAATGGCTTATACAACAATTAAAAACAAAAAAATAGGTCTGCAAGGAGTACCTTGAGGCACTGAGACAAAGACCTCAAACCATTTGAGTTAGAAAAGTTTCCAAAAGAGGTAAAGATACCCCCGGTCTGTTCCCAGCCCTCACGTCTGTAAGTCTAGGCCAAATTCCAGATTTGTGTTGGTGTCTCTCCGGCTGAAAGCTTGTCCCGAAGCTTACCTAATTGGATAGGGTTCTAACAACCCTGCTTGCCCTCCTGCTTTCTTTCCAAAGCCTGGATCCATTTGCTAAGATCCTGCTTAAAATCTGGCAGATTTCCTAGCAGCCTTGCTGATGCTGCCAACCGCCTAAGTCAGAGAAGTGGGAGTGTTCGTTCTAAATGAACGTCAGTGCTGCTTGGCAGAAGGGGCTACAGTTCAATGAGCTTGCAGGAGCCTAGCCCACGGCCTGCCTTACAACAAGGAGATTATGGCCAAACCTAACTGAATGGCAACCCTGGCTTCATCTTCTCTCATAGCATCCTCTTCTCTCCTTCACACAATTATCAGAATTTGGATTCTGTATCTAGTGTGTGTCTCTCTCACAGACTTCTGTCCCTCTGTATGCGTGGAGGGTTCCCTACCTCCCTTTGGACCTGTTCAGCTTCATGGGCTGTGGCTTGTGCAGTGGCATGGGGCCCTGCTCTCAGGAGCACCCCACGTTTGCTTTACTGCTCTGCTGCCATCCTCGTAAAGTTTTTGATAATTTTGCCTTTGAACCCGGCTTTTGTAAGCAAGCTCTGATGAGGCAGTGAGACATGGACATGAGCAGGGGAGGTGCACCAGGCAGCACTGAGGACATGTGCAGGCTCAGGCCCCGAGGCATCCCAGGTGGGGCCAGGAACCCTGCAACTGACCCAGCACATATGCATGTGCCTAGGGGCGGTCTGGGAGAACTGGGAAGCCCTGACCGATGCAGCGACAATGCCTGCAGCAGCAGAGACAGCACAGTCCTGGTTGAGAAGAGGGACTCTGCAAGGGCACAGCACTGGGACTGCAGGGAGGCTGGTGGGGGAGCCTGGCCCCAAGGCAGCAGCTCCACAAGTATTAACTCCCCAGACTGCCCAGTGACGGCAGCTGCTGATGCTTAGGCAGTAAACTTTGTCAGTAAATTATTACAAAATAAAAGCATGTACGTGGACATTACGTGTATCAATTCCTCAGGAAGTAAATAACTCAGAGAGTCATTACAGGTTTTAGTTTAGAATCTCCAACTTTGAAAACAGACACAGTATTGCAAAGCAAATACTTACAGGCTTAGAAATTCAGTGTGATTGTTGCATTTGACAGAAACGTATTTTCTTGTTATATGAAGCTTTGAGTGAACGAATTTTAACATGGAAGATAATTTTATAATTAAATTTTCCTTATAAGTGAAGATAACAATAGAATGCATAAACAGGTGTTTTGAATTCTGTACAAATCATGAAGCTGCTTTTGATCTCTCGTATAGTAAGTTACAAGAAATGTCAATGGAAACTTTATGGCACCATTGTATAAATTTATATTTAAAATTACATTCAGATTACACAAAAGTGATTTGTGTGAAGAGTTAAATCTCTTTAGAAATATTGTTGCCAAAGAATCATTAGCTCTATGATGTAGTGAAATGTAAATGTAGTACTATAATGTAGTACTTCAAAATAATATATCTTAGAAATTTATCCTAACCTATAAAACTTGTCACAACCTATAAAATAAGATGCATCCGGAAAAATTTAACCTCAAAATTAAAAATTATCAAAAATTGTGTGATCTTGCATTTGACAAGAGCACTGATAGAGTTTTCAGTTGGATCGTTTGAAAATTAAATTTTTAAAAGTATATATTTTGCTGGGTTAACAAAATATTGGCAAGACAAGTAAGGTAAATAATCTCACAATAAGTTTAGATACTACATTTAAAAAGTTGTATTTTTATTGTGCTATATAAAACCATGGTAGCAAAATATTATTTTTTTGCTGGTTTTGTGCTTATGTTGTTATTCATGTATCGCCATTACCCTATTAATAAGATATTTTTAAAGGTAAAAGCTTTCTATTTGAGTATCGTTAATGGCACTTTTTTTCCTGCTGTTTCAACAGGAGGTCCACATTTTCATTTTGCTTTGAGCCCTGCAAATTATACAGCCAAACCTGCTTTGAACATTATGATTTCAGTTCTGTACCCTTTATCCACTTTCTCATCTCCACTCTCAGAACCCTCCTAGCCAGTCCTACTCCTCTTTCCACCTCACCCTGCACATTCATGATTCACTCCTGCCTTCTTGCCTGCCAGCCATTTGCATCACAGCATGTTATTCCGGTTATAACAGCATATTTGCCATCATTTTGAACACTTATTTTTGCTAAATCCTTTATATATAGCACCTAATTAATTGTCACAATCACTCTGTGGGAAAGGTATTTTAGCTTAATTTTATAGACAGAGAAGTAGAGGCTTATAGTGATTAAATGTTTTTTAATGTCACACAGCTCATTGGAGTTTGAAATATACTAGTAAACTGGGAGGAACATTAGATTCCAAATTCTTGTTTAAGACATGACTATAGTGGCTCATAAATGGTGATGTTTCTTCCAGGGTCTGTCTTCTTTGGTTCACAGAGTCCCTCTCCTGACACTTTCATTGTCCTTTTAATGTCTCCCAGGCTTCCAGAAATGCTCTTGGCCCATTCGCTGAGATCCTACCAATTCCATCTGAAATATTTTCTCCATCTTTTTCATTGAGCAAATGCCTTTTCATTTTTCATGACACGGCTCCACCGTGCACCTTCTTTACTGAGTCTTGCCTCATTCCCTCTCCCTCACTAGACAGAGTGACTGCTCTGTTCCACACATTGTTCTCTCAGAGCCTGAGCACTTCCAGCATACTTAGACAGTGAATTATTGGTCTCTAGTATAGGATGATTTGTCTGTCACAGATAACAGGGTATCTTAATTTGCCTTCCTCTTCCCAGCTCAGTTTACTCTGAATAAATAATGAACAAATGAGCAAAAAAAAAAAAAAAAAAAAAAGTTGGGGGGGAGAACTAGTTCCCCTTATACTGGTAAATTATTACTACTACTTCAGTTACTACTACTATCTAATTTGTAGATATCGTTTCTAGTTCTAAGTGCTTTTTGTATAACTGTCAATTTATAGCTCACATCACCTCCATGTTCGTGGACTCGTTATTTCTTTCAACACAGCTAGAGAGGTTAAGTTCATTGTTCAGTTTCATACAACTACTAAAGGAGTTGTAATTTGAGCTGAGATACTTCTAACTCCAAGACCTGAGATCTTAAGAAAATGTGTTTCAGGGTACCTCGGTGGCTCATACAGTTAAGTGACCAACTCTTGGTTTCTGCCTAGGTCATGATCTCACGGTTCATGAATTCCATCCCCATAACAGGCTCTGCACTACCAGTGTAGAACCTGTTGCAGATTCTCTCTCTCTCTCCCTCTCTCTCTGCCCCTTTCCCACTCATGTGTATACACTCACTCTAAGTTAAAAAAAATATGTTTCCTGATACTCTGCAATTATTAAAGCACTTATCTCACAGAATATAACTCTTCGTTTAAGTAAACCCTCTGTGCTAGGAAATTGACTGAAGTTCCCTGGGACTAAAAAACTGTATCAGTATCTCTTTCCCATGCCAGATGAGAAATCACCTTTCCCATCCAACCCCTAACTAGTTTGCCTGGATCCAAGATCCAAGATCCAAGATCCAAGATTGCACATTGATCCTGTATATACTGTTGTGGAGTCTTAGTACATAAGGGAAGGGGTGGGAGGCCAGCATCTTTCCCATCAGGTCCGTTCAGGTTCTTCCCAGCAGACACCTTCCTGGTAAATAGATGCCTGGCCTGGCACAGAGATCTGGGTGCCTCATGGTTCCAGGGCATCCATGCTTTCCGTGGTTCCTTCCCAACATTTTGTATTCTCTCTCTCTGGGGCATGTACGGTAGACAGAAAATCGCTGAAACTTGGTCAGCTTAACTTAAATTTTGTATATATAATTTTCAGTTTTAGAATATCTAAAATTTATACTAGGCTGAATAAGAGATGTAAAAGGAACAGAGAAGGAAAGATACAATCTAGTCTCTCTTTACCATAAGAATTCAAATTTGTAATTGAAATCACCTCTGTAGCTAGTTTCTTAGAAAATCTTTTTCTATGACATTTTATTTGAATTTGAGATTTGGTGATCTTTTTTTTTAATGCTTAATTGGTTAAGTACTGTATTTAAGGAAGCTTCTCAAAGGACAAATCATCTACAATTCTCTTAATGTTTATGAGATACTAATAAAGGGTAAATTTGCAATTAGGGCTATATTTTATATGAATTTAAATACAAGACTAACATTTATGTGTAGTGAGAGCAATTCTTTCTTTGGAATGGTAATTCTTTCTTTCTTTTCTTTTCTTTTCTTTTCTTTTCTTTTCTTTTTTTTCTTTTTTTTTTTTTCCTTCACAGAACAGCTGAGCCTCTGTAGTACCCTCCATCATTTGTCACATTTAACAACCCAGAGTAAATAGCTCTCTGAAAAGTAACTACAGGTCCATCTTGTTGATCCCAATTTGTCAAACATTGCAATGAAGAAAGCGCTAAGCCTTTAGGAAGGGTGTGAGGAGATTTGTAATTTATCTGAAACTCTAGACCAAGGCTCAGAAATAGATTTTCTTTCTTGCATCTATATAGTTCCTATTGACCTAAGAGTGGGATTTGTTATGTCATATGATACAATTGAAATTTCCAAGTCTTCAGTTTTTCTGGTATTATTTTTCATTGAGGATACATTAAGGAATTTGTTAATATCCATGCCACCTTTTTCAGGCATGCCACCTTTTTCAGGCATTACCTTTACAGAAAGGGTAAAATATATTACACTAAACCATGTACATAGTTTATAGTAAAGGCAAGATTCATTTTCAGAAATGTTTGGCAACCAAATTCACTTTATAGCAAAGAATGGAAGCAAGAATATTGAGGATACAGTGATTGAGGACCATAGAAAATGTCTACATAATGCTGGGTAACAGCTAAATAACAATATTTAAATCCAGTTAAGATATGGATGTTTTTATATGTTCTCATATAAAAAACAACTCTTAGCTGATTTGACACTGATTTTCTAATTTCAATTATAACCATTGGATGATTTACATTAAGGGCTTTCTTGTTTATGAAGAGTTATTGCTTCCTGTTAATAAGAGGAACATGTGGGGGCATCTGGGTGCTCAATTAAGTGTCTGAATTTGGCTCATGTCACAGTATCATGGTTTGCAAGTTTGAGCCTCACATTGATCTCTCTGCTGTCAGAGCAGAACCTGCTTTGAATCCTCTGCCCCTTTTCCCTGCCCCTTCCTCCCTCTTAAAAATGAATAAACATTAAAAAATACAGGAGGAACATGTGCTTACCTAAGTATGTGTGAATTGTATCTGTCATGTAAAGTTTCCTAATAAATGACCAGGTATCATCTCTCTGATACCTTCATTTATTTCCCCAGCAAAGCCAAGGCAATTAAGTCTCAGTAGGTTATTTTTCACAACACAACTATACACTCTAAACAGTAGCATTGGTAAGTCTCTATAGACATTTAGCCAAGCTCACCTTTACTGTATAAACTGGCTACTGTGTACATGCTAAGGGGATGAGGATTGAAAGTAGGCAATATTGAGCAGAGAAAACATATTATGTCAAGCTGGACATAATACCACTTGAGAATACAGAAAACTGCTGCTGCATTAATAGAAAGCAAAGTTGCTATTTAGAGATCTCCTTCATACATACAACATGGGTACAGTTAGATTCTGTATCAACACCCAGCCTCTTCTCAGTAGCGTCTATAAAACCTCAGGGGCTTAGGGACTGTTTCCTTCACTCAATCTTTTATTAAAAAATGAAAAATCATTCTATAGGCCAGGTATGTAAGGAAGTAGCACAAAAATGGAGACAGCAATTTTCATATACAAAACAGATGTATAATATAGCAAAGCAGAGAAGGTAGGACTACAAAACAAGGCAAAATCAGAAAGAATTATAGTGTTGTACGTATTTAGGTGAGAGAGAGATCGTCTGTTGGGTGATAGTGATGGATTGAAAATAGGATGTGAAGACAATAGAATTTAAAACAACTGATGTGATGAGTATGGGAAGGAGTAATTGGATTAAATGCTTATTACAAAATTATGAGAGCACATGTAAAATCAAATAGCTTGAAATCATAATCAGTACATATATGACTATCAAAAATATTCAGAAGCCTAGGACTATAGATAATCTGTATTGTATACTTGAAAAATTTTTTCCCATCCCCTTCCCACCCATCTCACCTCTGGTAGCCATCAGTTTGTCCCCTATAGTTAAGAGTCTTTTCTTGATTTGTCTCTCTCTTTTTAATTTTTCTCAGTTGGTTTGTTTCTTAAATTACACATGTAACGGAGATTATATGGTATTTGTCTTTTACTTATTTTCCTTAGCATTACGCTCTATAGTTCTATCCATGTTGTCACATATGACAAGATTTCATGCTTTTTTGTGGCTAATATTCTTGTGTGTGTGTGTGTGTGTGTGTGTGTGTGTGTGTACACACACACACACTTGGGCTGCTTCCATAATTTGGTTACTGTAAATAATGCTGCAGTAAACATTAGGGTGCATGTATCCCTTTGCATTAGTGTTTTTGCTTTTTTTTTTTTTTTTTTTTTTTTTTGTAAATACCAAGTAATGTGATTACTGGACCATAGGGTAATTCTTTTTTTTTTTTTAAATATGAAATTTATTGTCAAATTGGTTTCCATACAACACCCAGTGCTCATCCCAAAAGGTGCCCTCCTCAATACCCATCACCCACCCCCCTCTCCCTCCCACCCCCCATCAACCCTCAGTTTGTTCTCAGTTTTTAAGAGTCTCTTATGCTTTGGCTCCCTCCCTCTCTAACCTTCTTTTTTTTTCTTCGCCTCCCCCATGGACTTCTGTTAAGTTTCTCAGGATCCACATAAGAGTGAAAACATATGGTATCTGTCTTTCTCTGTATGACTTATTTCACTTAGCATAACACTCCAGTTCCATCCATGTTGCTACAAAAGGCCATATTTCATTCTTTCTCATTGCCATGTAGTATTCTGTTGTGTATATAAACCACAATTTCTTTATCCATTCATCAGTTGATGGACATTTAGGCTCTTTCCATAATTTGGCTATTGTTGAGAGTGCTGCTATAAACATTGGGGTACAAGTGCCCCTATGCATCAGTACTCCTGTATCCCTTGGGTAAATTCCTAGCAGTGCTATTGCTGGGTCATAGGGTAGGTCTATTTTTAATTTTTTGAGGAACCCTCGACACTGTTTTCCAGAGTGGCTGCACCAGTTTGCATTCCCACCAACAGTGCAAGAGGGTTGCCGTTTCTCCACATCCTCTCCAGCATCTATAGTCTCCTGAGTTGTTCATTTTAGCCACTCTGACTGGAGTGAGGTGATATCTCAGTGTGGTTTTGATTTGTATTTCCCTGATGAGGAGTGACGTTGAGCATCTTTTCATGTGCCTGTTGGCCATCTGGATGTTTTCTTTAGAGAAGTGTCTATTCATGTTTTCTATTCATGTTTTCTGCCCATTTCTTCACTGGATTATTTTTTTCTCAGATGTGGAGTTTGGTGAGCTCTTTATAGATTTTGGATACTGGCCCTTTGTCTGATATGTCATTTGCAAATATCTTTTCCCATTCCATTGGTTGCCTTTTAGTTTTGTTGATTGTTTCCTTTGCTGTGCAGAAGGTTTTTATCTTCATGAGGTCCCATTAGTTCATCTTTGCTTTTAATTCTCTTGCCTTTGGGGATGTGTCAAGTAAGAAATTGCTGTGGCTGAGGTCAGAGAGGTTTTTTCCTGCTTTCTCCTGTAGGGTTTTGATGGTTTCCTGTCTCACATTCAGGTCCTTTATCCATTTTGAGTTTGTTTTTGTGAATGGTGTAAGAAAGTGGTCTAGTTTCATCCTTCTGCATGTTGCTGTCACTGGACCATAGGGTAATTCTATTTTTAATGTTTTGAGGAACCTCCATACAGTGGCTGCACCAGTTTGCACAGTGGTTCCTTTTCTTCCCCTTCTTGGCCAGCGCTTGTTATTTCTTGTGTTGTTGATTTTAGCCATTCTGACAAGTGTAAGGTGACATCTCATTGTAGTTTTGATTTACATTCCCTTGATGATGAGTGATATTGAGCATCTTTTCATGTATGTGTTTGTCATCTGTATGTTTTCTTTGGAGGAATGTCTGTTTATGTCTTTTGTCCATTTTTAATTGGATTTTTGGGGGGAGTGTGGAGTTGTATACATTCTTTATATATTTGGGATACTAACCCTTTATTGGATAAGTCATTTGCAAATATCTTCTCCAATTCCATAGGTTGACTTTTAGTTTTGCTGATTGTTTCCTTCACTGTCCAGAGAATTTTTATTTTGATGTAGCCACAATAGTGTATTTTTGCTTTCATTATCCTTGCCTCAGGGGATGTATCGAGGGAATGTTGCTGTGGCTGATATCAGGGACATCACTGCCTGTGCTCTCTTGTAGGATTTTTATGGTTTCAGGTTACACATTTAGGTCTTTAATCCATTTGGGTTTATTTTTGTGTAGGGTGAAAGAAAGTAGTCCAGTTTCATTCTGTAGCATGTCGCTGTTCAGTTTTCCCAACACCATTTGTTGAAGAGACTGTCTTTACATTCCTCCTTTGTCAAAGATTAACTGGCCATATAATTTGTGGGTTTATTTCTGGGTTTTCTGTTCTATTCCACTGGCCTATGTGTCTGTTTTTATGCCAGTATCATACTGTTTTAATTGCTACCACTTTGTAATATAACTTGAAATCTGGAATTGTGATACCACTAGTTTTGTTTTTCTTTTTCAGGATTTTTTTTGGCTATTCTAGGTTCTTTGTGCTTCCATACAAATTTCAGCGTGGGTGGTTCTAGTTCTGTGAAAAATGCTCTTGGTATTCTGATAAGGATACCATTAAATGTGTAGATTGCTTTGGGTGATATAGACATTTTAACAGTGTCTGTTCTTTGAACTCATGAACATGGAATGTCTTTCCATTTCTTTGCATTATCTTGAATTTCTTTCATCAGTGTTGTATAGTTTCCAGAGTACCAGTCTTTCACCTTTTTGGTTAAGTTTATTCCTATTTTACTGTGTTTGGTGCAGTTGTAATTGGGGTTGTTTTCTCAATTTCACTTTCAGTTGTTCCATTATTAGTGTATAGGAGTGCAACAGATATTTCTACACTGATTTTTATACCCTGTAACCTCAGTGTATTTATTTTTCAGTTCTAGTTTTTCGGTGGAGTCTTTAGGGTTTTCTATATATAGTATTATGTCACCTGCAAGTAGTGAGTTTTATTCATTACCAATTTAGATGCCTTTTGTTTCTTTATGTTGTCTAATTGCTGTGGTTATGACTTCCAGTACTATGTTGAATAAAAGTGGTGATAGTGAACATCCTTGTCTTGTTCCTGACTATAGAGAAAAAGCTCTCAGTTTTTCACCATTGAGTATGATGTTGGCTGTGGATTTTTCATATAGGGACTTTATTATGTTGAGGTATGTTCCCTCAAGACCTATTTTTCAGTGTTTTTATCATGAATGGATGTTGTACTTTGTATACTTGAAATTTTTAAAGGAGTAAATCTTAAGTGTTCTCACCACAAACACACATGAAAGGTAACTCTGTGAGGGGATGAATAGGTTAATTAATTTGATTGTGATAACCATTTCACAGTATGTAAACATATCAAAACATCACACTGTATACCTTAAAGATAAACAATTTTATTTGCCAATTATACCTCAATAAAGCTGGGAGAAAAAAAAGAAGCCCAGAAGTGGGAATGGGAAAAAGCAAAAATGGGTGGTGATTCAGAAGTGGGGACTTAACAAAGCTGGAATGGTTGCCAGTCAAGGAACAAAAATTCTTGGGTGACATCAGGTGGTCTCAGTTGAACCGAGTAGACCAGAGGTACAACTGGGGTGGGAGAGAATGAGTGTGCTCAGAAGAGATGTGACGACTTTGGCACAAATGGAATAGATGGACCGGTGTGATCACATGCAGATGGAGAACAGGTTCTGTGATGGTATGGAGCGGGGATGTAGAAGGTAATAAAGTTATTGTTCTAAGGGCATGCTTATTCCTCACATTTCCCAGGAAGAGAGGTAATTCATTTGCAGAAGGAAAAATTGTAGGAGGAGAACTTCTCATGCCTCTCTCAAAGGAGGGGTAGCAACTTCCTTGGTGGTAAGATCAGGAAAGAAGCCTTTGCTGCTCAGTCCCTTCCAGAGGACTGTACTTCAGTCTGTCAACAGGAAGCATGAATTCGTGTTTTCTTTATATGGGAGGCCTTCCTATCTGGGTGGGCAGGCTTTAATTCATGAACAAAAGCAGTAAGGGGGCGCCTGGGTGGCTCAGTCTGTTAAGCATTGGACTCCTGATTTTGGCTCATGTCGTGGGATCGAACCCTGCGTCAGGCTGTGCGCTGATGACACAGAGCCTGCTTGGGATTCTCTCTGTCCCTCACTCTCTACCTCTCTCAAAATAAATAAATAAACGTTAAAAAAGTAGTAGGAATCCCATTACACCCAAGCCTAAGCTACATGTTCCATTTCAGCACATTCAATAAATGCTAAAGCCTCATCTCTTTGATAAGTTCCTAAATTTCTCTGAAATAAATTTCTCAATTGATTCTGAACTTGGATGGAAGCAGGATGTAATTGTTACCTCCCCAAATTCTAAGAGCCATGATGAAAAAAACTTTTGAGGTGTGGAAATTTGATCAGTTGACAAGGTATTGCCAACAAATGGATGACTTGATAGAAGGGTCACAGAGTATGAGGAAGCCAAGAATCTTTGAAGTAGTAACATATAGAAAACTTACTAGCATGATGCTAAAGTCTCTGAGGGAGATTTCAGGACTTAGATAAGGAAATGTGGGAGTGTATCATCTAGTCTTTTAGATGCTGGACAGAAAAAAAAATGTTGGCAAGGGTGTGAAACAATGATAGCTACCATACACTTATATTGAGAATATAAGTTGATATGGTATGGTTTGGTGTTATCTAGTAAAACTTAAGATGTGTATGTCATATGATCTTACAGTTCTTCTCTTAGGTATCCACCTTCAGAAACACCACACATTAAGGCAAAATACATATTCACATTTGCTCCTAGAAGTTTTGTTAGCAATAGTAAAAACAAATGATCAAAAACTGTTCTCATATATTGCAGTGGAATATTATACAGTACTAGAGTGGAATATTATATAATAATAAAAGTGACCAATCTTCAACTAAACCTAACAGCACAGTTCTGAACCAAAGAAGCAAGGCAAAGGAATATTTAAACTATAACTCGTTTAAAAAGTTAAGAATAGACAATATAAATCTATTATTTATCAAATCACTCTTGACTTTTGCTTTTATACATTCCTTACTCATGGGCTTCTTAGTGTTTCTTGAGAAAGTTATAAATGTACAGATTATAATTCAAACTACCTCATTTAAAATGTGCTATCTTTATTTAATGTGTCATCATAAACAAGTCACGCAAAAAATAATTTGAAATAATCACTTTGGAATGGTAGAAACACAACAAAAGGAAACAAGATGAGAGTTAACATCATTCAAATAGTTTTGCCATTTATCTCCAAAATTGTTAAGTGACTTGTCTAAGATTGCTCAGCTGAAATGGACAGAGCTGACATTTTAATGTAGGCATTTTGCTCTGGTTCATTGGTTCTCAGATTTTAGTGAGCAGTCTAATCACTTAGAGGGCTCATTCACACTCCTAACACACTCCTGATATTCTGAACTCCTAACATATTCCCAGGTAATGCTGATTCATAGTATACTTATGTATGTGATGATTTGATTACAACTGGTTTAGATAAGGAAAATAATAAGAGTTATCTTATAGGATACACACACATTTAAAGGGTTAATAACTTCGGATAGGTAAGACACTTAACATAGTGCTAGGCATGCAATATTCACACATAAATGTCACTTTTTATTATTATTATTACTACTATTCCTCTATAATCTTTAATGGTCTTGTGAAAGTCCCACATTAGGCATGCCACCTTCCTCCCTTTTCACATTGCATCCTCCTGGGTGCTTCATCTTTTTCTTTCTTTAAGTTTTTTTTTAAAGTTTATTTTTTTAATGTTTATTTATTTATTTTGAGAGAGAGAGATAGCATGTGTGCATGTGCATGAGTTGGGGAGGGGCAGAGAGAGAGAATGAGAAAGAATCCCAAGCAGGCTCCACAGTGTCAGTGCAGAGCCTGATAGGGCCCTAACTCACAAACTGTAAGATCGTGACTTGAGCTGAAATCAAGAGTTGGATGCTTAACCAACTGTGCCACCCGGGCTCCTCTGGGCTCTTCATCATTTTACATGCAGATGGGCAGGCTCTTTTTCTCCCAGATCTTCTCCTTCTTCAGAGAGGAGAATCTAAGAGATCTCTGTAAACTGCTCTTTGCTACTAGAGATTGCCTTCCATGAAATAATCTTTGACATGTTCTTGTTAAACACCACCTTCTCAGCAGGGCTGATGAAAAGAATGCAAGAATTGAAAGGGTTAGAGCCTCATTCTGTTGCATTAAAATGAGAATGTGATGAAGTCATGGTCAAGCAGAAATCCTTCAGTGGCTCCTTCCCAGGAGGGAGACTCAGTCTTCCCTGTGACCTGCCCTTACCAATGCGTTCTGCTTCCTCAGATACCCCTCTCCTGCTTCCCAGTCCTGGGAGCCACTGGTGCTTCTGATCCTTGGAGTTCCTCCTGCTTCAGGCTCTTTGCTCACATTGTTCCCTCTAGCATGATCACTCTATCTTTCATCCACATGGCTATTTATTTCCCACTCGTCCTTCCACTATCTGTCCAACCATTATTTCCTCAAGAAAGCCTTTTATGATATTCTAGATTAGTCAAAATCACTGCTTTATGCTCTGGAGCACCTTCATCTTTTATTTCAGAGCATTTATCACAGTTTGTAATAGTATACTTATGTATGTGATGATTTGATTACTATTTGATTCCCTCACTACCAACATTATTTAATGGAACTTCCTGTGATAATGGAAATCTTTTATATATTAAACACTTAAAATGTGAGTAATGTGACTGAAGAGCTGAAGTTTTAGTTTTATTTAATTTTAATATCCACAAGTGACTAATAGCTACCATGTTAGACAGCAGAGTGCTAGACTGTAGGCTCATAAGGAAAGGAGCCCTAACTATATTGTTCATTTCTGTATTCCCAGCTTCTATCACGGGGTCTAATAAATGAAATGATCTCAGTAAATATTTATGAAGTGAATGATCTCTCCAATGTCTATATATTTTAATACTGTAAAAGAGTTGAAAGTCTTTCTTTTTTTTTCTATTAGAATAATTCCCTCTTTTTATTTTTTTTCTTATAAGAAATTAAATAGAACATTGGTGACACTAAGAAATGCTTTTTGTGTGAAATTCTGAATTGCCTAAACCTTGTGGCTTATATATAGGTAACATCTATTGCTTCAGTCCACTGAGAGTACATTTTAAGATTCTTTGTAATTAAAAAAAAAGTTAATTTATTTCCAACTATTCTTTCTTTTGCTTAGAATTTTCTTCTAAGTAATCCTTATTTCTCATTTACTCAGAGCATTTTGTAAGTTTCTGCTGTCATTTGATGATTTAAAATGATTTCTTCTTTATGAACAAATAATTGCAGACACACAAAGAATGTTAAAGTAGAAAAGTAGCCATATGAGTATAATTTATAAGAAATTCCTTATTTTCTAAATATTATACCATTTGCCTACATTTCCAAAAATTACCTAAAAGCAGTCAATGATAAGGAGCTTTCTTGGATTAAAAATGACCACTCTCAATTTTTGAGCTCTAATCATTACTATATGGATGGCTAAACTTTAGGTAACTACCCAAAGATATCCGATCTAGTCCCTGGCACACACACAACAGGTACTAATAACATGGGTTTTGCCTATTCAGTGTTTCTGTCAATTAGTACAATTGCCTGTCGGGAATATATTGATAAAAACTAATGCCTTTATCCCTGTAGGGAAGATTATCTAATGATCCCACTCTTCCTAACTTCCTTGAAGACTTGGAGGTTCAGGAGGCCAGTACTTATTTCATTTTGATGGCAGAGGTTTTTTCTGGCACGGCTTCTAAAGAAACTCTTACTTATCTTCTTGCTTATGACTATAACTGTTTTCCTGAGTGTGAGATTGGGGTCACAGGGACTCTGCTACAGACTCTTTATTAAGGGGGGTAGGATGGTGTGCAACAGTTTACTATTTTTCTGGGTCTTTACAGTCTGTTTAAAGGTCATCTTCCTTTACTTCCTATAGTAAGTCAGCCAGAAAAAAGAAAAGATGACCTTAAATTCATAAAAATATCCTATTTTTAAAAATTTTCTTTGAACCTCTAAAAAAGCACCCTTTTGTATTGATGTGTCTCTCATTCATATACTGGGCATCTGCCTTGAGTATAGGGACCATAGGTGTGTTACCACTATGAAAATTAACTATTGCAAAATAAGATTAATGTGGAAAGTTAGATTTTAAAATCAAGATATAAGAGAACAAGCAAAGATGTGCAGAATCAAATTGAAGAGAAAGATTTGTTCTGAGTCAGGCAAGAATGACATATGCTCAATTAAATAGCCATTTTCAGGGGCGCCTGGGTGGCTCAGTCGGTTAAGCGGCCGACTTCAACTCAGGTCACGATCTCGTGGTCCGTGAGTTCGAGCCCCGCGTCAGGCTCTGGGCTGATGGCTCAGAGCCTGGAGCCTGCTTCCGATTCTGTGTCTCCCTCTCTCTCTGGCCCTCCCCCGTTCATGCTCTGTCTCTGTCTCAAAAATAAATAAAAAAACGTTAAAAAATTAAAAAAAAAATAGCCATTTTCAGTACAAAATAGATATCAATGAGAAGAGGATAGGTAGGTTTATCATCCATGGGGACTAAGAGGAGAATCGTAGAAGCAAATGTTGGCAGGCAGTGCCCATGCCAAGGAAATGAACCCTGCCATTTCCTTGGCTTGACATCCCTGTAGGAGGGAAGAACTTTCTCACCAAGAAACCACCTGGGTGTTTTAAATGGGCTTCATATTTAATTTCCCTCCAAGGAAAAATGTATAGAGAGGCTGGTATGGGTATATGGCTCTCTTGATAGCTTCTAACAAGTAATAAATGATTTGGCCTACTATCTCTGCCAACAACATTAGGTTCCTGAGCTGTAATCTTGATAGCCAGTTTTGAACCAAAGACATTTCCCTGGTAAATAGGTTTCTCTGCTTCAGCACATAAAATACAAAATGCCAATTAAATTTGATTTAAGATAAATAATTTGGAGAATAGTTATTCTAGAAATCATCATTTATCTAAATTTCAAACTGAACTGGGCATCCTACATTCTGTCTGCTAAGCCAACTTAGTGAAGATCTGTGTGAACTGCCAACTTGACTAACCTGCAAGCCACCCTCGGGCATCACACTGGTATGAGTTAATATTTGAGGGTGAATCCATGTCCTGCACTCGATAGGGCTGATGATTCTTTTCCGTCTTATCTGATTTGAGCTTCACAATGAATGTGTGCCCTCCCTGGTGTGCATGACTACCATGTGTTCATCATCATGAGAATAATGAGACCCTCTAACTTCTGGTCTACTGTCTTTTCCATTTGACTGCCTCTCTTAGAGGATGTCTTATTTCACATCATTTCATTAGCTGTTTGTGTTAATCCCTTGATTCTCACTTTGAACACTTACTCCCAGCATCACTTTCAAAGAGTAAGTCATTTCATTTGCTTCCTAACTGATAAGGAGTTGCACTGACACATAATACTTCTCATGGGAATGTAACAGTAGAAATAGAGGTTCAGAATATGCCCCAAGCAAACTTTTGGTTTGACAGACCTTGGATTGGGCACCTTTCTGGACTTCTTTTCTAAGTCAGAAGTCCCTTCATTCCTACCCCTCCCCCCAAGTATTGAAGATTTCCTTAACTGTTGTTGTTGTTTCCTTAAAAAGTTCCAACTTTTCTTTCCAAACCTTCTGTCAAGAAAAGACCTTTTTGCTCAACTAACCTAAGGTTAAAAGTACCCAATAATGGGCTTAATTAAGTTAAATGAATGCTTATGGACAGCTTGTAGGGAAGAATGTTATGGTACTTTACTATTTAGAGGGGGATCCTTTCAATTACTCTGAAAAGACTGGCATTTGATCTTTATGGAAGATGGAAGGTTCTAGGAATGTTTGTAAACTCTCTTTAAAAATTATTTAGATCAATAGGCGGACAATCAAAATCACTGAATCCTGTCTGAACAGGGAGCATGACGCGAAGAGGACAGTATGGTTCAGCTTCTCTTGCATGGAAGAAGTTAAATTAATATGCAGCCAGCAGGTCTGTTGAGAAGCAGGACCTGTAGCTTCAGTGTCTGAAATCTGTCCCTGATTCTAATGACTCATTTTGTGACCCTATGCAACTTACTAACTTCTTTAATCTTATCTGCTGGAAAAGAGATTTAATAATACACAATTCATAAGAGATTATAATCCCAAATCATTAATGCAAGAATCTGTAGAGAGAAAATACTGTTAGCTGGTAGAGTGGGGGTGATAAAAGTAATTCTGAAAGGCAACATTTGAAAATCTGGAGACAGTAACAAAATAAACTTGTAATGCTACAATTATGGCTTAAAAAATAGAATCAAGAGGTTAAATCATTGGAGACCTAGAAAATGGAGAGGCACTGTAGGGAGCAAGAACAAATCTAAACCATATTGTGCCGTGTGACATGCCTGTTTCCATTGTCACTACCCCCACTTCCTATGACCTCTCCCCATTTTTGTCTTTTCTCCACATCCCAAACACTGAATTCTATTAAGGGCCTTCTCTTTTTGCCACCCTAAACCTGAAACTTGTTCTGAAATGCTTTTTATGTACTAAGACAGGTATGAAGAAATAAGTCAAAAGGGCATTATTTTACAGGCTGGTGGCAGAATTTCTTCTGAGAAAATATTTTTGGTTTAATATTTGAGAAAGAAAGGTGAAGGCTGCAAGGATAGGTCGGAAGGAAGCAACTAAACTATCTTCCAAAGAAATGACGTTGTGGGTGAAGGAATACTCCAGGAGATGGAGAAGAGGAAAACAGAAGGCTGGCAGAAAGCCAGCAACCCAAATTGGTAGCAATGGCAGAGATACTCTGTAAAAACTTAGACATCTAATATTCATTCTTAAGCTGTTCACATTATTATGTTATAGAACTACCCACACCAAGGCCTTTGTGCTTTCATCTGTGTGTGTGGAATGGAGGAAATGGGTCACAGTGCACTTGAAATGCAAGTCTAGGTCACAAGAGGCAGAAGCCAGACAGCTGGTGGACAAAAGTGAAATGATGGATGAATTAAATGAACTCAGAGGAAATAGAGTTTTGAAGCTTGAGGTGACTGAGAAAAAAACCAAATACTTCTTCTCCTCCAGAATTTCCACTGATTTCTACCACAAACAGGAAAGGGTTTCAGTGCGCTTTGCTTTAATTTCCACAGACTGGTATCTTAACAACTCTAGGATTTAATTTGGGCTATAAAAAGCCCCTCTCTGGGGCTGTGTGACGTGGGGCAGAAAGCTGGCATCCCTCATTTCCCTCTTCCATTTCCCCAGTCTACCCTCGCCTTGCTGCTCCTCATGGCAATTCCAGAAAAGAGTTCCTTTGAACTATGAATTGCACAGCTGGGAAAAAACAAACAAGCCAACAACAACATTGTTTTAAGCAGTTGGAAAATCTCTTTGGAAAGATATTTCTATTTTAGTACAGATCAAATAAAATGATTGGGACTGTGTGAAGTAATGTCATGCACAAGGCTTTCCAGGAATGTGGGGACAAGTTGGAAAAGTGTGCACAGGGTTGGGCTGGAAGATGGTAGGCCAGATGAGGAATCTGGAGGATAAAGCCTGGAATTTGAAGTCTTCCCAATGAGCCCCAGACATTCCCCAGAGGAGCATTTTCTAAAGACTATTTTGGCAGAAAAAGAGAATAGATTTTAAGAAGAAAAACTGTAATTTAAGTTCAATTGCTGACCTTTAACATTATATTCTGCTGTCAGAATATCTCAAAGACCTTGAAGCTTAATAAAAAGATTCAAATATTATACCATCCACTGATGATAGCACAACTGTAGCTTATACTGTTTTGTTTTTGCAAGAAGTATTACATTTTGCTGTGAATGCTAATAATTTCTTAAATAGCATGTAAGATAGAAGTACCAAGAAACTCTTCTCTTCGTATAAGAAAAGGTATAATTTTTCACTTAAAAAAATTAAGATTTTATTCCCATTCCTTCACTTCCTTCGAATTGCTTTTTAAAAGGCTACTTAACATTTCTTAAGCTTCTTTTACAAAGGTGATACTTTTGAGAACTGAGTTCAGGATTCTCAAATTTCTCTTCTATCATTTGGTGCTGGTAGAGATCCCCTCACTTTAAAAAATGACTTTTAAATGACAATCTCACAGCTCATTTTTAAATAGCCTCTTTCCATTTCTGCAGAATTGCCTTGGAGTTCAAACAAAATGAGTCACCCAAGGGAAAAAAAATCACAAGCCATTTTTATGCATTCTCCAGAGCAGAAATTTAATTTAATGGCACTGATATAGAAGAACTCCTTCATGCAGCAATTTAAAAGTCAGTTCCTTTACTTTTATGACAGTAACAAGTTATCTATGCAGATGAAATAATAATGAGTGGTGAATGAATGGTGCTCATGTATGTATGGGAATGGGGTGCTGGTGATGAGGGAAAGGGGTGGGTAGACATAGTATCAAAGGGATAAATAATTATGTAATATAATTTGGGGGGAGGGTGTCATTGGAGCCCTTCCTGCCTCCTCACTGGGATCAGAGCCATCTCAGTCCCCCATAGCTCCTTCCTTCCTCCTCCTCTGCCTTCTGATTGGAAGGGTTTTCCTGTGGGAAAAATGGAGGATGGCAAAAAAGGAACTTGAAGTGGTTCAAAATTTCTCTACAAGTTCAAATTGTTTATCTCTACCTTATGTCTGTTTTTCTAACATTACAGAGAACTTACCAAGGTGTCCTGTTCTAAGTCCTATGTCCCCTTTCTGCCATGAGGGTCTTTTCCTTGACTCCCACACCTGGGGATGAATCCACTACAGAAGTAGATATATGTGTGCATACATGTTCTCACGTGCCTCAAGAAAATCTACATGTTTAGAATAAGTGACAATACTGGTCTAAGGTCTCTCTGTTACATTTTTAAATGATCTCTATGGTTCACAATTTCATTTCTTCAACAGGACATACTTTTTATTTATGTTTTATTCAGTATAATTAACATACAGTGTTATATTAGTTTTAAGGATATAATATAATGATTTAACAATTCTATATATTACTCATTGCTTGTCACAGTAAGTAATTCCTTTATCTATTTCACCCATTCCCCCACAACTCCTCTCTGGCAACCACTAGTTGGTACTCTGCATTTAAGTCTCTTTCTTGGTTTTTCTCTTTTTCCTTTGTGCATTTGAGTGAATCATACGGTATTTGTCTTTTTCTGACTCACTTATTTCACTTAATATTGTACCCTGTAGGTCCGTCCATGATATTGCAAATGGCAAATGTCAAGTCTGTTTTATGGCTGAGTAATATTCCAGTGTGTTTGTGTGTGACCCCACTCTTATCCATTCATCTATCAATGGTCACTTGGGTTGCTTCCATATCTTGGCTATTATAAATGTTGCTGCAGCAAACATAGGGTTGCATAAATCATTTCATATCTTTTCTTTGCTTTCTTCAGGTAGATACCCAGTGGTGGAATTATTGAATCATATGGTAGTTCTATTTAATTTTCTGAACCTCAGTACTGTTTGCTACAGTGGCTGCATCAATTTGCTTTCTCAACAGTGCATAAGGGTTTCTTTTTCTCCATATCCTTGCCAACACTTGTTATTTCTTATAGTTTTGAGTCTAGCCATTATAACAAGTGTAAGGTGATATCTTACTGAGTTTTTTTTTTAATTTTTTCAATGTTTACTTATTTTTGAGAGAGAGAGAGAGCATGAACAGGGGAGGGACAGAGAGCGAGGGAGACACAGGCTCCAGGCTCTGAACTGTCAGCAGAGAGCCGGACGCAGGGCTCAAATCCATGAACCGTGAGATCATGACCTGAGCCAAAGTCGGATGCTTAACCGACTGAGCCACCCAGGCACCCCTCACTGCAGTTTTGATTTGCATTTCTCTGATGATTAGTGATGTTAAGCATCTTGTCATGTATCTGTTTGCCATGCATATGTCTTCTCTGGAAAATGTCTACACATGTCATCTTCCCATTTTTAATAGGATTATATTTTTGGGTGTTGAGTTTTATGAGTTATTTGCAAATATCATTTCCCATTCAGTGGGTTGCTTTGTTTTCTGGACAGTTTCTTTTGCTATGCAAAAGCATTTTATTTTGATATACTCCCAATACTTTAGTTTTGCTTTTTTTCCCTTGTTTGAGGAGACATATCTATAGAAAATGTTTCCATGGCTGATGTCAAACAATTTCCTGTTTATGTTTTCTCCTAGGGGTTTTATGGATTCAGGTCTTACATGTAAGTCTTTAATACATTTTAAGTGTGTTTTGGTGCATGGTGTAAGAAAGTGGTCCAGTTTCAGTCCTTTGCATATAGCTGTCCAGTTTTCCAAGCACCATTTGTTGAAGACAGTGTTTTCCCCATTGTATATTCTTGCCTCCTTTGTCACAGAATAATTGACCATAAAATGGTAGGTTTATTTCTGGGCTTTCTATCCTATTGATCTATGTGCCTGTTTTGTGTCAGTACCATACTGTTTTGAATACTACAGCTTTGTAGTATATTTTGTAAACTGGGATTATGATTTGTTGTTTCTCAAGATTGCTTTGCATACTAGGGGTCTTTTGTAGTTCCATACAGATTTTAATATTACTTTTTAGTTCAATGAAAAATGTTTTTGATATTATGATAGGGATTGTATTAAATCTGTAGACTGGTATGGATGGTTTGGACATTTTAACAGTATTTGTTCTTCCAACCTAAGGGCATGGGATGTCTTTCCATTTGTTTGGGTCATCATAAACTTCTTTCATCTGAGTTTTATTGGTTTTGTAGTAAATGTCTTTCACCTCTTGGGTTAAAATTATTCCTAGGTGTTTTATTTAAATGGTGGGAGTGGACATCCACTTCTTGTTTCTGATCTTAGGGGCAATGCTCTCAGGTTTTCACCATTGAGTATGATGTTATCTGTATATTATTTATATATGGTCTTTATTATGTTGAGATACATTCCTTCTAAACCTACCCACTTTTCCATCCCTGTAATAAATCTCACTTGATCATGGTAGATGATTTTTTAAAATATATTGTTGAATTCTATTTGCTAGTACTTAGTTGAGGATTTTTGCATCTTTGTTTATCAGAGATATCTGTGTGTAGTTTTATTTATCTGGTTTTGGTATCAGGGTCATTCTGGCCTTATAGTATGAATTTGGAAGCTTTCCTTCCTTTTCTATTTCCTGGAATAGTTTCAGAAGAATAAATATAAACTTTAAATTTTTTGTAGAATTCACCTATGAAGCCTCTGATCCTAGAGTCCTATTTGTTGGTAGTGTTTTGGTTACTGAATGAATTTCATTGCTTCATAATTGGTCTAGTTAAATTTTGTCTTCCTGGGGCACTTGGATGGCTCATTCAGTTGAGCATCCAACTCTTGATTTCATTTCGGGTCATGATCCCAGAGGCATGGGATCGAGCTCGATGTTTATTGATAGGTGTAAACTTACTGCCATTTTGTTATTTCTTTTATGGTTGTTTTTGTAGTTCTCTGTTCCTTTCTTCTCTTGTTGTCTTTCCTTGTTGTTTGATGGCCTCCTCTAGTATTATGCTTGGGTTCCTTCCTCTTTACTATCTGCCTAATACAAGTTTTTGAACTATGGTTACCTTTAGATTCATATATATCTTACACATTTAGCAGTCTATTTTAAATTGATGGCCACTTAAGTTTGAGCCCATTGTACACATATGATGTCATACTTTATATCCTTTAATTTTGTGAATCCCTTGAATGTTTTTTGTAGATACAATTGATTTCACTGCTTTTGTGCTTTAACCTCTATACTGGTTTATAAGTAATTAATCTACTTTGATTATCTTTGTATTTCCCTGTGAAAGTTTTTCCTTTCATACTTTTCTTAGTACTGATTATGGTCTTTTACTTTAGCATTTCTTATAAGCATATTTTAGTGGGTGATGAACTTCTCTAACTTTTGTTTGTCTAGGACATTCTTTATCTTTCCTTCTATTCTGAAAGATATCCTTTCTGGGTAGAGTATTCCTGGTTACATGTTTTATTTTTTTGTTTTGGGTTTGTTTTTTTTTTTCCCAGTACTTTGAACATATCATGCCATCCCTTTCTGGCCTGCAAAGTTTCTGCTGACAAATCAGCTGAGAGCCTTATGTGGTTTCCTTTGTAAGTAACTGTATTCTCTTGCTGCTTTTAAAATTCTCTTTATTAATACTTTCTGCCATTGTAACTATTATGTGTCTTGGCATGGACTTCCTTGGGCTGATTTTGTTGGAGGCTTTCTGTGCCTCCTGGATCTGGATATCTGTTTTCTTCTCCAAATTAGGGAAGTTTTCAGCTATTATTTCTTCAAATAAATTTTCTGCCCCCTTGTTTCTCTCTTTTCCTTCTGGGATCCCTATAATGTAAATGTTGTTATGCTTGGTGATATCACTGAGTTCCCTTAATCTATTTTCATTTTTTATTACTTTTCCTTGCTGTTCAGCTTTGTTGCTTTCCATTACTCTGTCCTTCAGCTTGCTGATCCATTCTGCTTCCTCTAGTCTACTATTTATTATATCTAGTGTATTCTTTTCTTTAAGTTAATTTACTTTGAGAGAGAGCGAGCGAGCATGTGTGGGAGGGGAAGAAAGAGTCCCAAGCAGGCTCTGTGCTGTCAGCACAGAACCCGGTGTGGGGCTCAAACTTACTGTGAGATCATGACCTGAGTTGAAATCCAGAGTCAGATGCTTAACTAACTGAGCCACCCAGGTGCCCCTAGTGTATTCTTAATTTCACTTATTGAGTTCTTCATCTCTGCTTGGTTCTTTTTGATATTTTCTGTCTCTTTATTGAAAATCTCATTGAGATCCTCCACTCTTTTCTTAAGTCCAGTAAGTATCTTTATGACCATTGCTTTGAATTCTTTATCAGGCTTATTCTTTCTTATCTCTGATTCATTCTTTCTTTGGGATATATTCCTCAGTCTCCTCATTTTGTTTAACATCCTGTGTCTGTATGTATTAGGAAAGTCAGTTATGTCTCCTGATCTTGAAAGTAGTGGCCTTATGAGGAAGAGGTCCTCTGGTACCCTCTTCAGGTGCTTCAGGAATGTCTCCTGTGTGTGTTGCGTGTGCCCTAATATTGTGGATTAGCCTCATTTGCCTTCAGTCCAGTTAGCTGCAATGGCTCACTTTACCTGTTGTGGGATGGGTTTAGGACCTATCTGGGACCACTCTGGGCTTGGTAATTGGGTGGTGTCAGACTAGATGCCTGCCTCCAGTCTGTCTGTTGGGGCTGCAGTAGCACCAATCTACAGGGTACTCTCCCTGCCTTGTCCTTTGAGAGGCTTTTGTTATTGGGCAGATGTCTGTCCCTAGTCCCTCTGTTGGGGATGCTGACACACTGATTAGCAACACTCCCTGTGTGCTGCCAGTTATAAGATTTGACTTCTGGGGCTACAATCAAACTGGTATGTATGGATATAACTCAGGCACTTTTCCAATTGCTGCTTCTATGCTATATCTCTACAGGGCTATTATGCTGTCTCTTTCCAGGTAGGGACTCAGTTTCCTATTGCCCTTTGGCTCTCCCAGAACTAAGCCCACTGATTTTTAAAGTACCTGAAATTAAGCTCCACTGGTTTTCAAAGCCAACTGTTATCTGTGACTCATCTACCCAGTGTGGACCCCTTGTTTCTAGAGTGCTGGGAATGGGATTTGCTTTCCTTTCTCTGTGCTTGTGGTAATCTTATGGTGGGTTTGGTTTTCAACCATGTCATCACCCCTCTTACCCTTTTCAGTGTGGCCTTTTCTCTGATTAACTGTGGAAAGTCTATTCTGCCAGTCTTCAGGTCATTTTCTGGATTGGTAGCACTGATGTGGCTGTTGTCTAGGTGTATCCATGGGATCAGGTGAGCTCAGGGTCCTCCTACTCCACCATCTTTCCAGAAGTCTAACAGGACACATTTTAAACATATGGAGTATGAAACTATAAATATTTGACTTCAGCTTTAGTGTAAAGATAGCTGACTAACAACCTGGTTCATCTCCTGTCTAGGCCCAGTTTCTAGGTATGTGCCTTTGGCAAAGTTTCTGTGATTCAGTTTCATCAAGTTTCTTCATTTGTAAAATAAGATGATAGCAGTAAGCAAGTAAATACATCTTAGGTGCTATTTGACAGTAATGTTAGTGCTAACAATTATTATTACCCTAGAATTAAGCATGAAGTAAACTTTTGGCTGTAATTAATAGACATAGCTATTTACAGTTTGCAAGTCATTTCAATATATATTAGCCCATCAGATGTTCACAAATACTGAGTAGAGGTATGTAGGACTTGTGTTTTTATTCCCATTTTTCTAGAAAACTAAAGTAAACCCCACACCCTCCCCCCCCCAAAAAAAAATCCCACATCACATTTGTCTTTACAGGATGATTTATACAAAGCAGTGGAGATAAGCTGAATATAATCAATTAAAAATAGTATTAAAAAACCTTCCCTATGACATGTTTAAGACAATGAGTAAATAGTACTCTTTCAAATGTCTTTGCTAATAAATTTGTGAAAAAGCAAAAGGATTATATAAAAATAAAAATATTAACATAATCATAAATAGAACTTTAGATAATGTCAAGTGTATATATGTATATGAATATATGTGTGAATATATATTAGTATATACACATGAGTTAAACTTTGCCCAGATTGAAACCACAATATAAAGATGATATACATAGCTACCTACCACACCCCACCACTGCCCCCTCATCTGAATTAGAACTACTTATCCGATTTTAGATAAAACATTAAATTTATATTTTTATAAAATGCCTAAGATTAACTGAAGTAAAATCAGAACACTAAGCTGTTTTCTTTAGCAAAGCATTATCATTTGAGGAAAATTTCCCAGCTTGTACTTACATTTTCATAACAGAAAGGATTATAAGAAAGCTTTGGTTAAACTGCTGATAACCTCTCCCTTTCACGTAAGCAGTACACAACCTTGGAACAGAAGAAGCTGTCTTCCTAGGGATCCTCTTGGTTAGTACACCCAATTTGGTCCCAGCCCCCATTGCTTACAGGTGTGCATCTTGAGGTCTACTGAAAATAGATCCTGGAAGGAAATAATGACTTATCAGGACTGACAAGTTCTGAAATGTCAGTGGGTTTTTCTATCTTCCTGAGTTGTACTCATGCTGGAGGGTCTGGCCTTGATTCTGTGTCACATATTCTTCATTGCTCTATTGAACTTTCATCTGGATGTTTCTCCCTGGGATTGTTGGCCCCAGACAGTCCCTCCCCCCCCCAAAAAAGAGAGTAAAGATGCTTATAACTAATTATTGAGGACATACATGCATACTTTTCTCTCTACCCATGTGATACTCTTCCTATTCTATCTCCTTCCGCCCTCATGTCCTCTACCCCATCATCAGTCCTCCCATCTCTCCACCACTTGGGATTATGAGAAGGAATAACTGGAGAGGGGGACCCTGTAACACTATTGGACAGCCTACCATCACCCAGTTGCATTCAGAGAACCAAAACAGGTAGTAAGGCCAAGTAATACTCTGTCCTCAGTGGGTGAGATCACTACTGGTTATTCTCTGGTCTGGTTACCTTTGCAAATCCATTCACTCTGTTCTGTGATGATCCCTATTGTCTACAACATTTAGACCTCCCCCCCCACCTCCCAATGGATTGTTTATGCCTGGGCAGTGGGTGGCACCAGCAGGAACTCAAAGGCCAAGAGGGTTTTCCACCAGGACTATGGTAGTGTCTGATTCCTGTTATAATTACAGCTCCTACCAGCAGCCTCTCCTCCTCAGTTCCAGCTCTTAATGAACTTCCATAGCAAACCTGGTTTCCTTTGTCTCCTTAGTCACAAGGCAGCAATGGCTCCCCATCGTTACTTGTCTCTGGGCTCCTCACCATCTTTTGTCCTTTCCCTTCATCATTCCTATAGCTCAGTAAGTAGACCCTTCCTGAAGTCTTGCCAGTTGAACTACCTGGTATGAATTCCTGCAAGGGCTTTGGTTAATATGGACAAGAAAAATAGAATCAGATATGTCTCAGATATTTCCTACACCAGGAAACCATAACACAATACAATACAACATCACAAACCACACCACAGTAAGTTCTTCATGAAGTCCATTTAATCTGCATGATGAGCTCCTGGAGTCACTCTCAGCTCTGTACAATCTGGGCCTGGATACTTTCATCAACCATTGAGATTCACAAGTAAATGGAAAACTCTTCTCCCTTTGAGTACCAGAGGGTTTGATGCCTTCTCTGATCCTTAAAAAAAAAAAAAAAAAAAAGGTTAGCTATCATACACACACACATGTATGTGTGTGAGTGTGTGTGTGTGTATCTTTGCTATTATATCTAAAAATCTTGTCTTGGGGCTACCTTAGAAATATAATATGGCTTTTGAAAGCCCATGATTTTAGCCCATTAAAATAATAAAAATATCAGTGTAACAATGGTGACTACTATCAACTGAGTCTCACAGATGTGGGGTTCTTGCTTTGAATACGTTATTTCATTTATCCTTCATAACACCACCATGAGGATGTTTTTCTCTCATTTTATGGGTAAGAAAACAGATTAAAGAGATAAAGTAACTTACTAGGTGAAATATATGTTGCTGTGTAACAAACCAACCTAAACTCAGTGGCTTAAAACACAACAATTATTTAATTTGCTCAAATATCTGCCACTTGGGCACCATGTGGTTGGGATAACCCATCTTTGTTCTAAGCTGGGTTGATGCATAGGTTGGGAGGACATGATGGCTGGGGACTAGAATCATCCAAAGGCCCACACACTTACACAGTCTGGTGGCTGATGCTGCCAGTTACTTAGATATTCAGGTATGGCTCTTGGCTGGAATGCCCATATGTGTTCTCCATGAAGCTATTTGACTTTCGTGGATCTTGGCAGCTGTGTCCTAAGAGTGGGCACCCCAAGAGACAAGAAGTGGAAGTTGCTAGTTTTAAAACCCTGAGCCTGGAAACTGACACAGTACCATTTGCATAGTATTATCTTGGTCACAGAGTCTAGATTCAAGATAAAGGAGACAAAGACCTACCAGATGATGAGAGAAATGTCAATGAATTTGGGGGCCGTGGTTTAGAACTGCACATTTACTGGCATCATGCAGCTATAAGGAGAGAAGCTGGGACTCAAACTTTTAATTTTATAACTTCAAGGTTCTGGTTCTTTTTAAATATATTGTAATGTTTATTTTTGAGAGAGAGAGACAGAATCCAAAGGAGGCCCTAGGCTCTGAGCTGTCAGCAGAGCCTGATGCTGGGCTCAAACCATGAACCATGAGATCATGACCTCAGCTGAAGTCTGACACTTAACCAACTGAGCCACCCAGGCGCCCCAGAAGTTCTGGTTCTTAATCATAGCTTTGCTAAGTCACCTGAAAACTAATTTTAGATTAATGAAGGGGAACATTTAAGACAGTTCTATCCAGCTGTCCTACCTCGGTTCACCTGACCTCCCCAAACAGTAATGATGACCTGCTTTCTCTCTTCCAAAACAACTGATCCTGTTGATCCCACCTGGCCCACAGGGACATGCCCACGGATGTCACCATGCCCTGCCCCCCCCCAGCCCAGCCCCATCTGACACTAGTGACTCCCTCCTGCCTCTCCCCACACACATCTGGAGTCAGGGCCTGCCCCAGCCACCTGGCCTCTGAAGCTCGAGGCAGCTGCCCTGGGTAGAATGGGGCCCTGAGCGCCTCACCCCTGCCCAGCTTGCTGCTACAGCATGGCTTTTGAGGACATGCTCAATCCTGCCCCCATCCACATCTTGCCCCCTAATCTGAGCCCAGTTTTGCCCAGTCCCCAACCTTCCCAGTCCATACACCCTTGCTACCCTTGGCCTCACATTTCACCCTGGTCCTTCCAACCCTGCCTTCTCCCACTGGCTGCATCTTGTCCAGCGTTGACCCGTCTCTTTTGATGACCCCTCAGTTTACAGAGCCAGCAAGGAGTAGGGCTGCTCTCTCCTGGGTCTGAGCTTGAAGTAGAAGAGGGCTTCTCACCTGATGCTTCAGGTTGAGGCTGCAGGGTAGGGAGTTCTAAAGCACAACAATATGCATAGTGTAAAAACACTAAGAGCTATAGAGTCATCAGTCCCTCATGTGCAGCCAGGGACTAGCCAGACTCTTGTCTTACTTGGATGCACACAGTTTGGGGAGAGAGTGTCCAGTGGAGAATGTAGCAAGCTTCAGCCTTATGGGAATAGGTGCTGAGACTCTGTTCTGTGTACAAATCCTCCCGAGTTCCCCTTTTTTTCATGAAAGTGAAAACTTAGTCTCACCATGTTTGTTTTAAAACCACCTCTCCCATGTCAACTTTTACCAGAGTCATGCAGCGTTGGGGAGGAGGAGCCACTACATCCCTTGGCTCAGGACCAAGTCATGACCCTGTCCTTCCCATGTCTATTAAAGGACTCCCTCATGAAGGAAAACGTGTGTGTGTGTGTTTCAGAGTTCTATGAATGCTTGCATAAAGTATCCCTCTAAAAATTCAGCTTAAGCAGAGTTCAAGAGATACTGGAGTTAGAGGGGACCTTCATGTACTCCACTCTGCCTCCCCCCTCCGCCCCGTATTTTACAGACTTGGATGTTCAGGCACCAGTTGGTTATACAACATGGCCATGTTAGCCAGCTGCGGTGTTGGGACCAGAATCCAAGCCAGTGCCTTCTGTACTGTGTCCCCACATGGGTGCACATTACTTCCTTATCCACTTTGGATACTGGTAATTTTTTATCCAAATAACTACCATCTATGAAGTGCTATAGTATCATTTGTGCTTTTTGTCTTTACAGTCTCCTCCAGGATGTCTTTCCTAGCCCACTGGGACAATGCAGAAAGGTGGAAGCAGAGATGCTAATGGCAAATTCATAAAAATCAAACCACTGATTTTAGGCTATGCAATATTAAGCTAGAAAATAAAGTTATAAATGAAGAGTCAACAAATAGCATGGTGATTGGAAGCTGGTAGAAGAAACTGGCAGTGAGAGGATTGACATACAGTGAACAAGGCAGACAGAGGTGTCCTAATGGGGTGTGGTTGCTCCAAAGTGAATATCATGGAGGTTGGATTCTAGTGGCTGCACCCCTTTTAACTCTCACCCCACAAGGTCAAACCCTCACTAGACCTGGCATAACACCACTGTGAGGTACATAAGTGCTGTTATTACCCCCTGTATCAATTTCCTAGGGCTGCCAAAATAAATTGGCCCAGATTGGGTGTCCTCAAACAGCAAAAATGTATGCTCTCACCATTCTGGAGGTTAGAAGTCTGAAATGAAGGTGTCAGCATGGCCATACTCCCTCCAAGGGCTCAAGGGGAGGATCCTTCCTTACCTCTTCTAGCTTCTGGTGGTTGCTGGCAATACTTGACATTCCTGTATGTTTGTTTCCAAATGTCCCTCATCCTATAAGGACACCAGTTCTTGGACAAGTGTCCACTCTAATACAGTATGATCTCATCTTAACTTGATTGCATCTGCAAACACATCATTTCTAAATAAGGTCACATCCACAGGCTCTGGATAGAATGTGAATTTGGAGGGGAACACTATTCAACTCAAGCATACGCTCTTTTACAGAAGTAGAGACTGAGGTCCAGATAGGCTAAGCAGTTTTCCCAGATTGTTCAGAGGAACAAATTGGAATTTAAAACCCAATTTTCTGATTCCAATTCTGTGGTGTTTCTGCTGTATCCTAAAGTATGAAAGTTTTCTGATGTTATTTGATCCTCCATATAAAGCCTGTAAAAAAAAATTAATGCTGCAGCATGAGTATTATCTATATTTTCACTAAGGAAAAAAAATGACTTCCTTGAACTTTCTGCCCTTTCTATTTGTTCCCATAGCAACCTGTAATAAGTCTTTCATAAGTGTTATCACTTTATTGTATTTGCCCAATTATTTATCTGTTTCTACTAAAAGCAGAGAAAAACAGCATTGGTGCTGGCACTGGTGAATGAGAAGGAGACAAAAGGTCCTGCCTGAGTCAAATAGGTTAGATGCAAAGCTTGGACTTGAACTCATTCTCAGCGACCTTGATTTCATCTTACATATCTCCTCAGAGAGTCCAACTTCTCTCCCTATGCACAAGACCACTCATCGAGAGGTATCATCAGGCATAGTGCCTATAATTGATGAATTTTATAAAGGCCAACACAATGTCTGACAGACATCTGGAAAAATATTACCAGCTGCAAAATAAAAGAACATTGCAAAACTAAATGCAATATGTATTTTAATTAAACTGTAGTAAAATATATGAACAAAATAACTGCAATAATTATTACAGAAATAAATATGCAAATTAGAATTGATCTAACACCTCGGTGCATTCTAATTTACTTATTATAATGTGGGATAGGTGGGGGGCTGTCTCCAACAGTAAGAATGCCTCAGGCCTATAAAGATCCCAAAAAGGCTCTGATGACCACATTAAAATCAACCCTATTTATGAGGATCAAAACAACTCCAGATTGTCTGGCATATGAAATGGGAGAGTGTGAACAGCTCTTTTTTTTTTTTTCTTTCATCACGAGTAAAGCAGCTTCTTCTTATTATATAACCATATTACTCAGGCTCAGTAATGCGGCATTTGGTGAGGTCGTCATGTACTATTTGTGGCTCACTTAATCCTAGTGCTCCTCCCGGGGATAGGCCTAACGGAGAGATATTTCATCTCGGTGTGTTTTTCCTGTGAAATTTTTGATCCAATTATCTTTTAATCTTTTGCTACACAGTGTGTTGGGCAAGCAACTTAGCAGCGAGAGCCCTTGTCTATAATGACAATTAGCCCAAGAGACAAGAGAACCGAAAATATTTGAAATCAAAGAAGGTAATTCTGAAGAGGAGAAAGCTTTATCATTTTCTTATCTCTCTGTTCCAGATAACACCCAGATAGCTAAAAGAACAACTAGATTTTAAAGATGTTATCAGTTTTCTCAGTGACAATTAATTTTAGGTCCAGCTCCCCCTATATTCCCATTCATGGAATAAAAGTCTTGTTAATCCCTTCACTGCGAACATTTTCTTAAAATTCAAAGTAGATCTATGACATGGCTGTGAACAGCACAGTTGAGGAATCTTATGACTCTAGTTGGCAATGAGAGTTTATTTTGTTTAACCACAATAAAAGCTAAGGATGTAGAGTGAGTCTATACTTTTCTCACAATTTCTCAGCCTACTCTTGACTTCCCATCCTTTTTTCTCCGGGCTAAACTCTTAGACCATGATTTCAGTCATTCTCTTGCAAATCTCAACTCCCTCAGCCCTTTGGCCTTTCTTCATGCAAACTTTACAAATCCCTGTGCTGTTTCAGTCCCAGGATCTGTCACCTGCTTTTTCACAGTCAGCTGAGTTTCCTTCACTCAGCTCCCATGCTGCCCCATAGAGTTACCACTTACAGCCTGCCTTGGGGGATTTCCTCCTTCTCTCACCCTTTTATTTATCTTTGGCCCGCAGCCTATCCCAGTCTCAGTGCATCCTCCAAACTTTCTTTTCAAGTTGTCATCCCAGCACTCATGCTCAAAAAGCTCAACCAGCTTCCAATGAGCATCAGGTTTGAGGCACCACCTCACGCGTCCTTCTGTATTCCCAGAAATCTCTCTATAGCACACCTCGCCCTTCAGTCAGAGGTAAAGGCGTCATACCCCTTTGACATAAATCTCCCGTCTGTGCTCTTCATTGCATCCATCTTCATTTTCTTTCTGTATCCCAAAACTGAAATAGAAGACCGAAAGCTTTCTCAAAGGATAGTAAGAGAGACAAGAGACCCAACAAAGGTAACAACAGTTTATATCATTTTGCTCTTCTTGCTAGAAGAATATCCACTCTAGAATACTGGGGCCAGAAAAAATTTCCAGAGTAGGTGATACCTGAACCAAACAGAATAAAAAAAGGCTAGCCTGGATTTAAAAAAAAAAAAAAAAAAAAAAAAAGTGTGTGTAGGGAGACCATCCCATGCAGACTGAGCAGCAATTATAATGGCACAGAATCCAAAAATGAGGGAGGGCTGAGCTAAAACTGAATTATCTAGGTTATCTAGGTTGAGTGGAAAACAGTCAAATAGGACAAGTACTTAATGATCAGACTCTGAATATGTCATACAGACTAAGAAGCTTGGGTTTTTATGCTGATGGCACTGGGGAGCCATTGAAAGTTTCTTATCATGAGAAAGGCACAATCACATTTGCATTTTAGAAAGAACATTTGAATGCAACGTGGAAGACAGATTGCAGTGGGACAGACATTAAGGGTTTGAACTAGCAGGAGAACAGTTAATAAACTCACAGTAACCCCAGGCCAAGAAAGACAATAGGGTGAACTAATGTATCGCTGCCTCAGAGCGACAGTGGGAGGGGTGCGTTCATAAGGCACCAGTTCCCTCAAGCATCCCTAAGTACAGATCTCTGGTCTGGATGTTGATCCTGGTCCCCTGGACTTGTGAAGGTTCTGCAGCAGATCTCACTGCTGCAAGCCAGGGCAAAAGTAAAGAAAAATTGTAGACCCCACAGAGGAACCAAAACTGAGTTTCTAAGCCTATGTGAAGAATTGACAAGGTCAGGTTAAATTGGAGAATGTGTGTGCTTGGTTGGGGTGTAGAGATTAATGACTGGAGTTAAAGTTCCTGCAAAAATGGGCCGAGGCATGGGGAGGAAGGAGTTATAGCAACTGGGCTTATATTTATTTACGTGTTTTACTAGGGTACACTCTCGGAAGAAGTTAACAGATGGCATGTCACCCAGTCTGATCTCCTTGTCAACTGAATCTCCAAGCAGATACACTCATAATATATGCTACGAGGAGGAGAACTTGAATTCAGAATGCCTTTGGAAAGATGTCCCTGGCTAAAGATTTATCTATGATAATAAACCAGAATCTCTGGATTTGTAAGACATGACTTCCTACAGATTTTCACATAAGTTCCTCCACCTTGGGGTATAAAATGGAGATTTTTCACTGCTTAAACATCCTCTGCTGCGTGAGGTAACCTCAGGAATCTCATTTGGAGACCTCACTTCTTATTCTGAACCAGAGGTACATGTTTGCTGCAGGGAGAAAGGACATGGCTGGCTGCCCCCCACATCCCAGGCTCTCCCTTGCTCCCCTCTGTGCCTCTTGATTGCCTGTACCCTTGAAGTTAATAGTAAAACTTTATGCTAGATGAGATTTGTGAGTCTGATTTCACAATCCAATCCTATATATTATATCTGAGAAGAACTAGTAAAGTAACTACTAATCTTGCTATGTTCCTAGTTTTACCTGGAAAATGTTTTCTTTAGGGAAAAACAGGTTATACTTACATTTTATGGTTTTAAGTCTAGCCTTTTTGACCAAATCAAATGCTTCTTGATCCATTCAGATATTTCTGACAGATCTGTCCAGTTGAGCGTGAATTTTTATCCACACCATCTCTCACGCTATCTCCACTAACTCGGACCGGTGAGAATAGTTTCTGCTCCCTTCCCCCAACAAGATAATCCCTGAGTTGTTTTCAATACATTACCAGTACAAACAAAATGTATATTAGTGCATGCCTTCAGAATCTTGTTCCTCATGCCCCAACTGGAAGAAGTCACATGGATTAGAGTAAAAATATCTGTAAGAGAACTTGTATGCAAAGCAAGTATAGACACTGCTTTAAATCCACAAGATAAAGCAAGCAAAGCTATGCTTTCTTCTCTAGGGCAATTTGGGCTAGCTGGAAGGCAATTACTGCCTATAGCAGAAGAAAGCTATCCCCACAAGTAGGCAGCCAGGGAGCTGTGAATTAGCTTTTCAACACCTGAAGCATACGTTAGAGAAAGTTAATGGCTCTGCTTTGAGAATAATAAGAAAAGCCTGGGGTTAGAGGAGGTCCCTTTTTTCACAGTAATTTTGCACATTTTAATAATTAGTAGTATATCAATATTTATGGTATCACAATAAAGGAGCATATTTGGGGGGGATGTTTGATCATGTGCATATTTTGTTCACAGTTGTCCATGACTAAAGAGAGCTCCATGTCAGGGCAGGGACAGTTTCTCTGCCAAGACATTCTAAGTCAATACATATTGGCTGGAAGAAATTAGGCCACTTCGAAAGTACTAGACTTACAACCCTACACCTAAAATGTGATGCTCATCTTAAACTACAGGTCACTTCATGCAGTGATGCTATGGTAACCTTTTAAGTACCTTTTGAAAGACTAGAGGGTATCCCTCGTATTATCTCCTTCAGTGGTTTTCAAACATTAGTGCACATTCAGTGCTCATGGTATTTACTTCCTGATACATGATGAAGGTACTTCTCTGTGGTATTCTTTAAAAAAAAAAAAAAAAAAACCCAAACCCTAAAGTAACCATGAGAAAAAATCTATACACTGAAAACTATAGAAAGCTTATGAAAGAAGTTGAAGAAGACACAAAAAAATGGAAAAAGATTCCATGCTCCTGGATAGAAAGAACAAATATTGTTAAAATGTCGATACTACCCAAAGCAATCTACATATTCCATGCAATCCCTATCAAAGTAACACCAGCATTCTTCACAGAGCTAGAACAAATCATCCTAAAATTTGTATGGAACCAGAAAAGACCCCGAATAGCTAAAGCGATCTTGAAAAAGAAAACCAAAGCGGGAGGCATCACAATCCCAGACTTCAAGCTGTATTACAAAGCTGGAATCATCAAGACAGTATGGTACTGGCACAGAAACAGACACTCAGATCAATGGAACAGAATAGAGAACCCAGAAGTGGACCCACAAACATATGGGCAACTAATCTTTGACAAAGAGGGAAAGAATATCCAATGGAATAAAGACAGTCTCTTCAACAAGTGGTGCTGGGAAAACTGGACAGCGACATGCAGAAGAATGAACCTGGACCACTTTCTTACATCATACACAAAAATAAACTCAAAATGGATGAAAGACCTCAATGTAAGACAGGAAGCCATCAAAAGCCTCGAAGAGAAAGCAGGCAAAAACCTTTTTGATCTTGGCCACAGCAACTTGTTACTCAACACATCTCCAGAGGCAAGGGAAAAAAAGCAAAAATGAACTACTGGGACCTCATCAAAATAAAATCTGCACAGTGAAGGAAACAATCAGCAAAACCAAAAGGCAACCAACAGAATGGGAGAAGATATTTGTAAATGACATATCAGATAAAGGGTTAGTATCCAAAATCTATAAAGAATTTATCAAACTCAACACCCAAAAACAAACAATCCAGTGAAGAAATGAGCAAAAGACATGAATAGACACTTCTCCAAAGAAAATGCGGTGTACCCTGAATGGGATCCTGGAGCCAAAAATGGGCATGAATGCAAAAGATAATGAAATCTAATAAAGTGTGGAGTTAAGTTACTAGTAATGCACCAGTGCTGGTGTCTTAGTTGTGACAAATGCACCACAATAATAAACATATTAACAAGATTGGGGACTGACTGAGGGACATATAGGATCTGTTTGTACTGTCTTTGCAACTTTTTTGTAAATCTGGAAGTACTGGAAAAATAAGTTTATTTAATGATGCCCACGGAATACTACAGGCAAATCAAAATCTCTGGGGTTGGGACCTGGCTATTGGCATTGTTTTAATCTCCCAGGTGATTCTCCTATGCAGCCAAACTTGGGAATTACTGATTTAGATAGATATAAATTAAGGACTTTCATACTAAATCTACCTTTCACTTGGTCAGCATGGTAGTTAATACTGAAACAATTTGCTACTTTTTGTATTTCTAGAGAAAACATCTCTTTTAGTTTAGGTTAATCAACTCTGTAAAATAATAGTACCAGTCACTTAAAATAAAAAGTAGAAACAGAAGAAATCCATACACTGGCTTTTAAAGATGACATTCCAGAGTATATCCTGAGGTCCATATGCATCCCATCTATCCTATTACACCATGTTTTAAAACTATCAGACAGAGCTTTGGAACCTGGGGAGAATTTTGTGACTAATAGAATTTAGGCAATTTAGATAATTGCACATGAGCCCTCTGTACCTGGAAGACCCTGTGCAAGCCCCTGTGATAGATCTATAAAGTCTTTACTCCAAAGCATAAACTTTTCTTCTAATCTCTGTTAGTTTTGTAAGAACTAAGGCTCAACTGTAGCACTCAACTCTAATATTTGTCTCATTTTTCCATCTCCACATTGTGTGGATAAATCTTCCCAATAGGGATACACTAAAAACAAAGAATAATTCTAACTACGAGGTCATTCAAATAAGAGAAAGGTTTTTACTTTTAGTTAAAAAAATTTTTGTTATATTAGGAGTGCTGATGTTGGAGAGGCTAGCTATTCAATTGGCTATTAGAGCATCTCCTGATACTTCCTCTTTAGTAGGGCCACATGGTTTTTCAGACTCAGCATCTGACCTATGGAGAGTCATGAGGAAAGGAAATTAGTACCTGGAATTCTGCCAGTGAAGTGGCAAGTTGTTCTGGTCCCTCGCCAGGTAGTGCCAACCAGTTCACTGGGCGGCCCAGTTTTCTGGTTTTTGCAGGTCTGCAGGATACCACTGGAAATGGTTCCATTTCATCCTATCCACACTGTGGCTAATCTTTGTAGATTGAACGCCACTGGCAATTTTGAATGAAGGATCAAGTCTGCAATTGATGAGACTATACAGGTGGTAACAGAAAGTCTGGCACTTGCCTCCACTGCAGTTTTTTACTGGCATCACAGGCAAGCATAGGGATATAGAAAAAATATCAGGTATTATGGAATTGCAACATTCAAGGAGTGAATGTACATTTTTAATATTTAATGTATTTTTCCTCTTGTGAGTGAATCTCCCATAATCTTAGAAAGCAGTTAGAAGTATTACTACCTGGTTTTAGGAAACATTAATATGACTTTTTAGGCACTGAGAGAGAGAAAGCGAGAGAGAGAGAGAGAGAGAGAGAGAGAGAGAGAGAGAGAGAGAGAGAGAAAGTCACCATCTTTTATACACAGCAAACTTATTATTCAGTTTTCCTGCCTTATTCAAGACCCAGAATCTTAGGGATTCTGTTCCCTTAGCAGTTCTTGTGAACACACCTTAACCCTAATGCCAGGCATTATTGATTGGACCCAGAAGAGGACATCTGGTTGGAAATAACTCACTGATTTCCTTTCCTGGGAATCTGCAGTTTGGATCCAGTTCTAGTTAATATTATAGGAGCTTTTAGTGTGCAGCCTTCCATGTTCACTCAGAAAGAGGCTAGATCTACAAAGAGGCAAGTGATCAGAAAGATGCCAGCAAGGTACTGAGTGGTAGATATGCATATGAAGGGGGTGGGGAGAAGGAGCAAGAGAATCTGGAGACTAAAAGAGAACAGATTTGTTCTGTTAGTCTCTGTTAGTCTGGAGACTAATTTGACCCCTAACTGCCTACTTTTTGTACTTCTTGCCCCTAAATTCCATAAATTATCCTGTATGCTAGTAAAACTTATTTTGTTTGTTTGCTTCTGTGTTTCAATCTAATTTACATA
The DNA here is from genome assembly GCF_046562875.1 of Panthera onca. NCBI lineage: Eukaryota > Metazoa > Chordata > Mammalia > Carnivora > Felidae > Panthera > Panthera onca. Next base: position 88,597,066 of record NC_138347.1, on the reverse strand, counting down.
AGTGTGTTACTCTCATCAAAATGATTCGTAGGAGAGTATGCATACATGCAAGTAATTGAACCATTCCTTCTAAATTACAACAGTGCCTGCCATATACTTTTTGATAATATGTTTGATAAGTAGATTTTCTATGCATCTTTCAAAACATTTATTGTATACGTTTTAAAATTTTTTTAATATTTATTTTTGAGAGAGAGAGTGCAAGCAGGGGAGGGCAGAGAGAGAGGGAGACACAGAATCTGAAGCAGGCTTCAGGCTCCGAGCTGTCAGCACAGAGCCCAACGCAGGGCTTGAACTCACAAACTGTGAGATCATGACCTGAGCCAAAGTCGGATGCTCAACCAAGTCACCCAGGTGCCCCATATTGTCTACTTAACATATAGTATGTATACATATATGTATATGAAATATGTATATTCATATATATGTATGTGTGTGTGTATCCTATTTTTTAGGGAACACCATCAAAGACATTCAACTAGTAATACCACTTACGACCTGCCTATGTTGAAGAACCAACAAAAACTCCTTAGCAATATGTGACTTCGCAATATTTTGCATAGTGACTAAGAACATGGGCTCTGGTGCCAGACTGACTGAAATATTGGGAGGATTATATAAATTTATGTGCAGAACTTGTAACCATTTCCCACATATATAATAACCATTCAAAACTAGTATAGCTTATTATAATGCTCATTATCATTATAACTATAGTATATAATAAGTATTCAAAGTTATTGTTTTTTATCATTATTATTATCATTATTAAAAAGTTGGTTTAGTCTCTGGAGAATTTGTTAGAGGAGCATAGTCACCTTTTCAAGGACCATAAAACTTTATATTCAGAAAATAAATCAGCCAAAATCACATATAAAAGCACCAAGCTTAGAATGAAGGTTTCTTCCAGTTGGGAGCCAAATTAGTGGCAGAACATGAATTTGACGAAGGTTGGACAAACTAAGGTGTAAGTGCTGCTTAGAGGTTGCTTGGCAACTTGGCAAGAAGATATCAAACAATACCCTAAGATTCTAAACACCTTATACTGTTTCATAAAAAGTATGAAAGGACTGCTGACATCCCCTTTGGAAGAAGTATGAGAGCAATGTGGGATCAAGGGTAACTGGTATGTCCAGAGGCGTGAGAAATATGAATAAGAGCTCAAGCCAAATACCTTGTTGATTATTACTCAGGCTATATGTGTATGGCAAAAAAAAAAAAAAAAACAACAACAACAACAACAACAACTATTAGAGTGTATCCTTTTTGTTACACATCCACCTTAAATTTACTCTCTTAACTATTAGAGTAATTAAGATAACCAAGCATTATTATTTAATATGCTCCCTAAAAAGTTTAATAATGTCTTAGAACAAGTATGTGTAAACGATCAGATTGTAAATACCTTACGCTTTGTGAGCCATGTTTCTTTTTTGCAACTACTCATCTTTTTATGCCATTATAGCACAGAAGCAGCCATAGACAACACATAAATGAAAAATCATGGCTGTGTTTCAATAAAGTTTTATTTACAGAAACAGGTGAAGGGCCAGATTTGGACTATGGGCTATTGTTTGCCAGTACCTGTCTTAGAAGATTTCAACTGCTTTTCCCCTACAACTTTCACTCCCAGTGAGAGTACTTAGAGACTTGCTAGGAACTTCAAAGTTGATTAATCTCTAATGATTTATAGAGCCAGAAAGTCCACACCACTAGAGCATGTATCCATAGAGGATGAAGGCAAGCATTGGAATGGTCAGCCTCAGGTCATGTCTCCATAGTGGCATGGAAGAGGAGAGGCAGGAAGTGCCATTGCTCAGATTATCAAGCATGGACTGTAACAGATAAAACAGAAATATTCCTACTAAGATGAAACTGGAGGAAGGTGGTTGCATAGGAAAAATTCCTTGAATAAGGCTAACTAATGAAAGGAAATGTCTCAATCTTAATAAAGGACAGTCTTTGGACTGTGAACATCACAATGACAGAGAATATACCTTTCCATATATTTTAGGCCCTAACACAAAGCCTGTACTCAGAAAATGTTTGTTCAGGTGTATCCAGTCAGGTGGCAATAGGGAACCCAACCTAACCATACCAATAGGGAATCCAGGTGGTGGTCATCATTAAACACTGCATCTGTATGTGGAAGCTGTCTGGTTCAAAAGATGACAACATAAGAACAGAGTCTAGTCCTAGAAGGTACAAATACAAAAGCCAAGCAGAACTTTATGAAATAGGAAAGAAGATAGAAGGAAAAATCCAGGCACTACTCCAGGGCAGGTCAACACTGGAAGAGGAAGAGTCACTGGAATTAATGTGTCATGAGAAAATATGAGCTCTTTATGTCTATAGTACTGGATTCCCATTCTGGCTGATAAAAAGGAGACTTAAGAGAGATCCAAAGGTAATCCAACAAGGGACCTATCAGATGTGATTAGAATACTGACTTCTAAACCTATAAGAAATTCTTAGCTTCAAAACTCAGTGAAGTTGATGAAATATTATCCTAAATCAGGGAAGATTGTTGGGGAAGAATGGAGCTTACAGATGTGTTCTATGGGTGTAGCGAATATTTGGAAAGGATAGGCTGAGAGATTGAGTTATTAAAATACAGTGTAATCACTAAGATCATGAACCTCAGAGTCAGACATCCTGGATTTAAATGTTGACTGCCACTTATTGCTCTACCCCATTTAGCTTTTACTCTTAAGCAAGTTATTAAATATATAGTATTTATTCTCAGTTAGTTTCCCTATAAAATGGGCATAAAAATAACACCTACCTCAAAAGATTGCTATAAAAACTTAATGAGGTAAATCTGCAGAGTGCTTTATGTCTGGCTATACAGTAACTTTTCAATAAAGGAAAGACCTTATTAAGTAGGAAAAGAAACTATTAGGGATATGGGTTTAGCATTTCTTTTTTTTTTTTAATTTTTTTCAACGTTTTTTATTTATTTTTGGGACAGAGAGAGACAGAGCATGAACGGGGGAGGGGCAGAGAGAGAGGGAGACACAGAATCGGAAACAGGCTTCAGGCTCCGAGCCATCAGCCCAGAGCCTGACGCGGGGCTCGAACTCACAGACCGCAAGATCGTGACCTGGCTGAAGTCGGACGCTTAACCGACTGGGCCACCCAGGCGCCCCGGGTTTAGCATTTCTTACATTAGCTTTTGTTAAAATATATTTAGATTTCTCAAAGCACAAATCTGGGAGCGCCAAGTCCATTTTTACATTTTCTTTTCTATTTTGGCAAGAACCAGCACTTTTGGACTTTGCAAATTTTGTCAGGATAGATTGAGAATCTCCAGCAAGTCAGAGCCCAATCTATGGTTCCAGGTGAAGTTTAGAGACTGCTCCACTGTAATGTAGACTGGCAAGTTTCCAGCTTGAAGAAAAATACATGAGCTGCAGCATTGCAAGGAAGAACTTTAATTTTTCCTAAAACTTTCTCAGAATCACCAACTCTTCTCTCCCTTATATTTTTCCTGAAACCAAGAAATAAGCCAAATATGAGACAGTTGTCCTAAGAAGGTTGTCGAAATGAATCTCCTAGGCCTGTTATGATTTTAATCTGATCCTTTGGAGGGGTCAAGAGAATGCTAATGTGACCTGGTATTCAATGTATCAGTAGATTCATCAAACAAGAGTTTTTATTTTTTAGGGTTTTCTGGGGCACAGTGACCTCTCTTCCCAAACCCTGCAAAAGACCTAATTTGGACAGAAGATAGAGGAAAACTCAGTACATGGAGAGTGTCCTCAGTCTCCCATACCTCCCTGGACATTGAGCTTCAGAGACTTACTGCAGAGAGTAATAGTATAGATGGCATATTGCCTGATGCCAAATGCCTTTTGGAGAAAATTAAAACTAGAACTCAAGGGGCGCCTGGGTGGCTCAGTCGGTTGAGTGTCCGACTTCAGCTCAAGTCACCATCTCACGGTCCGTGAGTTCGACCCCCGCGTCGGGCTCTGGGCTGATGGCCCAGAGCCTGGAGCCTGCTTCCGATTCTGTGTCTCCCTCTCTCTCTGCTCCTCCCCCGTTCATGCTCTGTCTCTCTCTGTCTCAAAAATAAATAAACGTTAAAAAAAATTTTTAAAAAAAAAAACTAGAACTCAAGTGCTATGAAATCTTGTCATAAATGGCATTTTCTTTTTTCCACACTTTTCTGGATGTTTGGTTTGAGCTTCCAACAGAGCTCTGTTAAACATTTCAAATATGTTTTCATTGTGATTATAAGTCACTTAAATATTGTCACAAAGGTAGCTTGCAAGATGTTTTCATTCATACCAAATTTAAATACCACCTTTTCTTTCCTGAGTTGAGAGGCAAAAGGTTCAAATAAGAAAACAAAATTTTTAGTTTCTACATTCTCTTATTTGGAATGACTGAACATAAGACCCACATAGCCTCCAGACATTGCAACACTTAAATTATGCTTTCACCCAGCAGAATCAATATGGTCATTTGTCATTAAACAGTTACTCATAAGGAAAATATCAACAGCACAAGGACATTTCATTTGAATTTTCTCTTGGAACTGCTACATCAGAATCAATAGGAGTATTGCTTAAAAAAATGGTGATAAGCATAAGAGACTCTTAAAAAATGAGAACTGAGGGCTGATGGATGGTGGGAGGTAGGGGAGGGTGGGTGATGGGTATTGAAGAGGGCATCTTTTGGGAGGAGCACTGGGTGTTGTATGGAAACCAATTTGACAATAAATTTCATATATTTAAAAAAAAAAAAGAAAAAAATGGTGATATCTTGGCCCCACTCAAAACATAATTAAAATACTAGAGTTGGGACTCAGGAATCTACTCCTTGGCAAAGATTCCAGCTGATTCTTGTACACCATAAAATTTGAGAATCAATGATTTAGGGATTCAGTTCTGACACTTGATTTAATAATTAAAAAGCTTTTAAAAGATCACCATAAACTTTATAATTTATTTTGTCCATAATTTCTGGCATTTCACTGATTGTTTCATTATATTAAAATATTGTATTACTGGGGCGCCTGGGTGGCTCAGTCGGTTAAGCGTCCGACTTCGGCTCAGGTCACGATCTCACAGTCTGTGGGTTCGAGCCCCGCGTCGGGCTCTGGGCTGATGGCTCAGAGCCTGGAGCCTGCTTCCGATTCTGTGTCTCCCTTTCTCTCTGCCCCTCCCCCATTCATGCTCTGTCTCTCTCTGTCTCAAAAATAAATAAAAACATTAAAAAAATTTTAAATATTGTATTACTAATTTCATAAAATCAAATAAACATTTTAATCTTGAACCAAATATGCAAAATTTCAGTGTCTTTTTCTATTGGCACCATAGTTTTCTTAACATGAAATTTCCAAAAAAACTAATTACATTGCTTTACACAAAGAAGAAAAATTAATAAAAATACATGAAACTGTAATCAAGCATTGGAAAATAGGAGCCAAGGGATGCTTATCTCTCATAAAGGGAGCACAAATGAGGTAAGTCCTATAATTTCCCTGGCTTCACTTCAGTAAACTCTTCTAAGAATACAGTTCTGGGAAGAAGGACTAAAACCAATCAAGGTAGTTTTGTTGAGTTGAGGAAATAGAGATTTAACTCTTAGAAAGTTGAGGCAGGAAGAATTTTCAGGCCAGGGACCTGGAAGGAATGAGTTACACAGAGAAAGTACCTCAAAAATCTGTATAGAGGTCTACTTGGGTGTTGCTAACTTATGCAAGTTGTATAGGCATAAAGTGAAGCTCAGTGATACCAAGCAAAAAAACAAAATGGTTACACAATTCCTGAGCTCACACAGGGGTAGAAGACATTTATCTTCCAACTAACCAGGGAGTACAATTCTCAATAAAAATTCAGGGTATTGATCAGAGACCCCAGCGAGTCAGACCTTAATAGTAATGCTACACTAGTCCTGGATAAAAAGATATTCTAAAACTTTTATAACAAAGATTAAAACTAACCTAAAAGGATCAAGTTGATTGGCCACTTACCTGCCTACCAAAATAAACAATACTTTTTTAATAAAGACAAAATTCACTCACACACACATATACGTGAAAAAAAAATATATATATGTATACACACACACACACACTGTGAAAGTGAGGTATATGCAAAATGACCTCCAAAGACCAAAGGGGCTATAAGACCAGATAGATGAGAAATGATTTATTAAGAGGCCTTACAGGACAGAATCCTATCGTAGGCAACTATGAATACATCCTTGTAACTCCACCTCTCTTAAGACCTGCTTTTATAGCCCATCCTAGAGGCTGGGAGTACATGCGAGGGAACTAACCTCGAGGAGAATGTTTAAGAATAGGCGTACATCAGTCACAGACATTTTCTCCTGGGCAAATCAAGGATGGTATGCCCTGAGGGTGTACTTAAAGGTGGGATTAAACGAAAGGAAAGAATATGGGAAGGTAGAGGGCATCTGTACTTAAGGTTTCAAGTCACAAAATGGTCCTCATCGTAGATTCGTCCAAGATGCTGTTAGTCTGGTTCACCCAATATATATGAGATATATATGTATATATGTGTATATGTGTATGTATATACGTATACATATGTGTATATATGTGTATGTATATGTATATATGTATATATACATATGTATATACATATATACACATATATACATATGCATATATATGTATGTATATGTGTGTATATGCATATATATGTGTATATGTATATCTGTATATATATGTATATATGTATATATGTGTATATATATATATGTATGTATATATATCATATATATAAAATCATATCACAATGGTCAGCATCTGATACAAAATTAATAGATGTGAAGACTTGGAAAAATGTCCTCTATAACCAGGAGAAAAATATATGTTTAAAAACAGAGATAGAAATGATAGAAATTAAAGAACAAAGAGTTTAAAATTGCATATATAAGATTAAAAAAACAAACTGGGTAGACTTAAGTTTTTCAGTATCAAGTACAAGTTTACTTTTATCTGTGAATTTCAAGTCATGACTATAGAAATCACCTAAACTGAGGTGCACAGCAGAGAGAGATAAAGTGTAAAAAGTTTCAATGATTTGTAGAGCAACATCAATGGTGAAACATACCTGTCATTTGAGTGTAAGGAAATACAAAAACAAAGGAGTGGGCCAAAACAATGGGAAAAAAAAAGAAAATAAATCCAGCTAATTTTTTTTTCAAAGCAATGAAAATCCAAGGAGCTGATGAACATTAAGCAAGATAAATAGAGAAAAATTCATACCTTTGTATGCACTGGAAAACAGTGATAAAGGGAAAACTTCAAAGCAGCCAGAGAAATAAATCACAATACATATAGGAAAACAAAGATAAGAATGATCTCTGACTTTTCATCAGGGGCAGGGAAGTACATCAGTAGACAAAGTTTCTACTGACAAAGTTGCTGAAAACAGCAACAGTTATTTTTATACTTTTACATGTAGCAAAATATAAAAGGAAACTGGGACTTCTGGGTGTCTCAGTTGGTTAAGCGTCCCACTCTTGGTTTCTGCTCAGGTCATTATCTTACGGTTCCTAGGATCGAGCCCCACATCAGGCTCCATGTGGAGCCTGGTTGGATCCTCTCTGTCCCTCTCTCTCTCTGCCCCTACCCTGCTCACACTCCCTCTCACGTGTGCTCTCTCTCTCAAAATAAATCTTTTTTTTAAAAAAAGTAAAAGGAAACCAAAAACATTTTCATACAAATAGTACCTAAGTGAATTTGGTGTCTGATGTAAACCTGGATCTTCAAAAATCAATAAAGAGTGTAAAAATGTTCAAAATGGGCAAAAAAACATAATTTTTTTCTCACATTAAAAGTTCCTGAGATTTGAGGCTATGACATAAGACTTATTAACAATGAACTGTAACATATATGGAGGTAAAACATATGGCAACCTTAGGACAAAAAAAAGGAGGGGGAAATGATATATTTTTGTAAGATTTCATACATGTGAAGCACTGTAATAATATTTGACTATAGACAATGATATATTAAAATTGTATATTGTAAATCTTAGAGCAACCACTAAAGAGCAAAACAAATATATAGCTTATAAGTCAAGAAAGGACTTAAAATTAAATAATTAAAAATAATCAGAAAAAAAGACAAAAAATGAGAAAAATGAAGAACAGAAGCAACAAATATAAAACAAATGGAATGACTCTAGACTTAAACACATCCAGCTAAAAAAATAAACATTCTATGTAACTCCAAATAAAAAGCAGGGATTGTTAGACTAATAAAAAGGCAACATCCACCTATGTTCTGTTTGTAAGAAATGCATGTAAAACCTAGACCACAAATATTTTTAAATTAAAAGGAGGAAAAACTATATACATTTTACGAATCATAATAAATTGGGACTGGCTATTGAGTATCATAAAAGTAGACTCCAGGACAAGGAATTTGACCATTCATAAAGAATAAGGCTTAATAACAATAAAATGGTCATCAATTCATTAAGAATAAAAGCTTTATTCCAAGGAGGACATCCAGATGGCCAACCAACACATGAAAAAATGCTTAACATCACTCATCATCAGGGAAACACAAATCAAAACCACCATGAGATACCACCTCACACCTGTCAGAATGGCTCACATTAACAACTCAAGCAATAACAGATGTTGGCAAGGATGCTGAGAAAGAGGATGTCTTTTGCATTGTTGGTGGGTATGCAAGCTGGTGCAGCCACTCTGGAAAACAGTATGGAGGTTCCTCAAAAAACTAAAACTAGAACTACCCTATGACCCAGCAATTGCAGTACTAGGCATTTATCCAAGGGATACAGGTGTGCTGTTTCAAAGGGACACATGCACCCCTATGTTTATAGCAGCACTACCAACAATAGCCAAAGTATGGAAAAAGTCCATGTCCATTGATGGATGAATGGATAAAGATGCGGTGTATATATATATATACATATATATATACATACACACACAATGGAGTATTACTCAGCAATCAAAAAGAATGAAATCTTGCCATTTGCAACTATGTGGATGGAACTGGAGGGTATTATGCTAAGTGAAATTAGAGAAAGACAGGGGCGCCTGGGTGGCTCAGTTGGTTGAGCTGCCGACTTCGGCTCAGGTCACGATCTCGCGGTCTGTGAGTTCGAGCCCCGCGTCAGGCTCTGTGCTGACAGCTCAGAGCCTGGAGCCTGTTTCCGATTCTGTGTCTCCCTCTCTCTGACCCTCCCCCGTTCATGCTCTGTCTCTCTCTGTCTCAAAAACAAACGTTAAAAAAAAATTAAAAAAAAAAAAAGAGAAAGACAAAAATCATACGACTTCACTCATGAGGACTTTAAGAGACAAAACAGATGAACAGAAGGAAAGGGAAACAAACATAATATAAAAACAGGGAGGGGGACAAAACAGAGGAGACTCATAAATATGGAGAACAAACTGAGGGTTACTGGAGGGGTTGTGGGAGGGGGGATGGGCTAAATGGGTAAGGGGCATTAAGGAATCTACTCCTGAAATCATTGTTGCACTATATGCTAAATAATTTGGACGTAAATTTTAAAAAATAAAAAAATAAAATAAAGGTGAAAAAAAGAATAAAAACTTGATGTATGCAACCAGAAAAAACCCTGAATAGCCAAAGTAATGTTGAAAAAGAAAACCAAAGCTGGAGGCATCACAATTCCCAACTTCAAGCTATATTACAAAGGGTAATCATCAAGACACTATGGTACTGGCACAAAAACAGACACATAGATCAATGGAATGAATAGAGAATCCAGAAGTGGACCCACAAATGTATGTGCAACTAATCTTTGACAAAGAAAGAATATCCAATGGAAAAGAGACAGTGTCTTCAGCAAATGGTGTTGGGAAAACTGGACAGAGACATGCAGAAAAATGAACCTGGACACTTTCTTATACCATACACAAAAATAAACTCAAAATGGATGAAAGACCTAAATGTAAGACAGGAAACAATCGTAAGACAGGAGACAATCAAAATCCTAGAGAAAAAGGCAGCAACCTCTTTGACTCTGATGCAGCAACTTTTTACTAGACATGTCTCCAGAGGCAAGGGAAACAAAAGCAAAAATGAGCTAGACTTCATCAAGATAAAAAGCTTCTGCACAGTGAAGAAAACAGTCAGTAAAACTACAAGGCAAACAACAGAATGGGAGAAGATATTTGCAAATGACATATCGAACAAAGGGTTAGTATCCAAAATCTATAAAGAACTTATCAAACTCAACACCCCCAAAAACAAATAATCTAAGGAAGAAATGGGCAAAAGACATGAACAGACACTTTTCTAAAGAAGACACCCAGATGGCTAACAGGCACATGAAAAGACACTCAACATCACTCATCATCAGGGAAATACAAATCAAAAGCACAATGAGTTACCATCTCCCACCTGTCAGAATGGCTAAAATTAACAACTCGGGAAACAACAAATGTTGGCCAGGATGTGGAGAAAGGGAAACCCTTTTGCACTGTTGGTGGGAATGCAAACTGGTGCAGCCAGTCTGGGAAACAATATGGAGGTTTCTCAAAATATTAAAAATAAAGTTATGCTATGATTCAGCAATTGTGCAACTAGGTATTTATCCAAAGGGTACAAAACTGATGATTCAAAGGGGCATATGCACCCCAATATTTATAGCAGCACTTTCTTTTTTTTTTGTTTAGTTATACATTTATTTATTTATTTTTTCAATATATGAAATTTATTGTCAAATTGGTTTCCATACAACACCCAGTGCTCATCCCAAAAGGTGCCCTCCTCAATACCCATCATCCACCCTCCTCTCCCTCCCACCCCCCATCAACCTTCAGTTTGTTCTCAGTTTTTAAGAGTCTCTTATGCTTTGGCTCTCTCCCACTCTAACCTCTTTTTTTTTTTTTTTCCTTCCCCTCCCCCATGGGTTTCTGTTAAGTTTCTCAGGATCCACATAAGAGTGAAAACATATGGTATCTGTCTTTCTCTGTATGGCTTATTTCACTTAGCATCACACTCTCCAGTTCCATCCACGTTGCTACAAAGGGCCATATTTAGTTCTTTCTCATTGCCATGTAGTACTCCATTGTATATATAAACCACAATTTCTTTATCCATTCATCAGTTGATGGACATTTAGACTCTTTCCATAAATTTGGCTATTGTTGAGAGTGAGCAGCACTTTCAACAATAGCCAAATTTATGGAAAGACCCCAAATGTCCATCGACTGATGAGTAAAGAAGATGTGTAATATATACAATGGAATATTACTTGGAAATCAAAAAGAATGATATCTTGGCATTTGCAACAACATGGATGGAACTAGAACGGATTCTGCTAAGTAAAATAAGTCAGAGAAAGACAACATCATATGATTTCACTCATATTTAGAATTTAAGAAACAAAATAGATGGACATAGGGTAAAGGAAGGAAGAATAACATAGAAACAGAGAGAGAGGCAAACCATAGAGACTCTTAAATACAGAGAACAGACATGGTTGCTGGAGGGGAGGAGGGGAGGGGGATGGGCTAAATGGATGATGGGCATCAAAGAGCACTTGTAGTGGTGAGCACTGAGTGTTGTATGTGAGTGATGAATTACTAAATTCTACTCCTGAAACCATTATTACACTATATGATAACTAACTTGGATTTAAATAAAATCCTAAAAATATGTTCTTAAATTAAAAAAAAAGAACAAAAACCCTAAATGACATGTACCTAACACAGAAGCTCCAAAATTTATGAAGCAAATGCTTAACAGTTTAAAGGAAAAATAGGTGTACAGTTATAGTATGGAATTTCAACACTCTTCTCAATAAAACAAGTAGACACTCAGTTCACCCACTGAGCTAATGGACATTTAGAGAACATTTCACCCAACAATAGAATACATATTTTTTTTCAAGTGTATACAAAACTTTACTAAGATAGACAATATGGTGTCATAAACTTATTCTTAATACATTCTGAAATTAATGAACTTACACAGAATATACTATCTTACTACTATGGAAATCAATAATAAATTTTAAAAAGGAATCTGAAAAATCCCCAAATATATGGAAATCACTTTTTGGGATGGTGGAAATGTTCTAAACATTTGACAAACACATTGCCTTATATTTTAAAGTAGGTGCATTTTTTAAATGTAAAATACACTTTTATGAATTTGATTGAATATTAACTAAAAATATACATAGAGGTGCCTGGTTGACTCAGTTAGTTGGGCGTCTGACTTCAGCTCAGGTTATAATCTCACAGTTTGTGAGTTTGAGCCCTACATTGGGCTGTGCTGTCAGCACAGAGCCCACTTCAGATCCTCTCTCTCCCTCTCACTCTGCCCCTCCTCTGCTCATGCTCTCTCTCTCTCTCTCTCTCTCTCTCTCTCAAAAATATCTATTTAAATAAATATTACTCATTTGACCTGATTTTCTTGAAAAGGTTTATTTGTACTCTACTCTCAGCTCTACCTTCAACATCTGGCTCTAATTTATTTAATGCTTGGAAGAATCCTGGAGCTACTACTTCCCCACAACATGTTGGGGTCATGCCACTAATCAGTGGAAGTCTTCTGAGGGGAATAGCCATGGAGTAAAGTAATGACCAAACAAATCTCCATGTTTTAAGGCATAAACAAAATCTCAAAACTTTTTACCATTTATCACATATTAAGCTCTTTTTTTATATTTTTCTTCTCTTTGCTTTCATTTTATCATCAATGTCTTCTACTGACACATTTTCCTATTTGGTAATCCTTTCTTCTTGTGATTTAATCTGCCATCAAAACCCATCTTCAGCTCTGAATTTCAATTATTCAGTTTTCATTTTTAGAATTTTCATGTTATCCTTTTTTATTTTTATTATTTCTTTAAATGTTTATTTATTTATTTTGAGAGAGAGACAGAGAGTGAGCAGGGAACAGACAGAGAGAGAGGGAGACAGAGAATCCCAGGCAGGCTCTGTGCTGCCAGTGAAGAACCTGACATGGGGCTTGAACCCACTCACCATGAGATCATAACTTGAGCCAAAATGAAGAGTTGGACACTTAGCCAACTGAGCCACCCAGGTGCCCTCATTTTATTCTTTTAAAAAATAAATTCCTCTCTAGTGAAATTCTTTACCTTGTCAAATGTTTCTTGAACCTATTAATTAGAGTCCTTTCAAGGTCCATGATTGTTCATTCCCCAAAATAGGTCACCTATATGTGTTTCTAATATATGTATAAACATCTTAAAAAGAGGAATCTAATTGATAGTGACAACAGATCACTGGCTGGTGGTAGCCAAGGGCAGATGGAAAGAGAGAACTGACTACAAAGAGGCATATGGATTTTTTTTTTTTTTTTTTTTTTTTTTTTTTGGTGTGTGGGGCGAGAAAATGTTCTGTATCTTGATTATAGTGGTGGTTACATTTATACATTTTCTTCTGGTCTTGTCCTCTTTAGTTACTCATCTAATGATACACACTTTACATAAATATAACTGAGCTACTCATTCATACATGCATTCATTCTTGCATTTATTCCAACAATATCAAGAGATTACTATGTGCCTGTCCTTTTACTAGGGACCCAGCAATAAACAGGACAAACACAACCTCTGCCTCATAGAGCTTTATAGTCTTCTATTTCCAATAGTTTTTGGGCATCCAGGTTTTCTCACACTTTTATTTACATAAAATGCCATCCTGTTTCTATCTGTATATTCAAACTATGCACACCTATTCAAAGTCGATTTTAAATGCCATGCCTAAATGAATCCTTCCTGTGCTTGAAGTAATCCCAATCTAGTCTGAATTCTCATGTTATATTATCTGTTCTTCTAATGGTATTTGTGCAACCCATCTTGCATTATTAATGAGGTAGCCCATCTGACTAGACTTCAGATTCTTTAAGTGCAAGAATCTTATCTTACTAACTCTTCTATGTACTTCAGTATTTAGAAAAGTGCCTGAGTCATAGTAAATAGGTATTGATTAAATGAATGAATGCACAAGTATGCCATTGTAACATGTTTAAAATCATGGCCTGCATTTTAGTATTTTCTACCTAGTAATCCACCAGATTCTTCACCTCTAATTATTGAATTTGAGTCACTTCTAACCCTACCATGTCTAATTCTAGCTTGCAGCTTCTATGATACTCTATGCTCACAAACCAGATAATCAAGCTTATTAAGGACTGTGTATTAAATAAATGTAATTAGGCACTTAGGGAGGGTATAATGACTTTTCATACATTAAAGCATGGCTTGAGAGTTTGGGCTTTAAATCTAATAGCTCAGAGGGACTATTTTGTCAACATTCACATTTGGGGCTATATTTTAAAGAAGAGACAATGGTTTCCAGAAGTCTGACCTCCATAAAAATAGGCTACAGCATTGCTAGAAAAAAATCATTCCTTTTATATAAAATGGCCATTCTAACACTGGATATGTGTCCTCTCTGACAAATGAATTCTGGTGTTCAGGACTCAGAACCAGACAGCTGTCACAGCACCACTGAGGATTCCCTTAAATTGCAGCAGATGGTGCTACTTATTTGGCCATCTAATGCTATTCTGAAGTATCAGTTGGCCAACTGCTGTGGTGGAGGTATGAAAATAGGAGATTTATTTAGAGCCAGAGGATGCAAGCACAAATGTTTTGGGACTCTGAGTTTAAACTGATACAGAAAAATTGTATACAACAAATTGCCAAGCCAGATCTATTAGAGGGTGTGGCTGTAAAGCCTCATCCCTCAAACGAAACCAGTCATGGAAAATACAGCTTCTTTGGTCAGCTGTACTCTAATCTCTTCCATGCCCTTTTCTCCTGAGACACACACATGCTCATAGGCATACTCACACATGCACACAAATAGACCACATGTATTTCTACACATACAGTTGCTAATCAGTCTGACATTTAAATTTAATGCCTCTTAGGAACCAGCTGGGTCACCTGTGGCTGGCCTGTGGAAATATGCACAGCATGTGTCAGTGGCCTACTTCAGAAGTAAGAGTCTTTCTCCGCTCCAGCTTTAAGGTAGCAGCTGCAGTCCTATGTAGCTTTTTATCAGCACACAACAATCTGGGATTTCTGCATTATAGGGATATCAAATATTCTGGTCATGTCTTTGGCCATCTCCATAGCAGCTATGGCTCACTCCTTATCGGAATTACATCTAGTTAATGAATGTTCTGCTTACTACTGCTCAGAATACAGTTTTTTTTAACTCTAATTTACATCATTTGAGCTTTACTGTGAACATTAGTTTTCTTAACTCTAATTTATGTCATTAACTATATATAAAGCCTAAAGATAGCTTACAATAGCTATTAAGTAGAATACTAGTGCACTGTAACCTCTTTTTGTAAAGTCAATAAATCCCTACTATGTGTCTAGTGAGCTTCTTACTTGAGAAAAATGAGCTAATTAAATTATGCAACTGAATGGCAATTTAAATCGGTACACTAAGTTACTGAAAAGGGGGTAACGTAAAAAGTGAAAAATATACAGAAAACTTGGAGATTATTTCCAGGCATATGTACTGGAGACCCAATATATATGTGGCACATGAATTAGAAACACCAAAATGCAGATCAAAATGGCACATAAAAATAAACCTAAATAAATAAATGGATCAGCTTTGCATCAATAAAAGTGAGACTGTCATGGATGAAAAAGCTTTTAAAACACAGAAAGAGTACCTAGCCATAAAGAAGAGGAAGACCCCCAAGATGATCAAGATCAAAGGCAACTAGGAACTCCCAGAGAAGATAGCAGAGTAGGAGGACCCTGAGCTCACCTTGTCCCATGGACACACTGAGATAACAGCCACATCAGTGCAACTAACCCAGAAAGCAACTTGAAGACTGGCAGAACAGACTTTCCTGAGTTAACTGTAGAGAGGAGGCCACATCAAAAAGTGTAGGAGGGAAAGAAACGCAGTTGGGAACTAAACCCCTGGTAAGACTAACCACAAATGGGAGGGATACCACAAGGATAGAGAAGTGGGAGGATCAGATCCCACACCAGGCACTCCAGGCATGGGGGACTACACTGGGAACATTTGGCTTTGAAAACCAGTGAGGCTTAACCATGAGTATTTACAATCTTCAGGGCTTAACTTGGGTACTTTAAAAATCAGGAGGCTTAGCTCTGAGAGAGTCACAGAAAACTGAGCCCCTTTCCTTAAAGAGCCAGCATAACAAATAACCTGGCCGAGATACAGCATAGAAGTAGCAGTTTGTGGCCTGGGGTATACTGAAGATGACTTATTTACTAATCTCAGAATGTGCACTGGAGGGGCAGGAAAATTTGGGAGACCTCTCCAAGAACAAAAGTGTTGGTGGGAACCATTTCTCTGGTGCCAGCCTCTCCCCCCCAACCCCCATCCTAAATAGCTGGATACTTGCAGGAACCAGCAAGACTATTCTCCACCTATCTTCATAACATTGCATGCCTCACCTCCATGCTCTCCCATGGATGTGCCCCATCCAACCTGACCCACTTGGAAGGCATACCTCCAAAGCAGCTCCTGTCTCCACATACCCAGCAAACAACTCCAGCAGGGACCTGAGCCACTCCAAAGTGATTCCTGCCCCTAGGAAAGGGGAAGAGAACCATAAATATGAATGTGCCTGTAGTCCCAGCAACTGAACCTTTAACTGGCAACACAGAGAGTGCCCTGCTGATCAGTCCCAGACGGGGTCCAGGCATCTGATATAGCCCACCACAGAAAGCCTCTCAGAAGACAAGGCACACAGAGTGCCTTGAAAGTTTGTGTGACTACAGCCCCATGAGATGGGTTAAGGGCAGACATTTGGTGTGAGTGCTGACAATGCCCAACTACAGGGCTGTGGCAGCTCCAGACTTCCAGGGACCAAACCCTGCCCAGTGCACCCACAACAGACAAAGTGGGTCACTGCAGTCAACTGGACTGAAGGCAAATGAAGCTCAGCTATAACAGCAGGACACACATAACCTACTTGGGAGACACCCATGAAGTACCTGGTTCTGGTGAACAAAGGATATTGCACGTCTGGGCACTGTAGGACCTCTTCTTCATAAGACCACCACTTTTAAGATCAGGACACATAACTGACTTTCCTAACACATAGGAGCAAACACAGAGAGTTAGACAAAGTGAGGGGATAGAGGAATATGTCCTAAATGAAAAAAAAATGACAAAACCACAACAAAAGAGCTAAATGAAACAGAGATTAGCAATGTGCCTGATAGAGAATTCAAATGAATGTCATAAAGATACTCCCTGGTCTTGAGAAAAGAGTGGAGGATCTCAGACCTTCAACAAAGAGAAAATATGAAAAAGAACCAATGAGAGATGAAGAACTCTGTAATTAAAATTTGAGAATACACCAGAGGGAATAAATAGTAGACTACAAGAAGCAGAAAAACATATTAATGAACTGGAAGTCAAAGTGATGGAAAGCAACAAAGCTGAACAGAAAAAAATAATAAAAAATAAAAATTGGTTGAGAGAACTCAGCAACATAACCAATCATAACATTTGCATGATAAGGCTCCCAGAAGGGAAAGAGAAAGACAACGGGGCAGAAATATTTATTTGAAGAAATAATAGCTGAAAACTTACCTATTCTGGGGAAGAAAACAGACATCCAGATCCAGGAGGGACAGCGCGCACCCAACAAATTAACCCAAGGGGGTCCACACCAAAAGACATAATTAAAATGTCAAAAAGTAGTGATAGAACTTTAAGAGCAGCAAGAGAAAACAAAACAGTTACCACATAAGGCTCTCAGCTAATTTTTTAGCAGAAATTTTACAGGCCAGAACGGAATGGGTTGATATATTCAAAGTGCTTAAGGGAAAAGCAAAAACAAAAACATGTAACCAGCAAGGCTGGTTCCCAGCAAGGCTGTCATGCAGAACAGAAAATATAAAGTGTTTCCCAAACAAACAAAAGGTAAATAAGTTCATCACCACTAAACCAGGCTTACAAGAAATGTTAAAGGGAAATCTTGGAGTGGAAAGAAAAGGCCATAATCAGGATAAGAAAATTATTAAGGGGAAAAAAATCACAGATAAATACAAACATAATCAAAGTAGTAGAATAATCACTTATAAAGCTAATACAGAGGTTAAAGCACAAAAGCAGTAAAAGCAATTACATCTACAAAAATCAGTCAAGAGTTCACAAAATAAAAGGATTTAATGTATGACATCATATACATAAAAAGTGGAAGTGGAGAAGTAAAACTTTAGTGCTTTTAGAAGATGTTCATATGTAAATGACCATCAACTTAATATAGACTTGTATATGCACAAAATGTTACACATGAACCTAATGGTAACCACAAATCAAAAACATAGATACACAAAAAAAAGAGGAGAAAGAAATCAAGCATGTCGGCAAAAAAAGTTATCAAACCATAAGGGAAAAAAGCAAGAGAAGAAAAAAGGAACAGAAAAGAATTACAAAAATAACCATAAAACAAGTAACAAAAAATGGCAGTAAGTACATACCTATCGATAATTACTTTATATGTGAATGGACTAAAGAAAGCTCCAATCAAAGGCATAGGGTGACTGAATGGATAAAAATGCAGGATCCATCTGGAAACTGCCTACAAGAGACTCACTTAAAATCTAAAGACACATGAAAAATGAAAGTGAAGGAATGGAAAAATGCTTACAATGTAAAGGGAAGCAAAAAGAAAGCTGTGGTACTAATACTTATATCAGACAAAATAGACTTTCATACAAAGACTGTAACAAGAGACAAAGAAGGACACTACCTAGTGATAAGAAGGAACAATCCAACAAGAGGACATAACAATTGTAAATATTTATGCACCCAACATGAAAACTCTTAAATACATAAAGCAACTATTAGCTTACATAAAGGATGAAATTGACAATCATACAATTATAGTAAGGGGATTTTAATAGTAATATAATGATAGTATGGAACTTTAACACCCTACTTACATCAATAGGTCATCCAGACAGAAAATCAACAAGGAAATAGTGGCATATTTGAATGACATATTGTACCAGATGGACCTAACATATATTCAGAACATTCCATTCCCAAACAGAATACACATTCTTTTCAAATGTACAGGGAACATTCTCCAGAATAGATCACGTATTAGGCCAGAATAGAATTCTCAATAAATTCCAAAAGAGTGAAATCATATTATACATCTTTTCTTACCACATGGTATGAAACTAAAACTCATAAGAAAAAAATCTGGAAATAACATGCTACTAGACAATGATAGGTCAACAAAATAAACAAAGAGGAAATTAAAAAATACATGGAAACAAGTGAAAATGAAAACACAACAGTCCAAAATCTTTGGGATGCAGCAAAAGCTGTTCTAAGAGAGAAGATTATAACAATATATGCGTTTCTCAAGAAGAAAAATCTTAAATAAACAACCTAACTTTATACCTAAAGGAGATAGAAAAAGAACAACAAAGCCCAAATCCAGTATAAGAAAGGAAATCATAAAGATTAGAGCACAAGTAAATGATATAGAGACTAAAAAAAGCAAAAAACAAAACAAAACAAAACAAAACAAAAACAAAACAAAAACAAAAAACACAACAGAACAGATCCATGAAACCAGGAGCCAGTTCTTTGAAAATAAAATTGATAATCCTTTATCCAAATTCCTCAAGAAAAGGAGAGTACTCAAATAAATAAAGTCAGATATGAAGGAGGAGAAATAACAACCAACATCACAGAAATACAAAGGATTATAAGAGAATAATGTGAAAAATTGTATATCAACAAACTAGACAACTTAGAAGAAATAGATAAATTCCTATGAACATAACCCTCCAAAATTAAATCATGGAGAAATAAAAAATTTGAACAGACCTATTACCGGCAATGAAATTCAACCAATAACCAAAATACTATCAATCAACAAAAGTCTAGGAGCAGATGGCTTCACAGGTGAATTACACCAAATATATAAAGAAGAATTAACATCTACTCTTCTCAAACTATTACAAAAACAGAAGAGGAAGGAAAGCTTCCAAATTCATTCTATAAGGACAGCATGACTCCGATACCAAAACCAGATAAAGATACTACCAAAAAGGAAACTATAAGCCAATATCTCTGATAAACACAGATGCAAAACTCCTTAACAAAATACTAGGAAGTTGAATCCAACAAGACATCAAAAAAAAAAAAAAATCATTCACCACAATCAGGTGAAATTTATTCTAGGGATAAAGAGTGGTTCAGTATTCACTAATCAATCAACATGACACATCACATTAACTGGATAAAGGATAAAAACCGTATGATTATATCAACAGATTAGTGAAAAACAAAAGCATTTGATAAAGTTTAACATCTATTCCTGATAAAAACTCTCAACAAAGTAGGTTTAAAAGGAACATATCTCAATATAATAAAGATCAGATATGGAAAAATCCACAGCTAATATCATACTCATTGGTGAAAAATTGAGAGCTTTCATGTAAGATCAGGAACAAAACATGGATGTCCATTCTCACCACTTTGATTCAACATACTACTGGACATTATAGCCAGTAAAGAAAAAGAAATAAAAGATATCCTAATTGGTAAGGAAGAAACAAACTTTCACTATTTGCAGATGACATCATCCTATATGTAGAAACTCTAAAAACTCCACTAAAAAGCTGCTAGAACTGATAAATGAATTCAGTAATGTTGCAGGATACAAAATTAATGTACAGAAAGCTGTTACACTTCTGTACACTAATAATGAAGTAGTAGAAAAAGAAATTAAAAATATAATAGCATTTACAATTACACCAAAAATAATAAAACACCTAGGAATAATCCTAACCACAGAGGTTAAAGACCTGCACTCCAAAAACTGTAAAACACTGATGAAAAAAATTGAAGATGGCACAAATGGGAAGATGTTCCATGCCCCTGGATTGGAAGAACCAATATTGTTGAAATGTACATGCTACTCAAAGCAATCTACAGATTTAATACAATCCCTATTAAAATAACAATGACATTTTTCACAGAGATAAAAAAATAATACTAAAATATGTATGGAACCACAAAAGACCCTAAATGGCCAAAGCAATCTTGAGAAAGAACAAGGCTGAAGGCATCACAAACCCAGATGTCAAGATATACTAAAAAGCTACAGTAATGAAAACACTACGATACTAGCACAAAAGCAGACACATGCATCACTGGAAGAAAATAGAGAGCCCAGGAATGAACCCACACTTATGTGGTCAGTCAATCTTTGACAAAGAAGTAAGAATATACAATAGGGAAAAGAATATACAGTGGGGAAACTGGACCCCTTTCTTAAATCATACATAAAAATAAACTCAAAATGGATTAAAGATCTAATGTGGGACCTAAAATCATAAAACTAGAAGAAAACATAGGCATTAATTTCTTTGACATGAGCCATAGGAACATTTTTCTAGATATGTCTCCTCAGGCAAGGGAAATAAAAACAAAATTCAACTATTGGGACTACACCAAAATAAAGAGCTTCTGCACAAGGAAGAAAACCATCAACAAAACAAAAGGCAAACTACTTAATGGTAGAAAATATTTTCAAATTATATAATCCAGAAAGGGGTTAATATGTATATATATGCAGAATTTATATAACTCAATACTGGGGAAAAACAATCTGATTATAGATGGGCAGAGGAGCTGTATAGACATTTTTCAAAATGAGCCATACAAATGGCCAACAGACACATTAGGATGTTCAACATCACTAATCCTCAGGGAAATGCACATCAAAACCACAATGAGATATCACCTAACACCTATCAAAATGGGTAGAATCAAAATGACAAGAAATAATAAGTGTTAATGATGATGTGGAGAAAAAAAGAACCCCTGTGCACTGTTGGTGGGAATGTGAGCTGGTGTAACCACTGTGGAAAACAGTATGGAGATTCCTCACGAAACTGAAAGTAGAACTACCATATTATCCAGTAATTCCAATACTGGGTGTTTATCCAAAGAAAACAAAAGCACGAATTTGAAAAGATACATGCACCCCTATGTTTATTGCAACATTTTTTACAATAGACACAGTATGGAAGTAACTCAAGTGTCCATTCGTGGATGAATGGATAAAGAAGATTAATATATATATATATATATAATATATATATATATATACACATATATACACACACACACAATGGAATATTACTAAGCCATAAAAAAGAAAGAGATGTTTCCATTTGCAACAAATTAGATGGATCTACAGGCTACAGTGCTAAGTGTAATAAGTCAGAGAAAGACAAATACTATATGATGTCACTCAAATGCAGAATTTTATGAACAAAGAAAAAAGACAAAAACAAAAAAACAAAAAATCCCAGACTCTTAAGTACAGAGAACTGGTGGCTGCCAGAGAGAAAGTAGACAGAGGGATGGATAAATTAGATAAAGGGGACTATCAACCTTGCCGAACACTGAGTAATGTACAGAATTTCTGAATCATTATATTTTACACTTGAAACTAACATAACACTATATGTTAATTATACTTCAATAAGAAATATCCACGGCAACTCAAAATTCAAATTCCTTTAAGTACATACATACATATATACATAAACTCTTACAATAAAATAGAAATTGTCCCAGAATGAACTGTAGCATCGGTAAAACTTTTAAAATAAAACCAAGGGTGAATAACAGCTACAGAATACAATGTAGAGTGGACACGCATGATCACAGCATGCAAAGTGCCCTGGGGACTAGTGAGTTGGAAGCACATAGGCTTGTGAATGCTTTTTATCCTTGTGGGAGAAAATATTATCAGTGATCTCTCTGCCAAATTATCTTTCCAGCAGGTTCTAAATCCTTGAAAGGCCTGTAGGAAAATTTAGGGGCAAAAGTGTCTTCCATACTATTAGGACAGTAAGAACCAGCAGAAATAGCAGACGCCAAGCTGTTGGCATTTATCAACACAGCCTTTTGTCTGACAGCTACGGTCATAACTGATTTCCTTTTGTCCCAGGTTAACTCTTTGCCCTAACTTGAGATTTATGGCTCAAATTGTTTAAATCCTATTAGTTTTTTTCATGGAAAAATATATTGCTGACTTGCTTACTGACTTATTTACTGACTGGCTTGTTCAACCTCCACCCCATCTCTTATCCTTTACTACCATCCCCTCAGCCAACTTTCATAAGGTGAATTAGGCCTGATACTCATTTGCCATTAACACTTAAAGTTTGTGAACTGTACCTGTGTTGAAGCCCATTTCACCATATCTGGAAGAAGTGATATAGACACAGATGAAAAATGGTAAAATCACAACATACGGAGATGAAATTAACAAACCAGACTTAGAGAATCTGTATTGTAATTAATATTTACGGAGAACTAAGGGATAAGGTCTGTTTTAAACACTTCACATGATTACATCACTTAATTCTCTAACAGCTCTTTAGCATAAGTAATAGTTAAGCTCATTTTACTACTGAGGAAGCTGAGAACAAAGAGATTAAATAATATACCTACTAATCAGGGCAACTGGGTGGTTTAGTCAGTTAAGCGTCCAACCCCTGATTTGGGCTCAGGTTATGATCTCATGGTTTGAGTTCAAGCCCTGCATTGGGCTCTGTGCTGGTAGCCTACAGCCTGCTTGGGATCACCTCTCACTCTGCCCATCCCCTGCTCGTGCTCTCTCTCTCTCAAAATAAATAAAAGCATTAAAAAAAATAATATACCTACTACTGCTAGAAAATGGCAGAACTAGAATTTGAGCCTAGGCAGTTTGAGGCCAGAGCTCCTCCTGTTAACCATAATGCTGTATGCAGTCTTGAGAAGTGAAAAACAGGAAGGAAAAAAATCATGGTGCTGTTAGGACAGTGTATAAGCTATCATGGCAAATTACAATTTTCAAGAGTATCTTTGAATTAGTAACATAAAAAACCTATATGTACTCATCAATAAATTAGATTCTAGAGAGGCCTTGTAACTTAGATTGAGGAGTCTAGTTACTCATACCTAAACTGAATACAATGAAGGAATTGTATATACCAGTCTAAGGACTGGTATAATCTTAGAAAGCTTCCAAAGCTTTCAGGAAATTGAAATGGTTGTCTATTTTTGGTTGTCAGGTATATCTTTAGTTCCATTCCATTCAAAACTTCAAAGCAAGGCAGATGTCCATAGAAGTTATATGCCCATAAGGTAGTTTAGATATATGGATGGGATTTTTGTTCTTATCAAGGGAGGATATGGTGTTATTGTGCCACATATAGTGAAAATCCATGGTTGACTAATGAGGGCAGTGTCAGTAAAATATTATATTGAGCTTAGGATAACAAGGTTATATGGTGGGTTTGGTGTAACCTTCATCATTAATTAGCATTGTAGCTCATTATATAAAAGACTATGCATCAATTCTAATATCTTAGGTAAAGGACTGGGGAAAGTCTTAGAGAAAGGGAAGATTGATGAGTGTAGTCAGACATAAGGCAACATTTTGCATGATGGTTGATGCTAAGATTTGAATATTTGTGTTCCCCAATATTCGTGTGTTGAAACGTAGCGCCCAATGTGATGGTATTAGGAGGTGGGAGGTGATTAGATCCCAAATTAGTACCCTTATAAAAGAGGCCCAAGAAAGCTACCTTGCCCCTTCTGTCATGTAAGGACATGACTGACAAGTCAACAGTTTGAAGCTAGGAAGAGGGCCATGCCAGCACCCTGATCTCAGATGTCCAGCTTCTAGACTGTGAGAAATAAAATTGGTGTTTATAAAGCAATAAATCAATGATATTTTGTTAAAGTAGCCCAAATGGACTCAGAGAGTTGACAATCTGTTTTTACTTATGTTTCTCATGTAACAAGGTGCTTTGTAAGTCGGTCTGTATGTCCTGAAGTTCATCTGGGTTGTTATATCACGAAAGGACCATTTTGCCAGACACTAGAAAATACTGTTGAATTGGGAACATACTTGGAATGAATGAGGATGTTCTGAGTTGAGAGTAGATGGCATTATGAATAAAATGTTAATACTTTCATGGTTTGGCCTGCTCAGAGCTTTCTGAGCAAAGATTGCTAGCAACATGGGTTAAAGGATGATTGAACAGCAATACTAATATAGAAACATCTAGAAAAAAATTAAAGAATTATTTTCCTGAAAACTTTTTTTGTTTCTGTTTCATCAAGTAACAAAATCAGGAGCCATTTGTTTACATTTTAAAGGGTGGTGGTTATAAATACCTAGGAATCTTCTCCATCTCTTCCCAGAAAGAATTTGTTTTCATTAGAGAGAAAAAAATTTCTCTCCCTGTCTCCGGGAGAGAAATTCCTATATAAGCTCTGAAAGCTAGAGTTTTGGAGTTCCTCATCTATAGTGTAAAACTCCCTTTTACACATGCAGGTGACATCTGCCATCATTACCTTACCCTAGGGGGAAAAAGAATACTAATGTGAGGTTGCTGTATAAGTAAATAATTTGCCTTCCTCTCTGATGCATAAACTTTCAAGGTTAAAAAAATTACAGATATTAAAAAAACTTACTAGTTACATTGCAAATAATATTATTCTAAGTTCTGATTAACCAGTATGTTTGTTCTACATGAATGGCACTTAGAACAATGCTTCTAAGATTTGGTTGTGCAAGATGTTCATATGTTGCACAAGTAAAAAGGGTCACATAATTAAATTTGAGAAAAGTGGTGTACCATATCCCTCTCTGGGATATTTACAAATTGGGGTCCACAAACTTCATAATAAAGAAACATGTTCAGTCTTGATTGAGGATTTACAAATCAGAAGTACCACTGTGCCGTTGTAAAATGACTTCATAGCATTGTCTTATCCCTCCAGATGTGTCAAGAGTATCTAGAAGTTAGTGCCATATTCATAGGTTTATTTTCTGCCTAAATGTCCTGGAAGAGTTACTAGTTCATGTCATCTTTTATCTCATTGTCCTCAGAGTCTTAGAAGAAGTCACTCTATTGACCATCTAAAAGCAAAGACTATTCACAAAGAGCAGTGCTTTTCAATGCTGACAGCACATTAAAATCATCCAGGCAGCTTTTAAAACACCAATGCCTGTGTCCCAAGCCACACCAATTTAGAGAGCCTCTGAGGATGAGTCTTAAAATCCGTAAGATTTAAAAGCTTCCCAGGTGACTCTAATGTGCAGCCAGGCTTAAGAACCACTGATACAGAGGAGTGGTTCTCAAACTTTAATGAATGTAGGTATCACCGCCATATGAATGTAAATATCTGTGGAGCTTATTATTCAGCAGGTCTGAGGTGGGCTAGAAAGCTCCTTTTTTAAACAAATATTCCAGATGATTCTGATAAAGTTCTTCAGTGACTGCACCTTGAGGTACATTTGTATAAGCTGAACCTGTCATTCTGCCTGCTTCTTGACAGTTAATCAAGAATCCCATCTTCTGGAAAACAGAGAGTGATATTCCAGTTCTCCCTGTGGTATCTTTCACTCTGCCTCCATTTGCAGACATGAGGGATTTGAAATTACTTTAAAATTCTGACAACAATGTCCTGACCCATTTTTAATGTCCTGGCAGAACTCTAGATGAGGCAGGACAGTCTAACCCCCAGCAGTTAGACTCAGTTGTGAGAAGGTAAGCCCAGCCACTCTAGGAATATTCTCCTCAGAGTTCATAAATCGGACTGCTGTAGTCACTCCACCTGTAATATACCTGCCTTAGACCTCAATTGCAAATGAAAGAGAATGAGACATGCATGCACAGAAAATATGGGCGGTGGGGAGCTTCTACTTTGATAATGCTCAAGTAGTTCCTATCAAACTAAGATGCTGTAAATAACAACTATGACCTCTGGACAGGATACAGAAAACAACTACTCAAGAGACTAGACAGAAAACAAAAATGCCCAGATATCAGAGGGCAGTCAACACATAAAAGAAATAACACAAGGTAAGTTTCCCACTTTTTAATAGTTGTTAGCCTAAGAGCAGGCCACAGTTGGCATTCAATGTGGATAAAGCCCAGAAAGAGACACCAGAACGTTGAGGAAGCAGAATACCCAATATGGGAAATCCATAGGAACTAGAAAATGAAGCAGTGAATCCTAGAAAGAAAAGAACAATGGGGAAGTTGCAAATTCTTCAAATAACTCTGTTCAAATATCTGGCTAACCCTATAAGTATACATTCAAGAGGTAGCTTCCAAGTAGCCCAGTTAAAACTTAAAAAAACCCTGAAGAATGAATTCAGAGTTTCGAGTTTCTCTTTATAGGAATATATTAGAATCAAAATCTACAGCACCTAATTCATAATATCCAGCTTACATTCTAAAATTACATGTTAAAACTACAAAAATATCTATTTTCAAGAGAAAAAAATAAAGTCCAACCTCAAGATAATGCAGATGTTAGGACTGCCAAAGTTTGTATTTTTAATTTTTTTTAAAAATCTTTATTTATTTTTGAGAGACAGAGACAGAGTGTGAACAGGAGAGGAGCAGAGAGAGAGAGGGAGACATAGAATCTGAAGCAGGCTCCAGGCCCTGAGCTGTTGGCACAGAGCCCGATGCGGGGCTCAAACTCAGAAACCGTGAGATCATGACCTGAGCCAAAGTCGGACGCTCAACTCACTGAGCCACCCAGACACTGCAAGGAAGTACCAAAGGTTTTAAAACAGTTATTTTAAATATGCTCAATGAAGTAAAGGAAGATATGCTTGTAATGTGTAAAATAAATAAATAAATAAATCCCAACGGAGAAATAGAAATATAAAAAGTAGGGGTGCCTGGGTGGCTCAGTCAGGTAAGCATCTGACTTTGGCTCAGGTCATGATCTTGTGGTCCATGGGTTCGAGCCCTGCATCAGGCTCTGTGCTGACAGCTCAGAGCCTGGGGCCTTCTTCAGATTCTGTGTTTCCATCTCTCTGTGCCCCTCCTCTCTCTCTTTCTCTCTCTCCCTCTCTCTCAAAAATAAATCAATATTTTTTTAATTAAATAAAAAGAAATATAATAAGTAAATAAGGATTCTGACACCTAATTCCAGTGTTTGGAGAGGAGGAATTTGCCCACATATACAAGTAATTCTCAGATACCCCAGTTGGATACCCTATAATTTGATTTAATTTTGATACTATCTACCTGGAGAGAGCATCTGAGTCCACAGGTTAAGGGCTCAGTCCTACAAGACTTCAGAGGCCAGTTACAAGTCCAGGTTGTTACCTGTGCTTCTGACCCACTAGCTACAGGTTGAAGATTTCAATGGCCCCTCACCCCCACCACCTCCTGTTCCTTAGGTAACATTAATTTGCTAGAGTGTTTCACAGAACTCAGAGAAATGTTTTACTTAATAGACCATCAGTTTACTATAAAAGAATCTAACTGAGGAACAGCCAAATAGAAGAGATGCAGAGGGCAAGGTACAGGAAAGAGGAAAAAGCTTTTTTGACCTCAGAATATACCACTCTCCAAATTTTCATGTGTTCACCAACTTGGAAACTCTCCTAGCACATTCTTTTGGAGGCTTCTTTACATAGACTTGACTGATTAAATCATTGGTCATTTGTGATGATTCAACCTCCAGCCCCTCCCTTCTCCCAGGAAATCAGGGAGATGGGACTGAAAATTCTAACCTTCTAATCATGTGCTTGGTTTCCCTGACAACCAGTGCCCATCCTTAGGTTAAGTCCAAAACTCACCTCACCAAAATAAACTCAGGTGTATTTGAAGGGGTTTATTATGAATATTAAGAGACCTTTATAATTCCTATCGCTTAGAAAATTCCAAGAGTTTTAGGAGCTCTGTGCCAGAAACAAGGATATATATATATATATATATATATATATATATATATATATATGCACATACATACACATACACACACATGTGTGTATGTGTGTGTGCAAAACCAAGTGGAATTCTAGAAATAAAAACAAAATGCAGTATCTAATATAGAAAGTTTTATGGATGTACTTAATAGCAAAATAACACTTTCTTAAGAAAGAGTCAATGAATTAAAAAATACACCAATTAAACTTATCCAATCTGAAAAAGTACAAGAGAAAAGAATTTTTCAAATTAATAGTGCCTCAGGAGTCTGTGGGGCAATTCTAAAATACATAGACTACATGTAATTGGAGTCCTACAGGGGCTTTCTGAAAAAATATTTGAAGACATATAGGAGCCAAAAATTTCCTAAATTTGGTGAAAGACAAATTTATAAAGATTTCAGCAGCCCCCAAGCAGAGTGAGTACCAGCAAATGCCTCCAAGCATACCAGTAAAACTGCCAAAGGCCAAAGATAAAATCTTGAAGGCAGCCAGAGAAAAATGACATTGAATACAGAAAAACAAAAATTCATTTGAACATTGGCTTCTCATAAGAAACAACTGAGAACCAAAGACAGTTGACATGTGCTGAAGATGGCCCAGGAATAGAATGGGAGTGGGAATGGGGAAAATACAATAATTTAACAGAGCCATAGAGAGTGAAAATATTGAAAACTCAAGATTGGATGATACAACTAAATAGTACAGATAAAAATGAGATACAGGAAAGAAAATTCCACCATGAATCCTAGAACAAAAAGGGAATGGCACATTAATGTGGCACGCATCACCAGAGGGCAATATGCATATATTTATCCCAAGGTCATGTCTGAATTTGCACTTGCACAAACCGTGTTTCTCTCATACTATGGTCTCATATAAAGAAGCCCGTGTTCTCCACCTACTCCCTTTCCCTGACTACACAAGCACTTCCATGTACCTAATGGGAATAACTCTCCAGTGCTAGTTCTGCTCCATTTGTACTATATAATATAGCTATATATTTCAAAAGCCTCTAATATTTGTATACTTTAACACAATAATTTCAATTTGATTAATTTAGTCCAAGAAAGGTATGTGAAATGCAGGCAAATATTTACACAGAAGAATATTCGTCAAAATTTTATTTAGAAACATCTTTTAACAATAGTATTAACAGAATACTGTTAAAGTAACAGAATTACTTTATGGGTAATTTGCAGCTATTTCACAAGAACCATGTATGTTTAATAATTAAAAAAAGAAAGGTAGAAAAATAAATATGGTTCCTAGAAAAACCAAGCTGCAGCTAAAGTAATGAGGCATGGTAGGGGGAAATTGGAGTCTTGGTGAGACAGGGCATCACAAACTAGATAGGGAATCAAAAGTCCATGCATATACTGCAGTAAAATAAGAGCACACTCATGATTTAGGGAAATCAGAAAACTGGCAGGTACGGGCCGCAGATATATAAGCAAAGAAAATCAGGTGGTTAAAACGGGTTAGGCAGTCAAGTACTCAAGTAGAAAGTCAAAAGCCAAGAAAGAACAAAAATCATATGACAAAAATCATACAAGGGGATATTGAGCTCCCTATCTATGAAGCTTCCTATGTGCTCTGAGCTAGACTAGAAATGAACCTGAACATTTGGCCAGTTCAGAGTCCATAGAGGAAAGCAGATAAATCAGGGAACCTAACAAAAAAAAGGTAAAGATAGAGAACGGATTTCTGAAATCTTTTATGTAGCTGACACCAGGGAAGAATATGGGCAAGAGGAGAAGACAAAGGGAGAGAGAAAGAGAGAGAGAGAATATTAATGAGGTTAAGAGTGCCCCCAAATTGCTGGATACAAGGGCAAACCAGTGCAGAAATCAGGGCACTGGGACTCTACAGATCTTCAGTGTGGCTTATTCACAAGCGTATGATCTAAAATGTTATAAGTGTAAGAAGAATTATGTTAAATCATAGGTTATATGTATTTAATACGTGTAGTAAATACAATGCTTATGTATCTACAAAATATTCCTTTCATTTTTCAGCATAAGAACAATCTATATCTGATTTCCATTACAGGAATGTATAAGCATTTACTGTATTTTTGCAGACTACAGTTCACTAAAATACTACCATTTGTTTCCTACAATGCTAACATTCTGTTTTAGAAATGCCAAGTATTAGAATTTGCTGACTATATGCTTTTGATCTATTACAGAAGTATGCTACAGGTTCATCCTTTGGAAAGCTCACAATCACATAAATGAAAATTTACAATCTGTTACTCACCTTTAACCAATGCAGAGTAAATAGAGAATCTATAGACATTTTCCCATGTCTTCACAGCTTTTCACAAATACAAAGAGACACTCTGGCCCCAGCACTGTGCCTGTAAAATGCCTATGTCCCTCCTGTCAATGTTAATAACAAAATAAAGTTCCTATGACAATTTCTTTCAGTTTAGAGTTTATCTCAATCAAATGTATTATTAGTTATATCCAGTTCATTTAAAATTAACCACATCTTCTGTTCAGATGTTTCTGGAATTGACCTAGCATGTCTGCAGAGATAATAAGATTAAGGTGAATGAAGTAGTGAATAGTATAACATAGCCTAATTATATACCATACTCCCATTCACCTTAATTTGAGAAAGAGCAGAAGCTGGATGGAATTCAAATGGCAGCAGATTGAAAATGGATAAAAAGACTTTTTATGTGGTGCATAATCAGCTTTCAGAATTCACTGCTGCAGGATATTTCTCAGGCTAAAATTTAGTAAAGTTTCAAGATAAGAATAAGAATAGCATCTGTGGGTACACTAGCTGGATGTGAATTTATGAAAGCCATCAATCCTCATGCTGGTAGCCATAAAATCATCACCAGCTGGTGCTGGGATGGAAACCCTCCCTGTGGTATCCCACTGCACAATTGGCCAGATGCATGATGTGCTGTTGTTGTTGTACAAAGACAAAAGAACCCAGAAAGCCTGAGGCATTAGCCTTTGCAAAGGAACGAGTGTGCATGTGATGGAAACTTGCAAGCAAGCCATGAGCTGTGCTCCTGAGTTTCACAGTAACCGCCCCTATCTGTTTTTTTCATCAAATGTCATTTCCCCCGTCATGGTAAAACACAATGATTCCTCCTTTCCATGGAGTTTATTCAGTGTTATCACTGAATTATTGTGCACTTTATTGGTTAGAAATGCACATAATTTCTGCTGTGAATAACTAGACCACCTTTCATTTCTAACCGGCAGGTCCCAAATGTTCTTTTTTTTAAAGTGGCTACAATGGTGACGGCGGTCATCTGGGGCTTTGTTAATGGACAGCATGGCAGGTCTATTTGTTGGCATCCTCCCTGACACCCTGAGCCATTTAATTCCGTCTAACAGATTCAGGCCATGCTCCAGATCTCACAAAAGAGGCAAGAGAGAGTATTGATCCTCCTGTTATTGTTGGTGATTTACCATCGCGTTCCTTTAGCAAATTTAAACACACAGGCACACACACAAACACTCACCACTGGGGTCACAGCTGCTAGATGGAAGAGTAATGAGTGATTATTTTCTTATCTCCCCTAAGCTCCATAAGTAACTTCTCTTGTGGATTCATGACAGTTCTACAGATTTAGGCCAAATAAATAGTATCTTTTCAACCTGGGGTCAAAGGGTTCCTAAACATGGTAATAAATATCTGCTTAAAATAAAAACTCATACATGTTGAAAGCATGCTGAGAACTGAAATTGGAGAGCTACAAATTGTATTTTTTGACCATTCTACAGTCTAAAACACATTTGCACTGCGCCATTTTAGAGTAGTCTAACACAGTGTCACTAACGGGATAAATAATGTACCAGTGCACATTTAGGTGTATTGTTAACATCATGCCATGAAACTGCTTCTTCCCCCAAAGCCCAGATGTTCATCATGAAGACTGTTCCTCTTAAATGTTGCTGCATTAGAACACTGCTGACTTTAAGCATGTTACTATTGTACAGACTGCTTTTGAACTCGTTTCTCTCCTTTCCCAAGTTTCTTTTTTTCATTGCTTTATATACCTCCAGCGTTTGTGCCCTCAAAACATGATATAAACAAGTTATTCTATTAATGTGCTTGGGCTGCCATAACAAAATACCACAGACTGGGTAGCTTAAGCAATAGAGACTTATTTTGTCCTAGTTCTATGGATGACCAAGATCAAAGTTCTAGCAGGGTTGGTTTCTGGCGAGTCCTCTCTTCCTGGCTGTGGATGTCCACCTCCTCACATGGTCTTTCCTCTGTGTGTGCACAGGGAAAGAGAGAGGGCTTTGATATCGCTTCCTCTTTTACACTATCACCAGTTCTGTCACATTAGGACTTCACCTTATGGCCTCATTTGCTTCTTTAAAGGTCCTATCTCCAAATATACTTTTATTGGGGTTAGGACCACAACATGAATATTAGGGGGACACAATTCAGTCCATAACAATCATCTTATTTTTTTATTTAGTACCAAATAATTTTTTGCCTATATAAGAAATATCAAATTTTTTCTTGAGGTGGATGACAGTGTTTAGATAAATGCCAATTCTTAATAAATTGAAAAATGTATCACAGGCTCTTAAGGCAATTCCTAAAGAAGTGCTAAACATATGTTGAAAAAGTCAGCATTTTCCAGAATAGATTCCTATGATGACTACATCTAGAGAGAATAAATCATAGGAATTAATAATTTTTATTTAGTCATTAAAAAATCCATTCCATGCTAGTCCTTCATTATTCTATAGAAAAAAATTTGGTGCGATGGCTGAATAAGCTCCTAACAGCATCAAACAGTCTTTCTGCCAATAACAACTATAAACCCTGAACAAAATACTGCAAACATCTTGAGGACTTTGGGGAGGAAATAAGACAGGCAGGTTCTGAAGAGAAGTTATCACTAGGAAAAAGGGAATAGTACTATATATGCTTTATGTTCCTATGGACTTGGCTCAGTGAGGAGTGGCTAAAATTCTAATATTCTGATAGAAAGACCTCCATATTTATGTGGAACCAGGGAATGGAGGAACCAGGGAATGATCCCAACAACCAGATGATAATGGAATCATGGAAAAGAGGGAACCAGAAAAGGGGAATCTCTAAATTGTGCATATAAACTCTGTCCCAGTCTTTGGCTAATCCCTGAACTATGCATGAATAAGGAAAGCTACCAACTAGGGAAAGCTACCAGTAAACCATCCAAATATAAAATAATTAAACTTTGATTTGAGATGTCATCTACCACAGGTGAATCAGAGTTTGCAGTTTGAATCTGACCAAATTAATTGCCTTCAAAACAAAAAACATCAAGTCTTCTAAGAAATATAGCAGAATCTAGAGCTACACAGAATTACATTTATAATGTTTAAGATGCAATCCAAATTATGTCACATACAGATAACAAGAAAATTTGACCAATTTTAAAGGGAAAAGACAGTCAACAGAGACAAACCCTGAGATGATAAGAAGTTGGAATTATCTCAAAATGACTTTAAAGCAGGTGATAATAAATATATATTCAATGATATGAAAGAAAATATACTTGAAATAGATAATATGAAATCTTAGTAGAGAAATAGTATACATAGAAAGCAACCAAATGGAAATTTTAGAAGCAAAAATACATTATTAGAAATTCAAATGTCACTAGTTGGATTTAATAATAGAATGGAGATGACAGAGAAAATTCAGTGAACTTAAAGAGAGGTCAACAGAAATAATCTGAAAAAAAAGAGAAAGAGAAAATAGATTAAAAATAAAAAATCAACAGACACAGAAACCTATAGTAGATCAAAATATCTAACATATGTGTAATTGTAGTCCAGGAAGCAAAGGAGAGTGAGGGGGACAGAAATAAATCTGACAAAATACTGGCTGAAAAGTTCACAAATTTGATGAAAGCCAGATTCAAGGCGCTCAGCAAATTCCAAGCTGAATGAATACAAAAACACCCCAACATATACCCTGCCAGGTGTGTGTGTGTGTGTGTATACGTACACACACACACACACACACATGTATGTGTATACATATACATATATACATATATGTGCATACATATATAAATATATATACATATATACATACACACACATATATATACATATATATACACACACACACATACATACATACATATATACTGGTGGCAAACAAAAGATAAGACAAAAAATCTTGAGGTCAGGAAAACATATATACATACATACATACATACATACAAGCACAGAATAACAGACAACATACCCAGAAAATTTGCATCAAAAACCATGGAGGACAAAGACAGTGAAAAATATCTCTAACTTACCAAAGAAGAAAACAAAAGAAAAAAAAAATCAATCTGGAATTCTTTATACAGCAAAAATATCTATCAAGAATTAAAGAGATATAAACACATTTTACATAAAGGAAAACAAATAATTAGTCACTAGTATACCTACAATAAAAGAAAATTTGGAGTTCTTTAGGCTGAAAGTTATGACACCAGGGAGAAATTCAGATCTTCAAGGACAAATGAAGAGCACCAGAAATGGTAAATATCTTATTGAATGACAAACTATTTTTTGTCTTAACTTCTTCCAAATATACATGACTGTTTAATACAAATTTATAAAAGACATCAGAAGGTAGAGAGAAAATAGTCTAAATTGCAAAGTTTCTACATTTCATATTAAGTTATATTGATAGAGAAAATATTTTGGGTGAAAGTAGAATTTTTCTCAGTGAAATATCCATTTACAAACATAATGTTAGAAATTGTCACTCACACCCAATACTTTTGTATTTTACTTCATTTCTAAATTGTACTTGCTCCATCAGCAGATACACTAAAATTGCAGTAATACAAGAGTAATTTTCCTACCAGTAGGGCCAGAATGACACATTTACAAATAATTTAATTTACAAATAATTTAACAAGAATGAAGTGATAGGATTTACTCACTCTTTTAAAAATCCTTAAGGAATGCCATAATGGGATTCCATAATACATATTTGAATTCTTTCATCACATACACACACATGTCCTAAGAGCTGGATTAAAAGCATATAAGAAGGGATAGAAACTTTTTATCTTTCAAATAAAAACATGTCTTGTTTTAAATTTTAAAAAATGTAATGTTTATTTATTTTGAGAGAGAGAGACAGAGACAGAGACAGAGACAGAGAGAAAGAACAGGTGGGTGAGGGGCAGAGAGAGAATGGGAGAAAGACCATCCCAAGCAGGCTCCACAGTCAGAGCAGAGTCAGATGTGGGGCTCGATCCCACGATGCAAGATCATGACCTGAGCTGATATCAAGAGTCATATAGGTAAACTGACTGGGCCACACAGGTGCCCCAAATATGTCATATTTTAAAACAAGACAAAGAAAGCACTAAAAATGAAATAAGTTAAGAAATAATGAATAAATATTACCTTGGATTTGAATCAAGAAATATTATAAAATACATAAAAAAACACCTTAGAAGCTAAGAGAAGAAAATTCAAACTATTCCTAAAAATCAGTGAATAAAAGAAAAACAGTTCAAAGGAAAAGATATGAATAGGCACATAGGAGGTAACCAAAACAGCCAATAAACAGGTGAGTATATATTATCTATTAATAATCAATGAGATTCCATTTAGACCACATTGAGATAACATCTTTTCCTCAACAAATTAACAGAAATTAAAATACCTAACAATACCACATTTTATTAAGGGTGGATAGTGAACTCCTGTTTTTGGTAAATTGGTAAATTTACTACTCTAGATAGCAATTTTGTAATATCAGATAACTTAAAGACACAAATATGCTATTCCTAAGCTATTTCACTTATACATCTAGAAAAATTATTGCACAAATACCTATGCATAATAATAATTATTGCAGTATTGAGAATAAAAAAATGTTACTGAAGGTAATGAATCTATTATGTCAAATTCATAAAAATAAATGTTATATGGCAGTGAAAAATGAACATTAAGACAGGTAAACTTTTATGGATCAACATAGATCTATCTTACAAGCATAATGTTAAGCAAAAACACAAGTTGCATTTATGTCAAATGTTTTTAAGTTTATTTTGAGAGAGAGAGAGCAGGGGAGGGGCAGAGAGAAGGAGAGAGAAAATCCTAAGCAGGCTAACATGGGGTTCGATCTCACAAACTGTGAGATCATGACCTGAGCCTAAATCAAGAGTAGGATGCTTAACAAACCAACTGAGGCACCCAGATACTCCCTATCAGTTTTAAAACATATAGAGCAAAACAATATATTGTATTGCATACATATAGTTATACTAATATTAGCAAGAAATGCATTAAATTGTAACAATGAACACTAAATTCAGTATAGTGATTTTTCTTGAAAGGGGTGATCAGGGAAAGATACATATCATATCAGAGAGGACAGTCATAAAGCTGTTATGCTGGTCCTCACAAAAAATAATTATTTGAATTAGAAAATTATGGAGCTGAGATATGAACCCTGCTTTTTTTTTTTTTAATTTGCCATTTGAACCTAATCCACCAGTAAGGGATCTCATTTCTAATGAGCAAATGTTTCTCTTTTCATGTCTGCTCAAACTAAGCATAAGCTTCCCTCATTACCAGAAAGAAGCACCTATCTCTTCACCTTGTCATATGACTATACAATAGCACAAACCTATCAGTATTTATAACTAACAGACTACACAGCTATTTGTACAATGTTCACACTAAACAGCAATGTAAAAACATCAATGTAATAGACTTGGTGAAATCTTAACTTGTGCTAAATGTTTGAGTCTCAATTTTGGCAACATACTTTTTCTTCACGTCCTTCCTTCTCTAATATTTAGTGGTGAGAAATGAGGCTTCATTAATATATTCTGTAAACTCAATATCTGGCCACATCTATTCCTTCAACATTTCATGTTCAATAGCACACTTTACATCTGAAAAATTGCTTGTCTTCATATAATTCCCTAAAAATTCTCTGCACATATTTCAATGTGATGCCTATCATCCAGGGCTTTCAAAATGTTTCAGTCATGTCGACACACTAATCATGCATATATATTTAGTAAATCGTTTTTTTTTTTTTTTGCAAGGTACTCAAAATTCTTTAGACAGTACTTCATAAGTTTGTTCCTTAGAACTGTGGTCTTGGGAGCAATTGCCTCTGAATTTGCTATAAATAAGTTCAGAAAATTTAAGAGGAAAAAAATTCTTAGTCTCATTTTTTTCTCTTTGTAAGGAAAAGTTCAGATATTTGATTATTGGTATTTCTCTTAAGCATTTGAAAAAATGCTGTTCTAATGGGGAAAAAGTTTGAAAGCCAGTTCTCTGCACATGCAGTTGGAGCTTCAAACCAAATTTCAAGCATAAGAGCTTATTCAGATCTTGGCATCCTATGGGTCAAGACTGAAGGCAAATGGCAAATACCCTAAAGGAAGATTCACTACTGGTGAAAAATTTCCTTTGAAACTCATCCATAAAGTAAAAATTATAAGGCACACAAGAAAGACAAATATTATAAAACACCCTACAGCAATTGTTTGAAAAACTTTTATCAATGAAAGAGATATTATGTGCATTTTAAATCCCTAATTAGTGAAGACATCCAAGAACACAAAATTAGATGTATAAGTAAAGATAAATGGTTTAAAAAAAATAAAACAAAAATAAATAAATAAACCAATGTGACAGCCAGTGATATAAAACCACAGTAGACTATATATAATAGAATGGCATGTATGAAGAGAAAATTTGTCTTTGGAACAAAGCACTGACAAAGTCTCTAAAAATGCTTCACAAAGACACAAAAGAAACTTTTTAAAAAATGAAGGAAAACCTAAAAGACAGTGAAGACAGAAAAAAAAAGTTTAAAATCCTTGTAGTGGAAGTCCTAGAAGAAATGAATTTTAAAAAATGGTATTGAAGCTAAAGGATATCTATTAATTTTTTGAGATAAATGAAAACATGTATTCTA
Organism: Panthera onca; assembly: GCF_046562875.1. Classification (NCBI taxonomy): domain Eukaryota; kingdom Metazoa; phylum Chordata; class Mammalia; order Carnivora; family Felidae; genus Panthera; species Panthera onca. Next base: position 88,558,371 of record NC_138347.1, on the reverse strand, counting down.
AAATTGAATTGGCTTCTCATGTACCAAGCAAGATTAAACAATCAAAAGAAAGAAAGAAAGAAAGAAAGAAAGAAAGAAAGAAAGAACGCAGACAGACTAGGAGGAAGAAAGCAAGAAAGGGGCCTAGTTATAGTAAAACTATAGGATTTTAAGAAAAGTCTTAAAAATTAATAAAGAAAATAGATCATGCAAACAGAAATTAAAATCTAATTGTGCCAGCTCTATGTTTATAGTGCCTCAACTTCAAATTCATACTTTATTAAATGCTATGCAAAAACAGAGATGGACCCTTTAAATATTTTCTTTTTCCAGCTGACAGGATACTAAATTTTAACAGTAAAGGGTGATGGAGAGACAAGGCAGGAAATAGAGGTGTTGCTTCTTGGTTCAGTGTACCTTCTTATTAGGCTCCTACAGTATATGTCCAGTTCCTGCAACACAGATGCCTCCCCAAATCCCAGCTTCTGCAGCACAGTGCAGGAAACTTCTCCAATGCTGCATTGCTGTACTACAGATGGCTTCCTCAGCACCCTCCTTCTGCACTGCCCAGTTGTCAGCTGCACTCATTACCCAGAAGATTCCCTTGGCATCTCTTTTGGATGGTATACAGTTAGAGAACAATACACAAAATCATCATTACTTCTGAAATGGATTGCAAGTTTAGGGATCTCCAAGACCACTTTTAGGTTTGATAATTCACTAAAAGTACTCATAGAACTCACTGAAAGCTGTTAAACTCACACGTTTATAGTTTATCACAACAAAAGGATACATTAATTTTGATTTCTTAAAATCAGCCAAGGGAAGAGATGCAGGGGCAGAGTCCAGAAGAGTTCTAAACACAGAGCTCTCAGTTGTCCCTTCCCACTGAGGTCATGGTCAGTGTTAACTCCTCTCAGCAAATATATGTGACAATATGCTGTGAATATGGCCAACAAGGGAAGTTCACCTAAGTCTTGGTGTGGAGATTGTTTTGGGTCACACAGACATAGTTGACCACCTGTGTGGCCAACCTTGATTTCCATCCCCTCTGGAAGTTGAGCTGATATGACATGGCTCAAAGTCTGTACCATAAATCACATCATTAAACTATCCAATATTGTAAACAAAGATACCAGGCAGAATATTCCAAGGTCTTAGAGAATATATCTCAAGAACCCAGGGCAAAGGCCAGACCTCTCTTTTGGTAAGGTTAAATCTTTACTACACAGATGGCTTCATGGAAGAGTGCCTCTGATGCAATAACTCCCCATAAATAGCTCTCCTCAATCCCTAGAAGGCATATTTTCATAAATTTCTACCATTGTGGAACCGTCAAAACTGGGGTTGAGTGAGTCACAAGTGTGTACAACTCAAGGTGGTCTGAATCTCAATCTGGCATTAGAAACAATTTCTTATATTTGTTATTCCTATATTGTTTATATTCTGCTTTCCTTCTCACTATCAAATTAATTCCTTGATATTCCAATCCCTTGTCACAGTTGATGATTCTTTACATTAAACTTAACCTATTCAAGTTGGTAAGTGGGTTCTGGCCCCTGAAGGTTTAGCATATACTGATTAAGTACAGATTTCATAGCTGTCATGACAGTCTCCAGAAGACAGTGGTAAATATCTTCATAATGCTAATTAAAATTAGCCATCGACATCAAATTCTATTCCAAGCAAAATTATATTTTGAGAATGAATAAAAATATGTTCTGACATTCAAAAACTGAGATATTTTATTAAAAATGCTGTCATTAAAAGAAGTAAAGGACTTTATTAGGAGGAAAAGATAAAAAAATTCAAAGCAAAGAATATGATGCAAGTATAATAGTAAACAGAGAAATAATTTTATACTACTGACATATGTAAATTAAATCTTCCCCTCTCTTCTCTTCCCTCTCATTCCCCTCACCCTAATTTCAAGTGTGTGTGTGTAAAAACAAACTGGAACCATAATTATGAATAATATCATTCTAAACATTATATGGAAATATAAAGGACAAAGAATAGTCAAAACATCTTTGAAACACAAAAACAATGTTGAATAACTATCAACTGATTTCAATATTTATTATAAGGTTAAAAGGAAGTAACGGTAGTGTGGTACTGGCAAAATGATTTTTAAAAGCTAAATAGAACAGAGTTGAGAGTTCCTAAGTGTATTCATACATTTCTGGACAATTGATTTTTGATGAAAGTAAAAAGGAAAATCAACACAGAAAAGGCAAATCAGTACAAACCTAAATATATAGTGATGGAATATTTGGATAGAAATATTTTAAAAAATAACCTCAATTTATACTTTACACCATATCCAAAAATTAACTCAAATAGGGTAACAAAACTAAATATAAAATCCCAAACTACAATACCTCTAGAAGAAAGCAGGACAAAATCATCTTGATGTGGAATTAGGCAAAGATTTTTTTCACTGCAACACTAAAAACATGATACATAAAGAACAAAGTGAAAATTGAACTTTATACAAATACAAAATTTCTGCTATTCAAAGGGCACTCTTCAAAGAATGAAAAGATAAGCCACAGATGGAGATAAAATATTTGCTAGCATGTATAAAACAAAGGATTTGTATCCAGAATATATAAAGAACTCTCGAAAAGTAAACAATGGAAAACTAACAACCAAATCAGTAAATGACACAAGATTTAAATAGACACTTCAAAGAATATATATAAATGGCAAAAACACACACTAGAAACTGGAACTTTTATTTCTGGGAAATGGAGTAGATGGACTTTTCCCTTTTTCTCCTAAATATAACTAGAAATGTGAGATATTATTTATAAAAGGAACTTAAGAAGACTCTGAGAGGTTAAGAGAAGAAAGCAGACTGGCTGGACCCTCAGGACCTGAGCAACGATATGGTGAGGAGTTCCCTAGGCTTTCTTTTTAACTTACATATCCCAATCCTAAGAAGCTAGCAACCTGGAAATACCTACAGGCACAGACAAAAATAAAAGCCCCTTTGAAAGCCTGCCCTTTCTAGCTAAAGGACAGGAAAGGGACAGCCTAACAAGACAGAAAATTCAAGATAATAACCTCCCTACATTAACCAGACACTAATGAAAAAGACATGGCCCCATGTGTTCCCTTACCAGCAAAGGCTGAGTTGGGAGCCTACACTCTTACATTTGGGAGGCTGTAATGAGTCATCCAACATCCTTGCCAGATTGGTAGAAGAGAAGGCCAAGTAGGAAGCCAGGATTTCATCCCCTCCAGCCAGTAACAAGGCAACTCTTCCTCCCTCCATTGTTAGTGGGACCATGTAGGGAGTCTGGAATTCTACCATCATACAATGGTAACGAGGCCACTCTGACCACACTGTCAGTGTAAATCACAAAAGGAGCCAGAACTCCCACTCTCCCTCCCCCACCCCACCACCTCAGATGTTAATGGAGGCTGAGTGGGAAATGGAGGCTCAGTTGTTAATGGAGGCTGATCTGCACTTGTATCTCCATAAGGCATTAATGCAGTAGTACCTCCAGTAAAAAAGCTGTAAGAAGGGATACAATCAAAAAGCAACATAAATAAATTAAAATGGAATTGTAAAAACTGTTCAAGTTATCCAGAGTAAGGCAGCAAAGAGAAAACATAAATGAAAAATAGAGAAAAAGGAGAAAAAAAGCAGACTTAAGCACTGACATACCAATAATTACCAATGTAATTATCACTCATCTAGATATACAAATTGAAAGATTGGAATAGAGTAACCTGGCCCAACTGTATGTTGTCTATAAGAAACTCACTTGAAATACAATAATATAGATAGGTTTATAAATAAAGAATGTAGAAAGGTATTTCACAAAAGTATTAATCAAAGGAAAGCAGGAATGGCTATATTGATACCAAAGTAGACTTCAGAGTAAAGAAAATTACCAAATATAGAGAGAGACACAATATATGATTAAAGCGTCAATCCACTGAAAAGACAAAGCCATCTTAAATGGTTATGCACCAAAAATAGAGCTACAAGGTATATGAAGTAAAAACTGACAGAACTGAAAGGAGAAATATAAAAATTCATAATTACAGTTAGATATTTCAATACCTTTTACTCAAGAATTGATAGAAAAAAATAGATAATCAGCAAGGAGTAGAACACCTCAACAACACCATCAAACAAAAGGATCTAGTTGATACCTATAGAACACTACTCAACAATATTGAAATACACATTCCTTTCAAGTCCCCATGGAACTTATACTGAGATGGGTCATATGTTGGATCATAAAACAATATAAAGGAATCATGTTTTCCAACTACCACGCAACCAAACTAGAAATCAATAACATAAAGATAACAGGAAACCAACACTTGGAAACCAAAAAACATACTCTCAAGAATCCATAGTTCAAAGAGGGAGTCTCAAGGGAAATAAAAAAAAATATTTTGGAAAATGAAAATAAAAATACCACTTATCACAGTGTACAGGACACACTAAAACAGTGCTGAGGGAAACATAATGTCACTAGTGGACACATTAGACAAGAAGAAAGGGCTCAAATCAATAATCTAAACTCCCACTTCAGGAACCTAGAAAAAGAAGAGCAAAATAAACCCAAACAAGGAAAAGGAAGGAAATAATAAAGATAAAAGCAGAAATAGATAAAATTTATATAACAGAAAAATACCAGAGAAAATCAATAAAATAAGTGGTTCTTCAGAAAGATCAATAAAATTGACAAGCCTCTATTAAGACAAAAAAAAAGAATGTACAAATTACAATTTCAGGACTAGAACAGGGATTACTGGATCCTGCAGCCATCAAAAGACAAAAAGAAATACTAGGAAAAAATCTATGTAAATCTACACATAAATTGACAACTTGGACAAAATGCATCAATTACTCAAAAAACACTACTACAACTCACCCAATTTGAAATAGATAACTAGAACAGCTCTTCTAAGAAAATTTAATTTTTGATTTAAATACTCCCCCAAAAGAAACCTTCAGAGGAGATGGTTTTATTGGCAAATTCTATGACACATTTAAGGAAAAATTAGCCTGAATTCTGCACAATCTCTTTTGGGGTGTGGTTAACACTTCTCAATTTATTTTATGAAGCTAATATTATCTTGATACCAAAATGAGGGACAAGGAAAATCCATGAAAGAAAAAAGAAAATCACATATTAACTTTCCTTGTGAGTATAGATGAGAAGAACCTTAAAAAATATTAAATAGAATTCAGCAATATATAAAAAGAATTATATACCATGATTGAGTGGAGTTTATTCCAAGGGTACAAAACAGACTCAATATTCAAGTTCAATCAGTGTAATACACCATATTAACAAACTAAAGAAGAATAAATTGTATGATTATATCAACGAATGCAGAAAAAGCATTTGAAAAAATTTAATATTCTTCATAAAAATTCTCAGAAAAATAAGAATAGAGCGAAGTTCCTCAACTTGGTAAAGAGCATCTATAAACAACCTACAGCTGGCATAATGCATAATGGAGAAAGACTGAATGCTTTCTCCCTAAGAATGGAAATAAGGCAAAGATGTCTGAGCTGACTCCTCTTATCCAGCATATTATGCAAGTTCAAGCCAGTTCAGTAAGGCAAGAAAATGAAAAAAAAAATGCATACAAATAAAAAAGTAAAAACTAAAACTGTTATTTGCAATGCCATCATTGTCTATACAGAAAATCTCAAGGAATCTACAAATTAAATAAAAACCAAAAACTCCTAGAACTAAGTACATGCAGCAAGATTAAAGGCTACCAGATAAATATACAAAAATTTATTGTATTTCCATATACTAACAATGAACACTTGGACATTGGAATTAAAAATGCAATTTATAACCTCTAAAAAATGAAACATTTGGTTTAATCTAACAAAAATTGCATGGGCCTAAATGCTGAAAACTACATAGTGTTGACAAAAGAAATCAAAGATCTTAATAAATGTAACAATATACTCATAGAACAAAAGATTCAGCTAAGTAGAGATACCAATTCTCCCTCAATTTCAGACATGGTTTAACTCAATTTCAGACATGGTTGTAGTAAAATTTTGTCCTAAAAATCTATATGGATGGGCACCTGGGTATTTCAGTTGGTCGAGCATCAGACTCTTGATTTTGGCTCAGGTCATGATCTCTAGGGTTCATGAGTACAAGCCTCATGTCAGGCTTGGCACTAACAGGGCAGAGCCTGATTGGGATTCTCTCTCTCCCTCTCTCTACCCCTCCCTCTCTTATGCTAACTCATGCGTGCTCTCTCTCAAAATAAATAAACTTAAAAATAAAATTAAATGAAATCTATACAGAAATGCAAAAAAAAAAAAAAAAAAAAAAAAAAAAAAAAAAAAAAACAACCCCAGAAGTGCCAAAACAAATTTAAAAAATAATAAGTTGGGAGAAATCAGTATATCTGATTTTAAGACTTTGTATATTGCTACAATAATTAAGACTGTGGTAATGACAGAGGTATAGACACATAAACCAATGGGGCAGAATATAGGAAACCCAAAAATAAATCCACATAAATATGCCCAATGGATTTCTGACAAAGGTGCAGTAGTAATTCAATGGAGGAAAGATAGTATTTTCCAACTGCTGCTAGAGCAATTGGACAGCCATAGGTTAAAAAAAAAAAAAAAAAAAAAAAAAAAAAAAACTCAAAATGGATTATGAATTTAAATGTAAAACACAAAATTCCAAAACTATAAGGAAAAAAAAATGGGAGAAATCTTCTGGCTTCTAAGGCTAAGCAGAATTCTTAGGCTGATCTATAAAAGGAGAAAAGCACAATCCATAAAAAGAAAAAAAAACTGTAAGTCTTCAAGAAAATTCAAAAATTGTGCTCTGTGAAAGACCTTGTTTAAAAAATAAAAAAAAAAATAGCTACTGAATGGGAGAAAATCTTTACATACCACATATACAGAGAATTATATCTGGAATATATAAAGAACTATGAAAATTTGATCTTAAAACAACGAAAGCAAACAATTTAATTAGAAGATGGGCAAGAGAAAAGACATTTCATTAAAGATAAACAGATGGTATATAAGAATATGAAAAGGTGTTCAACATCATTACCCATTAGGGAAATGCAAATTAATACCCCAATGCAATGAGATAGCACTCCACCTATCAGAATGGCAAAATACAAGACAGTGAGTGACAACAGAGAATGCTGGCAAGTATGCAAAATAATGATGTAAATAATAATGTAAATAATGGGAATGTAAAACAGCACAGCAACTTTGGAAAACATTTTGGCAGTTTTTTAAAAAACTAAATCTACAACTACAATACAACCCAACAATTTTGTTCCTAGGCATTTATCCCAGAGAAATGAAGACGTATGGTCACACAACAACATGTACATAAATGTTTATAAGCAGTTTTAGCCATAATAGACAAAACCTGGAAGCTCAGATTTCTTTCAACCAATGAAGAAATAAACTGTTAACACATCCATTCTATCCAATAGAAAGGAATGATCTACTGATACATATGACAACCTGGATGAATCTCCAGAGAATTATACTCAATAAAATAATCCTTAAAACTACATACTGTATGATTCCATTTATATAACATTCTCAAAATGAAAAAAAAAAATATAGAGAACAGATTAGTGGTTGCTAGGGATTAAGAAGGGGGTGGGGATGGGAAGGACATAGGTGTGGCTATAAAAGAGAAATGTAAGAGATCCTTATGATGATGGAAATGTTCTTTCTCTTGACTTCATCAATATCAATATCCCGGTTGTGCTATGGTATTATGGTTTTGCAAGATGCTATCATTGGGGAAAACCGAGTAAAGAATTCATGAGATCCCTTTGTATTGTTCCTTACAATTGCATGAGTTTATAATTATCTTAAAATGTCTGAAGACAAATAAATTTTTTAAATATGAAAATTTTATAAACATAAATATAAAATATAAAATTTTTTAAGTATATGACAGACAGATCAGTATCATCTGTGACCAGGAAATGTAACTAAAAGCACAATCCAAGATCACTGTACGTTAGACGCCTAAAATGAAAGACACTGACCACACCTTGTGTTTGTGAGAATATGTAGGAACCAGGCAAGAATGTAGATGAATCTGGACTGTCATACACTTCTGGCAAGAATGTGAAATGGTACAACCCCTTTGAAAAACAGGTGACAATCTCTTGATGAGTTGAACATAGAAGGGCCATGTGACTCAGCCATCTAATTCCCAGGTATTTACTCAAGAGAACAGAAAACTTAAAAGCAGAAGATGCTGTATCATAGCCATCAGGTTGGCAAATAGAGTCCACAGTGTAAATTGTCAGCTTCCTTGAGGAACATTACCAATGTCTACAAAATTTTAAAATGTGCTTATACTGTGATTTAATAATTCCACTTCTAAGCTATGTGCATTAAAGCAACACTCACAAAGATACACATGGAAATGCATACATAGGTATTTACTGCAACTGTTTGTACCTGTAAAAAATAAAAAAAGACTACCAATAAGGAAATGAAAAAAATAATTAATGGAGTGTTCACACCATGGACAACTAAGTTTAAAATAGTTAAAAATGTGAACTATTTCTTAAAACTATAGGGGCACCTGGGTGGCTCGGTCGGTTAAGCTTCCAATTTCGGCTCAGGTCATGATCTCGTGGTCCGTGAGTTCAAGCCCCGCGTCGGGCTCTGTGCTGACAGCTCAGAGCCTGGAGCCTGTTTCAGATTCTGTGTCTCCCTCTCTCTCTGCCCCTCCCCTGTTCATGCTCTGTCTCTCTCTGTCTCAAAAATAAATAAATGTTAAAAAAAATTAAAAAAACTATATAAATGGTACATCTCAAACACATAAGATGAAATAAAAATTTGGAAAGCAAGTTTCAAAACAAAATGGAAAACATAAGGTATTTGTATGAATGTTTCAAATGCACACATGAAAATATAATTGGTTATGGATACATGTATATGGATTTAAAATGTAACAGGTGGAGTGGGACAATATACACTGTACACACCAATCATTACCTCTGTAAAGGAGTAAGAAAAATGGGACAGAATGGTATTTCAAAGGAATGAAAGTTTTCTGTGTTATTTTCTAGCTCAAGAGTATGTATATACCTATATATGTCTGTCAATAAATTTTTTAAATTTTAACTAATGTTAACTGTTTGAAAGCACTGACCTTTGTCTATATAATTTACTGTTCAAAAAATTAATGCTATGCATATAAATGCTAGAAAGATTAGCTATATATTGTATATGTCCATATGGATGGGAGTCTTGAGCTCAAGTTTCATCTTTATTTGTCATTGGGACCCAGATTTAAATTCCTTGTCCACTATGTAATGGTGTATGACTGTAGACAACTTACCTTCTGTCCTGTGCTTCATTGTCCTCATCTTGTGCAACCACATAAGTTTGTTTTTAGGACTCAATGTAGTAACATATAGATGAAAAATAAAGTATTAAGTAGCCAGCACTTACTGAACATCTAATAAGATGAGATTATTCTAGTAAAGTTTAATGCATTCATGTCAGTTTACTTTTTATATAAAAAATTAGTAGACTTACAAACTACTTATCTTTTAAATGACCATTGTTTTTTTTTTATTTATTTACCTATGTATTTACTTTTGCCAATGATTTTCACAGCCTGGGACACTAAGAAACAGTAGCACTTTGTACAAACATTACCTGGGACGCGCTGAGCTAAATGATTATTATTTCAAATAATATGCTTCTCTACCTCTATAGACATGGTGATCATGTCTATAGCAAAGGCTTCCAAAGACCATGTAAAGTCTCTTCTCTCGATCCATTCCTTTGATCTTGCTTAAAAAAAATATTAACTACAGTTTGTTTCTTGTGGTGCTTACTTCAAATAAGCTAGCAGATGCCCCTTCAACCCCTGTTCGTGGTGAGACTGTGCTTTTGCAGAAGTCTATTATCTGGAAGCCTCCTTATCAGTGCCATGGTAAACACCTGGAATTTATTATCATTGTCTCCAGGCTGAGGAAAAAATGGTCAATAGTCACAACAACAAAGAAGTTTGAAGTTTTAAAAAGTCTTTTAAAGTGACAGGCAACCATGCTTTGACTGGTTCCTAACACAAAACGTAACGGCAACCCACGTATCTTTTCATACATTTGGGCAAGAACAGCAGAAACAAAATGTCATGCACTTAACTGGTATGTAGAAGCCTAGAATGTAAATATGAAAAGCATAAGAATTTTTATAGCTTTCAAACTATAGGAGATAAGTAATATCTTTGTAATGTGAAGAGAGCCATTTTCATTATCACAGGGCCTTGACAAGTAGCTTCCTGCACAGCTTATCAAGCTGAATGCCACTAATACTGCCAGAATACTGATTTTGTTCATGCCTTTGTTATGTCTGAAGGAGAATTTTATGCAGTTGGCTAAATGAATACACTGACAAACTGATAGGTCTCCGAAGTGGCTATTGATAAAAAAAAAAAAAATGATAAGCAGATTCTCTGACATCTGCTTCCATATTGCTTTGTGAACCCTATTTTTCACCATGATAGGAATTATTATCACCTGCATGTACTCCCTCACAAAGCTACACCTTTTCTTACTGTTACCAAGACATAACTTCTGGTTTCAGTTTGCCCTACGAAGGATAACTCTTTCCACATACCCCAGGTCTGCTCAGCACTGGTCCTCCTCATCTCTACAGGAACAGATACAACCACTCATATTGAGTAATATTTGATCATTTACAGACTGCTTTCACGTACAGTATCCTATTTTATTCACCCTGCAATTATGAACTGGGGATTATTCTCCAATTTAACAGATAAGGGAACTAAGCGAACAGAGATGTTGAGCCACTTACCCGAGATCACAAGACATCTAGTTCTGTGCTTTGTTGGTTTTTTTGCTTTGTTTTGTTTTGTTTTCTTGTTTTTAGTAGGGAGAGGTAAAGCACTTCAAATCTCCATAGGTATACCTAGGCCGTGCTGTTATTCCACCGACTCTTCCTTGAATCTGGTATTTTCAATATACAGTATTACCTTTTAACCCTCCTGGCCCATTTCTCCCTCTGTTACAGACTTGCTCTACATAACAATTCCTGACACACTAGAGGCCCTGGATGCATGTTTGTTGAAAAAAAATGGATGAGAGAATAAAGATATATAATAAGCAGTTTATATGTTTATTCAGATGTTTAAAGATCAGACGCTCTTAACGGTGATTCGGTAATTACTTTTTGTCCTTAAGAAGTTATTGAAGAGGTCTGTGAAATTATATGGTGAATGGTTACATGATAACATAAAATGTTACCAAAAAAAAAAATTACCTATTTATATGGTAAAATATTTTTCTCCATCTTGCCAAAATCATAGTTCCAAAATAAAAAGGGGCTTGAATTTTTATTTATTTTGCACTACAGAAGTCAACAGAATATAAATCATGAGAATGCACAGACATGCATGTAACTCCAACTATCCTATGTACTTTTCCATTTTCCCTTCTGAAATTGTTTGTCACTATTTTGATTTAGATCCTACCAAAAGGGGAGAAAGAGAAAGATTTAATCAGAAGATTGTCAAATGCCTTCATATGCCTAAGAATTAGTGGATATTATGGTATTTGAAGTTTGATACATGTAATTCTTGGGAGATGCATCTCTTATAGGCATTACTTCTTTTCTACAAATTTATTTACTTATAGGAATTCCAGATACAATTTCCTATTCTCAGCAATTATCTATTCATGTCATGTATGTGTGTGCATAATTTATATATTTACAGTCCTTCCCAAATACCAGTCTATGGCCCGAACATCAAATAGAGAGGTATTTTATTTTAAAAAGTTAAACATTGAATTTTAGGTAGGTGATTATAGGCATTACAGACATGGAAATAGACCATTTAAATAATAAAAAACTCGAGATTCTTTCAGGCTACAAGTAGGCATGAAGGTTTGAAGCTTGCATGAGTTAGCCTGTGACTTAAACATTCAATTTTGCAAAATCCCGAGGCTCGGCTAGTTGCCATATCTCCAGGAAGGAGGGTATAGTTCTTTCTGTGCTTAATGGGGGTTCTGGCAACTTCTTCTGATTACTAATTATTAAAGCCTACCCATGAAGGTTATGCCTTAATAGAGTGAGTGATTTAAGGGTTTTCACAGTCTGGTTTCAAATTTCCTTATCAGCTTCCTCTATTTTACATATGAACTCTGAGCTCCATCTAGGCCAAACCACAAACCATTCTTTTGCTTTCCAGTGGTTATCAAATTGAACTTTTATTTTTGATATACATCATTCCCTTTCTATGTCTTTATACAAGGTCTCTACCATCACACTCTAGAAGGGAGAAGATTAGATCTTATATCTTTAGTTCCTTCCTTCCAAACCTCAGCAGCTCCCTCCAGCTTAGACTATTTTTAAGTTGTAATAAGAGATCAACAGTTAAGCAAAACTTCATACATTTTGTGATATACATATGAATAAACAAATGGGATGAATAAATTATTATTCATTTGACCAGAAATGAATAAAACACGTAAATAATTTTTATTTCTCTCTGGAACAGAATGAATCAGAACAGGGTGTTTGATACCATGTTTCCTATGAAGCAGGTGACTTGATTAAATGTTTCATTTTTCAAATGGTTTAATCTGCCTATTTTTATAGTGACTGGATTCTAGAAAGGTCTTTCCCTTCTTGTCTTCTCCATACTGTCCCATAGTGGAAGTAGGAGAGAACAATGTGATTCGTATCCTACAAAAAGAAATTAATTGTTGATTTGAGAGGAAAGGAGATGAGTTGGGGGGAAAAAAAAGGTTCTGCTTCTCACCTATGAACTGAGAGTGAGAAAGTAATTCAGGAAGGATGCTAAGGGGCAAGTTCATTGCCCTGAGGCATTTTCAGTGGGTATGAATTAGGTACTGGAAATTAGAATTAGCAGTAAAAATAGTTCACTGGTACATTTAAAGGGGAAAAGAAAGAAGAACTAGATATTTAGTTGTGTTTTACTTTGTGAAAAACTATTACCTGAAAATCCAAATTGCAAAACAGACCAATCGCAGAGACCTTTACTGGCATTATGAAATAAAATGGTGGGGTTGTAAACACAAGGAGTTTTAGAAGTCAAATTGAATAAATCAACAAATTTTTCTTGAGCATTTACTGTAATTAATAAATTATAAATTGGGTGAAACATACATACACACATGCACAAACCCTGAAATTGTATTTTAAACATCATGAATCAGCTAGTTTTTGTTTAACAACATTTTTTCTTAGCTTAGACTTTGCAGGATTATTATAATATGGCCACACCTCTTTGTCTACTATGTATGTCACGTAGTTTACATGCTTTATTTAATCCCCAACTATCTTCTCTACAAGATAAAGGATAAAATCTGTAACTCATGGGTAATAAAAATGGGCATTCAGAAATTTAAGAATCTCACCTCAGTTCAATTTGACTGGAAAACATCAGATCGGGGCTTGAATCCATGTTGTTCTGACCTGATTTGAACACCAGAGTCTCTGTCCAATGTTATGTTCCCTCTCCTTGGAGGAACTATTAGCACTACCAAATTTTGATGACAAAGTTATATAAATATTAGTTTTAAGTGGTATTAAACAGGTATGTTTGGATCAATTAATATCTAGATGTATTAAATTATTTTAAAGTAAATCTAAGGAGATGCATCTAATTGCCATAATTCCATGTTAAAAGATGATTTGCACGTACATATTTTCTAGTTTAAGCAATATACTGTAATAATTACTTGGACGACAAACCTCATTAAGATTATCTTAAATAACTGGATGGCATTTGGCTAGCACAGTATGTAATAAATGTCTTATTGAATTTAAATTAAACTCCTATTTGAGCAACCAAATTGAAATTACAATCTGGCTGATGAAATAGGAAAACCTAAATTGTAATGGGCAAGCATGCAGAATTACTTGACAATGGGAAACCCTATGAAAAGTTCAAGGGTTTACAGACCATTCCCACTTTCGTTAGTTTGTAGATAAGTATATATTTGTGATTATGCCTAATTGGTATTTTAGAGCTAAAAAAAATAGTCATCATAGTTCAATATCTTCCTTTTGAGTAAAAGAAACCTAAAGGCTAAAAGACTTTGTCCAAAGTCACATAGTTAGGGAGAGAGAGTTTTAGGTTTATAAACAATCTCCTATATTCTCAATTAAAGTTTTCGCACTGTACTGTATAGTCTCTTCTATATCAAACAGGTCATATAATAATGACATATTAGCCAGGTGAATGACAGTATTAGTGCCCGTTGAATATCATTAACCTACTCCCAAAGTGGGCTTAGTCTGGCTTCCATGCTTTAGTGTTATCTCCTACACAAGCACAGGTGTCACCTGGGCTCTGAGATTCTGCATTTCCAACAGCAACCAGAAGCTGATGCTGTCGATGTGAGGACAACTCTATGAACACCAAAGCCTTACAGTTTACATATACTTTTCCTTATGCCAGACACTCGGACTTCCTACCTTCCCGAAAGGTTTTACTGCTTCCATAGACCTCCAACTTAAATGCCTTCTACCTTGATCTTTTCTTATTGAAATTCTGTCTGTCCATCCATCCACTCACATATCTGTCCATCTAATTACCCAATACCATTTGTCCATGAGTGCATTTCTTGGTCATTTATTCTTAACATATTTATTCTGGCCATACCAGCTTCCCATTTCTGTATGTGGTCTACCTGAAAAGTCAGCTCAGTTTAGTTCCCTAGTTCATCTCTAGACAGCTCTACAAGCATTAGGTTCTGGTGATGAGTGTTTTTCAGCCCTGGCTGATTATCAGAATTCTTTACAGTACTAAATCCAGGTCCCAAGCTTCAGAGTCTGATTGAATAACTAGTTCTGGGGTGAGACACAGACATTAGTATTTTAAAATAACTCTCAGAGACTCAAATGTGAAGCCAAGATTGAGATAAATTGGTTAGTCTATGTGCCATACTAATCTTGGTTGAGATTCCAGTCTTACTGGTTGGAAAGACGCTATTTTAACAAGTGATAGGTATATCATGGCAGGCAAGGTAGGATGCTCACACTCTACAGACATAATTGCCTATAAGCATTTAGTACATTCAGATACAAATCTGGACACACCTCTGGAGTTTAAGATTTGTTAGGTTTTGTGAGAAATCAAGGTTTTTATATAAGTTGTCAATAAAAGTTAATTTAAAAGAAAAAGGGGAAGAAAGGATGAAATTGTACCAATCCTGGCAAGAGAGTACAATATAGCACCAGTCACCTTTCTACATGTTGTTATTCTGTGGCCCAGCAATGGCTGCCAGACTCTGGGATAACTTCCAGATTTCCTTCTAGAGTACAGTATCTCATATAGTTAGTCATGGAATGTGGAACATGGATCATAGCTAGCAGTAGTCTTGGAGATTTCTGTGGTTAGTCATGAAGTAGATCACATACCAAATCTGCATGCTGCAAAAAAGAATGGAAAATAAGATGCGGAAGCAAGAAGATCCAAAATGTCAACTGGTTGATGGAGAGAAGGAAGCAGTGTGGGAGCTAGGAAGGAATTCTTGTGCTTGGGAGTCCCATGAATACAGTGGTGTATGGGTCTATGTGTGTAAGGCATTCAGAAAGGCTATATGGGGGCACTCCAGAAGATCAAGGGCCTAAAGTTGAGCAAATGCTAACCTCTACTCCTGATGCACCAGCCTCATTCTAACTCTGTTGTCCCTGATCAATTTCCAAGTTACAATAGACAGCCTAGTCCCACTGCAATTTGTGTTTCTGACTATCATTACACTACATTATTCAAACTTTTTTAAGTAATCATTTTCATATCTCTTTCATTAAATTGCAAGAGTCTATGTCTCACTCATCTTTGGATATGACAAGGTACTTGATACAGTTTGTTTCGATTAGTAGATTGGTATGCAATAAACATCATTCTGTCTCTCTATAAATATTGCATCATTATAACTTTTGGTTTGAATATCTATGACTCTCCTTCCTCATCCTCCCCCCCCCCCCCCACACACACACACAGATATTTTCCTTCAAGACTGAAAGGCAAACCTCCCAAAGTACAATAAAATTATCTTCCCATCCTTGCCTGGAAAACTATTACAGAGTCTTCAAATTATAATCACATTTGTCTTCCCCATATGAAGCCATCTCTAGCATCTCAGTTAATATCTCATCTGTTCCCTGGGTACTATAGCTAGATCTTATATGTGTCTATTGGTGGAAATATCACATTGTATTTTAATTATTTAATTGTCTATTTAGTGTCTCATCAAGCTGTCAATTTCTAGAGGAAAGGGACCACTTCATTCATCACTGCATCCTCAGTGCCTGGCAAGATTCCTGGAACATGGTAGGTAATCACAGTGTCTACTGAATTGAAATTAATATATTTGTATAAAGCACACAGCCAGCTCTGTAGATTTTATGTAATGAATGCTTCACTAAAATTTATTAAATAAAGCTGGGAAGAAAGGTAAAAAAAAATTCAATAATCATTAGAAAACAACTTGTCCATAATTAAGACAATGCTTCCCTGTGTTGAATGTTTATTGTTGCTATATAAATAATAGAATTATGGCTTTGTTCTTAAATCTCTGCACTAATGAGAACATGGGACAATCTTCTTATACTGTAGTAGCTATACTGATGATATTCATGTGAAAAACATTGTTCTCAATAAACCAGGACACCAGTTAAGATTCATTTGAATCTATTAAGTTTGAGATAAGTTCTCTTTGCATTACTAGACAGGTGGTAACTGCTTTTGTGTTCTCTAAATATGAACAACTTCTAAAATTTAAATCTCAGTTGATGTCTCAAAAGTTCTTAGGTGACAGGCAGTTAACAGAAGGGAAGGTTTACTTACCAAAGGTTGGATTCAATGAAGTTATGAAGCATCTTTAAGAAGACATGGCCATTTCCCATGTCATTAGATAACTCCCTACTGCCAGTAAACATTATTTCTATCTGGCTTAGAATGGGGTGCAACCATTTTCTTTCATCAAGATTATTCTTTCAAAGAGAGATAGCAATAAAAATCTACATGCAAAGGAGAAATGTTGAATGAAACACAGATAAAGTTGTAACCAACAATACCGACAAATATCTTATTCTCTTAAATCCTGATATTCAGAGCTGGTTTTAAGAGATGATGATTTGGTTATCTAAGTAGAGTGAATTGTGCATAGAAGGGAGACCCCTTTCCAGTCTCTGTATCACATTCATAGTCCACACTCAATTCTCCCTTAAAAATTGAAAGGCTCCAGGAGTTCCTGGTGGCTCAGTGAAGCATCCGACTTTTGCTCAGGTCATGATCTCAGGTCTGTTAGGCTCTGTGCTAAGATCCCTGCTCTTGTGGATCTTAGGCAATATATCATACTTAATACACAAGTTTATTATGGAATATACTACAGATGGTTGTGCTATGGAAATAGCATCATTATAGAATAGGGTAAGGAAGACTAAGATTAAAAAGGCAAGATTTGACAAGAGAAAAGTTAAAGAAAATGAAGGATGAAACCAAGAGGACATCCTAGAGAAGAGTGTGCCAAGCAGAAGGAAGGTAGAGCAAAGGCCCTAAGACAGGAACATACCTGTTGTGTTGGAAGCTAGTATAGCAAGTATGTTGGGAGGCTAGAGTGTCTGGAGCAAGGTGATCCATAGGCAAGGAAAGTATGAGGAGAGGAAGACAAAGAACTAACTCAGGACTGGGAGGGTACAGAGGCAGGTAACATAGGGCTGTTCAGATCTTTGCAAGGACCTTAGTTTTACTCTGAGATTAATGGATATCTTGCAGAGTTTTGAGCAACCACACATGATCTGAGTTAAGTTTTGTAAGACCCACAAGAAGGTGAGAGACTATGACTTCTTGAGCCAGGGTCATAGCAGGGGCAGTGTAAGAGGTGCTTGGATTCTAGTTATATTTGAAAGTAAGACCAATATTATTTCTCCATGGATAATATAGAGAATATGAGACTAAAAGAGGGTTACTTTCAAGGCCTGGGCAACTAGAAAGAGGAGTTTCACTGATGAGATGGTGAAGGCTACTAAGGTTTGGGTGACATTCAGAGTCTATCTGAGACTTGTTAACTTTGAGCCATCCAAGTGGAGATGCCAAGCAGACAGGTGAATACTCAAGTGCAAAGTTCAGGAAAAAGGCCTGGGTTGGAAACAGAAATTTGTAACTATTTGATGTGTGAATGGTATGTACATACACATAGCACATGAGGAGAGAAGAGGGCTGAACATTGAGTCCTGCACACATCATGGTCAGATGAACAGGAGGAATAAGCCTGGGAGACTGAGAAAAAATGACCAGTGAGGCAAGAGGAAAACCAGGAATACATTGTGTACTTAAAGCCAAGTGAAGAAAATACATAAAGGAGAATGGAAAAATCAACTCTGATTAAGGCTGCTTTTGAATTAAAATAAGATGAAAGCTAAGGAAGACCTTTGTCTTTAACAACATGGAGGTAATTGATACCATTACTGAGAACAGATTTGATGAGTCAGAAGAAGAAAGCCTCGGGGCGCCTGGGTGGCTCAGTCGGTTAAGCGTCCGACTTCAGCTCAGGTCACGATCTCGCGGTCCGTGAGTTCGAGCCCTGCGTCGGGCTCTGGGCTGATGGCTCAGAGCCTGGAGCCTGCTTCCGATTCTGTATCTCCCTCTCTCTCTGCCCCTCCCCCCTTCATGCTCTGTCTCTCTCTGTCTCAAAAATAAATAAAACCTTAAAAAAAAAAAAAAAGAAGAAAGCCTCACTGGAGGGCTTTAAAGGAATTCTTTCTACATTCATGGCCCATATAGTATGCATTAAATAAATATGTTTTTAAAATTGAAGTAGTAGGAAAATTCAGAGAGCATTTAATTTATCCTGATGTAGAGATCCGATCTATGTATTGTATGGGAAACTTTATAATCATAGTGGTTAAGGGCATGAGCTCCAGGGGGACCCACTGCCAACAGTAGTCGGATTCCTCAAACTTGGTGCCTATATAGAAGCACCCTTTCCATAAACATTAGCTAAAAGCAGTAGTCTCTGTATAGTGTAAGGTTCTTTTTTTGAGTGCAGTAAGATTTGAATGGCCATTTGAATACCTGATAAAGCTAACACAGTAGTGCCCATGCCTGTGGATCTGAAGCAAAAGTTGATCCAGGATAGAGCTTTTATGAAAATAGAAGTCATGATAGATTGACAGAATGAGTTGGTACCTTACAGTTCAAGGGCACATGAACATTTAAACAGCAACTACATGCAGAAATCTCCAAATGTATGCCTTTACACAGTCTTAGAAATCTGTCTTCTAGCAGCAGGCAGACTAGTTATCTACATGCTTAGGTTAAGCATTCAGAGTCCTCACATCCATGTCTACCTTTGTGTCCAGTTACACAATGTGAACTATGCTACTGAGATGTGATCCAGTCTGAATGGAAATAGAGGAGTTTAATAGGGTATGTACCCAAAGTATTCATATTCATTTCATTCCTTTTAAATTCCGATCTTAATAATGCCTTAAAATATACATTTTATTACAAATATCTCATAAGGAATATGGGACCTCTGACTTGATCAATACTAGGGGTTTTCTGAATGAAGATGATCCATGAAAAGCTGCATTTTTTTTTTTTTTTTTTTTTTTACTAAAAGTATCTTTCTCCTCAGAGCATGGCTTTGGAAGGAAGGTCAATAGATCAACCCCAGCCATGTGCAATTTTCTTTTATCTTTGCCAGTAACCCTAGGTTCAAGGCTATCCAAAGACTACCAGACTGATTTGGTGAATCTCTGTCAAGGGAGAGATTATGATTTTTACAGTTCAGCCGGAAAAGGAGCCAAGTTTATTATCTATCTGTCCTCCTAGGTAACAAACTGTCTATAATATTCATCTTTCTCCTTCAATCCCTCTGGGCTGTTTTGAATGAAACTGGTAACAAATTTCTGCCATCTGACTATTCCTTGAGATTTTCTAAGTAATTAAACCTGCTTTAAGCAAAACTAGTCACCCTATCACAGGATTGGAAATTTCCAGAACCATGGCATAGACACAGGACAAAGTCAGATCTTCTGAACTTCAGCATTGCTTGTACTGTAATAGGATGGGAAATTAACAGTAATTGCAGTCTACATTAATTGCAGCATACTGTGAATATCTCATTAGTCCATTATGTTCTGGGTGGGCAAAGAGAACAGGGTGACTTAGAAATCAGGATAGTTTCCAGGGAAGATGTGTCAGTCCTGTTTCATGTGATCTGGGGGGAGAAAATGGGGCAAGAGAATTTCCAGGAGTAAAAATTATTTCTTAAATATTAGCTTAGTCGATAGTCTGACTGTCTGGTCCTCATCACTAGGCTCTGTGCACAATGGGAACAGGATGCTCTGTTCAGTAAATTGAAGAAGTGCATGAGATATCTCAACTTCACACATTTTAAGGTTAAGGGACATTAGGACCTCAGTCTAAACTTCTCATTTTGCAGAATACTGAGGCTTGGATACATTTGCCCATTAATTTCTCAAAACATTCTATTTTTTAGTGTTACTCAGATAATAACAGACTCCTGACAAATCCATTGCTTCCCAGAGAAAGAATCAGGAAAGCTTTCCCTTAATATTGTAATCTACAAACTCTTGATATTATTTTCAATCTTTGGACCTCAAAGAAGTTTTTACATCACTCTCCAGCTCAGGCCTTCCTCCAGGCATGCACCTGAGAGATCTTTATCCTCTCTATGCCAAAGAGGTGGTATGGCACACAGGGGGACAAAGATAGGAATCCTGCTTCCCTGGAATTAGCCGTCGACCAAAGACATACCACTGGACCTTTGGAACTCTCAGATTCCTTAGCACCAAAACTGAGATAATAACACCTTCCCTGCAGATTTGTGGTGAGGATTAAAGTGAGGTTATTTACACAGTAGCACATGGCACTTATAGAATATTAAATGAATGATGCAGAGATAGCACATTGTGCTCATGGACATAACGTGTTTGGGGACAAAACAGACTTGTTTCTGGGTCCCAGTTCTGATACTTATTAGCAGTGTGGGCCTTGGACTAGTTACTTTATAATTCTGGATCCTCATTTGCTAATTCATAAAATGGAAATGATGGCTCTTCCTCATAAAGCTGCATTGAGTAAGAGTAATTGACATAAGGCACTTAGCACAGTGTAAACATGTAAACTACTATCTGTGTTTAAACCTAAGTATGTTTTTAACTTCAACTTTGTCCTAAACTCCTGTGTCATACTTTATATCCATTTTGCTGGTTTGGAAAACTCTATGTGCCAATAGCTTGAAAATGGCTACTTCCAGCCCCAAATGCCACCTTTGGGCTCTCCTTTTAACCTGCTTACTTGGTGTGGCTGCTTAGAAGTCTCACAAGCATCTAGGGCACCTGGTTGGCTCAGTCGGCTAAGCATCTGACTTTGGCTCAGGTCATGATCTCTCAGTTCGTTTGAGAACTCAGTTCGTTTGAGTCCCGCGTCGGGCTCTGTGCTGACAGCCTGGAGCCTGCTTTGGATTCTGTGTCTCCTCTCTCTGTTCCTCCCCTGCTCACGCTCTGTCTCTCTCTCTCAAAAATAAATAAAGATTTTAAAAAATTAAAAAAAAAAAAGTCTCACAAGCATCTCAAACTTTACTTGTCCCAAACTGAACTCCCTTTACCCCACCCAACTCTGTTTTGATCCCAGTAGTTCTTTTGGGCAAATGGCACCTCCATTTACCCAGATGATCAAGCCAAAAATTTTTGGAAAACGGCCTTTCCCTTTTGGAGTTGATAAAACATGGACATCTTTGGCTAATGGCTCCTAGAAAATCATGGATCATTACATCCAATTTCTACCTTAAAAATTAAATGGCAAATAGATTATATCTAAGCAAAATAATGTAATAAAATACAGTCTTCGTATTTCATACTTTCCTTTCATAGATATTTTCTCTACAGACAATCTAAAATATTTATATCTAGGGGCTCCTTGGTGGCTCAGTCAGTTAAGCGGTCAACTCTTGATCTCAAGTCATTGTCTGTGGTTTGTGAATTTGAGCCCCACATTAGGCTCTGCGTTGATAGTGTGAAGCCTGCTTGAATTCTCTCTCCCTCCCTCTCAAAAATAAATAACTTTTAAAATTTTTAATTTTTTTAAAAAATATACCTAAAATATTTATCAGTACCTCTTTTTAGTTAAGGACCCTTTTTGTTCCCGAGTCTTCTTTTCTCTTAGAATGTATCTACTGGATGAATGTCTGTTCAATGAATACATATTACCTTCCAGGTAGCATTCTATGAGCTACTTATTTGTAGGCTGTTAGGCACTTTGTAGGTCAGAGTGACAATACTTTTATATAGTATGTAAATGTCATATTACACAATTGCCTAACTCATTTAATGGGAAAGATCAGCCTAAATATAAGGATAAAAGTGAAACTTGATAAAAGCTTCAAAGCCACACAAAATTTTTTAGAGCAACCAGCATACTCAAAACATTAATCACTTTTGAGCAGCAAATCAGAGATGGGATTTATTTCCCCCCTTGGCAATTCATCTGATTCTATGTACCAAAAGACAAGACTTAAAGGAAATAAGCCTTTTGTGTACCACCACTTAAAATCTTCTCAACTTTTAAATGATTTTTGTATTATACAACCATGCCTGTATTCATCCAAGAATTGTAAGAAGCCATTTAACATGTAGAGATTAAGGAAGCAAATACCAAATCTGGGCTTCAGGAAAAAAAAGAAAGTACTTCAGCGGAGGTAAACGTTTTTGTGGTGGAGAAAAACAAGGCATTATTTTGGTGATGAGTGTTTCTGTTTTGAACTTGATGTGGTAAGACTCTGTCTAAACTCCATGTGGGTGGAGAAAAAGCTAAAGTTCAGGCTGACACAGGAACTGCAATTCTCTGCAATCCTGCCCCGGAGCATCTTGTTTTTCATTTCAGAATCTGGTAAACAAGGTTGCTCCTGCAACCTTAAATGGACACTGGTGGCAGCGCCTTTTGCAGGTGCCCTGTTGGGAGTGTTTGAGAACAGGGACTTTCACAGGCATACGCAGATCACACTCCCTCAGAAACTAATATTCCCGTATTACATAGAATCATATCCTCCTTCTTATTTCAGTCTTCTTGCCCTTTTGCAAAAGATGGGTGACTTTCCATGTTTACCTCAGAGAGAAATAGGAAAAAGTGAAGAGGAAACCAGGCTGTCTTAGCTTTGAAACTGCCACCTAAGAAACTATTCCCTATAAGCCAACTTAGTACCTGGAAGCTGGTTTTTACATTGTCCACAATAATCAGTTGAAAACGAAAATGTTGAAGGGTTCACTCAGTTAAGCGTCTGATTTCAGCCCAGGTCATAATCTCATGGCCCCTGAGTTCGAGCCCCATGTCAGGCTCTGTGCTGACAGCTCAGAGCGTGGAGGCTGCTTCAGATTCTGTCTCCCTCTCTCTGTCCCATCCCCTGCTCGTGCTCTCTTGGTCTCTCAAAAATAAACATTAAAAAAAAAAAAAAAAGAATGAAAGAAAATTAAAGTGTTGGACAATATACTAGTTTGCTTTTATTTTGCCAGATAACATGTTTGATCAGAAATAAGAGGCAATGGGGTGCCTGGGTGGCTCAGTCAGTTCAGCATCCAACTTTGGCTCAGGTCATGATCTTGCAGTTGGTGGGTTTGAGCCCCACGTTGAGCTGACAGTTCAGAGCCTGGAACCTGCTTTGGATTCTGTGTCTCCCTCACTCTCTGCCCCTCCCCCGCTCATTCTTTGTCTCTCTCTCTCTCTCTCTCCTTCAAAAGTATATATACATTACGGGGCGCCTGGGTGGCTCAGTTAGTTAAGCGTCTGACTTTAGCTCAGGTCATGATCTCACAGTTCATGGGTTTCAGCCCCGCATCAGGCTCTGTGCTGACAGCTCAGAGCCTGGAGCCTGTTTCAGATTCTGTGTCTCCTCTCTCTGCCCCTCCCCTGTTCATGCTCTCTGTCTCAAAAATAAATAAACATTTTAAAAAATTAAAATGTGTGTGTATATATATATATACACATATATATATATACACACATAAAAAAAAAACAAGGGACAAGATTAGCAACTGTATGTTGAATGATGTAGCTTGCCAAGAAATACCCCTGACGTCTTACATACATTTTTTAATTTAATATTTATAAAAAATATATAATATGGATGACAATGAAGGTTAAGAGTTTAAGGCAGTAGGATTATAATGTTCTTTTATGAAAATTTACTAAACTTGGAAAGAAGCCTTTTAAACTTATACTTGGAATAAATATTTTATGGAGAGGATCCTATGAAACTAAACACAGGATGGGGTGCCTGTGTGGCTCAGTCAGTTTAATCTTCTGACTCTTAATATCAGCTCAGGTCAGGATCTCACAGTCTTGAGACTTAGCCCTGCATTGGGCTCCACACTGAGCTTGGAGCTTGCTTGGGATTCTCACTCTTCCTTCCCTCATTCACACTCTCTCTCAAAATAGATAAATAAACTTAAAAAAAAAAAAAACCTAAACACAGGAGAACATTACTTTATCACTAAAGCATATCACAACAGTTGAGAGGAGGAAATTACACTAGATGGCTTGCTTTATTTCAAAAACATTTTTGAAGCTCAGAATGTCATGAAAAGTTTAATAATTATCTCATGATCTTGATTCATGAGATAAAAAGTGAAAAAAATGGAAAATTTTCATCCAAAATTGCCCTCTTTTTCCCTTATGTTTTTTTTATGTTTGGTTATGTCTCAATTATTTTTTATATAGAAATGAGGTAATTACTCATGAGATTTATCTCATTCAATAGTGGAAAGTAAATAGTAACTCATCTAAGTTTTAGAAAGCATGGGAATAGGAAATCTGGCTTTACTCAGGACTATTTATAGACAAGAATATAAATAAATCATATTCAGTCTTTTTTTTTTTTTAGTTGTGGAGGGTGTATGTATAGGAAAGAGAGATCCAAAGGAATTCATGGATCAGAACTTTAGAGAAGGGAGGAACCAGAAAATAGGAAGTGGTATTGCCTCCTATTTATGTGTGTGTGTGTGTGCCCAGGTGTGTGTGCATGTGTTGTTCAACATGCATATTATTAAAGTATAAACCCCAGGAGATGGATAAATTGGTGCAAACTCCAGAACACCATTTTGGAACATTGTTTTCCCTTCAGACTATTCACTACATTTATTAAAAAATGTATACATATGTATTGGAAGTGGGGTATATCCCGTTTTTTTAATCAAATATACCTATTAATTATGGGAATACACAATATAAAAATAAAAACTAATTCATTTATAATTTTCCCATCTACTGATAACATCTATTAGTATTTTGCTCTATCCCCTTCCAGTCATACCTTCTCTAATAGCAAATGGCAAGTTAATATTTTCCTGTTTATAAACAGTTTAAAATTTTTTATTGCATACATCGCATTTCAAGTTAGGTATGTAGGTAGACCTTAATTTACTGATTGAATCTTCTATTGTTGGAAACTTAGATTATTAAAGCTCTTTTATACCATATAAAAATGTTCTAATGGCTACATCTTCTTGCATGTTCATATAGCTTTCCTCAGGATAAATATGTAGATTTAACTCTCCATACATAGGTTTAAGCATATATACTTAGCAATGTTTTGTTATCTATTGGAAATTACCACCTCAAAATGCCTGAGCTGTGAATTCTCCTATACTGATACACAAAAATCTTCCATACTGATCTTCATTTTATCTAACTCCTTGTAATAATAAAATGAAATAGTGTAGTATTTGTTTTTAGTGGCAGCTTATATGTAATGCAGAGTTTTCATGAACTAATGAATAGTTGTCAACAATCTGAAAGATGAAAGAAAACATGCCAGATGGTATATGGACTGCAACTCAAGTTTTGATTTATTGCTTTCATGGGATCATGGCCTCCTGTCTGCATTGTTACAGAAAGGAGGAATGTGTGAGACTAAAACAGGGGACAGCAAACTTTCTGCAAGGGGCCTGACAGATAGTTTAGGCTTCACTAGGCATAAGATCCCTGTCTCCTACGCAGCTCTAATGTGATTGGTCCTACAAAAGTGGCCCAGAGAAAAGATGCAAATGAGTGGGTGTGGCTGTGTTCCATGGAAAGTAACTTACACAAAGAGGCTAGCTAGTAATGGCTGCCAACGTCTGCAATAGAATATGAGCTCTTTGCTTCCCTGATATTTGTCTCAGGCAAATGACCAAACAAAATGAAATTCAAGAGATTTACATTATTTATTATTGGGTGGTGGTGTTCTGGAGGTGTAGTCTTAACAACCTAGAAAGAAACACAATGCTGTCTGATGTTCTTTCTGATCATTAGTCAGCTTTCTTCTGGATTTCACATAGACACCTCCTCTGGGACTCACTTCTCTAGAACAAGCACCAAGGAAGCTTACAAAACAAACAAACAAACAAACAAACAAACAAACAAACAAAAATCCCAGTCTATACGCACAAAGACAATTCAAAATGCCTGATTCAACTATATCTTTTACTCTCACTGTTCACATGCCCAATTTACAGATTTATATCTCTTTCAATACATTTAGTTTTATGATCCTTCTAGCTTTGCTATTTTATCTCAATTATTTCATGTTCATTTTCCCCCACTGTATTTTATTTCCTAAATGCCAGTGTTCTTAAATTTTACCATCCCATTTGTCTTGGCTCTCCCCAACATAGTAATCTGCCAACACAATTTTTTTTTGTAGAATTTAGTCAAATGTAAAAAAAAAAAAAAACAAAACTAATAAGCTTCAGGTCTTTCCATATAGCATCTTGCATGAGAAGCGAGTTTTTCTTTGCTCTCTACAGACATCATTACAGAACCCCCATGGATAGATCCACTGCTGACTATATGGGCAGCAGAGAAATGTAAGACTCAGGCCTATTTTGTAAAAGTCTACAGTTAGTGCAGGGTCAGCAAATATACTAATTAGAGCATAATGTGAGTCATGGTTTAAATAAACACAAAAGCAAAAGCAAGGTGCAACTAACTCAGATTTGGAATTTGGTAAATATTTCCTGGAATAGAAGATTTTTAATGTGACCAATGGAGAATGAATGGGATTCAGGGGGAAGGAGCATCTAAGCAAAGGGAACAGCAAGCCCAAAGGCCCAGGAATAGTAGGGAGAATTACTCCATTGTGGGAAAGGATGGTCATGATAAAGCCAAATGAAGGTCTGGTGGAGTGGAGATGGTAGAGATTAGGCAGCCAAGGAGGGCAGTGTCCATCTGTGAATTGCTTTCAGTTCTAGCCTAAAGAATATGTACTTTGTTTCCCCAAAGACCATAGAATTTTTCTCTATTAACCTATCTGAGAAAATAAAAAAGAACTTAAGACCTTGCACTTAATTGAAAGAAATGGGTGGAGAACCAAAAGTAAATAGGCTCTATGAAAGTCTCAGGATATTATTGGTTTTGCTGAGCCTATGTTATAAAACCTTTTTAAATCAAGGTGAACAGAAATGATTTCCTGGAGTATTGAGTTCCTTAGAAAAGTACGACTGATTCAGATATCCATTTTCTATATCTGCATTAAGTTATGAATTCTTTCAAGGCTGGGACAAGGGCTCACTCAGAGAAGGAATTCCATAAACATTTATTAAGTGGATGTTTTACTTCTTTCATTATTGTTTTAAGATTGTTTTTAATCTCAACTACACCTCCCTCTATGAAACAGTGTGCTTGATTTTTTTCCCACATTTTCTTCTTAAGTGTAAAAGATGACTGAAACATACTTAGAGGGAGATGGATTCTAGAAGAGAATTACAGAGGTTTAGTGATTGAAGGGCCATCTAACTTTACAGATGAGAAACTTCATCCAATGGTGTGGAGTACCTGCCAGTGTTCCATATGAGATACAACAGTAGTGATGCTTCATATATTGCACACCAAACACTATGCCTTATATTAGCTCATTTTATCCCACAGCAATCCTTACAATGTAGGTACTGTTGTTCCTAATTTACAAATAAAAAAAAAGAGTCATGAAGACGTTAAATAATTGATCTAGCTTCACAGAGATACAAATAGCACAGCCAGGAGTCAAACCCAGTCCTTTGCTCATTCATATCTCCCTTCTCAGAAACAGTGTTACTTATAGTGTGGTTCATGAACTGGCAACACTAGCTTGACCAGGAAGCTTGTTAGAGATTCAGTGTCTTGAGCCCAACCTCAGACGTGATGATTCAGAATCTATATTTTAACAAGGTCCCCAGGTGATTCACTTGCTCATTAAATTTTAGAAACACTGTTCTAAACTGCTACAGTACACAGCTGAGGCTCTTAGCTAAAATGTTCAAGTTAAGGCATGAATGCTATAGTAAAAACTTGTAATGTTTTATATCTTAACCTGGGTAGTGCTTACACAGGTATATACTACATTTAAAAATCACCAAGCTGCAGCAGAGGAGCCAAGATGGTGGAACAGCATGGAAGTTTGTATTTTTTTTTTTGGCCTCTCTTATCCCTGAAATGCAGCTAGATCAACACCAAACCATCTTGTACACCTAGAAAAATCATTTGAGGGTTAACACAACAATCTGCACAACTTGAACCACAGAACTCAGCAGGTACATGGTGCAGAGAGGTGAACTTGGGAAGAGAAAAGCCGCAAAGAGCAGTGAGCTGTTTTTGCTTACAGGGAGAGTACAGGAAAAGCACTCCCCCTGAAAGCAGCTGGTGAGAAAGAGAAAGAGTGGACTGAACAAAAAAGGGAGAAAGGAAAAAGGGACGGCAAGGGGGACTGAACAAAAAAGGGAGAAGGGAGAAGGGAGAAAGGAGAAAGAAGAGGGCTTAAATTCCATTAAGATTCTATAAACAGAGGGAGCTCAGAGTCTGAAACTCACAGCTCGATGCCTGGCAGTGCTCTGATGGGAAGGGTGAATCCCAAAGAGCAGAGAGCAAGGTCCAAGGTGTCCACAGGCCACACAGGGAGAGGTGGTTCCCCTGCTGGGAGAACATTTAGTAGAGGCTGTGCAACCTCCCCACAGGCGAAAGTCCCAGCAGATCCCAGAGAACAGCCACATTCGCTGGTGTTGGAACAAGGATGTTAAGGGTGAAGCCTGGCCCTAGACATGTGTTGTGATTTTCCATAAACCCTGAAATGCTGCTGCTACATGATCTCCCAAACTTTTTCTGGGGAGGGCTGGCACCTGGCCACAGTCTCTGGGCATCGGCAGCAGCACAGTCTCCCGAACATTCCTGGGGGCAGTAGGGTAGCACCCGGCCCTTGCTTGGCAAGACCCTTCCCTAGAGGGTCTGATCAAGTCAAAGCTGCAGGGCCTTCGGAAGTGAGGGGGTTGGAAACACAGCCCCATCTAAGATAACTCGGGAGGGATGTGCTGCTTAGCAATCTGATGGCTTGGTCACAGACAGTGTAGAAGCAGAGAGTGGATAAGAAGCTGGAGACAAAGGAGGGGTGCTTGAATGCTGGTTGGCAAGAGCACAGAGTTCTGATATTAGAGACTGGGTAGCTGGGTGACGCCATTTTCACCCCTCCTGCACATGGGCATACATGGATGCAGGAGCCACAATGATCCACCCCAGTAAACTAAGCAGTGCCACCTAGTGGAGAATGGAGCCATTACACCAAAACCCACCCAATTGGGCCAACCACGCTTTGGAGGAACACCACAAGTCTCTCTGCCTGCTTAGTTTACAGACTATAAAGTGCTTCATAGTTTGATTTCTAGGGGAAACTGGATGTAATTTCAATCGTATTTCATTCTTTTCACTGATCCATCTATTCACTTTTTTCTTTTCTTATTCTTGAATAAAGAGAAAAAATATATATATTTTCCCATTTTTATAAAAAAGATTTTTAAAATTTTTTTCTACTATATTATTTTACTTTCTGTAAATTTTTTAAATTCTATTTTACTTTCATAATTTTATTCTATTTTATTGTATTCATTTTTTAATTTTCAAGCAATTTCCTTTTCTTTTTTTCCTTTTTTTCTTTTCCTTTCTCTCCTTTTTTTCTCTACTCTACCAAGCTTCTTTCAACAACCAGACCAAAACACATCTAGGATCTAGCATCCTTTCTTTGATTTTTTTTGTTGTTTTAAATTTTATGATTTTTATTTTTCATTAATATTTTTTCTTCCTTCAAAATGATGAAATGAAGGAATTCAATCCAAAAGGAAAGTAAGAACAGGAAGACAGCCAGGAACTTAATCAACACAGATACAAGCAAGATGTCAAAACCAGAATTTAGAATCACAATAATAAGAATACTAGCTTGGATTGAAAAAAAGCATAGAATCTCTTTCTGTGGAGATAAAAAGTAAATTCAAGATGAAATTAAAAATGTTGTAACTGAGATGCAATCTCAAGTATATGCCATGGCGGCAAGGATGGATGAAGCAGAGCAGCAAATCAGCAATAAAGAAGACAAACATGTAGAGGATAATGAAGCAGAAAAAAAAGAGGGAAACTAACGCAAAAGAGCACGATAAGAATTAGAGAACTCAGTGACTTATTAAAAAGGAATAACATCCAAATCATAGGGGTCCCAGAAGATGAAGAGAGAGAAAAAGGGGTAGAAGGTTTATGTGAGCAAATCATAGTCGAAAGCTTTCCTAACCTGGGAAAGACACTGACATCAAAATCCAGGAAGCACGGAGAACTCCCATTAGATTCAACAAAAACTGGCTATCAACAAGGCATATCATAGTCAAATGCACAAAATACTCAGGCAAGGAGATAATCATGAAAGCAGCAAGGGAAAAAAAAAGTCCTTAACCTATAAGGGAAGACAGATCAGGTTCACAGCAGACCTATCCACAGAAACTTGGTAGGCCAGAAAGGAGAGGCAGGATATATTCACTGTGCTGAACTGGAAAAATATGCAGCCAAGAATTCTTTATCCAGCAAGTCTTTCATTCAAAATAGAAGATAAAAAGTTTCTCAGACAAAAACTAAAGGAGTTCATGACCACTAAACAAGCCCTGCAAGAAATTTTAAGGGGCACTCTCTGAGGGGAGAAAAGACAAACATAAAACAAAAAAAGACCAAAAGCAACAAAGACTAGAAAGGACCAGAGAACACCACCAGAAACTCCAACTCTACAGGCAATATAATGGCAATAAATTCATATCTTTCAGTACTCACTCTAAATGTCAATGGACTTAACACTCCAATCAAAAGACATAGGATAACAGAATGGACAAGAAAATAAGATCCATCTATATGCTGTTTACAAGAGATGCATTTTAGAACTAAAGACAATTTCAGATTGAAAGTAAGGGAATGGAGAATGATCTATCATGCTAATAGTCGCCAAAAGAAAGCCAGAGTGCCATACTTAGACAATGCAGGTTCTAAAATTAAAACTGTAACAAGAGATGAAGAAGGGCATTATATCATAATTAAGGGGTCTATCCAGCAAGAAGATCTAACAATTGTACACATTTATGCTCCAAACATGAAAGCATCCAAATATATAAATCAATTAATCAAAAACATATAGAAACTTATTGATATTAATACCACAATATTAGGGAACTTCAACACCCCACTTACCACAATGGGACAGGTCATCTAAACAGAAAATCAACAAGGAAACAATGACTTTTAATGGCACACTGGACTGGACGGATTTAACAGATATACTCAGAACGTTTCATCCTAAAGCAGTGGAATATACATTCTTCTCCAGTGCACGTGGAACATTCTCTGGAATAGATCACATACTGGGACACAAATCAGTCCTCAACAAATACAAAAAGATCGAGGTCATACCGGGCATATTTTCAGACCACAAAGCTATGAAACTCAAAATCAACCACAAGAAAAAATTTGGAAAGATAGCAAATACTTGGAGACTAAAAAACATCCTTCTAAAGAATGAATGGGCTAACCAAGAAGTTAAAGAGGAAATTAAAAAGTACATGGAAGCCAATGAAAATCATAACACCACAGCCCTAAACCTCTGGGATGCAGCAAAGACAGTCATAAGAGGGAAGTAGTATGTAGCAATCCAGGCCTTCCTAAAGAAGGAAGAAAGTTCTTAGATACCCAACCTAACCTTACACCTTAAAGAGCTGGGAAAAGAACAGCAAATAAAACCTAAAACCAGCAGAATACAGGAAATAATAAAGATTAGGGTACAAATCAATGATATCAAAACCAAAAAAAAAAAAAAAAAAAAAAAAAAAAGGACAACAGAAAACAGATCGATGAAACCAGGAGCTGGTTCTTTGAAAGAATTAACAAAATTGATTAACCCCTAGCCAGTTTGATCAAGAATAAAAAGGAAAGGACCCAAATAAATAAAATCAAGAATGAAAGAGGAGAGATCACAACAAACACCGCAGAAATACAATAATAAGAGAATATCATAAGTAATTATACACCAATAAATTGGGCAATCTGGAAGAAATGGACAAATTCCTAGAAACATATAAACTACCAAAACTGAAACAAGAGAAATAGAAAATTTGAGCAGACCCATAACCAGTAAAGAAATTGAATTACTAATCAAAAATCTTCCAAAAAACACAAGAGTCCAGGGCTGGATGGCTTTCCAGGGGAATTCTAACAAACATTTAAAGAGTTAATACCTATTCTTTAAAAGCTGTTCCAAAAATAGAATTAGAAGGAAAACTCCCAAACTCACTCTATGAAGCCAGCATTACCTTGACTCCAAAACCAGACAAATACCCCACTAAAAAGGAGAACTATAGACCAATTTCCCTGTTGAACATGGATGCAAAAATCCTCAACAAGATACTAGCCAACCAGATCCGACAATACATTAAAAGAACTATTCACAATGACCAAGTGGGATTTATACCTGGCATGCAGGTATAATATCTGCAAAACAATCAATGTGATACATCATATCAATAAAAGAAAGGACAAGAACCACATGACCCTCTCAATAGATGCAGAGAAAGTATTTGACAAAATACAGCATCTTTTCTTGATAAAAAGCCTCAAGAATGTAGGGATAGAAGGACCATATCTTAAGATCATAAAAGCTATATATGAAAGACCCACCACTAATATCATCCTCAATGGGAAAAAACTGAGAGCTTTTCCCCTAAGGTCAGGAACATGACAGGGGTGTCCACTCTCACCACTGTTATTCAACATAATATTGGAAGTCAGCCTCACCAATCAGACCACACAAAGGAATAAAAGGCATCCAAACTGGCAAGGAGAAAGTCAAACTTTCACTCTTCACAGATGACATGATACTCCATATGGAAAACCCAAAAGATTCCACACACACACACAAAAAAAAAAACCCGCTAGAACTAATCGAGGAATTCAGCAAAGTCACAGGATATAAAATCAATGCACAGAAATCAGTTGTATTCCTATACACCAATAATGAAGCAACAGAAAGAGAAATCAAGGAATTGATCCCAATTACAACTGCACCAAAACCCATAAAATACCTAGGAATAAATCTAACCAAAGAGGTGAAAAATCTATACCCTGAAAACGTAGGAAACCTATGAAAGAAATTGAAGAAGACACACACAAAAAAGGAAAAATATTCCATGCTCATAGATTAGAAGAACAAATATTATTAAAATGTCGATACTACCCAAAGCAATCTACATATTCAATACAATCCCTATCAAAATAACACCAGCATTCTTCACAGAGCTAGAGCAAACAATCCTAAAATTTGTATGGGACCAGAAAAGACCCCGAATAGCCAAAGTAATCCTGAAAAAGGACACCAAATCTGGAGGCATCACATTCCTGGACTTCAAGCTGTATTACAAAGCTGTAATCATCAAGACAGTATGATACTGTCACAAAAACAATCAGATCGATGGAACAGAATAGAGCACCCATAAATGGACCCACAAACATACGGCCAACTAATCTTTGACAAAACAGGAAAGAATATCCAATGGAATAAAAACAATCTCTTTAGTAAATGGTGCTGGGAAAACGGTAGAGTGACATGCAGAAAAATGAACCTGCACCACTTCCTTACACCATACACAAACAATAAACTCAAAATGGATGAAAGACCTAAATGTAAGACAGGAAGCCATCAAAACCATAGAGGTAAAAGCAAGGAAAAACATCTTTGACCTTGGTCGCAGCAATTTCTCACTCAACATGTCTCCAGGAGCAAGGGAAACAAAAGCAAAAATGAACTATTGGGATCTCATCAAAATAAAAAGCTTCTGCACAGAGAAGAAAACAATCAGCAAAACTACAAGGCAGCCAATAGAATGGGAGAAGATATGTGCAAATAACATACCAGATAAAGTGTTAGTATCCAAAATCTATACAGAACTGATCAATCAACACCCCAAAAACAAATAATCCAGTGAAGAAATGGGCAAAAGACATGAATAGACACTTTTCCAAAGAAGACATCCAGATAGCCAACCAACACATGAAACAATGATCAACATTACTCATCATCAGGGAAATATCAATCAAAACCACATTGAGATACCACCTCACACCTGTCAGAATGGCTAACATTAACAATTCAGGCAACAACAGATGTTGGTGAGGATGCGGACAAAGAGGATCTCTTTTGCATTGTTGGTGGGAATGCAAGCTGGTGCAGCCACTCTGGAAAACAGTAGGGAGGTTCCTCAAAAAATTAAAAATAGAACTACCCTACAACCCAGCAATTGCACTAGTAGGTATTTATCCAAAGGATACAGGTGTGCTGTTTCAAAGGAGCATATGCACCCCCATGTTTATAGTAGCACTATCAACAATAGCCAATGTATGGAAAGAGCCCAAATGCCCAGTGATAGATGAATGGATAAAGACGTGGTATATATGTACAATGGAATGTTATTCGGCAATCAAAAAGAATGAAATCTTGCCATTTGCAACTCAGGGATGGAACTGGAGGGTATTATGCTCAGCGAAATTAGCCAGTCAGAGAAAGACAAATATCATATGACTTCACTCATATGAGGAATTTAGACACAAAACAGGTGAATAAAAGGGAAGGGAAGCAAAAATAATATAAAAACAGGGAGGGGGACAAAACATGAGACTCTTAAATACAGAGAACAAACTGAAGGTTACTGGAGGGGTTAGTGTTGGGGGATGGGCCAAAAGAGTAAGGGGCATTAGGGAGGACACTTGTTGTGATGAGCACTGGGTGTTATATATTGGGGATGAATCACTGGAATCGACTCCTGAAATCATTATAGCACTATATGCTAACTAACTTGGATGTAAATTAAAAATAAATAAATAAATAAATAAATAAATAAATAAATAAATAAAATATAAAAACACACAAAAAAATCAAGCTGAATCCTTAATATTGGTTACCTTATGTATTTTATTATAATGTATTTCATATCTAAATAAAAAATAGATCTGTCAGCATATTTATTAATTCAACAGTTATTTTCAGAAAGGGTGTGCTGGCAAAGTCCGGTGCTAGACAATGAGGATTAAGCACTAGAGAGTAAGACAGAGATAGGTTAAGAAAGAGGATGTCTTTCCACATGGAATACATTGTGCAGAAAGGGAGATAGGACACAAAATATTACAAAACAGATTTATAATTATAATAAGTGCTATGAAAGGAAAGACCATGTATGCAGTATCAACAAGGTCTATTTTTTTTTTTGAGTTTATTATGGTCTAATTTAAATTGAGAGAGGCAGAAAAGTTCTCACTGAAGAAATGATGTTTAAATTGTGATCCAAAATATAAGCAGAAATCATCTTGATTAATAGTCTAAGAAAGAATTTCTCAGGTGGAAGGAGTGGTATATTTGCAGGTGCTGAACTGAGAGGAGGTGTGGAGCATCCTACTGCACATAAGAGGGCTAGGATATCTAAAATATAATGAGTGAGGAGAACGACCAGAGCTGATGTTGAAGAGACAAAGGGCAGCACATACAAATATTTGAAGATCATGTTAAGGAGTTTGAGGACATTTTCTGAACTACATAGCAAGCACTACTGAAGATTTTTAAATATTCAAATCAATTATATACTTTATAGTTTAAAAAACCACTCTGGCCTCTGTGTGAAGAATATTTTGTAGGAGGGACAAGAATGGAGTGGGGAAAACAGTTAAGAAACTATGCAGTGTCCTAGACAATAGTAGCAGCTTGGGTGAGGGCATTTGACATAGAGATGGAGAGATCTAGATGAATTCAAAATACATTTTGGAACTACACTAAACAGCTCTTGGCTATTGAACATGGGTGGTATGGAAAATGCAAGTGTTAAGTACTCCCATGTTGGGTGTGGGTGAGGAGTGGAGAGTACAATTTTACTTTGAGATATGTTAAATTTAAGGTACTCTTAAGAAATATAAGTGGAGATTTCAGAAGAGAAATCTCAATCAGAATATGTATTTCCAAGTCTTTATCCTAATGATGGGATACAAAGTAAAAAGGGAAGAGGGCCCATAATCAATATATAGGTAAAAGCGTTAAACATATTATCTAACTGATGGACATTGCCCAACATCTATGCATTAAACCAGTTAACTAAAACTTTAAAGTCAATAATTTGGTAGAGCATCAAAACTCAAAATATGAATGTAGGGAGAGTCTATGCATAGAATCTCTGAACTGGAGGCTTCTTGAGGAGAGGCAGCCATACATTTCCTTGCACATGGTAAACTTTCTGTAAATGTAATTAAATAAGCAAGCAAAGAAATCCATAAGTAACACAATGCACTGACAAAATAAAAACTTGTCAGACATGGTTATTATCCTGGCATTGCTGCTAATTTGGGGCAAGTCACTTAAAACATCTGGGTCTCAGTTTCCAAATTTGGAATATGTTGGAAATAAAACAGATGAACTCTGAGATCCTGTTCAGTTATAAAATTTATGGTTCAACAGTATCCTGTATGAACAGTGCTACCCCATATTTGCTCTTCTTCATATGCCCTTAGGACATGGGAGGGGTAGATACAAACTAGCATGGAAGGAAACAGAATATCTTAGAGCTGTTTCATCCACTCAGGAAATATAAGGCAGGGGAAGAGAAATCAGGCACCCTGGTACCCAGTCCTGGTGCTTTCTACTACCCACAGTCAGGTTTTCTTTCAAAAATCCATTATATAGCAATAGGGAAATTATTGTTTGGGCAGTCAGGCTCTAGAACCTATGAAGTAAGTCATTCCTCATTATTCACACATTCTGTATTTTCAAATTCATCTACTTACTAAATTTTATTTATAACTTCAAAATCATCACTTGCAAGACTTTAGAAGTCATTCACAGATGTATACAAAGTGTCGAAAAACTTGAGTTGCGTGACATGCATGTTACCAGCTGATGTAAACAAGATAACACGCTGCATTCTTATTTCATCTCTTACAGCGTGAATTTAGTGCCATGTTTTTAATATCTTTGTGCTTTTTGTTGGTTATTTTGCTGTTTAAAATGGCCCCCAAGGTAGTACTGAAGCGCTAAAAGCCTGGGTTGTGCCTTAAGGAGAAAATACCTGTGTTAAATTAGCTTCTTTCAGGCATGATTAACAGTGCTGTGTTTCGTGAGTTCAATGTTAATGAATCAAGAGCATATATTAAATAAGGCATATGGAAACAGAAACACACATAAAACAGGGTTATGTATTGATTAGTTGAGGAAAATACTGTGACCAGAGTCTCTCAGGAACCTAACCCTGTATTTCCCCCATGAGCAATTGTTCAGTGTCCACTAATTCAGTGTTTACAGTGACTTTACAGAACATAACTACTGCAACAACAATCAACATTCCTATGGGCACAACCCCCTTAATGGCATTTAACAGGTACAGGGAAACCCCTCTAACTGTATTAGTTCACAGTTCCCTAAGCAGGTTGATGTTAGAGTCATGGTTTGTGGCACTGTCTTCAAACATATATTTGAACGTATACTACATGATAAGTTTGTGCAAGTATGTGAGGATACAGGGGTCCTCAATCTGGTGGGTGATACAATTAAGTAGGAAACTACAACCGAGTGTGATTAATGGTAAGGTCTTGAGATGGTTACATATCAGGTGTGGCTGCACCAAAGGGACATGCTGTCAGCAGCCTTGGCAATGGAAAGAAGAAAGCTGTTAAAAACACTGAAGAAGGGGATAGGGAAGGAGAAGTAGAAAGAGCAACTCTGATGTTCCAGGATTTACTTATTTCTGAAAAGTGTTTGAAGCTCTTTCTACCTCTAGGCTATGAAAGAGAAATTGATCTGGGCTTTAATCAAGAATTATTCTATGAAAATATCAAAAATTGCTTTGGAGAAGAATTATTATAAAAAAATAAGTGAAATGATAAATCCAAAAGCAGTCTGTGACTTGCAAAGGCTTCAGTGCATCAAATTGGTATTTAAAAAAATTTTTTTAATGTATTTATTTTTGAAGGAAAGAAAGACACAGCGTGAGCAGGGGAGGGGCAGAGAGAGAGGGAGACACAGAATCCAAAACAAGCTCCAGGCTCTGAGCTGTCAGCGCAGATCCCGACATGGGGCTCGAACTCACAAACCGCAAGATCATGACCTGAGCTGAAGTCAGTCGCTTAACCGACTTAGCCACCCAGGCACCCCAGCAAATTGGTATTTTTTTAAAAACAGATTTATGTTTTAGAAGTTTTAGATTTACAGAAATATTGATAATACAGTATAAAGAACTCCCATATATTCCATATACTCAGTTTCCCCTATGATTAACATCTTAGATTAGCATGGTGCATTTATTATAATTATAAGCTAATATTGATACATTATTAGAAACTGACGTCTATAATTTATCTATGTTTCCTCAGTTTGAACCTAATGTACTTTTTCTGTTCCAGGATCTCACCTAGGGTACCATAGTACATTTAGTTTTCATGTTTCTTTTGCCTTTCTTGGCCATAAAATTTTCTCCTATTTTCCTGTTTATTTATGACCTTATCAATTTTGAGGAATTCTGCAGGGTATTCTCATTATTGGGATTTGTTTGATGTTTTGTCTTTGTTTTTATTTTTGTGGTAAGACTGGATCTGTGGGTTATTGCAAGGAAGACAGTGGTTGTTTTATATATTTATAATATATAGATTTTCTTGTCATACTCTGCATTCCTTCCTGAGATCCCCTACCTTCTTCCTAAATGATTTTTTTTTCTTGAATTGAGGTTGTTTTCTTGAACATTAAGGTTCACTGTTTGTGCTTTTAAATTCTAAGGGTTTTGACAAATGCATAACTTCATGTATGCACCATGACAGTATGATTAAATAGCTTCACTGCCCTAAAAATCCCCTGTGGTTCACCTATGCATCTCTCCTCTCCCCTTGAACCATGGGACCTACTTACCATTTCGTCTATAGAGTTTTGTCTTTTCCATAATGTCATATAATTGGAATCATATACTATGAAGCCTTTCTAAGGTGGCTTCTTTTAGTTAGTATGGATTTAAGGCTCCTCTGTGTTCTTTCATGACTTGATAGCTCTCTTATCATCTGGATACACCACTGTTGGTTTATCCATTCTCCTATTGAAGGATACTCTGCTTGCTTCCAAGTTTTGGCAATTATTAATAAAGCTTCTACAAATATTCAAGTGCATATTTTTGTGTAGTCATAAGGTTTCAATTCATGTGGGCAAATGCTAAGGAGCATAACTGCTGGATCATATGGTTAAGACTATGTTTAATTTTGTGAGAAACTGTGAAAAATGTATTCCAAAGTGGCTGAGCCATTTTGCACTAACTCCAGCAATGAATAAAAGTTCCTGTTACTGCACATCCTTGTCAACATTTAGTATTGTAGGGTTTTGGTGTTTTTTTTTTTTTTTTTTTTTTTTATTTTAGCCATTCTAATATATAGGTGGGAGTATCTTGTTTTAATTTGCAATTTATTGATGATATGATATTGAACATCTTTTCTTATGCTTATTTGCCATTTTTGTATCTTCTTTGGTGAGATGTCTGCTCAGGTCTTTTGGTCTTCTTATTGAGTTTTAATTCTTCTTTGTATAATTTGGTAGGGTTTTTTCTTTGTATATTTTAGAGAAAAGACACTTATCAAAAGTATGATGTGTAAATATCGTAAATACTTATGCACCCTACATGAAAGCACCCAAATACATACAGCAACTACTAACAGACAAAGAAAGAAATCAATAGTAATACAACAATAGTACAGAACTTTAACACCCACTGACCTCAGTAGGTCATTCAGACAGAAAATTGACAAGGGAACAGTGGCTTTGATTGACACATTGGACCATATGGATCTAACAGATATATTCAGAACATTCCATTCCAAAACAGCAGAATACACATTCTTTTCAAGTGCACATGGAACATTCCCCAGGATAGACAACATTTTAGGCCAGAAGTCTCAATAAATTCAGAAAGATTAAAATCATATCATACATCTTTTCTGACCACAATGATGTGAAACTAGAAATCAGTCACAAGAAAAAATTTGCAAAGAACACAAATACATAGAGGCTTAATAACATGCTACTAAACAATGAATGGGTCAACCAAGGAATCAAAGAGGAAGTTTAAAAATATATGCAGACAAATGAAAATGAAAACATAATAGTCCAAAATCTTTGAAAAGCAGCAAAAGCTGTTGTAAGAGGGAAGATTATAGCAATACAAATCTACCTCAAGAAGCAAGAGGACCCTCAAATAAACAACCTACACCTACACCTAAAGGAGCTAGAAAAAGAAGAACAAAGCCCATAGCCAGTAGAAAGAAGGAAATAAAGATTAGGGCAGAAATAAATATAAACTAAAAAAACCTCTAGAACTCATCATTGAAAGATGTCTTTTTTGAACATAATTATTTTAAGAAAGGCTTTACAGTTGCCACTCAACCTAACTATATCTTATTTCTTACGTTTTTAATAAAAATTTATTTCTTAAATAATTTTCATTTTCTGTATGAAATTGTTTTCTATCTATATAAATTTTCAGGAAAATTCTTATTTCTCCTGTAAGTCTATTCTGCTGTGGTGAATTTTTCTATGGTAACTTAGTTTTACCCAGTCCTCTTTTTTTTTTTTTTTTTTTGAGAGAGAGAGAGTGGGGGAGGGTCAAAGGGAGGGGGAAAGAGAGAACCCCAAGCAGACTCCACACCCAGCTCAGAGACTGATGTGGGGCTGGATCTCACAATGGTAAGATCATGACTTGAGCCAAAATCAAGAGTCAGCGGCTTAACCACCTAAGCCACCCAAGAAATCCTACCCAGTCCTCTTTAAAAAGTCTGCTAAT
This sequence comes from Panthera onca, assembly GCF_046562875.1. Lineage (NCBI taxonomy): Eukaryota > Metazoa > Chordata > Mammalia > Carnivora > Felidae > Panthera > Panthera onca. The sequence continues at coordinate 88,517,204 of NC_138347.1, read as the reverse complement.
AAAATGATTATTGATCTTGTTACTAGATGATATATATGTGACTGGTATTGGTGCAAAAAGTAATGAATATGGCAAGGTGTTTATAGGATTCTGAATGTTTTAGGCGGAAACTAAGGTACAGATCCCAGACCCTTCATTTTCCTGCAAAAAAAAAAAGCGGCTGACTCCCAATTAAGTGGAATACTAACTGATACAGAGGACAGAATTCCACAGTCATTTTAAAAGTTACATACTACCTTCTTAATTTGTGACATACTATCAGTATATGGATGTAAAGTCTAATTAAAACCAAAAGTTTTTAACATTCAACGTAAATTATCATAAGAAATGAACATCAATAAAAATCTAGTTGTATATGAATTGGAAAAACATCCTGACATGATGGTTCTTTCCTGTTAGTCTGCAGATTTATATATAAAAAAAGGAAACAGCAGTTGCCATGGCAAACTTCTGGCTCTGTTGAATACTGGAACCTGGCATATAAGCCTAGGATTTGATGAAACTATGTAATTTTTAAATGAACAGGCATATTTTACATTGCCATTCACCTTATGCTGGTTTAGATTCTAGAATGTACAGCTGTTCCATTTAACACAAAAGAACAGACATTTGAGTTTAAGAAACACTAAATATTCTTGAAATCACAGACTGAATTTTTAATACCATGAATATAGAATTCTAATATTTTTAGGACATATGAATTATTGAGCCAGAAGTTAAAGGAATTATCTATTCCTTTTTTTCCAGAGGCTGATTTCATAAGAAAAGCTGCCATTACATTAATAAAAATATAATGCTTTGTCTGCATTTATATCATAAGGTATAAAATGTAGTTTCAAATCTTTTTCAGTCACGTGAGGCACATTTCATATATAACCATGGCTATACAACTGGGGTAACATTTTAAGTTTTTTGGTCATTGAAATTCATTTGTATTCATCCCAATATTCAGGAATATAATAAATGCATGGTATTCTTGTTGATAACATATACTCCATAAAAGTTTAATTGTCATTCTGCATTAATTAAGCCTGAATTAATGAACACTTTCAAAGTTTTGCAACAGTTGAATCACCGGTTCTCATCAAGCGTGACTGAAACAGAATTGGCTCATTTTTTTTTATTTTTTTTTTTTTTTAATTTTTTTTTTTTTTCAACGTTTTTAATTTATTTTTGGGACAGAGAGAGACAGAGCATGAACGGGGGAGGGGCAGAGAGAGAGGGAGACACAGAATCGGAAACAGGCTCCAGGCTCCGAGCCATCAGCCCAGAGCCCGACGCGGGGCTCGAACTCACGGACCGCGAGATCGTGACCTGGCTGAAGTCGGACGCTTAACCGACTGCGCCACCCAGGCGCCCCCAGAATTGGCTCATTTTGAATGCTAAAGTGATCCAACAACAACAAAAAAAAAAGCAAGAGAGACATACAGAACCTCAGTCAATTGTAATATTGAGTAAGCTGAGTTCATTGGCAGAAATGACAAATTCCAGGTAGAATTTAAATCTAAGATCAATATCTTTGTTCTAATTCTGTTGTTGTTTAAGCAGACTAAGATTTTTTTTTCACCATTATATAGAAAATTTTAAACACTGTAATGTGAAACGTGCCTGCATCGTAGCACGTTGAGAGAGTTGTCTACATTTTCTGACCAGTTTAGACGTGGTGTGTGCGGGGATTGACAGGGTTCAGGACACAGTACCCAAAATGTAACACCTTAGCATACTGAATGTTTCAAGCTGAAAGAATGTAAGAAATGGCAAGTACTGGAAGGACTTTCAGAACTTCCCCTGAAGCAGGTCACAAAGCCCTCCTGTGAGAGATGTCCTCCTTATACCTGGAGTAAGGGAACATACTTATCTCCAAGACCCTGAAAGGAATCTAAACGAATAGACCTTGCTGTTTTCCCTGGTTTATGATGCTTAGAACAACAACAAAAAAGATTATAAGCTATCACATTTTCCCACACATTTCCTTTCTTCATCAAACCTAGCGTAAGAACACTCAGATTTAGCCACACTATCAGGTCCTCATTTCCTTATGAAGGCTCCTGTGTCATGTAAAATTTATATTCAATACGTATGTATGTTTATCTCCCCTTAATTTAGCTTTTTGTATTACAGGGGCCTCAGCTGAGAATTTAGAAAAGTAGAAGAAAGGGATACCTGGGTGGCTCAGTCAATTAAGTGTCCAACTCAATGTTGGTTCGCATCATGATCTCACACTTTCTGTGAGTTCAAGGCCTGCATAGGGCTCTGTGCTGACATGTGGAGCCTGCTTGGGATTCTCTCTCTCTCCTTCTCTCTCTTGCCCTTTCCCTCCCCTTCACATGCATGTGCACTTACTTTCTCTCACTTTCAAAATCAATAAACTTAAGAAAAAGATATTTTCCTCCCCTACGAGATTTAGGGTCAACTAATACTATAATACTAATACCCTTTCCTCATTTAATTCTATCACCGAATTTTAAAGGAAACATAGTCCCCCTTTCTTTTCTTTCTTTTTTTTTTCAGGAATAGAATTTAGTGATTCATCACTTACACCCAGTGTTCATTCCAACAAGTGCCTTTCTTAATGCCCCTTGCTCCGTCCCCCTACCCAACACCCTTCCAGCATCCCTCAGTTTGTTCTCCGTATTTAAGAGTCTCTTATGGTTTATCTCCTCTATTTTTATATTATTTTTTCTTCCCCCTTTCTAAAGGTACCAAAAGTGCTATTTAAAAGTGTGTCATGACTCATCCAAGTTGTCAATGGCAGAATCAGGAAGCAGATGCAATATTTCTGACTAAATTTAATCACTTTCTCCTCACTGGATAACTAATGCTGCCTTTAAATAACATAGAAAGGATTATTGAAAGTTGAAACTGTCTATACAGCCTACTGTCTACATTAACATGACTATTCTATTGACCTCACCAAGAAAGTTTTAGTGTTCCAGGAAACCCTTACTCAGGAAGATAAGTTGCAGATTACTTTGTTAAGCAAGTTCATTACTTTGATGAACAATTATGAATTATTCACTCCAGGAATTTCAAGTCTTCTGTAGAAAGCATCAAACAACTGTTTGCATTCCAAGACCGTAAACCTTTGCATCAAAATCTTCCTCTTCCAGTGTCCACCAATTCTAAACTATCAGTCATGATCTTTACCCAATTCTATCCAAGCATACCTTCTCCATATGTCAATCCCACATTGATTTCAATGTAATTTCAGAATCACGCACTAGACTTCAGAATCTTAATAAATATCCCAGTGTTGTTCTTTCCCCTCTGCAAGGCTCCTGATACTGTTGAGGTAGTGTTCTCCCTTAACATGGTAAGCAATAAAAATTTTTTGTCTTATCAGCAGGTTATTTTGGTGATATTTTGGAGAGCTAACTTTTGACAGATAGGAGAAGTTGGCTGAGAGTAAAGTAAACAGAAACATGAGTTTATTGCGGATGTAATCTGAGTTGCAAGAGGAACTTACAGATAGAAATGGCCATTTGCCTTTCACTAGTATCTCAGAAATCATATTCTCTTGGAGCTTCCTCTAATCCCCTGTTCCAAATCTGAATTTAATATCTGTGGAATCAGAGAACCCTGGGCATCACGCATCATCATATTGCTTTACAAAGGATCTATATCGTACAACACAGCACTTATACTGCATAAAGATGAAATAAGACTTCATTGCTCCTACCCAAGTTCGTAACGGGAACATTCCCATGAGCATTATATCTACCTACAGGCTCCTGTCCATCTCTTCTTACTGCCTCTCCCAGCCCCAGAGATAACACTATCTTGTTTTGAGACTAAGAGCTATCTTTTAAAAATAAACTCTAAAATAATTCTGTCCTATATGTATGTCTGCCTATACATTTTTACATTCATTTTTAGTCTTTAGAAAATATAATCACACGCTTTCCTATAACTTCCCTTTTACACTAAATATGATATTTCTTTTTTTTTTTTTTTTGATATTAGAATGATGGCTTTTTTTTTTATTTTTTTTTATTTTATTTTTTATTTTTTTATTTTTTTTATTTATTTATTTATTTATTTTTATTTTTTAATATATGAAATTTACTGTCAAATTGGTTTCCATACAACACCCAGTGCTCATCCCAAAAGGTGCCCTCCTCAATACCCATCACCCACCCTGCCCTCCCTCCCACCCCCCATCAACCCTCAGTTTGTTCTCAGTTTTTAACAGTCTCTTATGCTTTGGCTCTCTCCCACTCTAACCATATAAGTAGTGCAACACAGCCCTGTTTCACAGACTTGCCTTTCCTGATCTTTCACAGGGGCCTATCCTTTCATGATCAATAAAGGGCAATCATGCTGTCATCCTAAACAATTCCTATCTTTCTAGGGCAGTCACCTTTAGCTTAATTATAACTATTTTCTTTTTCAACAAGTATGTGAAAAGTGCCACCCAAAACCATAGTAAAAATGGAAGTCCTATAGCTATATACAATAGAAGTAAGCCTCAGAAATATCATATTTATTTTTTTTTTCCTTCCCATCTTCCCCTCCCCCATGGGAAGGAAAAAAAAATAAATAAATAAATATGATATTTCTGAGGCTTACTTCTATTGTATATAGCTATAGGACTTCCATTTTTACTATGGTTTTGGGTGGCACTTTTCACATACTTGTTGAAAAAGAAAATAGTTATAATTAAGTTAAAGGTGACTGCCCTAGAAAGATAGGAATTGTTTAGGATGACAGCATGATTGCCCTTTATTGATCATGAAAGGATAGGCCCCTGTGAAAGATCAGGAAAGGCAAGTCTGTGAAACAGGGCTGTGTTGCACTACTTATATGGGATGGGAGTAGTAGGAGCTGTGGGTTCACCACTGGAGTGGGAGAACACTGCAGGAAAGAGAAGGTCTTCACATTAAGGTAGGGAGCTGAGACCTATAAAGATACCAATGAGAAAATGCCCACCAAGCATCAGTATTTCACTGTTTTCCCTTCTAGCTTTCTATAGTTATACCTCCGTTATATCTAGTACTTGTGTAAAAGTCTATTATTGGCAAGAGCCAGTGTTTGCAGGCTTCAGGTTATGAAATAAGAGAGGCAATAATGATCCCTGTGTGGAGACAGGACAACAGCTCCAGGAAGGAACCTGTTCTTAACTCTAGACAGGAATTTGAAGCAAGCACTATCCAAATATATGAAAGAGCACTGGGAGTGCTCAAAAGTGGGGAGTGGGTCATCAAGCGTCCCACAGTATGTGGGATGAGGGCGAAAGTCACATTGTCTGACAATTAAAGGAAAGTGTGAGGCCCCAAGAGCTAGAGGAATTACATAGTGAATTGAAATTACTGGGTTTTCTATATTCCCCACAGGAACTCTAAGGACTAGTTTACCCTTTCTCTGTTGTTATGTCTCTATACTGATATATCATGAATGAATGAATGAATGAATGAGAGAAATGAGTAAATAACCTTTGGAACAGAAATAAAAACTCCAGAAAGATCAATGCTGAAGATAAATATATAGAGGTCATCAATTAGAATTTAAAATGAGTTACAGGGGCACCTATGTGGCTTAGTCAGTTGAACCTCCAACTTCCACTCAGGTCATGATCTCACATGATCCCACAGATCTCATGGGTTCGATCCCCACGTCAGGCTCTGTGCTGGCAGCTCAGGGCCTGGAGCCTGCTTCAGATTCTGTATCTCCCTCTCTTGCTCTGTCCCTCTGCAGTTCATGTGTTCGCTCGCTCTCTCAAAAATAAATAAACTTAAAAAAAAGAATTTAAAATGAGTTCCAGATGAAGGAGAAAAGGCCATCTAGAGAAAAAAGGAAGGAGGTCTTCAACTTGAGGAATAGCCCTATTAGGTTAGGAAGTTAAAGACAGTGCTCTGCAGTCTGTGTATGGGATCTACCGGTTCTGCTGATTTCACTATCAGGCTGATGCTTGCCCTAACCTCTGACTCGTGGAAACTATTTGCATCAAAAGTCATTCTCCAGTTAACAGCTTTTAGTATTTTTTTTTTGGTTGTCATGGTAAGAGAAGAAATATCTGAATCCAAGTAGACCTATTAACCATCCATTATAATTTTGGTGCCTATATTGAGTCCTCCTGTGACTAAACTTGCTGGTTACCAGTTCCAAATAGGGTTTGAGTTTTCTTGAAGAGTTTTGATTTTGTTTCTGTTCTTAAACCTTCTTGTCTCTAGGCCTTCCTCCCCTATTTACTTTAATGCTAGAAAAAGGGTTTATGATATAATCTCCTTAATCATTCCACCTGGCAATTGTCCAATTCCAAATAGAATTTTCAAAATTGATAACATATTAGAGGAATAATTGTACATCACAGAGAATAAAATATCTACTTCCTTGATCCCTGAAGAAACAAATATTTATCTCCTAAAGGACAAAACAATCAGAATATTCTCTGGAATATAAAAAGCTTACACATTGCATTCAGATGTGGCACTGAGGAAATCTAGCATTTTGTTTCCTAAGTGTGGTCTCCGGGCCAGCAGCACTAGTATCACCTGAGAGCTTGTTAGAATGACAGACTCACAGATCCCATCCCAGACCTACTGAATCGGGAGCTTTATCTTTATAAAATTCTCAGGTGACAAGTATGCATCCAAATTTTCAGGAACATGATTCCAGAGTACTGAGGAGAAACTTCAGGGCCTTCCTTAAGGAGAGTGAAGACCTCTGCAAGACCCAAGGCAGGGGTGGATCCTCTGAATCTCTCCAACCTCCTCACCACCAGAGCAGTGTAGCTTTGGCTTTTGTTGTATGTTGTTGTTGTTATTGTTTTTAGAGTAGAGAGCGTGTGAGCAAGGGAGAGGAGAAGGGCAGAGGGAGAGAGAGAATCTTAAGCAGGCTCCATGCTCAGCCCAAAACTCAGTGGAGGGCTAGAGATCCCACAACCCTGGGGTCATGATCTGAGATGAAATCAGGAGTCAGATGCTCAACCAACTGAGCCACCCAGGTGCCCTGGTCTGATATTTTTAAGTGTTGAAGTTCCACGTTAAGCTTTAAAAATGGAATCTCTTGCTTAGAGAATGTTTAAAAATCATCAAACAAGTATACTAGAATACAAGTGGTTCTCAAAA